>NC_067137.1:9115658-9715658 GCF_903995435.1 Acomys russatus | reverse complement strand
ACGCTACAACTCACTTGCAGAGGGGAAACTGAGGCAGACAGCAATTACAGGGTTTAGCTAGTTTCAAAGAGCCAAGATGGAGCGGGGCTGGCCCTCTGACATTCGAAATACTGAGACTCAGTTTCTCCCACAGCTGCTACAACCAGGCTGTGCTCCCCCCACAACCCCCAGCCCTAGTTTCCCTGCTACACCTGCATGTTAGTTATGACACCAGCTCTCCAGCAGTTGTGTCCCTGGTCTCAGTGACAAGCATGCAGTCTGAGGAGAAGCCATGTAGAGACCCAAGGGCTGCAGATGGCCATCCTAGCTTCCTTGGTAGAAAGATCTGCATCTTTCAGACCCCTCACTGACTCCTCACAGAGACTTCTGAAAGGACCCACTGGCACTTGAAAGATGGCTCGGCAATCTTGAGGCTGTTCTATTTCACAGGATGAGTTTGGTTTTCAGAATTCATGACAGGCAGCTCACAGTAGCCTGTAGCTCAGGGGGAGGGGGTTAGACAACACCTCTGTCCTTTGCAGAGAGATGCACAGACGTACACCAGTCCACACAATTAACAACAATAATAAAGCTTCTTTAAAAGGACCTCTGAGCTAAGTGGTGGTAGCACATGCTTTTAATCCCAACACTTGGGAGGCAGGTGGATCTCTGAGTTGTAGGCTAGCCTGGTCTGCAAAGCAAGTTCCAGGACAGCCAGGACTACACAGAGAAACCCTATCTTGAAAAAAAAAAACAAAAAACAAAAAACAAAATATATGTATATATAATAAAATAAATAAATAAATAAGAACATGACAGCACAGAACCAACACTGCAAGGAGGGATGCCTCAATTGGCAGGGCTCCACCCCCAACCCATAAATCACGCTAAGCAGTGATGGCGCTGAAGAAAAGATGGTTTCCACCCAGCACTGATGGGCAGTCCTTTTGGAGTCATGGTCTTCTGTCTCAGACTCAGAGCTGCACCCCACCCCCCCAGCTCATTCTTGCAGCTTCAAGTTGCTCACCTCTGCTCTGGCGTCCTACCCACCTTACCCTTGGCAGTGACCCCAAGGTTTTCCAGAACCCAGGAAGTTATTTGTCAGCTATGAACAGTACCCCCACCCCACTCATTCATCTCTTCCCCTTTTACTTTCACCAAGTCATAAGTTCAGGTGACTCAGGTCACGAAGAGAGGGAAGCAATACCTAAAGGTGGTGTTAGTTTTATCAGAGATGTTCCACCTGGATTTTTTTGGTGTACATTTGTACCAGTTTCGCTGAATGTTCCTCGTTTCCCCCAAAGCACTGAGAAGTAACAGATCTGTGGGTCCTGGGGACACCAAGGCCTGGCAGGCTCTGGGCCTGACGCAGGAGGAGCCATAACGGGCAGAGCGTTGGACCAGTGGGTCAGTGGGGAATGAGGGAGAAACAGCAGGGCCCTCCCAAGCAGGGTGCCACGCTGGCCTAGCCTCTCTCCCCTGTAGCTCAGGAGTCTTCCGCGGCTACCTTCAGCTCAAATCTGAGCATTCCGGATTTGGCTTCATCTGACTGGTCAGCCTTATCCTGGCCTGATTCTGATATCCCAGCAGGGTTGCTCTTGCCTGTCTCTTGGGTCCTTGATCCAGCTTTCTGTCCTTTCTTCACCCACTTCCCCATTGTGGGACACTTGTCTCTGAGCGAGGACAGCTTCAGGAACATGCTGACCATGCAGGTCACATGGTCCCAAGCTAAGAAAAGCACAGTGGCTGGCTGGTTCAATGCTCCATGGACACCACTCTTTGCACTTGCTCGGCAATTGCTCTGCCACTGAGCTACACCCGGCCCCCACTGTGTGAGCCAAGGGCCTAATATGTTCTGTCTGTCTGTTCATTTCTTCAGTTAAAGTTTTTAGTTTTCTTCTTCTTCTTCTTCTTCTTCTTTTTTTTTTAAGATTTATTTATTATGTATACAGTGTTCTGCCTACATGTACATCTGCAGGCCAGAAGAGGGCATCAGATCACATTATAGATGGTTTTGAGCCACCATGTAGTTGCTGGGAATTGAACTCAGGGCCTTTGGAATAGCAGTCCGTGCTCTTAACCTCGGAACCATCTCTCCAGCCCCTAAGTTTTTTAGTTTTCTACACATGAGTTCTTATAGATCGCTTGCTAGGTTTATTTCTATTTATTTATTTATTTATTTATATTTTGAGATATGGTTTCATCATGCAGCCTTGGCTGTCCTGGAACTCGATATGTAGATCAGGCTGGCCTTGAACTTACAGAGCTCTGCCTGCCTCTGTTTCCCGAGTTAAAGGCGTCCTCTAATTTCCTATTTAGTTTTCTATTTAGTATGCATTATCTCTCCCAGAACTCCTCCTCAGCCACACCTCCTCCCTGTGGTGTCTTCACAGGTGCTTTAAGAAAAATATGGCTCCGGGTGGCCAGTCTGACAGACAGCCCATGGCAGAAGCAGAGAGGACCCAAAAAAAATCACAGGCCCAGGCTTATGTTGCTTGGGACAAAGGCACAGAACTGCCAGGGTGTGTAGAGAAAAGTAAAGGGCTTTCTTAGGAGACAGGGCTTCTGCTACCAGAATGCCCCAGAATAGAGAGGTCTTCCTCACAGGGCAAGCAGGACTGCTGTGGGGGAAATGCAAGTGCATTGTCACTCTCCCCTGCCAGAAAGAGGAGGACATGTAGCTCTAGAGAAACCGAAGCTGGGTCCCCTGTACCTCAAACCCTCACCTGAAGAATGTTCATCTCAAAGCACCCTTTTGTCTAACACCAAGAGAAGCATGTCTTTTCTGCACTCTGCTGAAGACAGGAGAGCTTTCCAACTCACAAGGCGCCTTTCTTAGGGGGTTTCTGAGTGGGTGCACCCCTGGCTGCAGCTTCCTTTTTTTTTTTTTTTTACCTGCCCCATCCACCATGGTTCCAAAGCCTGGCCTCCAGGAAGCAGCGCCTGCTTCTTTTTATACCCCAGGTTGAGAATTCTTGTGTCCAGGGCCCATGTGAATGGTCGTCCTTGCTGTCCCCTCAAGCCCCTCACCCCCCAGCACTCCCCACTGCAATCTAGAGTTAGGGCAATGGCCTCAGTCTCCTTGAGCCCCCACTCGCCTTTAGAGGTTGACTATAGGTTGGCAGGGGGGTGGGGCAGATCTTCAGGGTCTATGGTCCCAATAGATCCCAAGGAACACAGGCCTTGGTCTGCAGGACCACTGAATCCTCAGAGGCCTGGAGTCAGGTTGGGGTGGGCAGGTGTACTGTCCAAAGTAGCCTTCGGGCTTCTCCCAGTTACTTCCTTAACTGCCTTCTAGCCTGTGTTAGGTGCTTGCCTCTGTGTGGGCCTTCGCTATTGAAATACCCTTACTCAGTGTGGCGGTCCGAGCACTCGGGAGGCAGAGGCATGCAAACCGCTGTGAGTTCGAGGCCAGCCTGGTCTACAAAGTTAGTCCAGGACAGCTAAGACTACACAGAGAAACGTTGTCCTGAAAAACCAATAAATAAATAAATACTCTCTTTCCCAAGTAACTTTAAATTCTGACTATAGGGCATTCCTGCCTGACACTGACTATGCCCATGTGCCCCAGAAGTGGGTACTAGCACCAGGACCGTGCCTTCAACCTCAACTCAGGGCTTCCTCAGGGTAGGCAGTGCTGTCCTCTACCAGTGGCACCTGGGGTAGGTCTGGAGCTGGGATGTAATCTGTGAGTGGGAGGGGCCATCAAAAGGTGAGGGATGGTATGGAAGCGTGAGTCATGCTGCCCTTTGTGAACCCAGGCACCTGGGAAGGTGGGGCTGGGCTACATAAGTGGCCGGTAGGAAAGTAGGCCGGGGTGTGTGTGTGTGGGGGGGGGGGGATGATGTCTCAAGCCTCACCTGCCAGGCTCAGACACAGCCTCCAGGGAGCCAGTTGCCAAACCAACCCTCCACTCAAAGACTTCAGGTCTGAGGATTTGGGCATTCACAGAGTTTGTTTCCATGCTTGCCAAGCTTACAGCCCCCCAACCCACTCCCTCTTGAGTGCCACCCCCCCCCCCGCCCGCTACCAGCAGACCAACTGGCACAGCTCAGCTGCAGAAACGGCCAAACCGTCTCTCTGGAACCCAAACAGGAAGCTGAGGAGAAGGGGCCAACGGCTGGGGATCTTTGAGCCTCCTCCAGGAAACTGTGGGAGAGAGGAGGGACAAAACAAGCCCTGATCTCCTGTCCCAGTGCTGGCCTCGCCTACCCACCCCCCCCCCCCCCCCCAGTCTTTCTCACGTCTTCAGCTCTCCCCAGTAGCCAACCCTAAGTCCAATTCCCTGGTGGCGGGCCCCAGAAAGGGCAGGAAGGGAGAGTGGCCACCATCACCCCAGAGTGGCCCACAGATTACGGCAGAGGAGGCGGCACGGACGCACTGTCACCCATAGGGCTCACTGTTAGCGTCGGGTATTCCTAGATCATAATGGCACCACTGTACAGAATAAGTTTCCTGCCCTGAAAACCCTCTGGGCTCACCGGCTTGTTCCTTCTCCTGCTGTCAGGCAACTGATATTTACCTGTCCCCATTGTCCTTGTCCAGAACGCCAAGCCATCTCAATGCTATGATGTGGCCTTTTCAAGCGACTTCTTTTGTTTGTTGATACACATGAAGCTGGACTCTGCGGTTAAAGGCAAGTGCTGCTCTTCCAGAGGACCCAAGTTCTATTCCCAGCATCCACGAGGCAGCCCACAAGCATCTGTCACTCCAGCCCCAGGAGATCCAACACCTTTTTCTGAACTCCAAAGGCACCAGGCATACACGTGGCGCACTCATATGCATGCAAGCAAAACCACACATGTACATATACATATACATAAACTAAATCTAAAAAATACCCAAGGGGCTTCTTCATTCAGCTTGCTGGCTGAATAATATTCCATTGTATGGATGTACCATAGTTTATTTGAAGCCTTGAAAAACATCTTGGCTGTTTCTACATTTTGGCAAATGAAGAGAAAGCTGTTTAAATATCTGTGCCTTCTTTCGTTTGGGTAAATGCCAAAGAGCACTGTAGAGAACACTTCCTTGTATACTTGGGGAAGGTACCTCCCAAAGCGGCTGTCCCACCTCATATCCCCCCTCACAGTGGATGAGAGTTCCTTTATACCCTGGCAAGCATTTCATGTGAGTGGCTATTCTAATAGGTGTGGAGTGGCTGTGGTGGTGTCTTTTTGTTTTGTTTTTATTATCCTTTAAAAAAAAATGTGTGTGTGGCTAGATATGGTGGTACATGCCTTTAATCCAGAGGCAGAGGCAGCAGATCTCTTTGAGTTCAAAGCCAGCCCAGTCTATGTGCCAAGTTCCAGCCCAGCCAGGGCTACAAAGTAAAGACCCTGATGCAAAGATAGATAGATGATAAATAGATTGATGACAGATAGATAAATAGATAGATGGGGGGTGGGGTGGAGAGATGGCTCAGAGATTAAGAACACTGTCTGTTCTTCCAAAGGTCCTGAGTTCAATTCCCACCAACCATATGGTGGATCACAACCACGTATAATGAGATCTGGTCCCTCTGCTGGCGTGCAGGCACACATGGAGGCAGAATACTGTATAAATAAATATATTAAAAAAATAGATGATAGATAGAACAGATAAGTGTGTGTATTGTGGGTCTGTGCATGTAAGTGGAAGTGGCTGAGGAGGTCAGCTCACCTGAAGCTGGAGTTACCAGTGTTGTTAGGCTCCTGACTCGGGTGAGGGGAGTTGAACTCGGGTCCTTTGGAAGAACTGTATGTACTGTCATACATTATTCTTAATGTTTCTGGTGCTGGAGTTGGAACCCAGCACCAGAATAGGCACTTTGGAATAGGCACTTTACTAGGTACATCCCTACACACTGCTGCCCTGTGGAGCTACACCCCTGCAACACCCCAGCCCTGCTGTTTCTCCCCACACACTTCAGCCCTAGGGGTTTTCTCCTAAATGCCAGCTCTGCTTTTTTTTTTTTTTTTTTTTTTTTTTTGAGATCCAGGTTTTTTTGTGGTCCAGGCTGGCTTTAAACACCACACTATGAAGCCAAGGATAACCTTAAACTTTGTATCCTCCCAGCTGCTCCTCCAGAGTGTTAAAATTACAGGTGCATGTACCATCATACCATTTATGTGGTGCTGGGATTTGAACCTAGGGCTTTGGGTTCACTCTAGTCAGCAAATACTCTTTTCTTACTAACTGAGCCACATCCTCAACCTTGGGGCTTAATTTTGACTTTACGATTCCAGAGTTACATTTGATGCTCCTTGCATTGTTTCTTCTTGGAGCATTCCTAGAAGGTAAGCACTCTTAAGTCACAGGCCTGACCCATCCTCAGCACACCCTTGGCTTGATAGTCACTTCCTAACCTGGGCCTCAGCTGATGAAGGCCCAGCCTAATGTGGGAGTGGGCGCAGGGGCTTGGCACAGTTGTCAGCAGCAACCGCTGACACCAGAGGCTGCTTCACCATGCTGGGCTGGCAGGGACTGACTGCAAACCAGGGACATGGGCAACTAGAACTGAGGAGATGGCTACTGTGGCAGTGGAAGCCTAGAATTCTCCACACACTCAGGAGACCGAGGCAGGAGGATCTAAGTCAGTTTGAAGCTGGCCTTGACTCGCAAGTGCATTTGAGGCCATCCTGGGCTACAGAGTGAGACCCTGTCCCTAAAGCACAAATTCAAACCAAGTATTAAAAAACAACAATAACAAAACAAGGGGCTGGAGAGATGGCTCAGAGGTTAAGAGCACTGACTGCTCTTCCAGAGGTCCTGAGTTCAATTCCCAGCAACTACATGGTGGCTCACAGCCATCTATAATATGATCTAATGCCCTCTTCTGTCATGCAAGCAGAGTACTGTATACATAATGAATAAAAATAAAAAACAAAAACCCAAAACAAAACTGAGGGAAGAAGAGGTCTCAGCTGCTCGCTGTTGGGGAGGGACGCCTGCCATAGCGATGTGGGAGGCTCCTGTGAGGACAGGACTCGGCATCGGGCACCTAGCCACTGTCCTCAGGCAAGACTGGGCCAGGGGCTCAGAAAGCACAGGCAGGTGGTCGAGCAGATATGAGACATAAAGATGGGGTTTACTGCCAAGTGATGGTGGCACAGGCCTTTAATCCCAACTCTCGGGAGGCAGAGGCAGGCGGATAGCTGTGAGTTCGAGGCCAGCCTGGTCTACAGAGCCAGTCCAAAACAGTCAAGGCTACACAGAGAAACCCTGTCTCCCTGGGATTGTTCCCCAGCATGCTAGCTCCTTCAAGCCCCTTCCAGGGTCCCTCCAGCCTCCACCCACAGGCCGACTCTCCCTGTCCTGAAGAGCAAGATGTGACAAAATCACACCCATCCTCACCAACTCTCAGTTCCTGCTTCCTTTCTGACTACACAGACAGGACAGCATGGCTCAGATAACATCTGTTGACGTTTCAAAACAGTAATAATATACGCATGCAGTTAATCAGTCAAACAAAAGAGAAAGGTTTTGAGTAAAAAAAAAATAGCTACCTCTCCCTTGCTCAGCCTCACTTTGAAGGTGACCAGTTAAGAGTGTCTAGGGCAGCCTGCTGCAGAAGCACAGATGCCCACACCAGCTAGTGTGTGCATGCGCGTCTGTAGATGCACGTCTGTTAGCACATAGCATCAAAGCCTCGCTGGAACATGCTGTTCTTCCTTCATTTCTTTCACCTCCACCTCAAGGCCTAGACACCCTCTCGTCAGCACAGACAGCCCTACCATTTCCTAGTCAGCTGGAATCCATTTCACAGCCTGGCTATGGCAGCTGTGTCGCAGCAAACAGGGTTTTGCCCGGTGACCTGAGGGAGTATTTTAAATGTTCACTTACCTCTTTCCTAATCACTCTTGGGCACTTCTGGGCCAGTATCTGGTTGGCCCACCTCAGAGCCCAGAAATGTGAGCACAATTACCACAATGAAAGCAAGGTAAACAGAGAGACTCCAAGGTACAGAGGTGCAGTGGCCTTGGGCAAGGAGCTTGCCTCTCTGGGTTCTGGTTCTGCCTGTGTAGCCTGGGGTGAGGCATGGGATTTCAAATAATGAATGGGCTGCCTAGACCGTTCTGGAACTTACTGGCTGTTTGATGAGACAAAATCTGTACACCTGTGTTTCCAGGGACCAGCCAAGGGAGGTGGGGGATGAAAGCCGAGGACACAGGGACCTAAGGAGACTGAGGAACTTGCCCGAGGACACACAGCTTGTAAGTAGGAAACCTAGGCTGGAAGGAGTCATCAGGACCCAAGGACACGTTCTGGAATGTTGGATGGGCAGTCCTGGCAAGGCAGGAACACGTAGACATGTCCCAGGGCAGTTTGACCAAGTTAGGGGAGACAGGACAGCAGCTGGACAGGAGCTAGAACAAGGCATGTACCATGTACCCACATATCCCTCCAAACACCCCCGTTCCCACCCCCACCCCACTTCCTATATCCGAGTGAAGAGCTCATGGCTTTCTGTAGAATTCTTTTCCCACAGAGCCTGGGGCCAGGGAGAGTTCTGTGGCATCCAAGTGCAGGTGAGAAGTGGCGTGAGGTTTGTGGGAGTGCAGCTCATGGAGACTGGAGAAGGCCCCCCCCCATGCTATCGAGTGTCATTGTGTGCCAACAACATAATTTATAAATTAAAAAAAAAAATCTTCGCATGACAGTCTCCTGTTACAGGAAGTTAGCCATCCTAGTTCATGGACCGCAGCCTGCTCCCAGCACCAGCAGGCCTCGGGTGGGAGTGACCATGGGGGCCAGCCATCTCAGGACACAGAGGGGGAGAAGACTGCCTGACCCTGGGTCCTTAGAACCTCCCAGGCTAGCATCTCTGGAGGGTGCTTCCTCATAGCGCCAGGGCCAGGCTTACACACGTCTCCTTAAGCTCCCCCTTTTCTGGGGCTGTGTCCAGAGGGACCTCAGTGATCTCCTAACTCCTTGTCACTTTACAGCTCTATGCGATTCACTCACTTATCTCCCTGCTTTGGGAGTCCATGTTGGCAAGGAGAATTTGATCTTTCTCCTTCCCTCTCATGCCCTCAGGGTCAAGGGTACTGGGATCCTCTGGCACTCATATATATATATTTCTTTTTTTTTCCCCCAAGACAGAGTTTCTCTGTGCAGCCCTGGCCATCCTGGAACTCGATCTGTAGACCAGGCTGTCCTTGAACTTGCAGAGATCTGCCTCCCTCTACCTCCAGAGTGCACTGTGTGCCACCACCGCCTGGCTGCCTCTGCCCTCTTGGAGTCCCCAGGATGGACCCTTAGCTGCAGGTTTAGAACCAAGAAGGCCATCTGAGTTACAAGAGGTCTCTCCTACTTCACCCCCACAATGTCCTGCCACAGGATTGGCTGAAGTTGAGCCCAAAGCAGAATGCCCCTATGGTTCAGAGGAAAGCTTAGGCCTCATCTCTTGCCCTTACTTAGGCTAAGCTGGCAGGAAACAAGACCCCTGACCTCCTGGGGGATGGCTGACCTGGTCTCGCTGCCATTTGTCCTGAGACTTAAGAAGAGGAGACCGTGGAGTTGGGCACCATCTGTCTAGTGATGACATCAGAGAGAGGAGGCTGGGCTATGGCAGATGTAATCCCAGAAGCCTTCCTGGAAGAGGCACACCATTCATGTGACAGCCCCAGGCGGTGGCTGCTGACACTGAGGCAGGGGTGAAAACACTGGCCTGAGTCCGACAGGAGACGAGTCGAGAGGCGGCAACCATCACTCCAGCTGCTTGTTAAGGATCTGCTTTGTGGCAGGCTAGCCAAAGAATTTGGAGGGCTGAGTGTGATGCTAAGCGGTGGAGCACTCGTTGCATGTACCAAGCCCTGGGTTCCATCCCCAGCACTGCAAAACAAACAAAGCACTTGGGGGCATAAAAGATCTACTCCCTGCTCCTAATTCTCCTCCCCCAGAGCAGACATTTTAGTAGAAACAGACTTAGAAGGCAAACATACAAAGTCTGTCATGTGTCAGGGATGAAGGTATCAGAGGGGGAGGAAGAGCAAGAAGGAGAAGGGGTGGGGGGGCAGGGATAGCAGGGGGGTTAGAGCTGGGGGTGGGGAGGCAGGGATAGCAGGGGTGGGTAGAGCCATGGGTGGGGGGGCAGGGATAGCAGGGGTGGGTAGAGCCAGGGGTGGGGGGGGCAGGGATAGCAGGGGTGGATAGAGCGGGGTGGGGGGGACAGGGATAACAGGGGTGGGTAGAGCCGGGGTTGGGGGGGGCTTGTCTTGGATGCCAGGTACAGAAGTCCTTGATTTGGAGACAGACAGATGTGGAGAAGATGACCAAAATAGGCTCATTTTCGCAGGGAAGGAAGGAGAGTGACAGGTTGGGTGGGATAAGTGTCCAGGAGCAACCTGTGTCCTTTCCAGGGTGGGCCAATGGGCAAATCACCCTGACTGGGCACTCTCAGCGGCCCCTAGAGCAGTGGTTCTCAACCTGTGGGTCGTGTCCGCTTGGGGGCAGGTGGGATCCATATATCAGCTATCCTGGATATCAGATCTTTACATGACGGTTCCTACCAGCAGGGAAACTACAGTTGTGAAGCAGCAAAGAACTACTGTTACAGTTGGGGGTCCCCACACACAGCGGTAGGTATAACCCTCTTGGAAACTTGGTGAGGAAGTGCAACGGCTAGTCTCAGATGACACTTGAGGAGACAGGCTCAGAGAAGCACATGGGCTGCTTGAGGCAAGGCAGCTCTTTACCTGCCGGGCAGGTGTGTCCTGTCCCATCCCCATCCCCCACTCCCAGGGCAGGAGATCAGTGAGACCCAGGGGTTGGGCATGGTAAACAATCGCTCTGCCTTATCATCACCTTCCCACTCTAGCTGAGAAGAAAAGAGCCCAGGCAATTCCACCCAATTACTTATTCCATCAATACGTAGCTCAGAGCTACCAGCTGCACACTGGGCCAGGTGTTAGCCACAGCCTCTGAGAATTCAGAGGGTGGCCAGGTGGGACCGGGTCAGGAAAGATAGGCCTGGGAAGGATTTCCCATCTTCATGAGCCTGGGGGGTGTGAGGACACGGGGTTTTGGCACCCACGGGAGCTGCTAGCTACTTGCACAACCACAGCCATGTAACACACTTAACCCCTCTCCGTGGGGATCTTGCATGTACTTGCAGGAAGTTCATTATTAGGGTTGGTGTGAAGATGACATGCCCTAATGAGGACACCTCTCGGGATGTGGTTTGGCAGACTGTGGCCATTATTATTATTATTAAAATGCACAGCTGGAGAACAAGAGACAATTGTGCAAGGCCAGATGTCTAGCTGGGCATCCAGAGGTGCCTGAGGAGTTCAGAGCAAAGAATGGGACAGGCAGACACACACAGACACACACACAGACAGACACACACACACACACACACACACACACACACACACACACACACACACACACACACACACACACACCAGGGCTGCAGCCTACATGCTGTGCTGGTTTCTTTAAGGGGAGGCCTCAGGTATAGGGCTCAAGGGTTGGAAAGGAGGTGCTAGGCTGGGGCCGTGGGGACAGGGAGGAGGAATCTTACAGTGCGTTTGAAAGAGATAGGGAGAGTTGGCCCTGAGGTCACAGCACAGGTGCAAACAGGTAAGCTACAAGGTCCCCACTGCTTTGTGGAGGCCAATGAGCCAGTTGGCTCCAACGTTGGGGACAGGCCTTTGGGACCAGGGTGACCCAGAGGCTTTAAAGAGAGGGCCATGTGAGGTGAGGGAGGTAGCGGGCAGCATTTATTGGGGTGCACGGCCCCAGCAGAGCAGGCAAGAGACCGATCCCAGCTCTTAGGCCAGTGGCAACAGCTGTAATCCAACCCAGAACTGCAGAGTTCCTGTGACCCTTGGCCTGTGCCCAAGAGCCCAGCCAGGCCCCCAGATCCTTGGTGGGTTGGGACAGAGGACAAGAAGAGCCTGGCTACCCAGGGCTGCCTGCTGGAGGGCGGCAGGGACAGAAAGGACTTTACAGCTTCCCTTGTTTTCCTCCCGAGGCGACCAACGGTTACACCACTGTGGTTTGTCAGCCCCAAGAAGCACGCATTACATAATGCTGGTCACAACTGCTCCTCACACACACACACACACACACACACACACACACACACACACACACACACACACACACTTTCACATAACACCACACGTGCTATGCTCAGTCACCTGACCCACGTCACACACCACCACACACTTAGGTGTATTTACACGCACCCTCTCATATGATAACACTGTGGCTCTAGGTCAGGCTGGCAGGGTCTCCCCGAAGGATCCCTGAAGTGTCTTCCCAGTCTTTTGTACCCCCGGGTTCCAGGAGCCCTGAGCCCAGTGGGACTGACTCAGGCCTAGCCTGGCACTCCCAAGGCAGGGAGACAGAGAGAGAGAGAGAGAGGGCAAACAGAGCCAAGGTGGAAACCTTGTCTTGACTTCAGCCCAACGAAAAGATAAAAGGGGAGGAGGTACGGAGGGAGAGGGTGGAGACTGCACATATGTCTGAGGTACACAGGTGGAAAAGAGTTAGTGTGACTCTTTTGGGGAAATGCTATGATGGCAGGGATTTTTTTTTTTTTTTTAAACCTTTTTTGAGACATGGACTCATATAATACAGGCTAGCCTAGAACTTGCTATGTAGTTGAGGATGAATTTGAACTTCTGGTTCTCCTACCTCTGCCTTCAGAGTGCTGGGATTACAGGTGTGGGCCCTGCGCATGGAAGGCAGCGCTCAGCTCTCTACTCCAGGACCCGGGACAGGCGCTGAGCTTTTAAATGCACATGCAGGCTTCACTCTATCGAAACGGAGGAGGTACCTCGAGACCTGGTGTTGCACTCTTAGGGCTTTGTGAGACACAACACAAGACACAAGTGCTCGCCCCAGGGCCTGGAATACAGCTGCTCAAGTGGTACCCCTTACTAAGGAAAAAGCACACTTGGAGGGGGCAGTGAGCAGCCATCATCAGAGGCGTCACACTAGGCACTGTGCTGCAGTGAGAGGGGGGCTGACATTCAACATAGTGCTCTCTCTCCCTCACTTTCCCTCTTTCTCCCCTTCTCTCTCTCTCTCTCTCTGTGTGTGTGTGTGTGTGTGTGTGTGTGTGTGTGTGTGTGTGTGTGAGTGTAAAATATGAGGAGAAGCCGGGCATAGTGGTGCACACCTTTAATTCCAGCACCTGGGAGGCAGAGGTAGGTGGATCACTGTGAGTTCGAGGCCAGCCTGGTCTACAAAGCGAGTCCAGGACAGCTAAGGCTACATAAAGAGACTCTGTCTCAAAAAAACAAAACAAAACAAAACAAAAATAAATACAAATGAGGAGATGATGCGGGCATTGGAGAGATGGCTCTACTGCTCTTAGGACCTGAGTTCAACTCCTACACGCACGTGGGAAACTCATAACTGCCTGAAGCTCCAGCTCCAGAGGGGGAACTCAACACCCTCTTCTGGCCTCCAAGGCACCTGCATTCATGTGCACAAAAACCACACACAGACACATATACACAGAAGCTTTTTTTTTTAAAGGTGGATGCATAGTTACTTCAGACAACTTGCCTACCAAGTGGCTCCCTTCGCTAAGTGGGACTAAGGCATGGGATAAAAACAGAGCTATGAAGCAGGTGGTGGTGGCACATGCCTTTAATCCCAGCACTTGGGAGGCAGAGGCAGGGGCAGGTGGATTTCTGTGAGTTCGAGGCCAGCCTGGTCTACAAAGCTAGTCTAGGACAGTCAAGGCTATACAGAGAAACCCTGTCTTGAAAAACAACAACAACAACAAAAAAAAAAAAAAGAAAGAAAGAAAGAAAAAAGAAAGAGAGAGAGAGAGAGAGAGAGAGAGAGAGAGAGAGAGAGAGAGAGCACCACTGTGTATACATATTACAATTCAGTGTTTGCTGTTTGACTATTTCTAAGGAGCAGACATGAGTAGAATAAAATAAAAATTGTATCTCTCCCCTCCTGTGAAAAGCTGGAGCTCTGTGTGCCCTCTCTATGGGGCTGTGAGGGGCATCCTGGACAAGTGTCTTCCCCTCTGTGGTCCTGAGCAAGTTGGGGTTGGGAGGGGAGGGGCTAGTGTCATTATGTGATGTCAGTGAGGTGCTGCAATGCTAGGAGCCATCCTGGGCTACTAAGAAGGAATGCAGGCTGATGGGGGTGGGGGAGGGAGGACTCACCGGCTGAAGAGAGAAGTATAAGCAGCCACTGTGGAACAGTGTGTTGTGGGGCCCCAGAAAGGCTCCCCCCCCCCCCCCACGAAGGTCAGGGCAGGCCATGTGGGGCGATTTAGGGGCTGGGTTTTGTTGAGATCTATCCAGACTGAGTTCTAGGAGAGGGAGGAAGCCCAGGAGTACAGCCCAGCAGAGGCCTGGAGCGGCAAGCAGCGTCCTCGGGTCACCGGGTTGCACACGGAGCCAAGAGAGGCTCACAAGCAGCCGTCTCCTTGGGTGTGTTGGAGGCTTACATTTGAGCTGTGGAGGGCCAACCCCCGCCCTTTTTTTTTTTATGAGACAGTTTCTCTGTGTAGCCTTGGCTGTCCTGGACTCGCTTTGTAGACCAGGCTGGCCTCGAACTCACAACGCTCCACCTGCATCTGTCTCACGAGTGCTGGGATTAAAGGCGTGTGCCACCACGCCCTTTATAGAGTGCCTGGCATGAGCTCAGAAGAACATGGGATCCCTGCTCTGCAGCAGGCCAGGCCAGCACAAGAAGGCCCGCCCTGCAGAGGCAGGAGGAGCAGAAAACAGGTGGGGTTTTAGCGGACCAGAAGAAAAGGACAGAGGAGAAGGTCAGGTGCCTCAGAGGGTGCCAGCACGATGGGCGTCACACATTTGGAGACTGGGCTGGATAGAGGAGCTAATGCAAAGGGGGTTGGAGAGGAGAAAGGTCTGAGGCTGCTGGGGCTGTGGGTCCTCTTGCAGGTGGCAGCGGGCTGACAGGTAGAGAGCCCAGGCTGGCCCCTGCACTAGGCAGCAAGAGAGATGACAAATAGAGAGCCCAGGCTAGCCCCTGCACTAGGCAGCAGCGGGCTGACAGGTAGAGAGCCCAGGCTGGCCCCTGCACTAGGCGGCAAGAGAGATGACAAATAGAGAGCCCAGGCTAGCCCCTGCACTAGGCAGCAGCGGGCTGACAGGTAGAGAGCCCAGGCTGGCCCCTGCACTAGGCAGCAAGAGAGATGACAAATAGAGAGCCCAGGCTAGCCCCTGCACTAGGCAGCAGCGGGCTGACAGGTAGAGAGCCCAGGCTGGCCCCTGCACTAGGCAGCAAGAGAGATGACAAATAGAGAGCCCAGGCTAGCCCCTGCACTAGGCAGCAGCGGGCTGACAGGTAGAGAGCCCAGGCTGGCCCCTGCACTAGGCAGCAAGAGAGATGACAAATAGAGAGCCCAGGCTAGCCCCTGCACTAGGCAGCAGCGGGCTGACAGGTAGAGAGCCCAGGCTGGCCCCTGCACTAGGCAGCAAGAGAGATGACAAATAGAGAGCCCAGGCTAGCCCCTGCACTAGGCAGCAGCGGGCTGACAGGTAGAGAGCCCAGGTTGGCCCCTGCACTAGGCAGGAAGAGGGCCGACAAGTAGAGAGCCCAGGCTGGCCCCTGCACTAGGCAGCAGAGGGCTGACAGGTAGAGAGCCCAGGCTAGCCCCTGCACTAGGCAGCATGGTCTTTGGGATGAAGAAGTGGTGTGAAGGGATTCATTCGGTATTCTTTCGGCTTCTGGTCAGAGGGAGACTCACCAAAGCTGTTACAAAGGACAGTTTTCCATGGATATGGTGACAGTTTGCCTTCCTTCTTGCTGTTCCCATCTGTTTTAGTTTTTTCTCTCATTGGCAGCACTGGGGTTGGACTCAGGTCCTCAAGCGTGCCAAGCAGGCTCTCTAGCACCAACCCACACCCCAGCTGCCACAATGAGTACGTGTCTTGTGTGTTGAGGCAGAAGCTCATGCTGATTACACAGGAGTTGAATTTGCTATGTATCCATGGCTGGCTTTGAACTACTAAACTTCCTGCCTCTGCCTGGGGACTACAGGTGTATGCACCACCACACCCCACAATTTGTTTAGCTGTAGTTAATTTAAGGAAGGTTAGCATGGAGAGGTGCTGGTGTCAAGCCTCTGGCACATACATGTATTCTGGGGTGCACGAAAGCACACACGTGTGTATGTGTGTGTATTTTTCAAATATAATTTGAAAAAAATTAAAAATAATCATGTAAGTAACCATGTACAGGAGTTTGGGGGCATATCATGGGTCCCTCCTGACACCTCTCAAATTGGATGTGGCAAAACAAGACTAAAACAAACAACCCAAGACCCAGCAATCCTGCCCCAGTTGCTCCAGGCAGGTTCTTTCCTCAGCGCTTGCGCCTGACAACCTTCTGAGCCAGGGCTTCCATTGCTGTGGTGAAACACCAAGACCAGGGAAACCTGGGGAGGAAAGGGTTTATCTGGCTTATGCTTCCACATCACAGCTCATCATCACAGGAAGTCAGGACAGGAACTCAAGCAGGGCAGGAACCTGGAGGCAGGAGCTGATGCAGAGGCCACGGAGGGGTGCTGCTTACTGACTTGCTCAGCCCACTTTCTCATAGTGTCCAGGACCACTTTCCCATCAATCACTAATTAAGAACATACCTTACAGGCTTGCCCACAGCCCCATCTTATTGAGGCAATTTCTTTTTTTCATTTGGGATTTTTTTTTTTTTTTTTTTTTTTTTGCTTTTCGTGACAGGGTCTCTCTGTGTTAGCCTTGGACTCCCTTTGTAGACCAGGCTGGCTTCGAAGTCACAGCTATCCACCTGCCTCTGCCTTCCGAGTGCTGGGATTAAAGGTCCAGATCACTTGGGGTTTTTTTTTTTTTTTTTAAGTATTTAATTTTATGTGTGTTGGTTTGAGGGTGTCAGATCCCTTGGAACTAGAGTTGCAGACAGCTGTGAGCTGCCATGTGGGTGCTGGGGATTGAACCCTGGGTCCTCTGGGAGAGTAGTCAGTGTTTTTAACCACTGAGACATCCCTCCAGCACCCCTCTTTTGGATTTTTTTAAAGACACGGTTTCTTTGTGCAGCCCCTGGCTGCCTTGGAACTTGCTTTGTAGATCAGGCTAGCCTCCAACTCACAGCTATCCGCCTGCCTCTGCCTCCTGAGTGCTGGGATGAAAGGCGCGCGCCCGGCTTGAGGCATTTTCTTAATTGAGATTCTTTTCTCTCTGATGACTTCAGCTGTGTCAAGTTGACAGAAAACTAGGCAGCACAGGTCCTGACATACACTTAGGAAGCCAAGAGACCAAACAGTAGTTGCCTGCTTGGTGGGAGAGCAAAGGAGACACTCACCGTGGCCTGGGCTGCCAACTGCTACAGTCCGTAGCTGAGACAGAGAGGCAGGAAGTTGCCAAATAGATCACACTTGAAATCCTGCCTTGACCTCATGGGGACTCAATGCCATTGGGCCTGCATCCTGCCCCTGGTCACTATGAGAAACTGAGGCTGAGCTGGCTGGAACTTACAGGGGTAGGGTAGGAAGTGGTGACTGGTTCCCACTGAGCCGCCCTCCCCCAGCAGCCCCCTGGACAGAAGTGGTCAGAAGCGGGGATGTGGTAACTTGGGCAGTGACTGACGGAGCTGGTCAGATGCACTGCAGACACTGTATGAAAGTTTCAAAGAATAACGTTTAAAATTGCTGTTTCGAGTTGCTGAGAGTTTCATAAAAGAAAAAAAAAATTTTTTTTTACATGAATTCTGGAATAAGGTTAGGACAGAATTTCCAAATTTTCTGAAATGTCCTAAATGTATTTGTCACTTCTTGCCATGTATTTACGCAAAGCGCTGCTCTTGGAATTCATGATTATGAATCCAAGTACGGATCAACTCCAGGAAACATCTCCAGTGGCTCGTGTCCTGCGGTTTCAACTATTCAGTCAGTATTAATTCTTTATATAAAAGCAAACACATCTATGGCATGTAAATTTGACTTTAGTAAATGGCAAAATACATGTGTGTGAAAGAATTATTTTAAAATGAATTTCTTGCCAGGTGTAGAGGCACACATCTTTAACCAACTGGGGGCCAGCCTAGCCTACATAGCAACTTCTAGGTCAGCCGGGGCTACATAGTGAGAATCTGCCTCAAATTGTTGTTGTTGTTGTTGTATAATTAAAAAAAAAAAAAAAAGGAGCCAGGCGGTGGTGGTGCACACCTTTAATCCCAGAGTTTGGGAGGCAGAGGCAGGCAGATCGCTGTGAGGTTGAGGCCAGCCTGGTCTACAAAGTGTGTCTAGGACAGCCGAGACTACACAGAGGAACCCTGTCTTGAAAAAGAAACAAACAAAAAAGAAACAAGGGAAAAAGAACACATAGGAACCACCCCATGAGCTGATCAGCCAAAGGGATAGACAGAGAAGCACCCTGTCTTTTAAAAATCCAGAAGAGGGGCTGGAGGGATGGCTCAGTGGTTAAAAGCACTGACTATTCCTGGAGGACCATGGGTTCAATTCCCAGCACCCACATGGCAGCTCACAACTGTCTGCAACTCTAGTCCCAAGGGATCTGACACCCTCAAACCAACACACATAAAATTAAATGGAGTATTATTATATATATTTTTAAATCCCAAAAGATAAAAAGAAAATGCCTCAAAACCATCCAGCCACATATGGAATTCAAGGTAGCCAGGGCTGCATAGAGAAAGAACATACAGTGAATCAGGGCACAGTGCACCCTGCAATGACACTCAGGGGAGAGGGTCTTCTGGGAGGGCTCCTTAGGCAGAGCAAGGAGGTAGAGACTAAGAGGACAAAGGTGGGTGTGTGTGGGGGTGGGGGTGAGGTTAGGGGGATGTAGGGTTCCTGGAGATGGTGCCTTTCAGTCTCCGCAGCTTCTCGGAGCAGTTCCTCACCTTTGAAATGGGAATAGTGACCCACCCCCATTAAGGGACGAGTACATTAACATATGTAAAGCCTTGGTTTAGGGCTGTAGTACAGCCCCTCTATAAAGGGGTGCTGTTAGCATTTCCTAGGCCACTTGAGGTGGGGGTGGGGCAGAGCTGACACACAAGGGTTACTTAGAGCAGCTGGCTGGTCCTTAAGGCTCACCGTTGCTGCACCGCTAAGCACCCACTCACCAGCTCTTCGGACTAGCAGAATTTCCAGATGGACAGACTGAGGCTCAAATAGACCGTGCTCAAGGTCAGCCAAGGATTCATTGGCAGCATCTGGGACCCTTCTCCCTGGCGGCAGTGGAGTCCCAGCTGCCCTCACTGGTAAGAACATTATGTGCTGGGATGAAAGCTCCAACGGAGGCCTCCAAGGGCACGGCATATGGGGGGACAGGGGATTGAGGGCAGTTTATGTCTTTGTTTTTTACATTTTTATAATTGTTTTGTTGAGACAGGGTTTCTCTGTGTAGCCTTTATGATCCTGGACTTGCTTTGTAGACCAGGCTGGCCTCGAACTCACATTGATCCACCTGCCTTTGCCTCCTGAGTGCTGGGATTAAAAGGCGTGCGCCACCATGCCTGGCTTATTTTATAATTTTATATGTGGGTGCTTATCTGCACGTGTGTCTGTGTACCACTTGCATACAGTGCCCTTGGATGCCAGAAGAGGGCATTAGATTCTATGGACCTGGAAAAGGACACACAGGCAGTTGTGAGCTGTGGGCGCTGGGAGTTGATTCTTGGTCCTTTGGATGAACAGCCAATATTCTTGATCACTGAGCCACCTCTCCAGCCCTGTATTTGTTTTTTAAATTAAATATATATACACGAGGGTTTCTTTGTGTAGCCCTGGCTGTCCTTGACTCTGCCTGTCTCTGCCTCCTAGAGTGTTGGGATTACAGGCATATGCCACTGCACCCATTTTAAACTAGTTAATTATTTAGTTTTGACAGTTTCCCTGTTGTCCAGGCTGGTCTCAGATTCACAGCAATCCCACCCCTGAGCATTGGGATTACAGGTGTGAGACAGCATGCCTGATTAGCCTTGGTTCTGTAAGCCAAGGTCTCACTGTGTTGGCCTGAATCCCTTGTTGTACTGCCTTGTCCCGCAGACTGGCACATCCGGCTTAAGTATGCTTTTTCTGGGGCTGTGAGATGCCTTACTACAGTTGTCGCCCTTTCTTTTTCCATCCTGAATTTCAGTTTGCAAGTACACGTTTGTTTTTGTTTTGTGAAGACAGGGTCTCACTTTGCAGCCCTGGATGGTCTGGAACTCCCTCTGTAGACCAGGCTGGTTTTGAACTCAGAACTCTGCCTATCTCTGCCTCCCAAGTGCTGGGACTGAAGTTGTGCCCCATCACGGGCCACTTAGCATACCATAAATTTTTTAAAAATCTGTATTATTATTTTAAAAGTCACTTGTTTTATGTGTACGAGTGTTTTGCCTTCATGTATGTAAGTATCATGTGTGTCCCTGGTATCCATGGAGACCAGAAGAGGGAGTCAGTTTCCCTGGAACTTATTAACAGATATTTGAGGTGTTTCTTTTTTCCCCCAAGACAGTCTCATGTAGCCAAAGCTAGCCTCAAACTCACTGTGTAGCTATGACCTTAAATATCTGAATGTCCTGCCTCTGCCTCTCAGAAGTGAGTGGAAGCTACCACACCAGCAGTGTTGGGGATCAAATCCTGGCCTAGACAAGCACTCTGCCAAGTGACCTACATCCTTAGCCCCTGGTTCCGCGTTTTGGCTATTAGGAATAAAGTTTAAAAGTTCTCTTTCTTGCCTCCCTCTTTCTTTCTTAGACTGAGTCTTGCTTGGCCTAGGTCTCTATTTTTTTATTTTTTATTTTTGTTTTTCAAGACAGGGTTTCTCTGTGTAGCCCTGGCTGACCCCGAACTCACAGACATCCTCCTGCCTCTGCAGCCTGAGTTCTAGGACTAAAGGCAAGCACCGCTGTGGCCAGCTTGGGACTCACTTTATAGCTAAGATTAGCCTTGAACTCGTGCATCCCTCCAGCCTTGGCTTCTGGAGTTCAGTGATGACAGCAGGTACACCATGCCTGGCTTTTCTTTTGGTTTTTCAAGACAGGGTCTCTCATGCCCAATCTGTTCTTGAACTTGCCATACAGCTGAGGATGCCCTTGAATTCCCGATCTTTCTGCCACTGCTTCTCAGGACCAGCTGGAGGGAGTTTCCAAACTAATCAAGAGAACCAGCCTCAACATAAGAGAGCTGTTTTGGTTAGGGATGTAACTTAATGGTGGAGTGCCAGCCCCACGTGTCCTAGATCCCAACTTCCACCCCTAGTACCACGGAACAGCCAAAACCAAACAACCAAACAGCCAACCAATCTGACACGTTACCTTCAACATGGTGTGGCAGTTCCCCCAAAAGTAGAGATGAGCCTGGTGGTGCGGCAGCTCAGCGGCAGAACTCAGCTCTAGCAAGCGTGAGGTCCCTCACAGATGTTTACCCCACAGGGCTGAAACCATCCATTATAAGCAAACCTGTACTGGGTTTGCTATTTAACAATCGCCAAGTGTCCACAGACTCGTGACTGGTTAAACAGGTTTGCGGTATGTCCATACAACGGAATACTTCTCAACCGTAAAAAAGGAATGGAGTGCTGATACACCACAGCAAACCCTGAAACCCTCATTGGTACACTTCCTGATGGCAGCAGCTAACAATTAACCCTTTACCAGACAGCGGGAACTATCCGTGGGACAAAGGAGAGATCCTGGCCTTCTGCTGTCCACCCAATGAGGATCTGCCAGCAGGTGAATCACAGCGGGCTCTGCCTCGCCCTCATTGTGTGTACCTCCGGCAGTGTCTTTCACATCATGCCATTAACATAACAGGTAGCTGTGGATTTCGGTTGGACCCCGCCCACCTCTGAGACTTGTGCTGGGTCCCGGCTTACTGTAGGTGTAAAGTTCAGGGACAATGATTTTACTGACCCTGAAGTCTCAAGGGTCTCTCCATCCCATGAGATGGCTCAACAGGTAAGAGTATCAGTGCTCCCATGCCCCCACCCACTTTTTGTTTTTCTTTTCCTTCCTTCCCTTCTTTCTTTCTTTCTGTTTATCGAGACAGGGTCTTTGTGCAGCCCCTGGCTGTCCTGGACTCACTCTGTAGACCAGGCTGGCCTCGAACTCATAGTGACCTGCCTGCCTCTGCCTCCCGAGTGCTGGGATTAAAGGTGTGCGCCACCACGTCTTTCTTTCTTTTTCAGATCGTGTTTCACTATGTCGCGAATCTATCTCTGTATATAGACCTGGCTGGCCTCAGATTTCCCCAGACCTGCCTGTCTCTGCCTCCCTCGTGCAGGGATTAAAACTGATAGCCAGCTACACCTAGCCTATGAGTGTCTCTTGAAGTGGACCTCTGGCCACGGGGTTAAAGGTCCTGATGGTGGCTGTGGGTAAGGGGGGGTAGCTTTGCAGTCACCCCATGCCTTAAGTGATGGGGAGGGGCCTGGTGGTGAGCACTGGTCTGACACTGACCAGGCTCTGAGGCTCAGCATAGCAAAGCAGCGGCAACAACAAAGTAAACTAGTCTGAGCCTCTTTTGGAGACTTGAAGGTGACCCACCCTGCCGCGGCTGCCAGAATTTACGGACCAGGCCCAGTTCTCTTCGGTATAAAACAGGCCCTGAGCCCAGCAGAGGGGACACAGGCTGCCCACAGCTGGCCTGGCCTCCTGCAGAGGGGTCACTGGGAATTCTGTGTTTCATCAAATATTGCTGGGCTACAGGGTTTTATTTGAAAATAATTTTAATTAACCGGAAACTAGGAGTTTAATAAATGGAAAACAGAGAACTTTCCAAGGCCACAGCTGGGAAACACACGCTTTAAAAAAAAAAAATTCCGCCTGGCTTCTCAGGCCCGCTGAGCACTCTGACTGGAGGACCCCGTGTGCCAGACGAATCCACAAAGAAAACAAAGCTTATTTTTAGAGAAATATTTTAAACTTGGTTTTAGTGATCTCAGGAGTTTCCTTCCCCATTCGTCCCAGGTCCTGACATCGTCCCTCTATTTTTGGGGTAACCTCCCTGGGTGAAGAAGGAATATCTGACCGGAGCTATTTCTGCTCAGATGAAAATAAGAGGGCCCCTCCCTCAGCCCCCAGAGAATGAGTTGTTGCTAAAAATGTCTCAGCAGACAGCAAGGGGCCCACCAGGCCTGTCCTTGGCAGGTGTGCTCAGCAACAAAGGTGGTTCTGGGGTCTTTGCAGCCTTGGAGACTGTGGCTGCCCTCCCACCAAGCCCTGTCTTGCCCCCACCCAGCAGGAAGTGGATGGCAGCCCATTTCCGGGTTTTGAAAGCTACCTCCCCCCACCCTCCCATCCCGTGAAGACACACCTCCATACCACTGCTGACACGTCCAGACCTAAACACAAGCCATACATACCTCTTCATACACAGAAGGCCAGCAATGCCCCTCCCCCCTGCACAAGTGCAACCACATACAGACACACCCAGACCAACATTCACACACACACACACACACACACACACACACCCCTTACATGCATACACCTGCACACACTCTCAACCCCATACTCTAACACAGAAATACCCACAGACCACCTTCTCCTCACACCCTACACACACAGCACAAACCCAATCTACAGCCACACACAGACCTACACATCTCTCTACAGGCAATCCAGAGTTTACAATACAAAGGCCACACTCATCCATACCCACAGACCCTCATACTCCGCAGATACTCCCAACCCACTATACCAGTTCGGAAACACATATCCACCAACCCTTCTTGCACCATTACACACATCACAGACATGGATCCCTGAACATTTGTGCACAGATCAACATCCATAACACAAATGTACCCATAGAGACATCTAGGATTTATAGCCACAAACCCACCTCCGACCCCAAGCGCACCCACAAATACTCTTGCACTTTCTGGCTTCTCTGGTCAGAAGTTAGAAGGGTCCCGCAGATGCACGCTCCAGCTGTCTACCGGCCCTGCCTCGACTTCCGTTTTTCTCCCTCTTCCTTCCCCTTTGGCTTGCTAGCAGCTCAGATGAAGACCTGCTTGTCCTGAAGCTCACTACAGCCTCCAGGACGGTAAATACAGTGAAATGAGATTACAGTTGGGCTTCCTGAGGCACGCACACCTGTAGTGCTGACTCAGCTGGAGGCTGAGGAAGGAGAATCTGCAGTCACCAAGCTCTTCTTGTCTCATAAACAAGCAAACAACCAGCAAGACTGTGACTGGCCGGAAGGAAAGGGGCTGCAGAGACCCAACTTCCGGTTTTAAAAAGCTGGGTGCAAAGTCACATCCGCCTTCATTTGTTACCACAAGCTAAGCTGGAGGACAGCAGTCCTGGGTGCAGGTGGGTTTTCTCTCGAGGGTTCTCCAGCAGGCTCTCTGGAGACACCCACCCCAGGGCTTTCCTGAGACCCTCCCCTAGGAGCCTGGCCCACCCGTATCTTCCCACAGATCAGTGCAGGGCTTTTCAATTGTGCGTGGCTCTGTCTTTAACACATTCACCATGAGATGCAGCTGCCAGGGTCTACTTGCACACCTCCTTCTGAAATAATTTATAATGTGTACATCAGTCTCCAAGCGGTCAGCAGTTAGGCCTCCTTGAATCACTAGAGTCTGGGCCCACAGCTGCTTCTGAAAGGCCCTATCTTCACTCAGCCTCAAGCCTGCATGCTTTAGTTCCAGGCTGCAGCTCATGGTGCCTAGGCCCATTTTGCCCCGACTTCCAAGTGTTATGTCTATATTAGGGATTTACAAAAATACTGTCCTAAGGGTAATCAAGTAAACACTGTTGGCTGTTTGCTCTGGTTGCTGTAGAAACACAATGACCCAGAGCCTCCACTGACGTGGGGGCAAGCAGACTTGTGAATGACCCACCTACCCACCTCTCCAAGTTTTCCATGCTCCAATGCATCTAAAACACAGATCTTGAGAGCCTGGTAGTTGGGCTTTCAAACAGAGCAGTTAAAAAAAAAAAAAAAAAGAACGTGGCTTACCCCAAAGAGAACTCCGACATTCCAGCTGATCCAAAGTGCTTGTTTAGAAAAATGAGTTTGGGAATGAAGTGGAAACAAGGTCTTTGAAATGCAGCCGGGCCTAAATAGCTCCACAGTGGGGCTGTTTTCCTTCCCACTGCACTTTCTTTATGGCCAACAGGCCAGGGAGCTCTGCAGGGGCTTCACCCAGTCCCAGGTCTTCTTGGCCTCTGGCTCTCTCCACCCTCAAGGCCCAGCATCTGGGACAACTTTGAAACTGTTCCTGACTGTTTGGCAGCAAACAACAAAAAACACCCAACAAAACACCCAACAACCAAAAAACCCAGCTCTAGTGAACACCAACTCTATCCTCCCTAACTGGAAACAGCTGCCCAGCCTGGCGCATCCCTCAGACACCCCCACCGCTCAGACTCAGCTCAGCTGTGAGTCACAGGAGACCCTGGCCAAGTTAGGGGCAACCAGAGGGGGGCCAAGGATTGCTTGATAGACTCCAGCTGCTGTAGATAAGGAAGCCAACTATTGCTGCGTCTCTTGCCTACTTTGGAAAAGGTGTCTGAACTGTGTGTATGGGAGGAAATCCAATTGTCTTATGAATTTAAAAGTGACGGCTTTAAAACAAGCAGGGCAAAAACAAAACAACAGAAGTTAGTGAAAGCCCCAATGACTTTGGCTGAGATCTGGGAACCAGGCGGATGGAGGCAGCCTGGCTGAATGTGCTTTCTGGGCTCCTTCCTTTTGCATAAATAGCAGGAACGTGCTGGTTCCCAGAGGAAGCGTCTGTGTAAACAAACATCACCCAGCTACAAGCCTAACCGGCTTTATCTTCCTCTCTCTCTCCTTGAAGGACACAGCCTAGCTTTCCTTAGTCCAAGCAAAGCCCAGCACAGCCCTCCATGCCCAGCTCCCCGTCAAGGCTGCAGGCCCTGGTCTGGCGTCCTAGGGAAAAATCGGACCTTCAGTTGCCAGAGCAGCCACGTGATCCAATGGTGACTAACAGGCTGGCCACACCCCTTGCGGTCTCCCGCCAGGCCCAGCCACTAGCCAGCCAGCCAACTATGGGATGCATCTTATTACCAAAAGGAAAGGCTAACAAATGCCCCTGACAGCCAAATACTTTCTTTCAGCTGAAAGGACTTGCTATAAAATAAATACAGGTACAAGTAGATGCAAGCTCTTCTGAGCTCTGCCAGCTCCCCACATCTTCGCCACACCCCTTTCCAGACTTGCTCAGGACAGAGGAAGCCAGGAAACCTAGTTTTAAAGAGACTGCTACTCTACTCAGAAACTTTATTCCAAAAAAAATTTTATTGGGGGAAAACTACAAAACATTTACAGTACAATGTTTACAGTCACAATTTGTAGTGAACTGATTCCCCAAAATATATTACAACTCAAGTTGACTTATCTTGTTACATTCAAAAACCTACTTCTGTCAAAGTAGTCCAGAGTACACGAGGTGCTCCAACTGTACCTACATACAAACTAAGCAACTGTTCATTCATCCGCTATCCAGGAAAGCCAGAGACATTCCTGCCTTTTTACATTGAGATAATAGTACAAGTTTTGGGCTGTCATTAAACAAGGCATATTCATGTACTATAGACCATTTCAGCACAGAGATGGCCTCTTCACTTTATAGCTATATAAAAAAAGTGGTAAAAAAATCTTTTCCTTTTGTGCAGGTGAACCCATCCGACATTCAAATTCTCTCAAGCACTAGTGAAATACTTATTTGGTTGAGGAAGATTTAAGGCAAGTTCGGGGCCACAGAGGCAGAGACCGTCCCCCCATTATTGCTACATGTCATGTCACAGCAGAATTGGTGGCATCAGCAAACATCTTTTTTTTTTTCTTGCTAGTTATAAAGCTGGAACTAGAAAAGTTATGCCACATGTGAGCCTGACTTCGAAGTATGTGGTCATTCTTTTTCTCCTTAAAGTTGGATGGGCTACAACCATTATACATTCTAAGAAAAACTCAAAATGTCCCTCAAACTACTTCCACAGCATCGAGATAGATTTCTGTAAAGAAACCATGCAATCTTTTTGAAATTTACGTAAACAAGGAAAGAAATTAATGAAATAAATATTACATACAATCTCTTAAATTAAGATTTTTCTTACTCATTTACAATAAAATAACCAAGTGAAGTTACAAAAGGCATATATTACTGTGAAAAGAACATACACTCCACATTTTGCCGATTAATAATGGCAATTATAATTTAACATAATAAAAGAATATATATCTATTGCTTTTCATCATACTCGATAAATACAGTATGAACAACACCCTCAATGTATACTTTTCACAAGATAATAAATAAGTTAAATAGTTTTTTTTTCATATTGAGTTGTGGTGCAGTGGTGCGAATCAACTCAAAACAGCTAAAACGAAGCACTTATTTCCCAACAATTATGAACTGAGCTCTGCCCAAGGCTTCCAGAGAGCAGAGGAAATGGTTCTAAGCTAAACACCCCCTAAGTGGTGGCAATGAGACCAGGATCAAACTTTGGAATGCAAGGGTTCCCCCACCCCAGACACTCACAACTTTGTTAAACAAAAACAAGGAAAACAACCGAGACAAACAGGACTGGGGGCTACTCTGTCAAGGCATGTTCTTGGCATTATTTTGAATCCTAGAAGCTTATATCTAGCCAGCCGGATGGCTCACTCTGGTCTGAGACAAATATTAGGAACCCCTTCCAAGGTAAGAGTTCTCACATCTGGACTGTGGCTAAGGCTTTCAAGTGAAAAGAGATGGAATGGTGGTTGGCAGCTGCTGGTGCTGGGCTGATTTTTTTCTTTTTAAACTAGAGTTTCCAACTCATCGGAGACCTAAACAAGTGTTTGACATCTTTTGTTCTATCTGCATCACAATCGCCCTGTTGTGAATATTTTGTTCATTCATGCAAAAAGTTCCTTGGCTTTTATTTCAACAAGAACGAAACTTTGTAAAAAAGAATTAAAAAAAAAAGAGAGAAAACCGAAAGGGAAGGGGCGGGGCCCCCTCTCAGAGTCGAGTCCAAGTGCTCGGTGGGGCCAGCAAGTCGGCCAGCGGCAGTGTCACCCCCGCCCGGTGCCCCCTGCAGCGCCTCTCCCAAACCCTCGCCGGGGGCCCTCCTTGCCTCAATCGTCGGAGATGGAGAGGCGACTGAAGATGGGCAGGCGGCGGCCCGGGTCCAGGCTGGGGGACTCCGAGCCGCTGAGGCTGCCGGAGCTCAGCGAGCCGCTCAGGTAGCTGTCCCGGTCAGACAGCGAGTCCGGGGGGCTGGGGGGCGAATCGAACACGGGCGACTCGGACAGACGGCGCGGCAGCTGGAAGCCAAAGGGCGGCGAGGGCGGCGCGGGGGCCGCCGGGGGCTGTGCTGTGGGCGGCGCGGGGCCCGCCAGGCCCTGCTGCTGGCTGCGGTAGTAGGCGGCGGCGGCCGCGGCGGCGAAGCTGTGGGTCTGGATGGCAAGCGGCGTGATGAGGCTGCTCAGCTCCGGGCCGAAGGCGAAGGCGTTGTTGGCGCACGAGTTGCCCGAGCAGGAGGCGCACGGGGCTCCGGGGGTCAGCAGGTCCTCCGCGCCCCCGGGGCCGTAGAGCAGAGCGGCTGCCGCCGCAGCCGCCGCCGAGGCGCAGCAGGTCGGGGCGCCCGAGGGCGTGGAGGCCGCCGAGGTGGAGGAGCAAGAAGAAGCGGAGGAGGAACAAGAGGAGGCCGACGAACAGGAGGGCGGCGGCGGCGTGCGAGAAGTGGGGCTGTCGAGCAGGAGCGGCGACTCCAGACCCCCTGGTGGCTGGTGGTGGCCCGACGGGAAGCCGGAGAAGCTGAGGCTGTGGTGCAGCTTGGGCCGCGGCTCCCGGGCAAAGCCCAGGTGCAGCGCGTCCCGCGCGCCAAAAGCTCGCAGGTCCCCGGAGGCGCCCCCAGATGGCGCGGGCCGCCGCTCGTCCGCGTTGTGGATGAAGTGGCAGCGAGGGCCATACGGGCAGAAGCCGATGGTGTGGAAGGTGCGGCACAGCTCCGTCTTGTACTTGGGGTGCCGGGTGAGGCTGCGCAGCTCATGGAAGCCATGCGCGAACTGGCACTTCTCGCCATACTTGCACGTGCCGCTCTCCTCGAAGGGTCGGCACAGCTCGGTCTTGTAGCGCGTGGAGTTGATCTGGGAGCCGCTGCCCCCCTTCTGCTGCTGCTGCTGCTGCTGCTGCAGGTGCAGGAGGTGCTGGCTGCGCTCTCCGTTCTCGCTGAACGAGCGGTCCCGGAATTTGTTCTCCTTGTTGACCAGCGCCGTGGTGCCACTGCCCCCAGAAGGCTCCTTGAGCTGGCCGTAGGAGGAAGGGCCGCCCGCGCCTGAGGAGCCGCAGCTGCCGCCGTTAGGGGCGCCTAGGAACTTGGGAGAGCAGCTGCCCGAACTGGGCGCGGAGTGGGCGAGCGCATGTAGGTTGCTGGCCGAATGGCGTCGCAGGAAGCCCGGTGTGAAGCTCGAGCTAGGGGCAGCAGCAGCCACGGGCGTCCCCACAGCCTTCTTGTCCAGCATGTTGTTCAGATTGAGGTTGGCCAGGGATTTCTCCGTCTGCCAAAGGGAAGGGTGCGGGGACGGGATGAAGATCGGAGGGGAAGAAGAGTTGGGGCAACTTACAGAGTGAACGCCTAGTCTCTACTGCCCACTTTCTTTTTCCCGGCAGATTTCAATTTAGCCTTCACCGTTACCCCAGCAAAACTCAGGCCAGAGAGAGTGGAGGACGCCCACCGGGGCCGCACCGGGTCTAGCCATGTGATCCTGGGCCCGTGGCCACGGGGTGGGCGGCGCAAACACTGTCCGGGAAGTCCCGGCAGCGTGGCCGCGGTCGGCTCGGGAGGAGAGCCCCAGCTTTAGCCGCTACTCACTCCCTCCCAGCTCTCCACGCCCACAGTCGCAAGCACACACAGCACTGCTAACTCCAGGACTTCCCTCCACCCGCAAAGTCAACTTGGAAGGGTCCCTCCCGCCCCAGCCCGGCCCGGTGGCCAAGTCTCGGGACTCCAAGGGCTCCAGGCCGTCCGCCGTCCTTCCCGCTGCCCGCTTACCTTGCACAAGAAGTCGATATCGTAGAAGGCAGACAGAAGTGTGGTCGACATTTTTCTGGGTCCTGTAATAGTCGGAACTGCAAGCGGGGAGGTTGGGAGGAGCCCTCGGTGCGGCGCGGCCCGGCCCGAGCCAAGACGAATAACGGGCGAGGGGCGGGGAGGGACGGAAAGTTTGCTGGTGGGGCCGAGGAGGAGGGAGAAGGCAGCGGCGCGGAGTGGGGGGCAGAGGGAGAAGCGAGAGCGCAGCTCGGCGCCCCGGCCCGCCCCCCGCGCGAGCCGACGGCAGCTCGCGGACTAGTGGAACACGGAGACCCGCGAGCGCGCGCCCTATATACAGCCCCGGAGCGGCGCGGCGGCGGGGCAAAGCGCACCGGGGGAGGGGACAGAGCGCTGACCCGCCAGGGTCTCCAGGCAACACCGCCCGCCGGCTGGCGGACGTCAGGCGCCTTCTCGGTCTCTCATTGGTCGCCGCCAATTTTTTTCCCCTCGGGGAGGGGGCGGGGCGGGGCGGGCAGCCCGGGCGTCTAGGCGGCGTGGGGAGTGCGGCCCCTTTGGGTGCTGCTGGGTGGCGGCTGCGGCGGCGGGAAAGTTCCGCTCTCCTCTGCCTCTGGTTAAAACGTTGGAAAGCACTTCCACCTTCTGTGACCGGGTCCGGGCCACCCTGGACGTGCCTTTCCCCGCCCGGTCCTGCTAGGCTAACTGGCACAGCCTTTATCTCCCACCCTTGTTTTTGCTTGGCGCGCGGGAGTTGCAAAATCCAACAATACTGCAATAGCGCGTCTTGCCAGGCTGGTTGGCAAAGGGTGCTTGGAACTGGGGGCCCCCCCCGGGCTAGCGCCCTATCCGGTAGGTGGCAGCTCAGGCCCGGCTGCACGTGGAGACTAAGTAGGAGTGGGGGCGGGAGCGACCAGCCTGGCGGAGCAGTGGCTCTTTTCCCCGCCCCTCTCCCCGCCCAGGCTCTGTAAACAGGACTTGTGCACTGGGGCCTGTTGGGCAGGGCTGAGTGTCTGAGGACAAGGCGCTGGCTTTGCTAATCATATCACAAGACCTTGAGCCTGGGCCAAAGGCGCGGAGTGGCTCGGGGAGTCCAGGGCGGGAGAGCCGATTGGGGGGCGGGGGGGAGGGGACGGGGACGGACGGACACGACTAGAGGGAAGTCAGGGAAGCAGCGTGGACATGGAGGAGGTCACTTCCTACACTTTTATGTTTGCTGGTTGGCCCTGCCTTCCCACCGTCTCGGGTGGGGGTGCAGCTGCTGGCCAAGGCTTCCCGCCTGCACAGCCTTGGCCTGTTGAGTCCTGCATCTGCAGTCCTCTTCGGCTGTGGGAGGCACCGCATCAAATATAAGCTCTACTGGCTGCCGGAGGCGGTGGTTGCTGAACCGCCACCCAGGTGTGTGCGTCCATTCTGTTGGCTTTGGTGCAACCCCTTGTAGCTTTCGGGATTCCCCCAAAGTCGCCTGGCCGTTTCTGAGAGGGGGTACACACCCCCATCTAGCGCCCAGTGAGGTTAAAACAGCTTTATTTGGCTGTTCTGGTCAGGTCCAAATCCCTTTCTCCCTACTCTTGAGTCCATACTGGCTGCCAAAGGCTGGAGTTGGGTCCGTGATTTCACCCAGCTGGCCGCCCAGGCTGCCCTGAGTGGAAGGCCCAGGAGCTGCCAGGGAAGGACGCTTGACCTACACCCCTTCCACGTTGCTCTTCCTGTCTGCTTGCACTCAGTCCGGTGTGCGCTCGGGTCTGTATCGGTACCCCTGGAAGGGAAGGTAGGCCTGTCACTCAACAGGCTCCTGAGTCCCGCGTGCATTTGCCCGCACTGCAGTGCGTGCTGTCCATGTAGATAGAACTCAGGGCAGAGCCGGACTTGAGCGTCACGAATGTAGAGCTGACTGGGTATACTGGCTCACACCTACAATCCCAGCACTTGGAAGGCTAAGGCAGGCAAACTGTAGTGAGTTGCAGGCCAGCCTAGCTCTGCTTAGTGTAAGACCCTACCTCAATAAAGGAAAAAGAAATCGGAGTTGTAGTTGAGGCTCTGCTCCTGGGAAGTCATGTAGTCTGGGGCAAATCACATAGTCTGTTTGGTACTTGAGTTTTCTTTGCTTTTTGTTTTGTTTTTTTTTTTTTTTTTTTTTTTTTTGGTTTTTCGAGACTGTGTTTCTCATGTAGTGATTGGCTGTCCTAGACTCACTTTGTAGACCCCACCTGCCTTTGCCTCCCCAGTGCTGGGATTAAAGGTGTGTGCCACCATGCCCCCGGCTTCTTTTCATACTTATTTAGTGCTCTGCCTGCATGACAGAAGAGGCTGTTAGATTGCACTGTAGATGGTTATGAGCCACCATGTGGTGGCTGGGAATTGCTCTCAGGAACTCGGGAAGAGCAGTGAGTGCTCTTAACCTCTGAGCCATCTCTCTACCCAGTACTTGGTTTTCTTACTTATAACACAAAAATTCTTACTTTCATCACTCCATCACTTCTGTCAAAGTACAAACACAATAGCCAAGGTATTTAAAAGATTAAAAAGCCCTCACTATCTTAAATATTAAAGCAATCTGGCTTTTGGCTGTGGCCAGAGCAGAGGGACTGAGGGTCACCCAAATCTTAGGACCCTAAAGTGTTGTGACTTCAGGAGAGGTGGCTTCTTCACTCTTCCCACCCATGTCACTTTGGCCCCTAGAAACTTCTGGGCAGCTGTGGATGAAAGGACCCGATGCCTAAGTCTCTGTGACTAAATGTTTCCAGGTTCCTCTCAGGATGCCTCAGGAAAGCATGCAGAAGCCGTTCCCCACGCTGCTGCTGGTAGGCTTTCGGATACAAGCCTGTGGAAACATCCATCCTTCCTGCCCACCCAGACTGGCCACAGCCAGCCAAGATCCAAGGCTGGGGTAATGCCTAGCCAACAGCATTGAGAACACCCACCGGGGAGACGGTAGGATGGACTTGGCGATACCACAGACATGTTCTGGTACATGCTTTGGTACAGCATGTCTGCTAGTGCGAGATAGTTTTGTTGTTAAGCAACTACTTGTATTTCACTTAGATGGGAGGGAGAGGGAAGGGTGGCCTCTTCTGTGTGCTGGCCTTTGTCGGGCCCTGAGCAGGATAAATGACTGCATTCAACAGCAGCCCCTCTCACCAGCTAGATCTTAAAATAAAACAGTAGTGCACCGCTGGGCATGATGGGTATGCCTGTGATCTTGGCACTCAGGAGGCAGAGGCAGGAGGATTAGCACAAGTTTGAGGCCAGGCTGGTGTAAATAGCAAGCTCGATTCAGAAAAATAAAAGCAAAACCCCAAAGGTTTTCAATTAAGGTTAATCAAGGTTAACAAATGTTAGGTTTTCAATTTTTCATAAAGGGTGGGCTATACTGATGCCTAACTAGGTAATCACTACAGGGTGGTGATTTGCAAAGCCACCTGAGGGATATTCTGTTCCTCTTCATGGACGCTGCTCCTGCCTTCCTCCTTCCTGTACGCCACTGAGCACACTTCCAGCATAGCTGTGCTTTTACAGAGCTGCATGGTTTCTTCTCAGAGACTAACTACATGTGAAACCTCAGCTTTTCTGCAGAAGGAAATGGCATATGAAACACTTCTCTGATGTACACATTCAGTTCTTTTCCCCATAATTCTAAGTGACTACTCAGCTGAGAAGTATCTGAACGTATTTGTAGGCCTCCAAGTGTCTAACTATGACTGGCATGGCCTTTGTAGATAACTCTAGATGTGGACCAGGCTACAACACATCCAAGCCGTGAACTTGTGTGAGACTGAAAGTATACATTAACAGTGGTAAGCTGGCCCGTGAGGCACGGCTCAGTTGTAGAGGTGCTGGCTCTCTGGGACTCATGCGAAGTAGAAGGAGAGGACTGGCTCTCTAGAGTTGTCCTCTGATTTCCACAGGCTTGTATGCTGTGGCGTGCCCGCCCATCATGCACAGGTGGGGAAAGTAGTTTAAAGTACATTCTAAGCTAGTAAGCTGAGGAACTAGATCAGGAGCATAACGTGTGCAAGAGTGCCACCTGCTGGGTGTCAGAGGCAGCCAGCCGAGCTGGGCTTGAAGTGACAAGAACCCTTTCTAGATGGGATTACTGAAGTGGATAAATGTGTTTATTGGCATCTGAAATAATCGTTCTGTTGTTTCCACCAGTCGCAGGGCAGTAAACAGTGTAGACATCAATGAATCCAGCTTGGCCAGGTTTTTCTTTTCCCTAGGCTCCTTCAAGAGGCTGAAGTAACACACGGGTGACAACCAGGTTCCCTAGCCTTTGCAGGCATGTCTGGGGGAGACAGGAGGACTCTTAACATGGGCCACTGAAGGACTTGCACACGTAGATAATAAAACACAAATATTTGCATGGGCTGGATTCTTAATTCTCCCAGAATCTAACACTTGGAACATATTTCTCCTTTGATAAAATGGAATAATGTTTAGAAATATGACCAAATAGGTGTTTACTAACTAATCCAGGAGGACTTGTGTGTGCGAAAACCCAATTCAATATAGCCAGTGCCCAGGAACTAGGCTCTGGCTGGAAGTTCTTCAGGATGGAAAGGCTAATTCAGGCCTGCAGGGGGCCTGCACCTGGGGACAGTAAATACTCAGCACAGCCTCATTTCCTACAGCCGCTGCTGTGCACTGGGCTGCCTTGGTGAGTGTACTGAGACAAAGCCTCTGTAGGCAAGGACAGGAGCCGAGACACCCAGAAGGAGAGAGTTTGAATTTATGTCCAATGTGTTTCTTGCAGACCTGGGTTGGAGACAGTCCACTCCCTGCCCCAGCCTTCTTACTTCAACACGCTGTTTCTGTTCTTGGGGCCATTAACCGTCTCCATTCCCTGGGACTGTCTTCAGCTCTGAGCGCCTCCTTCCCATCCAGGACGTCCAGCAGCTTCAGGACCGCCAACGTCCTCTCCTCTTGAATGCGCAGCCTTGTGTACTCCACTGTCTTCAGAAACTCAGCTGAGAGCGGAAGTTCTCTGAAGAGCTGAGAGATGAGGTGATGCTGCTCTGATGCTATCCTCTGCAGGGAACGGAGCTGCTGGGAGTGCAGGGATTGCCGGGCAGACTGACAGAGATGCAAGAGTTGCGTATACAGGTATTTCACGAAGGTCAGGCTCTCAGCCCAAAAGTTGACTTCTGATTTTTCAAATATGTAGTCCTCTTCCCCCTGCATTGAACGTAAACACCCAAAGTAAATCTTCCAGGGAAGGCTGCCAACCCCCAGGCACACCCCACAGGGCCCTGCTAGCTGTGCCTCCTGTGAGGCTGACTGAGGGCCCACTTGGGTCTGTCAACACCCAGGCCACACCACTTGTAGCTCTGAAGGTCACCTCTGCCTCCACTCTGGACTTCCCTGCCAGAGGCACGCTCTTCTCCTAGTGCAACATGACCTCTGATAAAGACATGAAGCAGCTCAAAGCCAAGAGATTTTTGGGAACTAATGGTGAGGAAGTAGGTCTTAGATTTTAAGGTGTACTGAGAAACCGGAGGCAAGCACAAGGGAAATCTCAGTGGCAAAGCAGAGTTAGTGAGCACACATGGGACACACGCATTTAGAGGCCACATTTCTAGAATGCCGTGGGTGCTCAGGGCCATTGATCAAAACCACTTCATTACATCTCCACATCTCCTATGAACAGTGTAAGCTGAGTCTTGGTCTGCTCTAGACACCAAGAGAGCTCGAGCCACAGGGTGGGCACAGGTCTCTGCCCTCCCAGTGCCTGTACTGCTTATGCTGCCTTCAGTTTCCAGCTGTGTGTGACTGCTCCCTGTCACTGAGGAAGAGGGGTCTGGCACCATATTCCCTAGAAGGACCCCGATTCTTGGGACAAGCTTAGACCCAGAGCTGTGAGGACCCATGCTAAGATCAACTAATAAGCATTCTTCATAGTTTTTTTCTCCTCCCAGTCTCATCATAGTTTTATTCTCAATATTCAAGGTGCATTTTCAAAGTGCCCTTCTTTACTGTCTGAAAGCTTGCCATTGAGACCTCCAAAATCCCATGTGCCTCACCCAGGAGGCTTTCTCCTAACCAGTCTCTACTGTGCATTAGAGCAGCCAGAGATACACAGCTCCCCAGGCCTGTCAGTCCTACGTCTAGCAGGCTAGACACTGCCTGCCTCCCAGCTCCCTGCGTAATTGGGATTACCTGATGTGGGCTCTGCTCAAGGCCCTCGAGGGCATCACCCTCTCCCAGCAGCCATCCCAGAAGAATGGGCAGTCCCGGCACTAGCTGGTCCCACTGCTGGAGCAAGTCACACAGAACAGCTGAGGCCAGGGCCAGAGCAATGGAGGCATCCACCTGGCAGAAGGCAAATTCTGCAGAGAGAGGAGGGAGGCGATCAATGAATGTAGCTCAGGGCCAGCCCCACGAAGCCTGAAGGACTCTGGGAGCATCAAGAGCTTTAGATAAAATCCCTGTCACCACAATAGGGGTGTTAGACCAGGTCAGTGGAGGGCCCTCATCCCATCCTGGGTCCTTCTCTCTATACTGCTGCTAGACTGAGTCCTAAGGCTAAAAACACCATATCCCATTCCAGAGCAGCACCACCTGGAGGACTAGATGTTTCCCCTTACCCCCTCTAGCACAAGTGGAAGGAGAGGGTGTTGCGTCCCTCGCTTTACCTCCCCTGTTTCACATGATCCATGCATTAGAAGGACAAGAGAATGGTGGCTGTGTGCCAATAAAATGTGACCTGTGATGCTGCCATTCAAACTTGTGTAAAAACACACTCTTTTTCCCTTTCAACACCCCCCCCCACTCCAAATATAGGGTCTCATGTAGCCCAGGCTGGCCTCAAACTGGGTCTGTTGTCAAGGTGACACTGATTTCTGATTCTTCTGCTTCTACCTCTTGGGTACTGGGATTGCAGACATGTGCCATCATGCTTGGTTTCTAGACAAGGAGCACCTTGAGCTTGTGATCTTTTCTGCCTTCGCCTCCCAAATATTGGGACTGTAGGTGTGCACACATGTCCATTTGGTTTTATGCAATACTGAGGACAAGCACTGTAGGCAAGCCTTCTATCCAGTGGGCGAATCCAGCTCTCAGAGCATTTACAAATGTAAAATCCATGCATCCCACAGCCATGCAAAAGCAGGTGAGTGCACTGGGTTTTGGACCTAATTTTTGTATGCTAGGAGAGTTCTCTACCAGTGAGCTATGACCTTAGCATAGGGTTCTTGCTGACAGTTTGTTGCCTGTATTGATAGTGAAATTCTTTTCTAGCCCCTTGATTCCTGGCGTTCTGAGGGTGAGGTGCTGAAAGAGCAAGTGCAGAAAGAGGAAGTAGGTATGTTGAGGGGCCTGTGTTTACTCCATTGTCTGGCCTTAGGCCTAAATATGGAATGACAAGCAGGGTTGGAGTGTTGACACTTTTACCACTGGTTCAGGGCTTCCCACCCCAACAGCAGGCAGACTGAACCTCAAGGTTTAAGTTTCTCAGCTCAGAGGGTAGGTCTCTGTGGAACCATACTAGCACCGCTGTTTAATGATACACTTCTACTGAGCCCTCCTATCTTTCTCAAAGCTACAGTTCCAGCTCAGCCCAGAGTGTCCCTAGCTGAAGCTACTCAGCACACAGGACAGGAGGTCTGTGGCACATGTAGCCCTGTTGTGCTTGGTCTCTTATCCTGTCAGGAGCTATGCTCTATTTTTATTTTTTGTGGTGTCAGGGCTTGTGCATGCCAGACAAGTCCTGTGGCATTGAGCTGTGCCACTGAGCCACATCCTCAGCCCTCAGCATTGAAGGATTGGGTGTTACTAATTCTGCCACACAGGCAAGGCTATTGGAGCTCAGGTTAACGTAATGTACAGTCTCAGAACCCCCAGTGGCTAAGAAGAAACAGAAGTGCCAACGGTCTTATGTTACACCTGAAGCCAAGACTAGGAGATCAGCAGGAACATTCTAGAAGCATGTTGTTGTTTAATGGTGAGATAAGCAGGTCAGTGACTATCCAGCATGGTCAGCACTACTTGGAGGCCACAGAGCAGCCTTAGGCAGCCATAGGGCTGATCCCTCCACTTTCAGAGCCTTTCTGCACACTTTAGCCAGGCACTGGCAGCAGGCCCAAGTCTGCACCTTCGTGCTAGTGCAGTGCTAAATAGGGCTTGGAGCAGACTATCCCTTCCCTGCAGTGGCACCATGAGAGAGACATCTTCTCTGAAGTCTGTTGAGGTGGACAAGGCATGCAGGCCTTTTCACTTATATTCATTTAAAAAGGTACACGTAGACTGGAGAGATGGCTCAGTGGTTAAGAGCATAGGCTGCTCTTCTGGAGGACGTAGGTTCAATTCCCAGCATTCACATGGCAGCTCACAACTGTCTGTAACTCCAGTTCCAGAGGATCTGACACCAATATACATAAAATAAAATTAAAAAAAAAAAAGGCACACATGTAAGCTTGTATTATGAAATCAACATTAGACCAGCTGATCTTGATACGTTCCAGAAAAGCTTACCCTCTCTCTGACCTTTCTCCCCTTTTTTCTTTACCTTAAGGCAAAGGCTGAAAACTTTGCAGGAAAGGAAAAGTTTTCTTCCACCAGGCCAGGCATGGAGGCACATACCTTTAATGCCAGTACTTTGGAGGCTAAGGAAGGCAGAGACCCAGAGTGCAAAGCCAGCCTGGTCTACATAGTGTGTCCAGGCTAGCCAGAGCCATATATCCTGTCTTAAAGACAATTTCTTACCAGTAAAACCAGGGCCTGGAGCTCAGGTGACACTTCGTTGGATCTAACAAAGAGCACATGGGCATGAGCAGACATGCCAGCAGGAAGGCCAGGCTGCTACACTGTAGCCAAATGGCTTCTTTCTGTGCCAGGGAGGGTAGAGGAATGCCAGGATGACTGTGTGGTGGTGCTGGGATCAGATGGAGTGGGCCTCCCGATAAGGGGCAGGGGGCAGCACATACATTCCCTAGCTGACTACTGGAATAATCTTATTTTACAGATGATCTCTGCTGGCCAAGTTGCCTCTCAGAGAGGCTGAGAAGAGCAAAGGGGACTTTCCACCTAGCACGCAGGCTGGCAAGTCCAGCAAGGAAACGAGAAAGCCAGCAGCCAAGCAACAAGTGTGGCTGGGAGTCTACTGTGAACCCAGCATACCCAAAGGATCTTGGAAAAAACAGAAACAAAAACTAAGGATATAATCCTAGAACTCTTTTTTATTTCAAAATTTACCACAAAGCTATGGGGATCAAGGCAATGCAGTATGTGTGTTTGTGTGTGTGTTATTGCTGGAGGATTGAACTGAGGGCTTCATGCATGTGAAGCCCTCGCCACCAGTAAACTACCCTCTGTCTTAGCAGTGTGGTTCTGACAAGGTACAGCCATATGAAGCAGTGGGACCCAAGTGCAGAATCAATCAGTCTGGGATGTAGATCACTTGATATAGCGCTGCTTAAATCAGGTGCGGTGATGCACATTTGTAATCCCAGAACTTGAGAGGCAGAGGCAGGAGGATCTCTGAGTTTGAGGCCAGTCTGGTCTACAGAGCAAGTTCAGGACAGCCAGGGCTGCACAGAGAGACCCTGCCTCGGGTGGGGGGAGAATGATATAGTGCTATCTATTACACCAAGTCCTCAGTCCCACCCCCGGCACCTCACAAAGCAGGTGTGGTAGTACATGTCTGCAAGTCTAGCACTCTGGAGATGAGGGCAGGAAGACTGGGGATTTAAACCCGGCCTTGTCTAGCTACCTGTGAGGAGGCCAGCTGGGTTAACTGAGACCCTGCCACAAAACAAATCACCCCAAAACAAGAGGGCTTGAGAGATGGCTCAGCACTTAACATGTAATGCTCTTTCAGAGAACCAGAGACCAATTCCCAGCACCCATGTTGTGTGTGTGTGTGTGTGTGTGTGTGTGTGTGTGTGTGTGTGTGTGTGTGTGTGTGTGTGTGTGTGTATGCGGGTACTTGGAGAGGCCAGAAGAGTGCATTGGATCTTTCCCATCCTTCCTCAGAGGTCAAGTGAGCACCAGAATGCTGGTGAGGAGTGATGACCTGAGTTTGTTCTTTCTGAAGCTCTGGAGAAACTTGCTCGAATCACCCATGGGAATATCTATCAGCTTTAAGGGTCTGGCCAGGGTGTTGGGGGCCCTGCACATTAACTTCCTCTCTATACCTCTATACCTCTATTTCTAACCCATCAGCCACCACTCTAAGTCACTTCCTACTCACAAATGTTTACTGATCACCTGCTGTGTGAGTGAGGAAAAACCCTGCCCTTCCTCACAGGGTGATAGCTTAGTTTGAGGGAAAATGACACGTTAGTCTGGTGTCTGGGGAAGAGCAGTGGCTATGCCTCATGGAAGAGGGCTGTGTACCCCACTTCTTGCTCCCTTACTACCATTCACAGGGTGTTCTTGTGCCCTGTCCCTGTGGACATTAGAATATGTGAGCCTTTGATAGTGAACAGCAGGCTCCCTGTCAGCCTGACCTTGATAGATGTGGACACCAAGACCTTCAACCACAGTCCTCTTCTTGCCTGCCTTCCCTTCCCCTCTGGCTTTAGTTTGCTTTATCTGGTATACCCTTTTCTTTCTCATAAGTTAATCTGACATGCCTTAGGACCACTTCCAGTGACTTCTAATGGTAAAGGGGATGATCCATGGTTGAACCCCATGGCTCTGATTTCCCTGAACTGTCCATTAAAGTAGTCCTAGGAGAGCGGCTGGAGATGCAGCTCAATGCTAGAGTGCTTTTGTTGCCCTGAAGGAGGCCCAGGGTTCAATCCTTAGGACTTCAAAGATAATCTATATGGCGAGAGTGAGCATGTCTGTGTGCCCTGGGTCTCTCAGACACTAGCCATCACTGGCAGATTACAGCTATATCAGACCATCTGCTTGTTTTGCGTGTGCTTCTCTACTGTGGAAACTCCTAGATTGCAAGAATGACGTCAACAATAGCATTGCTACCATTTTACATTCAGGACTGTTGAAATTTGGAGTACATAGGTCAAGATCTCCCAGGCACTGGGTAGCAGGTAGCCTCGCTCTGCGGCCCAAATTCTGGATCCAGCCAGTGCTTTGCTGCCTACCCTTGGATGTGTGCTGTGCCCTTGCCCTGCTTGATGTCTCTGGATCTTCATCTCTATGACCCCATTACCCATGGCTCCTAGCCATTGCGCTTCCAGTTGGGTTCATCCACTGGGAAATGGATACTGGGATAGTGGAAAGGAGGAAGGAGAAGTTGGTAGTACTTCATTCCTGTGCCCTTCTCCGTGACTCATCAAAGTTCTGGTAGTGGCTAGACACTGGCACTGTCCTCTCCACACCAGCTCTTCCTGGACCCCACCCTTCCCCCTGGAAGGAAGCTGCGTCTCAAGGGGTATTTGCCTGTCTGGAGATAGTTCTGCTTGTCACAATGAGGAGGTGCTATTGACACGTGATGGGTAGAGAGTGAATTATTCTGCTAACGTTCTATAAGGTACCTGCCAGCCACCGTCAGTGTCAGCAGGGCCCAGGGAAGACTTTAACCCCGTCCACAATCTCACACAACTCATGTACCAGTCAGTCTTCGTACAGCAAATGGACAGAGAAACTGTCTTTAGGGTCTCCAGTAATGACAGGGTGGGTCTCCATCTGGGGCAGATATGGAGAGGTTTACTCCTTTACCTCCCCCTGTCTGCAAGGCACCCCGGGGACATGTCCTTTGAAGCCTCTGTCAATAGGTCACAAGCAGCCATTTCCCCTCAACTATAGAATCCTTTCTGCCCAAAGGTGGAAATGTGTTTCCAGGTGTGAAGGAATCTCATATTGCCATTATTTGACATTTAAAAGTACTTGGAACAAAAACTTTTTCAAATATTATACTTTTGATTTTGCTTCATTTTCTACCTATTTTAAAAGGAAACAAATGGCCAAGGTTCCCCAAAACTCCTGCGGTCCTCTCTAGTGTGAGCTACACAGATGTGCTTATCCGGCATCACACACGTGCCTGCCCAATGGGAATGGTTTTGCTTTTAATTTTAATGGGAACAAACTACCAAATCTCTTCCCTCCTTTTCTCTCTTTTCTTCTTACAGGGCCTCACTGTAGCCTAGGCTGGCCTGAAACCTAGGACACAGATGAAGAGGACATCGGTCTCATGATTTTCCAGCCTCCACCTCAGTGGTGTTGGGATTACAGGTGTGTGTTATATGTCTGGTTCCTTGAATCTCATTAAATATTACTTTAAGCCAGGCGGTGGTGGCACACACCTTTAATCCCAGCACTCGGGAGGCAGAGGCAGATGGATTGCTCTAAGTTTGAGGCCAGCCTGGTCTACAAAGTTAGTCCAGGACAGCCAAGGTTACACAGAGAAACCCTGTGCCAGAAAAAAAAAATATTACTTTAAAAGTAATTTTTACTGGCACTGGGGAGACAGAGGCAGGAGGATCGCTGTGAGTTCAAGGCCAGCATGGTCTACAAAGTGAATCTAGGACAGCCAAGGCTACACAGTGAAACTCTGTCTCGAAAAACAAAAGAAACAAAAAAAGAATTTGCAAAGCCACTGTAGCCTACAATGTCACTGCCTAGCCCCTTTCCTCTTGACTGACACACATACTCACATACTCTAAATAAATGTTAAAAAAAATTTTAGAAATACTGTTCAAAATGTTTAGTACCTATGATTCAAAGTCTCTGGGAATCACTGCTCCCAATTTGAGACTGAAGCCAGAGCCTTGCAGAAGCTGGCCAAGTGACCCACCATTAAGCTACATTGTCTGCCCAAGGAATTTTCTATCTTGAAACTCAATTTATATTCAAGGCCCCCCCAACAGCCTCATCTGTCCCATGCCACCTTTATTTCCTAGCAGCTGCCCTGGAAATACAGTCCCCCCTCACAAAGGCCTGGTACACACTTGCTGACATGGCCCTAGGCTGCTAGAAATGGGAAACTGAGCTTGAAGAAGGCCTGGGAGAGAGAAGAAGGACATAAAAGCCTCTCAAGAACAAGGCATGGAAGAAATACCAGTTCAGAGGAGGCAGCAGTGAGGCCAAGTGAGCAGGAAGAAAGGCCAAAATGTTCAGGGTACATGCATGGATTGATTTTTAAATCGTGTGTGTGTGTGGGAGGGGGAGGGAGGGATGGGGAGTGGGGGGGGAGGGGGAAGGGGACAGTGTGTGCAGTTCTTTCCTTCCATGAATGGGATCTACCTCAGGGGTCTCAAGGCTTAGTGCTTGAAGTGATGCTCTGGCCTTAGCTGCCCGAGACCTGGCGTAACAGGTGGGCATTAATCATACCCTACTTGAAGGATGGGTTTAGAGAAAGAAGGGTTCAGATCTTGCACCCAGTGAAAAGCCCCCTTCCTCCTATTACTGTCTTGGGAAAAAGCAGGTTGTTTCTGATTAGGACAACAGCATACCACAGTCAAATCAAACAAATAATTTTGGTAGTGACAATGAGGCTGCCCATGGTAGTATGAACCCAGGGCACAGAGACTTGGTGGAAATGAACACAAAAAATCAGTCCGATTCAGTCTACAACTGGGAGTGGAAAAACTTTTCTTGACTGCAAATTCTGACAAAGATAACATTTCCCCTTACTGAATTTACAGACAGAGGAGTTGCTTGCTATTTCAGACTGTAAGGGAAACCGCAGGACTTGGTCTCATTGCCTTCTCTCTACAAAAAAAGAGCTAAATTGGCCTAATGAAGTTATAATGAGAGTCATTTCTTGAAATTACTTAAAAAGTAATCCATGTTGGTATAATTCAGATTAACATTTGTTTTTACGAAGTCACAGTGTCCTCCGGGTCAATGATGAGGTCAAACACACTGACGTTATTTCGGAATGTGTGTAGGCTTGAGGGAGGAGGAGGCCTGCCATAGTGTGCCTAGTCCTCACTTGGGGAGGGACAGCCTGGTCTGCCCCACAGCCCTCCCGTTCTGGCACCGAGGGCTGCATGGCTCCACAGGTGCTGTGCTTTGGGGCTCTCTGGGACTCTCTAAAGCCCTCTCTCTACTGTTTGGGTTAGCTCCCTCCATCCAGTGGCACCCCATCTTCTATCCTGGCCTCTGTGTTTCCACAGTGGGAGCCCTGAGCCCCCTGCAGACCTGTCTAGCTCTGACGCTGCTTTACTTCTTCCTCGCTGCTTTTGCTCTAGGAACAGAGCTGGATTCTCACCAGCCTCCTGGGAGCCAGGTCACTCTCCTAGATTCAGAGCTACTCTCTTTCCTGTCAAAGCAGCCCTGACCTTGCTGGGCAAGGTCATGCCTGTAAGCTCAGCACTTGAGAGACTGAGGCAGAAGGACCAAGGGGTTCAAGGCCATCAGACTGCCTCAAAAACCAAGCAACCTCAAACCCAACATAACCCACAAGCAAAAGCAGCTTGGCCTCAGCAGCTCTTGCAACCACAGAGGAAGAACCCACAACTCCCTCATTCTTGTATCTTTCAAGCCTCCAAAGGTAGCACCCCATGGACGGCACTGGCATGTCTGGCTGCAGCTGGGGTGGCCTTCGCCTGCACGAGCAGTAGCTTTTGTATACAGGTATTTCCTAAAAGCAGGGAACCCTTTGGGCTCTTTGTCATAAGTTGAAGGCTTACTGAGTAGGGTATGGCCCTTGGGGACCTTTCTTATGGTGCCAGTACAGCAGGCACACCTCTTCTTACCGAATCTTAACAGTACCAGACTATCTTTTGCAGTTTCAATCATTAAGCTCCCCACTTCCTCTTTGCCCTTTCCTCTGCAGGCTGAACTTAGTATTTTTTTTCCTGTTCCACTTACATTTTCATTTTAGATCTGCCTAATAATAATCAGTAATAACCATGCCATAGACTCAACACAGTGTCCTGAAATTTCCTTCCATCAAGGAAACTAGTCCATTATACTTAAATTTTGTCCAAGTGAGTTTTTAGTGCATGGGCAGAAAGCTACCAGATTCTCTGCCACATCAGCGTGTGGGTGGCCTCTAGGCCAGCTGCTAATAGAGATCTTGTTCCCTTCTGGAAGTTCATCAGCCGGGCCTCTGTACCTGCGTTACTCTCAGCACTACCCCAACAGACGGCCTGTTAAGCTCTGGTTCAGCTTTCAATTGCTTTTCTAGTCCAGAGTTCTAAAATCTTACACACCCCTCCACTACACATGGCCAAGTTCTCCACAGCAACCTGCACGTTCTCTGGAGCTTCCCTCACCACGCCATGGCACAGTAGCTTACAGAAGGAGGAGGAGGAGTTTGTTTGGGTATGGTTACAGAGGATTGGTTCATCATGTCCTCCATAGCTCATGCATGTGAGCGAGCACCTGGACCCCTCACGGGGGTGCTGTTTGGGGGCTATGGAACTTTTAGGCCTTGCTGGAAGCATGTTACTGGGGTCAGGCTTACCCCACTTATGGCTTGCTCTCTCTGTTCCCTGGTGTGCCGGCACAATGTGATCAGCCTTCTGCTCACCTGTCAGGGTCAGCTCTAATGTACGCTCCTCTCAAAGTCCTCTTCTCTACCTGCCCCATGGCAAAGGTTTGTGCAGCGAACTCTACAGGAACTAGGATCCCAGGTTCTACTGAGGCACATACCAGGGCTTCCTGCACACACTCCTTCCTACTCAGGTCTCAGGGCCCAAGACCTGCTTTTTTTTTATCCTCCCGCTCATTCCGGCTTCCTAAGAATGTTGGTAGCTTTTTAAAACAAAAATCATCATTATCATCATCATCTTCTTCTTCTTCTTCCTCTTCCTCCTCCTCCACCACCACCACCACCACCACCATGTCCATCTCGCAAAGGGAGAAGGAGCATGTGGCCTTTCTTTCTTTCACTCATAAAAGAGGTACCGTGAAGCGGGATGTGCCACATTCCTCTCTGAGAACATGTTTGGGTTTAATGTAGGTGCAGGTTATTTTATATACACATATAAATTTCCTACTTTTTGTTCAAGGTACCTATTTGCTCTGCACAGAGACCATTATGAATACTGAAAAGTGTTCATCGTTAAATATGGCATGCTAAATGGTTTTGCTTCCTGGCAAAGCTCCAAACCATAATTATTAAGGGACTACAGCTGCTGAGAAATTCTTGGGTTACAGAAGGCTTTGATCCCATCCTGTCTTCTCCTCCCAACATGAATTTCCACAGGTGTGGCTGTTGCTGAATGCTGGCACTTTGGAGATGTGGGTCAGGGCTGAATGTAACTGCATGGTGACCAGGCACTTCTCACTTCGACCTCAGCCACCCAGAGACGGCTCTGTTTCCATTTGCCATGCTGAGACCTTGTAATCAAAAGGATGTCGAAGATAAGTCCAGTGTGAGAGCAGGACTGCTGTGGCCTCTCACCTTCAAATTCCCACACACAGTGGGCAGCTCGGGTTCTTAGCCACACTCTCAGTTTCCAGTGCAGTAAAGCCTCTGCACTAACCAGTTCTGTAGGACTTTGTTCAGTGGAAGGCGGTTATTTTATTTCTATCAAAGGTGAGAGAAGTTCTGTCGGAGTCTCTAGGTAACATGGCTAGTTGGCAGGCACAGCCCTCAAATTTGCCCCACTGCCTCCTTTTAGCTAAGTCAGAAAGATACCTTACTATCATCACAAACATCAAGCCACCATATCTGAAATACAGCAAGAAGCTGAAGGGCAGACCTAGTCTCTCATCCCCTTCAACTCCTCCTGCCTGAAAGGGCCAGGATTAAACATCCAGAACCCCTAAGTCCATGAAAGAAAAGAGAGACCCCCAGAATGAATGTGAATAAACACGATTCTGCAACAAACAGAAAGTGTCTGGTTTTCTAGCATTGAGAAAATGCTATCTAAGCCAGGAGGCATAGACCTGTGATCTCAGCACTCTGGGAGGTAGAGGCAGGCAGAGCTCTGAGTTTGAGGCCAGCCTGATCTATAAAGTAAGTCCAGGACAGTCAAGGTCACACAGAGAAACCCTGTCTGGAACAAAACAAAAGAGAGAAAAAAAAAAAAAAAAAAAGAAGAAGAAGAAAGAAAGAAAAAAGATAATGCTATGTAGCATTTGATTCAGGGATGGAGCCCTGTTCATCTTAATGCTTGTTTTCTATATGTGCTTTAATGCAGATGTTCTGTGAGATATGGACTCACTCCATCTTAAAGCTGGTGAAACTGACACCTCCAGAATGCCAACTAGTTCAGAAGGGAAGTGACTTCTGCCTGCAGCTCAGTATCCTATCTCCAAGACAGCACCACTCTGTAACTCTTTCCAGATGGGAACCGCTTCCCTGGGTGAGGAGACAGCTCTGTGCTGGTGGGTAAGACAGATGGACAGACGCATGCAGAGACAACGGACAGCAGAGTTCACGGCAGTGAGTGGAAGCTGGCACGTTCTAATGCAGGAGAGGTCAAAGACTGTCCAGAGTGGGCTATCTGGTTTTTGGAGGGAACCAGAACATGAGAGCAGAGGGCTACAAGGAATCTATCATAACCAGCTGAGGGGCAAACAGTCCCTGGTCAGCCAGCCTGCGAGGATTCTAAGGCTCTTTCTCTGATCAGGCCAACTTAGTGGACATCTCCCTCAGCACCATTATAGTCTATTCTACCCCTCATTACAGTCTATGCCCCACTCTGTCCTCCCCATTACAGTCTATGCCCCACTCCCTCCCCCATTACAGTCTATGCCCCACTCTGTCCTCCCCATTATAGTCTATGCCCCACTCCCTCCCCCATTACAGTCTATGCCCCACTCTGTCCTCCCCATTACAGTCTATGCCCCACTCCCTCCTCCCCCATTACAGTCTATGCCCCACTCCCTCCTCTCCATTACAGTCTATGCCCCACCCCTCCCCCATTACAGTCTATGCCCCACCCCCTCCTCCCCATTACAGTCTATGCCCCACTCCCTCCTCCCCCATTACAGTCTATGCCCCACTCCCTCCTCCCCATTACAGTCTATGCCCCACTCTCTCCTCTCCATTACAGTCTATGCCCCACTCCCTCCTCTCCATTACAGTCTATGCCCCACTCCCTCCTCCCCATTACAGTCTATGCCCCACTCCCTCCTCCCCCATTACAGTCTATGCCCCACTCCCTCCTCCCCCATTACAGTCTATGCCCCACTCCCTCCTCTCCATTACAGTCTATGCCCCACTCCCTCCTCTCCATTACAGTCTATGCCCCACTCTCTCCTCTCCATTACAGTCTATGCCTCACCCCCTCCTCCCCATTACAGTCTATGCCCCACTCCCTCCTCCCCCATTACAGTCTATGCCCCACTCCCTCCTCCCCCATTACAGTCTATGCCCCACTCCCTCCTCTCCATTACAGTCTATGCCCCACTTCCTCCTCCTCTCCATTACAGTCTATGCCCCACTCCCTCCTCCCCATTACAGTCTATGCCCCACTCCCTCCTCTCCATTACAGTCTATGCCCCACTTCCTCCTCCTCTCCATTACAGTCTATGCCCCACCCCCTCCCCCATTACAGTCTATGCCCTACCCCCTCCTCCCCATTACAGTCTATGCCCCACTCCCTCCTCCCCCATTACAGTCTATGCACCACCCCCTCCACCATTACAGTCTATGCCCCACTCCCTCCTCCCCCATTACAGTCTCGTCCACTCCCACCTTCCCAGTGGCATCTACTCCATGAGGATGCACAGGAGCTCAGCCTAGATATGGGAGCCCTTCCTTCCTGCTCAAGGTGAAGGTCAATGACTCACATGGCTAAAATGAACTGAGGGCCACCTATCAAAAAAAGCAACAGGCTCTCAAAAAAGTTAAACCCCCTTATTAACACAAACCCTTATTTAGTAATTATAACCAGCACTGAAATGTGTACACTTTAATTGCCCGTGAGAGCAAAATGAGGTAAAAAGAGAGGTGAGAGTGGGGAAAGCCACAGAGAAACAAGAAGCCTCTAGGTAGGAGTGGGGCCTGGCAGTGTCCTGACATGGGCCTTTACCTGGAAGCTTCCAGAGAGAAGGAGTGCTGGGTTAAATACAGGACACTGAGCTCCATTTCAGTTTTAGCTGAACAACAGATTATGACTGTTTACTCTAAGTGTTCCCCAATAATGCCAGTGGCATGCTTTTCACTAGCTGCTTGTATGTTTGTATTTTTATTCACTAAGTCTGACAACCCATTAAAGAGTCAAACACTCTGGATTACAGTCAGTGTGACCAGGGCAGTCCCAACACTGAGGGTCAGTGATGATGAATTTGATAATGAGTAGAGTATTTAGCTAAGTTGTGGAGCAATCAACAGTCAGGATGGGGTGGGGTGGATTACAAACCTCCTACCATGTCCCCTCAGTCAGCTCTTTCTCTTCAGCTGAGACTATCCTGCCCCCATCCCTGCCAAGGGTTATAGAAACTAAATGTACTCCCATAGCCTTCCACTGGACTCTAGGGAACATGGCTGTGGGGGACTCCGAAGGTTCTGGAGGTCCCATGGTAGGAAGTAAGGTTGTGGGAACACGACAGAACCCTCAACACTAAAACAAAACATTGTCCCTAAGTTCTGGAGAGTTCAAGAAGGAATTTCAAATTCAGTTTAGCTTTCTAAGGGGAGACGGGAGGAAGTTGCTTTTCATTAATCATGGCGAGTTCACTTGGCACTTGCTGAGGATTCACAGGGATGGCGACAGGGGTCACTGCAATTTGTTAGGGGGCCAAAAGAAGCTGGCTTGAGACTAAAACAGACTTGGTTCTTTGAGCTCATGAGTCTCAAAGTCCAGGCAGTCTTTATTCATGGCCGCTGGCTAGGGAACCCTGGCCAGGTCACATATCATAAATGGTTATGCTCCTTGCTAAGTCTCTGCAGGTGGAGGGGACTGGAATGTATAGTACAGCTTTCTACATGGACAAAAATACATACTGATAACTATTATTATAGCTTAAACTGCATTCATCTCAGATTTTCCCCCTTCATTTTCTTAAAAAAAAATACATTTTATTTATTTTGTGAGCATTATCTGGATGTGTGCACACAGGCATCCATTTGTGCCACATGCATGTGTGTGAAAGTTGGAGGAAACTTGTGGGAATCAGTTCTGTCCTACTATGTGGGGCCCAAGGATCAAATCCAGCTTGGTGGCAAATGCCTTTACCCACTGAGCCATCTCACTGGCTTTTACGCCTTCTTTATTTGAGGCAAGGTCTTGCTATTTAGCCCAGTGCTAGGATCACAGGCACGCAGCAGTGTCTCATGGTGCTTTACTTGCTAGTTCACTCCATCACTTCCACCTCCTTCCGTCTAGGAAGGGTTACAAGTTATGTAATTCTTTGATGTACACTTGGGTTGCTTTATCCAAACAATGTTAAAAGGCATCAACTTATAAGTGTGTCCTTGCATGTGTGTGCAAAATTTCTATAGGTAAATTCCTAAATGTTTGAGTCCCAGTTCACTTTGTATGTACAGTGTAAATTTCTAGAAACACCATTAAATTGCCTCTAGAAATATGCCCATTCTCAGTTCACCTGGATTCAATTGTGCCTGCTCTAGCACAGCTGTAGTAATCTGGGAGAGTGCAATCTTTTCATTCTGTGCCAGTAACATACAGGGAAATGGCAGGACACTGTCTCCCTAGTTGGCATCGTTTTTAGTGTAGATGAGCAGGGCTTTTTGTTTTCATTTGTACTGTTCACATCTAGTTCCTCTACAAGGAGACTGGTCTTACTATTTTTCTCTTTTATTTTTCTTTAAAGATTTATTTATTTACTATTTATAGAGTAGTCTACCTGCATGTGAGCCAGCAGGCCAGAAGAGGGCACCAGATCTCATTATAGCTGGTTGTGAGCCACCCTGTGGTTGCTGGGAATTGAACTCAGGACCTTTGGAAGAGCAGTCAGTGCTCTTAACCTCTGAGCCATCTCTCCAGCCTCTATATTTCTCTTTTAGAGGATGTGTGCGTATGTAGAGGCCTGAGGTTTACATCAGATGTCTTCTATTGCTCTCTATCTTTATTTGTTAACATGTATGTATGTATGTATGTATGTATGTAATGTATGTATGTATGAATGATATATGTCTCAAGGATCAAACTCAGGTAGTTAACTTAGTGGCAAGAACCTTGATCTGAGGAGATCTTGACAGCTCCACCTTAGTTTCTGAGGCAGAATCTCTTGTCTCTGACTGAGGCTGGGGCTGACTGGCCAGAAAGCCCTTGGGATTCTCCTGTCTCCACCTCTCCAATGTTGCGATGACAGGTGGGGCCTTCCATGGCTGGCTTTGTACCGGAGTTGTGGGATCTGAACTCAGGCCCGTACGCTTCCTCAGTGAACACAGTACTGACTAAGCCATCTCCCCAATCCTTGATGAATCTCCTTTTCTATCATTTTCATTTATTGATTTTTAAAAGATGACATCTTTGTATAGTCTGTATAACAACTGTTTCCCCTAAGAGCTTCCCATTTTTAACCTTGTTGGAGATGGGGTCCACCCATGTGGTCCAGATTGGCTCCAAACTCCTGGGCTCAAGCAGTCTTTCAGCTCGAGCCACCAAGCATTGGGACGACGGCCTTATACTGTGTCTGCTTGCCTATTTCAGTACTGACGGTGTTTGCAGCTATCTGGGCCTCAAGGGAGTCTTTAATGTTATGTATACACTTGCATGTCATGGCAAATGCTTGGAGATCAGACATCAGAGGGCAAGATTTGGATGGTCTTTCTTTCCCCTGTGTTGACGACAGGGTCCTTGTTGCTGGCTGCCATGTAGGCAATTCTCTTGTCACCATGTGAGCGCTGTGCCAGCCTTCTGGGGTCCCTTCTAGGGATCTGAATGCAGGCCTTACTTTTCGTTTGTTCCTGGGATAGCGTGTTTAGCAGACCCTCTTAGAGACATGAGTGGTATTTTGCTCACTTAAGCTCTTGCTCATTCCCTTTAGCTGCTGGAGAATGGACCCAGGGCCTCAGGTGTACCAGGCGATACTGCACCACTATGCTGTACCCTGTTTTCTTTACATTTCCAGTGTGCTTGCTATTTCCTCGCAAGGTAATGAAGGAAGTCCTAATCTTGTGAACAGAAACCTACAATGTAAATGTTGTAAATGTCCCGTGGCTGTTTAAGTGTGATTTCTAGAGTGCTTTAGAATTTACCATTCAGTTCACTTGACCTCACCACTGACTGCCCATCTCCAAAGCCCCTACTGGCCCCTACAACTGTTATTATAGCTTAACATGGAGTCATTCCAGATGTTACCTGTTCCTCTTCCCTTTCAAATGACTAGTGTTTTTCAGAAATGTCAATGTTACTTTGCCTCTTTGTTTTTGAGACAGGGTTTCATCTCTGTAGCCCCCTCTGGCCCTTGGTCCTTCTGCCTCACTCTCACACACTTACATGGTTTGTTCATGATATTTCTGTACTGGAGAGAGTAAAAGCCATCTTCATGTAAGAACTTAGAGTGAGTGCCCCTCCCCCACCATGTGAGTTAGACCTCAACTACCAGAATCCAAACAAGTTTAGCTGGGTATGGTGGTTCATGTCTGTAATCCCAGTACTGGGAAGCTGAGGCAGGAAGATCACCATGAGTTTGAGGTGAATTTAGGCTACATGGTGAGACCCTATACTGAAGAACAAAATGAGAGGCTGGAGAGATGAGTCAGTGTTTAAAAACTATTGCTCTTCCGGAGTACCAGGTTTAGATTCCCAGCACCCACATCTGTGTGGAACTCAGTTTCAGGGGAGCTAGCACCCTCTTCTGGCCTCTACAGCAACTAGGTATGCAATGCAGCGAACTTAAATACAAACAAGCAAAATACCTGTACACATTAAGTAAAAATAACATAAAGTTAAAAAAAAAAAAAAACCCCAAAAACCAAAAAACAAAACAATGGCTGACAACTCGAGTTTGGTTGCTGGGACCCACAGGATGGAAAGAGAGTACAAGTTGCTCTTTGACCTCTTTGAATGTACTTTGGCACTCACAAATACGCGCGCGCACACACACTCACACACACACACACACACACACACACACACACACACACACACACACTGAACATAAGAAAATTAAAACAAAACAAAGCAACAACAAAATTCAGAGACACTGGAGATCTTAGAGTTGCTTGCTGTGGCTGAGTTTCCTGAGCCCAGGAATATGGTACATTTCTGAAAAACACTAGTCATTTATAAGGGAAAGGGGACAGGCATGTACATTGTCACAGGCCACACTTCAGCAAATTTCTGATTATTGAAAGCTCAGGCTGGGGCGCAGTGGCACACGTCTGTAATCCCAGCACTCAGAAGGCAGAGGCAGAGGTAGGCAGATTGCTGTGAGTTCAAGGCCAGCCTGCTCTACAAAGTGAGGTCAGGACAGCCAAAGCTGCACAGAGAAACCCTGTCTTGAAAAACAAAACAAAACAAACAAACAAACAAACAAAAAAAAAGAGCACTGACTGCTCTTCCAAAGGTCCTGAGTTCAATTCCCAGAAACCACCTGGTGGCTCACAACCATCTATAATGGGATCTGATGCGCTCTTTTGGTGGGCAGGTGTACATGCAGGCAGAACACTGTATAATCAATCAATCAATCTTTAAAAGAAAGCTCAGGCCGAGTCAGGGTGATGGCCTGCTTACCTCGGTCACCCTTGAACATGGAAAATCTCATAAACCATAGTGGTGTCCCCTCTGCTGGAAGCTTCTCTTGGAAGGACTTATGAAAGGATACTGGATACTTCAGATTTTTTTCCCAAGAGACTGCTTCCCTCCTAAATGAGCAACTTAATTCTGAAATTTAGATGTCCGTGTTTCTTTATCCTGCAAGTGTGTGTTCTGCATGAAGTCTGCTCATTTTATTCTTCCCTTTTTATTTTTTCTGGTGCTTGGGCCTGCAATGTTCTATTACTGAGCCACCTGCTGATTTAGCAGGGAACTAGGTTCTAGCTCACTAGAACATTCCATCGTCAGCTCTAAACATCATTTTGTTTTTGTTTTTGTTTTTCGAGACAGGGTTTCTCTGTGTAGCCTGGGCTGTCCTGGACTCATTTTGTAGACAAGATTGGCCTTGAACTTAGGGAGATCCACCTGCCTCTGCCTCCTGAGTACTGGGATTAAAAGCCTGTGCCACCATGCCTGGCCTATAAACATCATTCTTGTCTCCTCAAACCTCCCAACCCACCAAGTCCACTGCTGTAAAACACAAACAGTGGTAGTTTAATTCCCTACTTTCCATGGTAAGAGTCAGCCCTATGCCAGGCAAACCCTGTGACCAGCTCCTTTTCTCTCTGGGTGGCTGCCGTGAGTCTAGCGGGCTGTGTCACTGGCATCTTGCCTACTGGGTACTCATTTAAAATAATATCTGTGGTTTCTGGGGAATGGATATTGTGAAATGGAGTGAGAAGAACTTGAAGCCTGGAACTAGTGAACTTTTCCCTACCCCTCACACGTAAGTAATGACTGGCTGATAGAAGCGGCTTTTTCAAAGATGAAAAACAACTAAGATTTATGGATAGGTCTGTTAAGAAAAGCCAGAACTGCTTGCAGGCAGGGTGGAAAGGTCAGGTGGTTCCTAGATCTATTCTAGGTTGGTAGATAGGATAGGCAGGAGGGAAGTGGGAAGAGAGAAGGCCAGAGGCCAGCGTGGGGTGCACAACGCAGGCAGGCTGGCCCGCAGGGAGACTTCCTATCAACATTTAGAGTTTTATGCTAATGTGAACACAACCCCTATGCTCAGCATAGGATGTAGGTAAAGCCTGCACTCATTTCAGGCTGGGCTGCATGCACACCGAGGAAAGATGGGGGTGACTAGATGGATGGAGATGAAGGGATATTTTCTCTGAAACAAAATGCTGCTTCTGAGGGCCCTGACCACACACTGTGTATTGGGAAGCCACCAGAAAAAATATCCCTGCCAGTTTCTCATAGTCGAATCCAATTTTTGGCCAGAAGTCTACTCATGTTTGGGCCAGTCTCTTACTTATAACTCCTGAAGGGTGAGGGAGGGGCAGAGGCACAGCCTAAGGGTGCTGGGTGCAGTGTGACAGTGTGAATGATCACCTCCTAAGCCCTGTGAGTGCAAAGCCAGGATTTCAAGTGTGGATCTTTAAAGCTCATCTTCAAAGTATAAAAAAAGCATGGAATATCATCAAACAGGCCTCTGTATTACTTCCCAGGCTGGAGAGGTCAGAAGAATGACATCATCATGACCTGTGGCAAAGGCTTGTAATACTGGGGACTTTTACTTTCTGGTATGACAGGACTGAAGCACCCTGGGAGCCCAACGAACCCACTTTGACCTAACCGGAACCTTTAAGGCTCCCTGTAACAGGGAGGCTGGATAGGAACCCAACCCCCTTGAAGTTCAGACCCACCTTCATCTCCGCAACCAAAAAAGCTACAGAAGCTAGGTCCCAGCCAGATGTAAGCCACCCTAGGAGCTAATGTGCCAGCTAACTTGCTGCTGCTGGAAGGCTCTGTCCTTCAAAACCTTCTGGTGTGGGTGAATGGATGAGGCTCCTGACCCAGAAACACCAGAACTGAAGATGGTGGGTGTGACCAAGCAAAGTCGAAAAGACTGTGTGGAAAAGGAACTCCAAGGTGCTGGCTGGGCCTTAAGAATCTGAGACATTCAGATTTAGGCTGACGCAGCACAGTCCAGGCCAATAATCCTATAGGATGACGTGGGTGTAGGTGGCGTGACTCTAAAGGGAACGGAAACTGTATTTACCCATTCTCAGGTCCTTCCAAAAGGTCACTCTGCCACGTTCCTCCTGCCTCTCTTTATCTTTTAGACCCTACTAATCAATTCTCTTTGTGTCAATTCTGACTATATGGTGCTGTAATTGCAAGGCTTTTGTGTTCTTCTAAGAGAGCCTTTGTGTTTTTGTCGGTGGATGGTGCCTGAAAAATGGAAGAGGGATCCATATTCACTTTTTATTTGTCTGCTTGTTTTTTCTAGACAGGATTTTTCTGTGTAGCCCTGACTGTCCTGGAACCCACTCGGTAGACCAGGCTGGCCTCGAACTCACAGATATCTACTCACCTCTGCCTCTCAAGTGCTGGGATTAAAGGTGTGCACCACTACTGCCTGGCCCATATTCATATTTATGAAGATAGTGACATTTCATCAATCAAGATTCTTATATTATTTCTTTTTCTAGTATGCATGGCTATGTGAGTTGCTATGATAAAACAACATGGATGCAAGAAGACTTGTTATCTGTGAATGGCACAATACTTGAGAGCAGAGGTTTCCAATATCCAATGTGGAGGAATGTCTTGAGTGGATGTAACAGCTGTCAATAAAGTGCTGTTTAGCCAATCAGCTGGGCAAAAGGACAGAAAGGGGAAGTTGGGACTTCCAGGAGAGGGGGCGGAGCCAAGATTGACAGTTGATGGGGGGGAGGGGGGGAGAGGACTGACAGTTGACAGGGAAGGAGAGAAGTCTCCAAGGATCATAGTGACAAGTGATTGGGATTTATGTATTATATGAGGTTTAGAGTAGTTTCTGTTAGCTTACGAGTAGATTAGAATCAGTTTAGATTCTGCCAGGTGTGTGCTACTGTGGTTTCTCTCTAAGTCTCTATGGCAGAAGGCTCCTGGATCCTTTTTGGCCTTTTCTTAGCTTTTGTTATTCAGGGAAAAAGACAAAAAACTGAGATATGCCAGGTTACCAACAATGAAAAGGAAAAAATGAACCAAACTCTTTTCCATAGAGTTCGTAACAGCTAAAATTCAAAAGTTATTAGCTACAAGGTGTTTGTCAGCTCTCTCTAAAAAGGGTCCACCTATACAAATTAACAAACAATAACTAAATTTAAAAAAAATGGTAGACAGGGCTTCGCTTACTAAAGCCTAAATTGATACAACTAACACAATACTTAAAATTTTTTGTTACTTTTAAATATTACTTGAAATTTTTATAGATTTTGACTGAAATTAAGATAAAATATTTGTACAGGTGGTGATGACACCCTTAATCTTGACACAATAGGAAAAAAAAAAAAAAAAAGACAGAGCTCTATAAGTTCTAAACCAGCCTGGTCTCCACAGTAAGTCAGGGGATGACCCCCTACTGATAAATTAAGTTACTTACAGAAACAACCTAAGATTTAAACTAACAAAATTTTCCTTAAATTTACTAAGTATTTTCCTTTGTCTTAACAGTACATTCTATGTCCTTACTAATCTAAAAGATGGATATACATCAATCTTAGGTTTATGTAAAAAAAAAAAAAAGCCATTGCTTTAAAAAAGCCAGCCAATCTCCTTTAAAGTGGAGCTTCTATTAGGAGAACTGGTGCCAAAGGGTAATTGACCTAGAAGATATATTCTGTTGGTCTATGTAAGGACCAAGGTTGGACAGGAGCCAAACATGCAAGCTGCATGCCTCCCACGTCGAAAACCCTTTGTATGCTGAGTTGAGGTGTCACTGCTCTGGCAGCTGGCTTATCCCTCTAAACGTGAGCTACTTTCATGGGGGACAGGTGGCAGTCCCACCAGACTCAAAAAGACACCGAGGACTTACAGGTGACAAAGTATGTGTCAGCCTAGTTAGGTCCCCAAAACTCAAAGGCTAAAATTCATATACTTAAAAGGGTAACCTTAATGCCTTTTCTTTTGTTCAGGGCAGCCGGCTTGTCTCTAAAACGGGATATATTTACTGGAGAGATAGGTAGCGGCCTAACCGATCCATCAGGCACCATAGAGCCCAGAGAAGGGCTTTTAGTTTAAAAGGTGGAAGTGTCCATCCCCTACGGAGAGAAGGGTGAGACAAAATACCTCCAACAAGTGTGAAAACCCAGGTACAAGATGCTTAGGGTATGCATAAACTCTAAAATGGGAGTTTATAAAAGTGTGAAAACCCAGGTACAAGATGCCTAGGGTATGCATAAACTCTAAGATAGGAATTTATAAAAGTGTGAAAACCCAGGTACAAGATGCCTAGGGTATACATAAACTCTAAAATGGGAGTTTATATAAAGTTTAAAAGGCAGAAGTGACTATTCCCAATGGAGAGAAGGGGTGAGACAAAAAACACCTTCAATAAATATAAAAACCCCAGTACAAATGCCTAGGGTATACATAAGTTTACTTATGGCTTAATGCCTCTTCTTTTGCTCAGGGCAACAGGCTTGTCTCTAAAATGGGATACATTTTCTCAGGTGTCCCAGAGCCTAGACAAGGTCATTTAGAACTATACAATCTCGTTTAGATTTCAATTAAATAATGATTGTATGTTCGTTGGTAATGGTAATATTATACTTTCTCTTTAAAAGAGGTCAAAATGAAGCAGATCTAGATAAAAGGGAGACTGCTAACTTAAGTCAGTCTATACGTACATGAATTCAAACTACAGAACTAGCCTCAATTGTTCTGTGCATCCTGCACACCTCATACATTTATAATTTTAAAATTGCATAATGCTTGTGAGAAATTATATATTCTCAAAACAAAAGTACCAGACACTGATCAGCCCCGACAGGATGCATCCTCCAGCATGCTGAGATACTGACATCCTGCCTTCCTCATGTCCCATCCACAAGAGCTTCGGTTGCTGTTCATCATCACAACAGAACATCTCCCAGGACAGATTCAAAGAAAGCTCCTGATTCCAATTGGTCCAGCATTTCAGACCGTCCCACACAGGACTTTTATTAAGCCTGAATTTCTCAACATTTAGAAACTGGACCACAAATGCAATCTCTCGCTTGTTTAACCATTTTCCCAGTTTTATTTTGGCCCCTACATAGGTATTATTTGCCCCAAATCAGCCTGAAAAGGCCTTAAAAAGAGAAGGCCGTCCCATTTCTCGTAAAGGAAGGGGGTTGGATAAGGTTTTGGGCTATGGATATTTATTTTCATTGGAAATTGGTTATGTTATTATTAGTTTTATTCAGAGAGAAAATGAGATTGAACTCATGGATTTTTCTCTGAGAATATAAAAAATATATAGTGATGATAGGACCAAAGGTAGATTATTGAACCTACTCTTCAACTTAAGGCCTTAATTGTTATTCACAAGACTATTTTTAATTCATTGGTATAAAATATTATATATTGATGTAAAATAAGTTTATTTTCAATTCATTATACTATTCAATTTTATCACAAAAATATACATTGTAGATTCAATAGCTAGATAAGGTAAAATATTCAAATAAGGTCTCCAAAAACCTCAAAAACCTCCAGAATATGACATTTAAAGACTTTTTTTTATTGTTTTGAGGATTCTTTGAAAATGAGACAGGTTGACTCCTGGCAACACCCAGACTGCCTCAAAGAAGGTAATGAGCATTGAGGAACCTCCTTATGGAGATGCTTCAGATGTGGCAAACCAGCACTGGGCAAAAATGTCCTTGTCTTCTGTCACAGACAGAATTCTGCCTGGAATGGGCAAGCTTGGATACAGGTGGAGCTGATGGCCAAGCTCTGCCAAGACAGCGTAGGTAAGTCCTCAATAGTCCCTGCTTCACAAACATGTCTGTCAGATATATTGGGCCAAAAGGCTAAAGATGATGCTCCAACACGTTAAAGAGTTTTGAGTAACTGTTCAGGCAATAAAATGTCTGTCATGTTTTTTTAATTTTGGAAGCTGCTAAGTTCCACTTCCTATTTACTCAGCTAATTAATTTTTTTCCTTCTCAAATCTCTGATGGGGTTAAAGACAGAGAAACATTATGAATATAACATAAATACAATGATTGTTTTGTGGGTTTTGTGTGTATATTATATATTGCTGTAATAATATAAGTGTCTAAGTAAAAAGTTTTCTTTTATTATTAGACTAAAAAGGGAAATTGTTGAGGAATGTCTTGAGTGGGTGTAACAACTGTCAATAAAGCACTGTTTAGCCAATCAGCTGGGCAAAAGGACAGAAAGTGGAAGGCGGGACTTCCTGGAGTATATAAGCAGCTAGCTGTGTTCAGTCCTATGATGATGTAAGAACAAGAGGATGGCAAGCGAGCAGTGTGCATCTGTCTTCTAACCTGTTTCACTATCACATAGAGAAACAGACATTTTTGCTGAGCATGTGGCCACTTGGCTCAAACTGTCAGTCTTGGGCCTCTGTTGAGACACAGAGCATGTGCAGCTCTTGGTTGCTAAGACTGACATGAGGTGGGTGTAACTCCTACAGCAGCCTTCACTTCCTCCCTCGTTACCACTGTGCACATGGAGCACAAGAGGGACTGTGCATACTGAAAACGCAGAGCAGTAGGAATAAGGTGTGGCTTCCTTGATGACAGGCCACCACATGAGCCTGCTGGGTCTTCTGAGCTAGGAAGAAAAGCTACTGACTTGTTTAAGCTACTATGGACTTGGTCTCTGTGTTACAGACGCCAGTGGTTCATGCTTGAAGGGTCACTGCTTCTGCTCTGGCACTTTCTGCACCCCTGTTGGGGATGTGGGGAGGCTGGCAGGATCAAAGTGGAAGAGAGGAGCACAAGGAGAAGGTAAGACACTGTGTCAGGTCAGGGTTTTGATTCTCACCTCCTGTTCACGTTCTTTGCCTTTGTTCCTGAAGACCGGCTTCATTTTTTTTTTTCTTTCTTTCTTTTTTTAAAGGCAGGGTCTCACCATATAGCTCTAGCTGGCCTGGCATTCAGAGGTCTGCCTGCCTCTGCCTCCCAAGTCCTGGGATTACTGTCATGTGCCACTACACCAAGCTAAGAAATTGACTTTGACGAGCTCCATCAGTCCCTTCACTGAAGGTTTGCTGTCCTTTAGACACGCAGGGCACTTGTCTCAGCGAGCTGGTCAAAGCACAGCACCTAGGACATCCATCTTCTCCAGGGACTGTCATAAAGACGGGTCCAATCCCCAGGGACTGTCATAAAGACGCGTCCAATCCCCAGGGACTGTCATAAAGACGCGTCCAATCCCCAGGGACTGTCATAAAGACGCGTCCAATCCCCAGGGACTGTCATAAAGACGGGTCCAATCTCCAGGGACTGTCATAAAGACGGGTCCAACCTGCTGCCATGTGCTCTTCACAGAGACCCGAGGGCATGAGGGCTACAACACAGCACTCTGCCTGAGTGCACACGAGTCCTCCCTGTGTGAGCCCAAGTAAACCCTGCAGCCACAGCAGCAGCCCCTTCCCCTTCTGCTCTGCCTTGAAGAGCATCTGTCATGTGGGTTCTCAGTAGAAAGAGGGGCAGCAGGAACAAGAAGCCCAGGCTAGCCGACTTGAAACAAGAGATTCTCAAAACAAGATTTGGAGGATTTTGTGGGTAGGAAGAGGGTTTCAAGGTCTCAGACAGCCTCCTGTATTCTTTCTTGGATACTGGTAGGATGCCTAAGAATAAGGGGCTTCATCAGTGCCTCTGTATTCCTACTCTTAGGCCTAGCTCTTACCTTGGCAAACCTTTCAAGCTCAGGGCTCCATGGAATGTGAAGGCCTCGAGTAGGAACTGGGGACAAGCTACTCTCTATGAGGCTCCTTAGTCACCTAATCAAGGCAGGAGTGAGTGAGACCAAAGTCTATCTCCTTCACCCTGTCCCTCCCTCAGCTCAGGCTCAAAGAGGGAAGGCTTGGGAAGTGGCTCAGCCAGTAAAGGGCTTACCATGCAAGCAAACACACGAGGACCTCAGTTTGAGCCCCAGGACTCACCTGAAAAACTGAGCAGGGCAGCACACCTGTAATTCTGGCTCTGGGGATGTAGGGAGGGACAGATCCTTGGGGCTCACTGGCCAGCCAGTCTGGCATAATTGAGTAAGCTCCATGCTAGTGAGAGACTGTCTCAAAAAGAAGTGTGGACAGTCCTGTTCCTGCAACAGATGAGCACACATGCCCACGCAGAAGGTGCTTTCCCTAGTAAACAGAGAAATGGTACAGCTTGTGTAGCCCTACCATGTGGCAAGTGAAGGCTCCCACATAGAAGGGAAGCCACGAAGAAGGGAGAGCTGAGCCATGAAAAAGAGTGATCACCAGGCACAGCTACCATTTGCTAATAGGGACAGAGAGGCCCCACTAGCCTCAGCACCAGATGGCCTAAGCCCTAGTCCTAGGGCTGACTACCACGCACAGAGTTCAGTCACCTGGGGGCCAGTGAGCTTGGCTATCAGGAACAGTACGATTGGAGGCAAAATGATGCAAAAATGGCCCTCATTTCCTCAAAAGGAGCTTGTTGTCATCTTTGAGGCTTAGTCACTGGGAGGCCATGGACACAATCCTCTCACCCCAGCAACAAGCAGTGCTCACTGGCACCTGCAGCTCACTCCTAGATTCAGATGTGAGCATTAGTTTGCATTTGTCTCTGTACAGCATGGAAGCCAGCTGCTGCTGACGCACTGGCTGAACACAGGTGTATGTCAGGAGCCCAGGCTCCCTGGGAACAGCGATGTGGTATGTGGTCCCTGGAGCTGCACTGTGACAGTCCTCCACAAGTGATTTGGAGAGGGGTAAAGACTCTGGCCCACCTTGACCAGATATCCATGACTTGAAGAAATGAATGAGGAAACAGAGACCTTTCCTTCCCTGGCAGATCACAATCCCTACCTTCCTGTGTTTCCCCCATTAGAACCTCCTGACAACAGAAAGGAACACCCTGATGGCAATGGAGCAGGCCCGGAGCTGGCCTCAGGGTGGAGTTATAGGGAGGGAGATACTGGCTTCACAGAACACTCTGTTCTTCCACCCAATGCTGTTGGAGTTCCCCCAAATTCTCTCCCAGGCAGTATTCCTCTTCCTTATGTCTCAGCTCACTTGTTCTAGGAGTCTGTACTGGTCACAGAAGTGACATTTTTGTCACTGCCTCCTCAAGAAATAAGGTGCCTGGGAGGTAAAGTGAAATACTTTCCTGAGGCCAGTAAGATCTGTGTTTCAGACCTTATTTCCCACTAGCAGTGTGATACGGGTCATTAACTGTCCTTGGCTTTAGATACCCTGTGACTCTCCCAGCCCTGTGTGATCCTCTCCCTCTAGGAAGGGACCTGGAGGACAGAAACAAGCATCTTCTTGTGCAGGACCATCTGCTACCCAGGGAGTGACATACCCCTATCATAACTCTCCCCTTTGTTTCAGCTCTAGGCTCCCAAGCTACTTTCTTTTCTTTTTTCTTTCTTTCTTTCTTTCTTTTCTTTTTTTTTTTTTTTTTTTTTGGAGGCAGGGTTTCTCTGTGTAGCCTTGTCTGTCCTGGAACTTACTCTGTAGACCATGCTGGCCTTGAGCTCAGAGATCTACCTGCATCTGCCTCCCAAGTACTAGGATTAAAGGTGTGCACCACCACTGTCCAGCTCATAAATCTCAAAGGGAAAAGAACCTCCTTGTTTGAGAAAGGGGGGCATGACAAGGAGAGAGCAAGTAAATCCAGATGTGACACAGGCCGGGACTGAGTGGATGCTCGGTCAGTTCCTTATTGAATTGGTGCTTCTAGGAAGCAGTGGAGCCAGCACAGCTTACACAGTCTGCTAGGACTGGGATCTCCCACCTCAAGGCAATTTCTTTTTCCTTCCTTTTTATTTCTTTAAAAAAATGTTTTTGAGACAGGATCTCCCTACATAGTCCCAGCTGTTCTAGAACTCACTATATAGACCAGGCTGGTCTTGAACTCAGAGATCCATAGAGCAATTTTGTAACAAGTTAGAATCCAAAGGGTTTTTCCTCCATCTCTCCCATATGAGGTCAGTGTTGAAAACACCAAATCCTTATTGTTTTGAGCTATTTTGAGTAATATATTCTTCCATTCATTCATTCATTCAACTGATTACACAGTGATTTTCAGTGGATGCCGGGTCCTAAAAATCAAAGCAGTGAACAAACACAAAAGTACTACTTTATGCAGCCATCGGGAGGCTGAAGCAGGATTGCTAAGAGCTTGAGACCACCCTGGATGATGCAGTGAATTCCAGGCCAGCCTGAGCTACAGGATGAAAGCTCTCTCAAAAAACAAAACAAAACAATGCAGAACCAATAAGATTGCTTAGTGGGTAAGAGTGCCTGCTGCCACACTGATGAATTGGATTTGATTCCAGGTAGAAGAAAAATAAACTGACTCCTGCAAGTTGTACACACACACACACACACACACACACACACACACACACACACACACACCCCACCACCACCACCACTACCAACAACAACAACAACAACAACAACAAAAAACCAAAATGAACCAAACCATAAAAGTTAAAAAAAAAAAAATCCTTCTCTTTGGTAACTATTGCTCTGCTGGAAGGGGTAAAAATAAAAACTAAAAGCTGTAGAGCATAAAGGCAGCAGGTGAGGGGTCAGCAATGACTGGGTACTCAGCACAGTCAAGGTGGCTGTGGAGTTGATGCTGAAGCTGAGACGGGAATGGTATTAATCGGTAGGCAGGTAGGTACAGGTAGGTAGGAAAGTCCAATGAAGGATGAGCATCCTGTGCAGATGCCAAGGTCCTGAGGCTGGTGTGGCCGTGGTGGCAAGAGCAGAAAGAGAGCAGCAGGCACTGGGGTCAGGTTAGAGGGCGTTTGGTGCTGGTTAAGGAGGTTGGGTCCTAGAACATGGAAAGCCAGGGTAGGGAGTGGGCAGGGAAGCAGTAACATGAGGACATGTCGTGGTGAGCCCTTTCTGAGCACCATGGACAGTTGCCTGGAGGCAGACAAGACAGGAGGAGGCAAGATGCTCTGATTGACATCTGAAGAAGCCCAGGGACGAGTCAGCAGTGCTGGACCACTAGTGTGTGAAGGGAACTTGAGGACAGTGCTCAGAGTGCTTGTTAAGTGGGCGGATGTGGCTGATCCACCTGCTTCACACTGGCAGATGCTGTCTTCGCATGGACTGGCTCTTAGCTGTTATGGCCCTCCTCTGGTTTCTTTTATTTTTAAATTATATATCTGTGTGTAATATGTACACATGAATGCAGATGCTCATGGAAGCCAGGGGCAGTGGACCTCCCTTAAACTGGATTATAGGTGGTGGTGAGCTGCCAGGCATGGATGCTGGGAACTGAATCTGGATTCTATGCAAGAGCAGAATGTGCTCTTAACTTCTGAGCCATCTCCTCAGTCCCGGGTCCCTCCCTGGTCTTCAGAAAAAGACAGATGGTACTCACAGAAGGCTAAGTCAGGAGCCAGGCAAAGGCTTTAGAGACAATGCACCTGAGCAAATTAGGAAGAGCCTACAGGAAGGCAGAGGAGAAGAGAGGCAATGCTTACAGACCTCTTCTGAGCCTGACCCTGCAGAATGCCTGTGAGCTGGCAGGAAGGACACAAAACATAGGTCACCCACCAGGTCTGAGGATGGTGGGCAGCCTTCAAATGTTCTGGAGGTGTAGCCATCTGTGACTGGGTATAAATCTCACAGGCCTGAGGCTCTGTTGACTGAGCTATATCAGCATGGGGCCACTGTGAAATGTCACAGTGACCTAGTACTCTCTATCTCTCCTCTCAGGCTGTCTTCCCTGATTGCTCAAGAGTTGGAACATATGAGGAGTGTTCATACTTTATGTTGGCTCACTGGATCTATGTGGGTGGCAATGGTGCACATATGTTATGATGTGTTGGGGTGGTGATGGGAGAAGAGCATTTTGTGGGGAGTTGAGCAAGTGTGGGTTTTCCCCTCCTTTGATGCCCAAGGCTACAAGGGCTTTCTTTACAATGTCACCTGCCCTGTTCAATCTCAAACATTTCTCTCTTTTATTTTCTATATCCCATTTATGCTTTCATTTGCTCTTTGGCTTCTCTGCTAAGGCTCACTATAATTCTAGTTTTTTACTGGCTATCACACTAAGCACAGGAGGCTCCTCCAGTGTATCTCGATTAGCCTGTGTCCATGGTCTTTATTACCCCAGGCTAGCTCCCTGCTTCACAGTCCGAGACCCAGACCTGGGAGGTAGGAAAAAAGGACTCAGTCCATGTCTGGGAAGCTCTGGACAGTGAGTGGAGCAGATGGGCTGCTACAGTTAGAGTGAGTGCTGAGTGGGGTCTTCAGCTGGTTCTAGTAGGGTTGGTCCAGCTGCTGGTTTCAGAGTGGCATTCTGGTTTCCATAGGCAACCAGGGATTGACTGGGTGGAAGATCAAGCCATCGGTGAAAATTGAGCTCTCACAGTGTACCTAATAGAAGATAATAGCAAAAGCTGGCACACATGTGTAAGCCCAGCACTCGGGAAGTGGGGATCAAGGGTTCAAGGTTAGCTTTTGTAACGAGAGTCAGTCTGGGCTATAGGAGATCACAAACAAACAAAAACAACCCCACATAAAACAAAAAGCCAACAACATAAAATCAGAGCCCATTATCTAATCTCTAAGGCAATGGCTACCTGGATAGAGGAACCCACAGCATGTAGGAAAGAAAGCCAGGGTTATTTGGGATGACACGATGACCACATCTCAGGAGCGTGGAGGCAGAGGTGGTGGGTTTAACGCACTACCACCAAATATACACTTATGGTAGAAGGAGAAGCCTTAGTGATTCTTGGTGGACCAGGAGCCTAAAGGAGGGTTAGACCAGAACCAGAGCTCCAAAGAGAAGGATAAAGGTGGGCAGATCTGTCTGTTTATATTTCTTTGTACTCTGCCCTAACTGTTTGTGAAAATGGGGCCTCACTATGTAATCATGGCTGGCTAGACACTGCTTTGTGTATCGGGCTGGCTGCCTCTGCCACCCATGTGCTAGCTTCAAAGGCACCCTTCTCTGTCTTTCTCTCTCCCTACCCCGCGCCCTTCACCTCTTCTTTCTTTTCTTTATTTTAATTTTAGGTATATGGGTGTTTGGCCTGAATATATGTCTGTATGCTTTGTGGAAGCCAGAAGAAAGTATTCAAGCAGCTGGGACTGAAGTTACAGATGGGTGTGAGCTGCCATATGGGTTCTGGGAATCAAACCCAGGTCCTTTGACGAGTCAGTGCTCTTAACCACTGAGCTCTTTTTACCAGCACCTTGAGTTAGTTCCTTTGGGTCTTCCAGAACTATTAACCAATTCCTACAACAAACCTACACATAAGCCAGCTTATATGTGAAAGACATGAGAAGGTGCTGTGGTGTGAGGGAGTAGATTTAATGCTGTGCCTTCTACAAGTTCCAGCTGCTATCAGGTGGACCAATGCCAGCTGTGTGAGGGAGTAGCGGGGTTCCCAACAGTTGAACTGTGTTGTGGAAGATCAGGCTAGAGCCTGGACACTTCATTTTGTTTCCAGTGAACGCAACTGTCCCACCCGCCCTCTTGTTTCTACTGCCAAAGAAAACTTTATCCCATATCACAATGCCCTGCCTTCCCAGTACCCTGCCTTCCCAGTTCCTGGTGGTCCACAGACTCACTGTGCCAGAGGCACAGGCATGAATTTCCCTTGGATGCCTTGAAGCGTTGAATTCATCTTGTGTTTTCCTTCTCTCCACTTCCCACAAGCAGAGCTTCTGATCCCTAGATCTCACAAATGAATCCTCTTCTATCTGCCCATAACTGTCAGTGGCATTTTGTGAAAAACATCTGTGCTGATTCCCCTCATTCATTCTAGTCCCGGTCCATCTCACACACGTCTCTAACACGTGCCTGTAACAGCTCTTTCCTGTTTAAAACTCCCTTCAGCATGATTCTGCCCTACTGCTCAGAGCCACTCCCCCCCTTGTCTAGGCTCCTCTCCTGCTCCCTCCTCTCTTGCCTCTTCCCAGTCTGGCTCTATGGATGTCCATCTGCAGCTCCCACCAGCTTCCAAGACTCCTTCAACTCCAGGCTTGGGCTTTAGTTTTCTTCTGCTCCTGTTTGTGCTCCACTTCACTTATCACTTCCTTTGGACAGCCATGCTCTTAAGACCTTATAGTAAGGATGCACGCTCTATTTCCCCTTAGTTCCTAAGCAAACCCTCAGTGGGTGGTATGAGAGGGAAGGTCTTCTGCCTGCACCCAGCCCACATTTACTAGCAAAAGGCAAAGACAGATCCTGGTTTCTTTCTTTTCCTAGAGTAAAAGTGAGAAACAACACATATATAATTTATTATATATTATATATAAATATAGGTATATAAATCTGTCTGTCTATCTATCTATAGAAAGAGACTGGATGTTTAGCCCAGTTGGCCTTGAACTAGAACTCCCTATGTAACAGGACGAGCTTGAATTTCTGATCCTCCTGAGTACCAGGATTTTAGGTGTGTGCCACCACGCCTGGCTTATATGGTGCTATTAAACAAACCCAGGGCATCCACAGCATGGATTTGACTATTTTGGATATAAGCATTCATTCAAAATGAATTTTTAAAGAAGGATGTAGCAAGACATTGTAATCTAATTTAAGGAAAAGAAGTTACCATAGGAACTGAATTCATTCATTCTTCCCACTCAGATTTTGAGCTGGCCCAAACTGATCGTGAACTTCTGATCATCTTGCCTCCATCTCCCAAGTGCTGAGGTTACAGGCATGTGCTACCATGTCTGGTTTACGGTGGGGATGGAACCCAGGGCTTTGTGTATGCCAGGTAAGCACGTTACCAACTGAGACACAACTCCTGCCGTCTTCCCTAGTCCCCAGGGCCCATACTGGAAGGAGAACCAACTCCTGCAAGTTATCCTCTGGCCTCCATATACTCTACCGCCTACACATATACATAAAAATAAGTAAGTGTTAATTAAACAAAGAAAGAAAAGCTGAAATGCGAAAAAGGAATGAGTCCATGGGGATCGTTCACATGGAAGTGGCTTGCAGGTCAGAATGTGGTATGCAGAGCACGGTACCCCACTCATAGCTTTCTTTTGGTGCTTCACTGAAGGCTAGGTTGGTTCTGGCTAAACCTGCCTTGCAGAAGCATCACTGTATCACCGCAAGACTGTGCAAAACTTCCCTACAGCAGAGGAAAGCACATGCATGGTATGGCTGAGATCTCATTTCTCCAGAAGCTTGAATATTCCAGGAACCTTCCAGAGTACAGGCAGTCTACTGCTTCAGAGAGCAGCCCTAGCCTTGGGGGATGCAGTTGTAAACACTAGATAACTGTCCTCTCCTGTTCAGCCGCACGTCATGGCATCTTCTCTGCACAGCTGTGACTCCCTATCTCAGAACAACATTCACGCCCCTCATCAGGATGACTGGCCCAGAAGCCTTCCTGCAACCCAGGCCTATGTAATAACATGCATAAAAACAGTCACTGTCCCAGATGGTCAGCGAATCCAGAAGTGTGTCACCTTGTGTCCATTCTAATTTGCTTCCCATTTCTTGCAGCCAGCAGCCTGTGTCCTACCCTCAAAAGGAGTTCCCTTTGCTTCCGTAACACTGAGATGCCCCCGGGGGGCCAGGGCTGTAATGGCTGTATAGTTACTGAGGTTAGCACCTCCCATCCAGACCTCTTGCTTTGCACCTCACTCCTATCTCTTAGGCTAAATAAGGAACGAAAGCACAAAAAGGCAAAACTTACACATTTAAAACTCATGTAATAGCAAAATGACCGGTCTGTGATTTCTGGCTTATATATTCATATAGATAATCAAAATTTGGCCTTATTTAAAACTGATGACAGCCGGACAGTGGTGGCGCATGCCTTTAATCCCAACACTCAGAAGGCAGAGGCAGGCAGATCGCTGTGAGTTCGAGGCCAGCCTGGTCTACAAAGCGAGTCCAGAACAGCCAAGCCTACAGAGGAACCTTGTCTTGAAAAACCAAACAACAACAACAACAACAAAACAGATGACATTGCAACCAAGAAAGGATATGCTGTATATTAAATTTCTACTTTTGAAAACAACTTTCGTCTAGGAGTTTCTAGTTCTACAAAACATAGTTGGCAGATCGAAATTAGCAAGAAAGTGGCCTGTGTTTGTGTATGATATTTTTTGGAATATAACTAGGCCCGTTTATTTGCCCATGGTTCTGGAAGGTTTCCCATCACAGTGGTTGAGGAAGAGACTGAATGGTTAGGCAAAACTTAAAATAGTCACTACATGGCATTTTACAGGTAAGTTTGCCAGTCCAAGTCCTGGAGCAATAAGGCATGACACAAGGTCAAGAACAAGGTACCTGTTGCCTGGCAAGTGTTTCCTTGTGACATGGCTGTTGTCATGATTCCTGTGGCTGCCTCTCTGACGGTTTGTTCCTCACTCTGCAGAAGGGTAAGGACACACTTCCAGAGAGACAGTGTGTCCTGCAATTCTGTGAAGAAAACCAAAGGGAATTCATGTCATCTACAAGCCCCCAACAAGCAGCAGTAACCCTGCTTCAGGCTGATGGGGGAGGAGGTCAGTCATGACGAACAGCCAGATAGGAAGACCTGAGCATCAGAACAACATTGAAACCGAGAGGGGCTGCTGGGGAGGTTTGGAAACATCTTTTCTGTGGGAGGAGGACTGTCTTTTGCAGCCAAGCAGCTGTCTGCAAGGTCTCCAGAAGGTGTTGACTGGTCTACAAGGCTCTGAGCAGCTCTCTCCAGTGACATGATTTATGCAGTAAGAATATTCTTCTTGTCTTTAATCTCAGCACGTAGAAGACAGGTAGATCTGGTCTACAATAGAGTTCCAGGGTAGCCAGAGCTATGTAATGAGACCCCGTAGGCTGATAGCACACACTAGGAATCCCAGCCTTGGCTATGTAGTCAATTCTGGGCCAGCTTGAGCTACACCAGTTGCAGAAACCAATTCAGTGTTAATGTGAGAGACTATGAGAACTTACCAATTCTGGAAAGCAAAGTGTTAATCAGTATGTTTGGGGGCAAGGATCAAAGGTGGGGAAGGCCCATGAAAAAGGGCCTTCCTGCTACAAGTCCCTGGGGCCTATTTTCTGCTGTTGCTGGCCCTTAGCACTGAATCCACTGGTTACCATATGGTGCTGTTGTGGACAAACGGAAAGGCAGAATGTGCTCGGAGCAGCTCAAGGCCATGAGACTAGAATATAGGTAATGAACAGTCAAAATGAAGCTGGGTGGCTGCAGGAAGACACGGAATGGGACAGATTTTAGGAGGAGAGGAAGGCAGCAGCAGTGTGAGTGCAGGCCACGGAGGGTCTCATTAGAGGCAACGGCAGACCACCACCCAGCATGCCTCTAAAGGCAGCAGTCTGAGCCGAGGCCCCACCCCCTCACCAAGAGTGCCATCTGGAGTACTTGTCTTTCTTCTCCCAGATCAGCCTTTAAGTTCTACTCCTCTACAGATTCTACACTTGGGTGGGGGGTGGGGGGAAGAAGGGTTTCTAGCCGCCCAGGCTGGCCTCAGATTCACTATGTAGCTCTAAATGGCCTTGAACCCCTAGCATCCTTCTGCTCCCACCACCTAAGAATCCAAGTTGAGTTTTCTCAGTAACAAGGAACCTCTACAGTTCATTTCTTTTTTTAAAAAGATTTATTTATTTATTATGTATACAGTGCTATGCCTGCATGTACACCTGCAGGCCAGAAGATGGAATCAGATCACATTACAGATGGTTGTGAGCCACCATGTAGGCGCTGGAAATTGAACTCAGGCCCTCTGGAAGAACAGTCAGTGAGTGCTCTTACCCTTTGAGCCATCTCTGCAGCCCCTCTATAGTTCATTTCAACCTGCCCTCATGTCTCTGGCTGGCTGCAGTTCTTCCTGGGCATGTGGGCCATTGGCCATCCACAGCACCAGCAGCTAACATGAACCAAGATTCAACTCTACACAAGAACTTCACACAAACTTACTTTTGAGTGACAGAGTGATCAGAGTTGTTCAGAAAAAAATGTGCTGCAAAATGGTACTGACCTTCCTGAGAATGCCTGACACAAAGAAGAAACAAACCGCCTTGAGAGAGGGTGTCACTGTGCTCTCTAGGTCAGTTTTACGGACTTTAGCCTCTCAAACAGCCAGGACTGTAGGCATGAACCACCATGCCTGACCTAACTAAAGTTTATTAGCCTTTCTCTTGTTGCTCTGGGTTCGACAATTAAATCACAACCACAGGAGGGTTGCTGATGACATCACTTAGAAGAAAGAAGTAAAGGGACAGCAAGAACACTGCCTCCCAGACAGAGGCTTCCCAGGTTCTCACTCGGCTCATGATTACATTTCAGCGTCACCACCTAAAAGCCAATTCTTCCCCTAGCCCTGGAAAGCTGTCTCCCAGCAATACTGAAGGCTCCTTGGGGGGCTGGGCCCCTGCCTGATTCTTGAGGGCCACGCATGAAACTAGTGAAGAGACGCAGAGTGACTGGGTGACAGGAAGTGAGCACCTCATGGTAATGAGTCCACATGCTCTGTGCTGGAGCCGAGCTCTGTGTCCCTGGTCTTCCTTTAACTACACTCTATGTTTATAAATGAATACAAACTCCAAAGCAGCACAACAGAAAACTAACTAGCCGCCCTTGTGCGCTCCACCTTCCCACGCTGCCCTCAAACTGTTCTCTTTAGCACTGCTGTCATGAAGCTGCTCCTAGTTACTGCTCTCTAGGCATGAGAGTGGCAGTGAGAGGAACCCAGGTTAGAAGCTCATAGCTGCTCAACTGTTTGACTCAAATAGTGCTTTTTATATCCCAGGACTGATTTCAAGTTAGGTTCAGTAGTGAAGGGAACCATCAGACATCAGACAGAAGCCTGGAAGTCAGCCTCAGCACCTGAGTCCTAGGGAGTACTTCCTAGTGTCCTTTAAGGAAGTTCTTTCTGGCTTCCTGGAAGAGGCTGTTTTGAAAGGCAAGCAAGTCAATCAAACAGGGGTTTGTTTATAAAGAGCTGGTCCCTACAGATGACAAACAGACCTGAGAAAGGGGGTGGCAGATGATAAGGCAGTAGGGTGGCCCAGGGATGAAACAGAAAAACCGAAAGCGCCTAGTGAGCCATGTTAAAGGATGTGGAGTTCTCTTGGGCTACCTAGTGACACTATCTCAGATGTGGGTTGTTGGGAATGAACTACTGAAAGGGTCAAAGTTACAGACAGGAAAGACTACAAAGCTCAAGCGTGCTCTGAAAAAAAAATGTATATAGAATGTCAGGTGATAAGATTGAAGGAAAAGAAGAAAAGCAGCTGTTGGTAAAAAACAATCAGAATATGAACTAAGAGGACAAAATATCCTGGAAACATGTAAAAGCATCACACATGACACCATTGTGTTTTGTTTTCTCAAGACAGGGTTTCTCTGTGTAGCCTTGGCTGTCCTGGAACTTGCTCTGTAGACCAGGCTGGCCTCAAACTCAGAGATCCACCTGCTTCTGTCTCCTAAGTGCTGGGATTAAAGGGGTGTGCCACCACCACTCAGCTAACCATGCCTTCTTTTAGCCTGGAATATCTGCCTCCTCCTTTGTTAGTTGAGTTGGGTGCAGTGGGCACCCAACTCAGCGCTCTTACCAAGAATAGGCTGGGGATTGGTGAGGAACAGGGGTGTGGTGCTCATGAGGACTTCCGCAGCAGCCAGTCTGGATGTAGTAGGAAGATGATCTCCACAGGACCAGACAACCAGCTCCACCCACTGCCTCAGCTCAGGGGCTATGGAGTCCTTGTTCTGTGAACACAAAAGAAGCCTATCAGTGATCTGCAACATGATCCCATGGGCAAAAGGGGGAAAGAGCTCCTCTAGCCAGCTGTACTTGCAGCCTCAGAGACCAGCAGCATGCCAGTGCTCACTTGGAGGGAAGCCTCACTGTTTTCAATAACAAGAATTTTATTGGTACACAATACACATCTTTCTTTTAACACCAACTGATACCTGAGACTGATCGTGCCTGTTGTACACATGTAAAGCACTGACTTGTATAGGCTTTGTGTGGCACCGGTCAGAGTAAACATTAACTGCTGCAGGAAACTTGAGAGTGCTTTCACACTTTCTTTTCTTCTAGACAGAATCTCATATAGCACGTGCTGGACGCGAACTCTTGAGTCTTCTGCCTTCCACCTCCCAAGTGCTGGGATGACAGGTGTACGCACCACACCTGGTAGATTAAGGTTTCTAAGCTTCATGCATTCTTTTTCATGGTCAGATAACATTCTGTCCCGAGTAATGGCATTTGGTTTATTTACAGCTTTTATACTCATTTCTAATTTTTCTAGAAAGGAGATTCTCATTCCATGTGAACTACTTCCTGGTCTACTCTGGAGGTTTTCTGCTGCTGTGACATGTAATATTGGCCCTCTGAGAGGTGATGCGAATGGGGCCTTCATGATATTAATGAATAAATGCTGTTATCTCCAGGGCTGGGCTAATCATGACAGGAGTAGCTCAACTTTACAAGTGACTTCTCTGGTCTATTTGTCTGTCTGTTCCCCTTTTTTATGCTTTCTCACCATGTGCCACACTCTGCCATGTCTGCAGTGTTGTTAGGCAGTGAAAAGGCCCTCTCTGGGAACCTCGGAACTGGGAAAAAAGAATGTCTTCTGTTCAAGAAGCCCACCATCAGAGAACCAGAGAGTGTACTGCAGACACTTCATCAAGGAGCTGACCCTCTTCTACTGTACCACATAAGCCTAATGCTGCTCCCTCCCCAGAGCCGAGGTAATGTTTCTCCATGTTGCTCCATCACTCTGTGGATTTTTCTCTCCCTAGAAAATGTTCCTAGTTTTATGGGATTCTGTGTCATTCAAGTTCTGAGCAGCTGGCGATGGAGGCAGCTGGTGGAGAGCAGCTGTAGACTGGCCTCTCTGGCAGACTTGCTTCTGCTGTCTGGCCTGCTGCCTGAGAACTCAGGGTTTATTGTGCTTTGCTGCTGCTGTTGGTTTCCTAAGACAGCATCTCTCTGTGTAGCTGTGCTCACTGTGGTCCTTCTGCCTCAGGCTCACAAGTGCTGGGGGTTACAGGGTAGGCTTTTGTTTTGTTACAGAGCTGGGAAAGGAACCGTGTACATGTTAGGCAAGCTTTACTACTGCTTACAGCCTAAGATTTATTTAATTTTTTTTTTTTAGCAAATCATGTCTTTACATATTTCTCCTATCCTTCCAAACAGTTTTTTTCTTATTTATTTATTTATTTAAAAATTTTGTGTACTTTGGTTCTTAGTCATGCCGTTGGGTGAGAGAGGCAAAGACTATTTTCTTGCTTGCTAATGCTAACACTGGGGTTTTACCCTGGCCAGCCTTGGGAAATCTGATCTCAAATCACCTCCTCCCTCAAGTCCTGGTCAGCCCCACAAGCACTCCCTCCTTGCCCCAGGCTCCCGGAGTCCTGTCATTTGTTTGCAGTAGTGAGCCAGCGTTCTTTCCCTGTCATTAGCCTACATGCTAGGCTGTTCACCTCCGTCTGCATCTGCATCATCTCTCTCAGTGCTAGCTTCACTGTGATCACGCAGAATCCACTAGCACAGTGAGCACACAGAGAGCTGTACTTGTACCACACACTGGCCACCGTCGACTCACTGCCCTGAGGTGTGCTGTCTTTCTTTCCTTAAGAAATTAAATGTGCTCTTTACAATTTTATAGAAATGTATAGTGTACTCTTACTGCTCTCATCCTACTTTTTCTCATGTCCTTCCATCTCCTGGACTCTCCCTTCTTCCCTACTCCTCTCTCACGCCTGTGCTTTGTTTGATCAGGACCACCTGTGTGGTTTTGGTACTGAAACAGGAATCTGGTGAGCTCGCTAGTGGTTACACAACTTAAAGTGCCTCTGCTCTCCCTCTAATAGTCCATTAGCAGGCCATGATGCGAGGGGCAGAGTCCCTCCCCTATCATGGCTGACTGCTGGGACCTGCCTTGTGCAAACCTACTGTAAGTAAACAAAGCTACTGTGGGTTTGTGACTCCACTGCTGTGTCTTATCTAAGGCTGGGATTTCACTGCCTTTTCCCTGTTTTTCTGTCCCCTCTTCTGCAATGTTTGCTGGGCTATGGTACTGTGCCTCTCATATATACCTAGGTAAGTATGTATTAGTCTCACAGCACTTTTCCAGGAAGCTGTTTTGTTACTTTGGTTCCACTTTGCCTTCAATGGGCATGTGGAATAGGTAGGGCACATGCGAGACCTGGCTTAGACACAGCTCAAATACGACAGGCAGGGTATTTCAGCCTGTACAATGTATCATCATACTTAGCTCATAAAGGTGCACTCTGAAGTATTCTTGGAATTGACTTTCTTATTCCTCTTGAAATAGAGTCTAGCTATAGAAATGGGGAGAAAGTAATGGACATATGTATGTTGGGGGATGGTCACTCTCAGAGGCTCTAGTCAAGGTAAAACAAGAGAGAAGAAAGTTCACAGTCTTCACAAGTGATTCCCAAAGTAAACCTCACACAAGCAACACTTCCGTGCAGTCATTGTGATTCTGCCCACTGGGACAGTTAGTTACCTTTCACCAGCACCCTCTGCGTAATAACCCGGGCCTCAGAACAGTACAGAATTAGCCTCACCTCCTCACATGTCTGCACGTGGTAGGCAATTACTTTGGAGGCAAGCCTCAGAGCTACACCCTGGATTTCAGATCTGGAAAATAAAAGGAAATTAACACACACAAACTCAAGCACATAGTCAAAAATCCTCAACAACTGCCACACACAAGTCAAGTTAAATATCTGAGATGAGACAGGGTCTCATGTAACCCAAACTAGCCACAAACTCACTAGTAGGCAAGGCTGACCTTGACCTTCTGATCCTCCAGTATCCACCTCTGTTGGCTGGGATCACAGTGTGTGCTACCACGCTGGCTTTGTAGTGCAGCAATCAAGCCCAGGGCTTTGCTGATGCTAGAGAAGCACTCAATCAGCTGAGCTACACCCCCTGGTCCAAATTTAGCATATTTTATGCACAAATGTTAATGTGGGTGATAATCTATACCCTTTATGCCTGATTGTACAACCGATTGTATTTTTGGTTACTAGCTTGGTGTGAGAACCTGGCGCTTTTCTATTACTGGAGATTAGAACATAGCTCCTAGGCTGAGGCTTTGAGAGACACTCAGTATCTGAGCCCGTAAGGGTTCCCTGCATGATGACTGAAGGGACATATATACAGTCTACCGAGGCTGCACAGAAGCCCTGGGCAAACCTGTCATTGGAAGCAATATCCAAAGTCCAGATCAGGAACTCCTGTGGGGAGAGGTGAAGACAGCACTCTGTCTGGGGAAGCCATTCACTGGGGTTCATGTGACAGAGAATCTTCAGGACCTGTGAGTCAAATTCAAGAAAACAAGATAAAGAAACACACAGAGGAAAGTCTTGTGGTCCTAAATCAAGACTGTTTATAACAACAAGGACGGGCCTGGATTCTAATGACTTCTTATTTCCTCTCTGACACCTTTGAGAAACTGAGGCAGGGCAGATCAATGACAGGCTTGAGGGTCCTTGGTGACCTGACATCAGAGCTAGATGGTTTCCTATATGTCAGACTGAAACAGATTTCCTTCCTCCTTTTTTACTTCTTAGTTTTGGGACAGGGTCTCCCTGAGTACCCAGGCTACCTTCTCACTCACTCCGTAGCTCAACGGGCCTCAGCCTCCTGAATAGTTGAGATTTCAGGCCTGGAAATCTCTTTCATTTTGACCAGGTTTCCCAGGTAGCTATCTGCCTGTAAATAGGCATGTCAGTAAAGATGACCTCCGATATGTGCTGTAGCTCATGGCGGCCAGCAGTGACATCAGTTGTCTTCCCTGATCATTGACTTAGGGGTCACTGGGTCACAGCGTTCCCCAGGATCCCATCCTCATGCCCTGAGTGCTGACACTACAGGTGGGCTGCCACACCTACCTGACATTTACATGGCTGCGAGAGACCTGAACTCTGGTCCTCATGCTGGTGTGGCAAGCACTACCCATGCTGCTGTCTCTCCACTCCCACAGCTAGTTTTTAATGTTTTTTCCTAAAGACAGAGTGGCCTGACCTATTACTGATAAATCTTTATAAGCAGTATCTTAGAAGGTCTTCTACACATAAATCCAAGCAATATACAGGGCCCTGATCTTTGGTATGCTAAGCTACTGCCTGTTGCCCTCAGATAGCACAGCCTGACTTGCTTTCCTCATTCATATCTTCCTGGTGTTTCCAAAAGAATGTGGGACACAGAGGAGCATTGGTGCAGTGGGGACCCTACCCTGCAGAAACAGCCTGGGTGGCTTTCCTTTGTTGCCAGCATCAAGAGCTCCTTTCCCATCCTGTACAGCAAAGGAGGTGGTCCCTTCTCTCCCAGTTCCGAGGACGCTGCCCTTTCCAGCAGAGTATCCAGGGTTAGCAAGCGCACTTCAGGAAAGGAGGACTCCAGAAGCCGAGAGAAGGAGAGAGGAGTGGCCATCGCCTTCCCTTCAGCTTCAGCCAGTGCTGTCCACACTTCAGGGATGGCCAGCTTTGTCAGGCTCTGCAGGTACTGGGGTAGCCCTGGCACCTTGAAGGTCCAGGGAAACCCTGTAATCAGCTCTGATCCCAAGACAATTCTTCTCACTTCTTCCCAGAGGCCCAGACTCTCCACAGCTACAAAGAAACACCAGAGACAAAGAAGTAGTGCTTTCATTAGATTTTCCCAGGGAAGGTTACAGGAGAACGAGAAGCATCACAGAAAATGAGCTGCACCTCTGGACACTCAGTAAATGCAAAGCCAGTGAGCTGATCTGGAAGCAGAGGCAGGTGGATTTCTGTGAGCTCAAGGTCTACAAATCGAGTCCAGGACAGTCAAAGACACCTTGTCTGGGAAAAACAAACAACAACCAACAACAACAACAACTGTACATATTCTTCTGTAGTAAGAGAATAAGAGAATACTATTGGGAGTGTTTGTCTATTTTTTAAAAAATTAATTTTATGTATATGGGTGTTTTTCCTGAATGTTTGTACACCACATATGTGCAGTGCTTGCAGAGGCCAGAAAAAGGTGCTAGATCTCCTGGAAGTATAGTTAAAGATGGTTGTGAGCCGCCATGTGGGTGCTGCATACTGAACCCAGGTCCTCTGAGGCAGTAGCAAGCCCTCTTGACTACTGAGACATCTCTCCAGTCCCTATCGTTTATTGACGAAAGGTCTCAAATAGCCTTGAATTCACTGTTTATCAAAGCATGACTTTACTCCTCTTTGGTCTTGCTATTCAAGCTGCCAAAGGCTCCTCCAATCTCACCTTCCAAAATGTTTACAGGTATATGCCACTATACCTGAGAGATTATTTTAATAAAATCAGGAGCACGTGTTCATTTTAGTATTTGTATTGCTGGGGGGTGATATCATAGCAAGGAAACCAGGTAAAACTGTAGTCCTTGCCTATGGTCTCACCCCTCAGGAGGGAGCTCAGCAGTTCTAGGCTAGTCACAAACAAAGCCACCTCCCCACCCTCCATTAGTCTAGAAGGGAAACAGGTTCTGTGATTTAAATGTTTCCTCCCAAACCTCTGCTGAATTGTGATTGCCACTGGAATGGTATCAAGGGGCCAACTTGTTGTTTTTGCCTTTTCAGACATGGTCTCATTCTGTGGTCCAAGCTGACCTGGGATTCAGGGTAGTCTTCCTGCGCTGGGTCACAGGTCCCTGCACTAGGGTGTGCAGGCGATGTGGTGGCCAGCTTGAAATGTCAACTTGTGACAACCTAGTGTCACTGGAGAAGAGACTCTTAATTGAAGAGTCTAGCTCAGGATGGCCTGTGGGCACGTCTGGGAGCCGGCCTTGGTTATTAGCTGAGGTGGGAAGACCCTGTGTGTGTGGCGGCACTATTTCAGTGGGTGGGCCTCGGGCTGTGTAAGAGTAAGAAAGCCTGCTGAAGAAGCAGCAGCAGCAGGCGGCCTGGGTGCGCCCGAGCCTCTGCTCTTGACTGGGGCTTTGAGAAAGTTCCTGTCTTGATCTTTCTGCAACCTGGAATTATAAATCCAGACAAACCCTTTCCTCTCATATCATGCTGTTGGTTAGGTGTTTTATCACTGCAACAGGAATGAAACTAGAATAGTGGGTACTACCACTGCCCATGTGTAACACCTGTCCTCCAGACTAGCATCCCAAGCCTCACTGTAGGAGGCAAGCATCTGTGCAAAGCAGTAGAGAAGCCCTGACAGTTCATTCTCACTGTGTAAGACCCGAACCCCAATACGATGTGGTGGATAAGACTTTTGGTACCACTTCCTGCCCCTTTCACCTACTGCATGGTAAGGACATTTCACTGAATATGAGCCAGAAACATAGCTCTCAGATGTGTTCCTTAAAAGGGCTAGAGAGATGGCTTAGAAGGTAAGAGCACTTGTTGCTCATGCAGAGAACCCAGGTATGGTTCCCACTACCTACACCTATATGGTGGCTCACAACAACTATCTCTAACTTGAGATCCAGGGGATCCCAATACCTTCTTCTGACCTCCAAGGGCACCGGACACTTCACTTACGTAGTGTACAAACATACATATAGGAAAACATTCATATGCATGAAGTAATAAATCTTTTTAAAAATGTCATAAGAGCCAAGCTGGTAGTACATGCTCATGATCCCAACAGGCTGGAGGCTGAGGCAGGATCCTGGGCTACACAGGAAGATCTTTTTTCCCGAAAACCATACCAAATCAATAAAACTAAAATTTGATTAAAGCTCAGAACTGATTGAACCATTTTGTATAATTTGGTTTATTAAAGCACAGCATTAAAAAGAATTTTAATTTGTTCACGTTGCATTCTGATTGTAGCCCCCTCCCTCGTCCTTCCAGTCCCCCCTTCCCCTGTCCCCTGTTCCTCAGAAGGGGGGAGCTCTCCTCCCCTAACATCTGACCCCAACCTATCAAGTCTCATCTGGACTGCCTGTATCTTCTTCCTCTGTGGCCTGGTAAGGCCGCCCTGCCAGGCGGAAGTGATCAATGTGTGGGCACCAGAGTCCATGTCAGAAGTAGTCCCTACTCCCCATATTAGGGGACCCACAAGGAGACTGTGCTGCCTGTCTACTGCATCTGAGCAGAGGGGCTAGGTCCTCTCCATGCATGGTCCTTGGTTGGTGCTCAGTTCTTGCGCCCTGCCCCTGTGCCCAGATTTGTTGGCTCCATTGGTCTCCTTGTGGAGCTGCTGTCCCCTTCAGCTCCTTCTATCCCCCAACTCTTTCATAAGACTCTCTGCACTCCACCCCAAAGCTTGGCTGTGAGCCTCAGCATCTGCTTCCATCCCCTGCTGGATGGAGTCTTTCACAGGACCTCCCTTCCCGTTCTTTCTCTTCAACCACTTCTGTTGTCTCTTCTATTTGCCCGTCTGAGTGAGAATTGAGCATCCTCCCAAGGGTCCTCCTTGTCATTTAGCTTCTTTAAGTCTATAGATTGTAGTGTGTTTATCTTGTATTATGTAGTTAATATCTGCATATAAGTGAGTATATACCATGCATGTCTTTCTGGGTTTGGGCTACCTCATTCAGGATGATCTGTTATCTGTAGGGAGTGGTCCAGGTAAAACAACATATAGTTCCCTGGACTCCGAAGTGTATACCCAAAGACAGCTTGCTTCCTCCAGGGTACAGACACCCTGGCTTTCTTTGCCAATAGGGTTGATGCACTGAGTATTCTGGGACACACAAACACTCAGGCTTGACAAGGAGAACATCTATTAGAGAAGAGCCTTAAGACCAAAGGGGAGTAACAGCTATGCACACAATATTGAAAAGGCAACTATAAGAAAATCTCAAATGTCTACTGTCCTAAAATTGCTAGTGAATCATAGGAGCCAGTTGTTATTTATGTACCATGTACTGTTTTGTCATTTAAAACACTGTATACATATTAACATTATGAATAAAAAATGCTTTTAAAATTGACACTGTTGGGTGTTTTTATACTAATTTACTAACTCATGAATAAAGCAGGCTCCACCATTATTATCCCTTTGGTACAGACAAGTCAAGAGAGAAGCTATATTATTTGCCCCAAGTCACCAATGAAACGATAGGTAATATGTTCTTGACACAAGTTAGATCACTGGGAACAAGGGACCACAACTGAGAAAATGCTTTCATAAGATCTTGCTATAAGCCAGGTATGGTGGCCCATGCTTTTAATCCCAGCACTTGGGAGGCAGAGGCAGGTGGATCGCTGTGAGTTCGAGGCCAGCCTGGCCTACAAAGCAAGTCCAGGACAGCCAAGGCTAACACAGAGAGACTCTATCTCGAAAAACCAAAAAAAAAAAAAAAAAAAAAAAAAAAAAAAAAAAAAAAACCCACCAAAAAACAAACAAACAAAAAACCACCAACAAATAAATAAATAATAAAAATAAATAAATAAAAATAAAAAGCTTGCTGTGGGGCACTTTCTTAATTACTGATTGATGGGAGAGGTCCCAGCCCAGTGGGGGTGGTGCCTGCCATCCCTGGACTGGTAGTCTTGGAAGAAAGCAGGCTGAGCAAGCCAGTAACAGTACTCCTCCATGGCCTCTGCATCAGCTTCTGCCTCCATGTTCCTGCTGTTTGAGTTCCTGACCTCACTTCCATCAATGAATGACAGTGGTGTGGAAATGTAAGGCAAATAAAATAAACTGTTTCCTCCTAATTTGCTTTTAGTGATGGTGTGTTATCACATCAACAGTGATCCAACCAAGGCAGGTAAAGAGAACATGAAAGCTGGACTGCAGACTAACAAGAATGCAAAGGTACGAGGGAGAAAAGTTCAAACACGTCTTCCAGGGGGCTGTGGATAATGGCTCAGTGGTTAAGAACATTTGTTGTTCTTTTAGAACTGGAGTTCAGTTCTCAGTACCCACATCAGATGCCCTGGAGGCAGATATGACACCTCTTTTGATTTCTGTAGGCATCATGTTTGTGTATACCAACACACAGACACACATACATAGGCAGCCAGACACACAGACACAGACACACACACACACACACACACACACACACACACACACACACACACACACACACGAGTTTAAAAAAAAAAAAAGTCTTTTTAAAAAAAAGCAGCTCTACCAGGAGAGCCAGGTGAGAGATGGAAGGGATCTAGGGCCATCATGGGTTCTGCTTTACGTCTGAACCAGAGGGCAGATTAGAAAAAAGCCAAGCTTTCCTCAAGCGCCACTTCACTCATTACCGTGTTCTGGTGGAAAGCACAGCACACCCGGGGAGCCAGGGGACAACTATGTGCAGCTGTTTCCTGACTTTCACGGTGACAGTTTGAGGGATCGGACTGAGGTTCATGCGGCAAGCACCCTTATCATCTCTCTGGCCCCAGTAGACTGTCTGAAGCACAAGCGTACCTCCTCTGGAGGGGTTAGTCTTATTCTATTTCAGTAATTAGCCAGTTAATTCTAGACGAGGTCTCAGGCAGCCAATACCGGCTCTGATGTTCTACACAGCTGAAGATAACCTTTAACTGCTGATCTGTCAAATCCTCCTGACTGCTGGGGTTACATGCCAGCACCATTACACCCCGGTTACACAGTGCTAGAGCCTGAAGGAGGGCTGATGCATACTGGGCAAACACTCTACAAAACTGAGATTTAGCCCAAGCACTACTTTTTGGGTTATCCCTAAAAGGCCCTGGTTGGCATGAACCTTGGTATGTACACCCGACTGCCACATTTGTAGCAACTGGCCTGTTTCAGCATCCCAAGTGCTAGGATAACAGGTGTGAGCTGTCATGCTTGGCCAAACCACAGACCCAGCTCTTACTGAGGAAGTCACAGCGCTAGCCCTTCCAGGTGCTGCTGCAGGTGGTGCTGCTGCAGGTGTTCTGAAAACCACAGCCTTGCAGCACACATACATGGTACTACTCTAGCAGGTTTGGATTCTGCTGGTGTCGTTAAGCAGACTTCTGGTCTGGGAAGACGCTAATAGGTGATTCTGCTTTGTGTTCCAGCAGAGTCACACTCTGGAGAACTCTCTCAAGGGTTTGCTGGGTTTATGAGTGAGTAGGCAGGGACTGTACACCAAAAGGAATGCAATAGGATTTACTGAGAAAAGTTCAAACATGTCTTCCAGGGAGCTGTGGATAATGGCTAGGTGATTAGGAGCATTTGAGGGTAAAGGAAGGTCATTCACTCTGGTGCATGTTCTCTTTAGGGAAGACACCAAAGGAGGGTGCTACTAAGAATGGAGAAGAGTGAACAGACATTATCAAACGCTGCAGGCACCGGGGCCTCCCACAGTGCGGACACTAGCTCACTACATACAGTTCTGTTCTTGGTCTCTTTTAAGCCTCAGATGTAGCCGTGAATTAAAAAGACCAGCCTCTGCTTGCATGGAGGTCCCATGGGTGGAAACCGTAGAAACCGCCCATCCCCACTGTGTTCCAGAACCCAGTGAGGGACCTCTAGGAGGAATAGGAAGCTGAAGGGAAGAGGATCCAATTTTTGAATATGCGAAACTGCAGAGGCAACAAAGAATTCCTTACCTACAGTGGTTCTCAGCCCAGGGAGTGTGTGAAATTCATCAGGAGCTTTAGGAAAGCATGTCCAGGGAGAGTTCATCACATGTCTGGGTGAGTCTTAGCAGTCTAGTTTTAAAATGACCCAGGTCATTTTGGTGTGCACATGGGGCTGACAGCTATGTCACAGTCTGGTGGCTCCACACTTACTGCAGCACAGTGGCTTCCCAACAATATCTCCAACAAACTGAGTATGCGTCCTGGGGTAGCAAATGCAGTTCAAAGTCTATTTCAACACGTGGTACTTATATTTTTGTTTTTATGAGTCCTTTTGGCAGCAGGGCAAACCTGACAGCTCTGTGGTCTGAAGTTTAGCAGCCTTCTCTAGCAGGCAATACTTTTTAAACTGTAACTTTTCTGTTTGCCATCTCAAACTTGATTGCTTTGGGGTTCTTCTTCCTCAGGAAGCCACGGTCTCATGGAAAGCATCAAGCCCTGAGTTAATGGGTCCGACTGTATTTGTACCAGGCTCAGATGGCTCTGGCAATCCCATTTTGCATGGAACTTTTCCAGTCCTCCCTATTGGGAAGTCTTTGTGTGTTCCCACCAGTGGGGTCTGCTCAGTCACTCAAGAGTATGTAACTGAGTCTCAGATTTTATCTGAGTTCATCTCTAGATGTTGTTTGTTTGTTCTTCTAAGCAAACTGCATGTCTAGTCTTTTTCCTTCCAAGACAGGGTTTCTCAGTGTAGCCCTGGCTGTCCTGGAACTTGCTCTGTAGACTAGGCTGGACTCAAACTCACAGAGATCCACCTGCCTCTGTCTCCTGGGTGCTGGGACTAAAGACGTGCACTACCACCACCTGGCGCATTTTTAGTCTTTAAGATAATGGCTTAATTGCTGGATTCACATGGAAGGACATGGCCTCTGGAGTATTATGTTACTGGAGAAATAAGACCCAGGAAAATATTATTGGGTCTGGTGGCTCCTGCCTCCAATCCTGGCACTCTGAAGCTGAAGCAGAGGGATCATTCTGAATTCAAGGCTAGCCTAGGTTACACAGTGAGACTGACACTGTTTTAAAGATACAAAACAAGTCACAGGTAACGAAGTAAACGTTTTAACTAACCAATTAAAAAAAGATATGTTCGAGCTGGAGAGATGGATCAGAGGTTAAGAGCGCTGACTGCTCTTTCAGAGGTCCTGAGTTCAATTCCCAGCAGCCACTCATAATTATCTATATTGAGATCTGATGGCCTCTTCTGGCCCGAGGGTGTACATGCAGGCAGAGAACTGTATACATAATAAATAAATAAAATCTTAAGAAAATATATGTTCATTTTAAAATGTGTGTGTTGGGCGTGTGTATACGAGTGCTTGTGCCTGAGGAGGCTAGAAGTAGGCACCAGATCCCATGGAATTGGAGTTACAGGCATAATCAACTGCCAGATATGGGTGCTGGGAACCAGACTCAGGCCATCTGGAAGAGCAGTATGTGCTCTTAACTATCAAGCCACTTTCCAGCCCAGATGCCAAATTCTTATTTTGCAAAGTAAGAGTGTTAAAGAGCTAAAACTAGCCAGGTATGGTGGTATACTATTAGAACCCCAGTACTTGGGAGGAAGCAGGAGAACCAGAAATTCAAAGCTATCCCGGGTTATACCCCGTCTCAAAAAGCCAAACTGAATCAAACGAAACCAAACCAACTAAAAGAATCAAATTCTCCTGTTATCAGCCGTGATGGCTTATGCATATATGTATAACCCAGCTCTTGGGAGGCTAAGGCAGGAGGACTGCAGTAAGTTCAAGTTTACCCTGGGCTATGCCGAATCCCAGGCCAGTCTGAGCTACAGAATAAGCCCACCAAAGCACAATTAGATGACCCCACACCATTTCACAGAAGATGAAATGGAACCACATAGTGCCCAGCAACAGTTTTCCAACTCTGGGAGTTGGACCTGGGGTCTTGTCCATGCCAGGCAGGCAGATTACCACCAAGCTGTATCCCCAAACCTAAAAGAAATGGAAACAATTTGGCCTTTAAGAAGTATGCCATAGCATCATCTTGCTATAGTTTCACTGTATCAAGGCTGGTGCAGCATCACCAGGAGGACCAGCATGGAGAACTGCAGCTCCAGGGAAGGGGAATAAGCTTCCTGAAGGTGGTCCATCTGCAAAGCTCAACTCTCTTGAATATACATTTCCCAGGGAGGAACATCTGTGTGTGGCTCAGCAGCCATTGACTGTGTGTCCTCTGCTGAGCTCAGGTGCACCACGTGAGCAGGTTTCAGTCCCCAGCCTGGGGAGTTCAGTATTACCTTGCACCCAGAACAATGGTGCCTAAAGTCAGCTTAGAAGCTCGAATCTGCCATTCTTAACGGGTCATGTCAGGGACACCAACATTGACCAAGCTGCAGACAGACAACTTAGCAGCAGCAGCAGCAGCATCTTAAGCAAGTTTGAGAGAAAAAGCTGTTAGCTTGTAGACCACCAAAAGGCCCGAGTTACTCTAACCTGTTTATCAAAATGCCCTTCAGACAGGTGTTGCCCAGGTGGGCCTCAAACTCTTTCTTTATCTTCTCAAGTAGCTGGGTTATAGCTGTGTACCACTGCATCTGGCTCAAAGCTTCTTTGAAAAGTCACACACACACACACACACACACACACACACACACACACACACACACACACACACACACACAGTTTACCTAGTATATATATGATGCATGGTTCAAGCCCTCCACCCAAAATGAACACCCTCCTCACACACCCAAAACCCAAATCAAAGATGCACATTAGTTTTAACAAGGGCTTTCTGAAAACACATGGCTGGTATCACTGCCACACAATTATGGATCCAATGGGATTACAATGTAAAGATATTTAATTGGAGGGCGGGGGAGGAAGTGAGTGAGGGAAGGACAGGAGGAAGGGAGGGAGAGAATGAGAATGACTGACTGAATCAATGAAGGAGAAGAAAGGTCCAACTTTACTGAGGACTAGATGTCTCAAATTTTAGCTGCTTACCCTTAGTTTAATCCAGAAAGACTGCCAGCATGTTTTCTAGCACATTCCCAGGTACTGCTGATGCTGTGGAATGGCAGAAACCACATGCACTTTATCTCAGCCCATCTGAGGTCATCTGCCCTGCTCACTGTCAACACCTTGCCCTACTACTGAGTGGAATTCTGGTGTCTAAATGGTGTCTGCCTTTGCACAGAGTGCTCCCTCAGAAGCGAACCCCTTGATCTAGTTCTCAGGCATGGAGCTCAAAAACATCTACAGCTTCTAGTCTTTTGTCAACAGTCCTGTGCTGTGCTGTCCAGAAGATAAAGGCCAAGAAGGAAAGCCTGTGTAGGCCTGGAGTGACATTTTCTTGGTGCTGGCAGAGATGGTTACAGTCTACTGACAAGCAGCAGGCACAGGCACAAATGGGAAAGGCTCCTACTCCAGAGAAGAAAAGGCCAACAAAGGGAACAGAGGCTCGAGAGGCTGAGGACCGAATCCCAGAGAGACTCACTGTGTTACTTTGGGGCTCACCTGCCACTGAGCCTCAGAGACTCTTATTTTAACCAACCATGCACCTCATGACTGAATCTGTCTTTCATATTTTGCAAAGGCTCTGAATTCTCTGACTCTGCTAGGTCAAAACAAGTTTACAGATTGGCTGGGGACATGGCTCCGTTGGGAGGGTGTTTGCCTGCCATGTATACGTCCTCAGTTGGGAGTCCCAGCACCATACACACTGGCTGTGGTAGTCTACCCCTGAACCCCAGCACTGGAGAGAGGGAGATATGATGATCATAAACTCCAGGTCACTTGACTACACAGTGTGTTCAAGGGCATCATGAGATCAAAAGACCCCCCCCCCCAACATTGCAGACATAATTGTCCTATGCTTTCTCCCGGCATCCTTTAAAGTCTCAATGCACAGCGACATGCCCCACCTTCTCTCAGGTCAGTGAGATCTACAGTCTGAGCCAAGTGAAGCTCCTCTCTGAAATGGCTGATGAACTGGGTCTAAAAATATCAGCTGATAATTTGTACTCTGTGAATGTTAATGTCTTGTTATGTAATTTCTTAGTAAAAAATAGATTACTTGCACAGAACAGGAAACCATAGGAACTACAACAACAAAATCAACTGATTCATTAATTCTTGGCTTCTCCTTATCAAAGGGAAATTCCATTCCTCTGTTTAATCCTCTGCCACTCCCAGTAAACTGTAACCCTGACCCTAGAGGCCCTTCCAGTTACAGACACGGAAAAAAAACTGGGAGAGGACCTGAAGACAGGTCTTCCTTGAGCTGTTCTTTCTTGCTAGATTTTGTTTCTAGTTCTCCGACACCCTTCAAAGATGCACACAGAGATCCCCATCACATGTATGGCCCCCTGAGGACACTCCCCTTTCCCCACTGTGCTAGACAGTTTCATGTCAACTTGACTCAAGCTAAAGTCTTCTGAGAGGAGGGAACAGCAACTACGAAAATGCTTCCACACTTGGGGAGGCAGAGGTGTGAGTTTGAGGCCAGCCTGGTCTACAAAGTGAGTCCAGGATAGCCAGGCTACACAGAGAAACCCTGTCTTAAAAAACCAAAATGAATGAATGAATGAAGGCCTCCACAAGACTGGGCTGTAGGTAAGCCTGTAGGGCATTTTCTTAATTAGTAATTGATTGGGGGGGGCATTGTGGATGGTACAATCCCTAGGCTGGTGGTCCTAAAAAAGCAAGCTGAGTAAGCCAGTAAGCAGCACTCTCCATGGCCTCTGCATCAGCTCCTGCCTCCAGGTTCCTGCCTTGCTTGAGTTCCTGTCCTGGCTTCCTTCAATGATGGACTATGAGGTAGAAGTGTAAGAAAAATAAATCCTTTCCTTCCCAACTTACTTTTGGTCATGGTGCTTCATCAAAGCAATAATAACTCTAACTAGGATACTCTGGTTGTCAGTATGTTCTCAGGATCATGGATTTCCCTCTCAACCCCCAAAATACCATGTTTTAGGCTGGCAAGAAAGTATATAGCTGAGGATGACCTTGAACTTCAGACCCTCTTGCCTGCATTTCAAGCCTGTGCTCCATGGCCAGCTCAAAGGCAGGCATGTTTAAGCAGCGGATCCTTATGTGCTGCAGGGGATGTCTTCTGAGTGTACTATCTGAAGAACACCTTCTTAAGCCATAAACTATGAGCGCAGCCCTTTTAACCTGGGAATCAGAAGACTGCAGATGGGATGAGTGCATCTGGCACAGGGAGGAAACAACATTTTTAACTTCTTCCCCGACCTCCATCCCACCCAGCCTTTGCCCAACACAGGGAGCCAGCCAGGAAATATTGTGGATAAACACAGGATGGCCTACAGACACAAACTTAGTTACTTCCCAACACAGATGAGGGGAACTGCCCCATTTGGTGAGACTGGACGGACTTTGCCCATCATAATACCCTAGCGCCTGCTACCCTTTTGATTTAACCCTTTCCTCACAAAGGATTTTAGGCTTCTCTGATGTCTTCAGGCAACAGGAGATGGCATGCAGTACTTTGAGGACCACAGCGGGATGAACACACTCCTTTCAGTACCCTTGGCCTACTTCTGCTGCCTTACTCCATTGAGGGGGACCGGGGTCAAGCACCTCAGTCCCTTGCCAGTGTGACAAGACAGTCTGGAGACTGTGCCTGAACTCTGAAGCATACACCTTAGAAAACAGAATCTAAGACCAAAGAGGTCTCTGGCACCTCTGGACTGCAGACAAAGCGCAGAAGGAGGAGTACAAGGAGGAGCTCCCAGCTGGCCAGTCCGGCAGCATCTGGTTGGGCTGTGTAGTCCGGCAGGGCAGGAGGAGTTAAAGATCTCCTGCCAGCTAAGCAACAGGAGCCTGGGAGGAAGTTTGGGTTACTGTTTGAATGTCCCCACCAAAACTCACAGGGAAATGTAATCTCCCCACAAGGCAGTAAAAGGGTGGAAATTTAATTGGATGGTAACAGACATCAGAGGAAGCGACAAGATTAAGGCCTCGATCCAGAGGGACAATGAATGGCTTTATAGAAGGGGAGAGACACCTGAGTCAGGAAGCCCTCAACACATGTTGTCCTTTGCCATAGAGGATACTGCAGGAGGCCCTCGCCAGGTGCCAGGCAGGTGTCAACACCATGTTCTTTCACCTCTAGAAGTGTGAGTGAAACAATCCTATTTTCTTTATAAACTACCCTATGATGTTTCTAGCAACAGAAAATGGTTTAAGAAACTCAAACACCTGCTCAGAAGTCTTATCTCCACATAATACCCATCCCTTTTTTGCTTTCAGCTTAGTTTCTAGACAGCTGTGTTGTCACAATGTTAGCTTTTTTTCCTATGATTTTTTTTTATTGGGTTTTCACTTTTTTAATGATCTCCACCTGATCTCCTCCTCCTCCTCTTCTTCTTCTTCATTATTTACTCACTTTACATCCCAATTGCAGGCTCCTCCCTCCTCTCCTCCCATCCCACCCTTTTCCTCCTTCCCCACATTATCTTCATAAAAAAGGACCCCCCTGGCCTGGCATATCAAGTTGCATCAGGACTAAGAGCATCCTCTTCTACTGAGGCCCTACAAGGCATCCCAGCTAGGGGAAAGTGATCCAAAAGCAGGCAACAGAGTCCATATCAGAGACAGCGCCTGCTCTACTTGCTAGGGGACCCTCAAGAAGACCAAGCTGCCTGTCAGCTATATATGTGTAGGGGGCCTAGGTACAATCTATGTGTGCTCTTTGGTTGGTGGTTCAGACTCTGTGAGCCACCATGGGCCCAAGCTAGTTGACTCTGTTGGTCTTCTTGTGGAGTTAGATTCCTAGAACCCACAAGGTAGAAGGAAAGAACTAATTCCCACAAGCTGTCTTCTCCTTGTGCCTAAGGGCACACACATGTACGTGTATACACACACACACACACACACACACACACATTCACCAAAAGACTTACAGCTCAATGATAAGACAAACACCAATTTACAGGAGAGTTGTGTAAAATGTTGAATAGATATTTGGCTTAAAGATAGCAAATACTGAAGCCAGGTGTGGTGGTGCATGCCTTTAATCCCAGTACTCGGGAGGCAGAGACAGGGGCAGGCGGTGGCTCACTGTGTGTTTGAGGCCAGCCTGGTCTACAAAGCAAGTCCAGGACAGACAAGGCTAACACAGAGAGACAAGACCCTGTCTCAAAAAAAAAAAAAAAAAAAAAAAAGATTTGTTTATTATGTATACAGTGTTTTGCCTGCATGTATGCCTGCACACCAGAAGAGGGCACAAGATCTCCTTATAGATGGTTGTGAGCTACCATGTGGTTACTAAGAACTGAACTCAGGACCCTTGGAAGAACAGCCAGTGCTTTTAACCTCTGAGCCACATTATATCTCCAGTCTCCGCCCCCAAGGTTTTCCCTCCTCCTCCTCCTCTTCCTCCTCTTTCTTTTTCTTCTCTTCCTCCTGTTACTGCTGCTGGTGGGAGGTGGGGGGTGGGGTGGGGCAGGGTTTCTCTGTGTAACCCTAGCTATCCTGGAACCTGCTCTTGGACCAGGCTGTCCTTGAACTCACAGAGATTTGCCTATTTCTGCTTCCTGAGCACTGGGAATTAAGACACGCAGGCCACCACCACCCAGCAGCATTTAATTATTTTTGTTCTTTTGCTTTTGTTTTGTTGCATCTAAGCAAACACTTCTTTGCAGATGTTCAGGGCTCCACCTATGACATTCTCAAAACAGAGAAAACAGGACACAATCTATGTGTCCATCAACTATTGATAAACTGTGCATAAACAAGTTACATAAACTTTGGAATACTAACTTAGCATATAAAAAGTCACAGTTCACATGGAATGAACAGAATAAAGAATAAAAATCATACTCTCAGAGTGTGTGACATGGCAGCTCACACGTGCAATCCCAGCACTTGGACAGCTGAGGCAGAGGAACACTGAGAGGCCAGCCTGGACCATGTGAGATGCTCTAGACCAGCCTAAGCTACCAGTGAGATTTTTGTCTCAAAATACAAAATAAAAAAGAAATGACACCATCAGCTTGGCAGACACAGAAAAAACACTTGCCAAGATTTGACACCCTTTTAGTATTTTTTAAAAATTCAATACACTGGAAATAGAAGACTTGTTCAGTTTGATAAAGGCATTTATGAAAACCCACAGCGAACATCATTTAGCTTGAGATGAGGAATAAGACAAGGATGCTTATTCTTAACAGTCCTATTTGAACAGTGTTCCAGGGAGTCTAGCTAGAGGAATATCAGGCAAGAATAAGCAAGACATCCAGACTAAAAATGAAGAATTATTTCTACTGTGTTTAACATGATCTTGGATACAGAAATCCCTAAGGAACCCATCCCTTCCCCCCTATGAGATCAGAAAGGGTGCAGAACAAAAGATCAGTAATTAAAAACACACATGGTGGGAAGCTGAAAACTACAGACCATCAACAGTCATGTAGCCCAGGACGGCTTCAAACTCATTATGTACTTGAAGATGTCCCCTGACCCTTCTATCTCTAGCTCATGAGTGCAGGGATTATAAGTGTGTGCCACCACGCCCAGTTTTATCAGTCTTCGGCATCAAATTTGGGGCTTTGTATATGCTAGGGAAGAAATCTACCAAATGAGCTAATTGAGTCCCCCAGGTTGGGGATTTAAATAAATGTAAAATCCTCTTCAGTTCATGGGTCCAAAAATACTATTGCTATGATGACAATAATCCTCAAACTGATACAAATTTAATGCAATCCCAACCAAATTCCAGCTAGCTTTTCTTTCCATTCTTTTAATAGATTGACAAGACTGATCTAAAATTCATATACAAATGTAGGGAATCTGAATAGCAAGAACAATCCTGAAAAAGAAGTTGGAAGACGCATTGGCAAGTCACTTCCAGGGACATTTGCCATGTTCTTACAGTTAGACAGCACGAAACCGCAGTTCTTCGAGTGGCCTCTGGACACAGTACTCACTTGGAGTCAACAAGGCAAGCACAGCTGTAACGTGGAAGGAAGCTAGCCGCTATGTCAGAGCACACAGTTCTTTGGGATAAGCAAGTTCAGATCAGAGCCCAGGGTTTGGAGGAAACAAACTAACCTGTTGCTGATGAAACTTCAACAATTTCCTTGAAATTCCATAGGTACAGCCTCAGAAATCTGAAGTCCCCAGGAGACTCTGAAACCTGCTCTCAATTCCTCCTCCTCTCTCACCCCAGCCACGAGAACCATACCACCCGTGTCACACTAGACAGGTCTGCACGCAGCATGACTAAAAGCATACAGCCGAGGGATAGTACAAATGATGTTCAGTTTGCTCGGATTGCTAATTAGACTGGACAACCAAAGCAGGTGCTTGTAGGTTGTCAAGATTTTTATTCTCTATAACTGTTCAGCTGTATTTCCTAGGAACCAAGTAAAGGGAGTTCATAGGTCATGAAAAGCATGGGCTGTATTTCTTCACTTCATGCACAAAGTTCATGTTCTAAGCATGCTGAATATGCTGCACAGACTTCACCACTTGACCACCCACAGCACCCGAGCTGGCTGGAGGGAGGGCTGATATCACCAGCTTCTAGACCACACACCTGAGTTAATATAGAGTGCCTGTGTTCTTATCCAACTCTGCTCTAAAAGCACACTGCTTGGCAGTTAGACCAATTAGGATTCTGGTGAGCTGGTGACTTTTAGAGCATCTAGAAGAAAAATAGTAACAATTATAAAGTAAGATTCCAGTGGATTATAGTCGGCAGAGTGATGAGATCTGACCTATAAATCCCAGCAAAGGAAGAAACCACAGACCAGTCCCCAGCAGCCGGCTACTGGGACAGGCTGGTGTGGTGGCCCTAAGTATGCCCATTTTCAAGGGGAAAAGGGCAGGTCCTGCCCAGGGTGGTGAGTGCTCTCCTTCTAGTAATACACTTGAGTCCCAGCTCTGCTCTCAGATTGCTTCACACGCTCATAGGCAGGAAAGACACTGTGAAAACTGATTTAGAAGCTGCAGCACAGGATTTTGGGATTTTGAATTTGGAAAGCAGTGGAATGCTTTAAGCGGGACTTCATGGGCCACCCTAATAGGAATATGGAAGACAGTGGTGCTGAGGGTGATTTGAACTGTGGGGGCCTGGCTCAAGAGGTTTCAGAGGAGAAGAGTTTTGGTATCTTGCCTAGAGATAATTCTTGTGATATTCTGGTGAAGAATGTGACTGCCTTTTGCCCTTGTCCAAAGAGTCTGCCTGAGGCTAAAGTGAAGAGATTTAAATTAAATGCATAGGCAAAGGAAATTTCAAAACAGCCTAGTATAGACTCTGTCCTGTGGTTCACTCTTTTTTTTTTTTTTAAAGATTTATTATTTATTATTATGTATACAAAGCTCTGCCTGCATGTACACCTGCAGGCCAGAGGAGGGCATCAGATGACATTATAGATGGCTGTGAGCCACCACGTGGTTGCTGGGAATTGAACTCATGACCTCTGGAAGAACAGTCAGTGCTCTTAACCACTGAGCCATCTCTCCAGCCCCTGGTTCACTCTTTTTTAAAAATATATTTTATTTATTCATATTACATCTCACTGTGGTTTACTCTTACGAAGAGTGTTTTGATGAACTATTGCAAGATGAGCAAGGAAAATTACAAAATGGTCAAGGATTAAAGGAATATCAGGAAGTGGAATAGAGCTAAATCCTGTGTTCAAGGAGATAAATAGATTAAAGATATAAAGTGGACTGGCAGGTGGTGGCGCATGCCTTCAATCCCAGAACTTGGGAGACAAAGGTAGGTGGATCTCTGAGTTTGAGGCCAGCCTAGTCTACAGAGTGAGTTCCAGGACAGCCAAGGCTACACAGAGAAACCTGTCTTGGAAAAAAAAAAAATGGAATTAAGGGACCTTGGGGCAAGATCCCACCAAGAAAAGGAATTAAAGAAAAGTTTAGGTCCAGGAATGTTGGTACACTCCTTTAATCCCAGCACTCACGAGATAGAGGCAGACAGCTCTCTGAGTTCAAGGCCAGCTTGATCTATAAAGCAAGTTCCAGAACCCCAAGCTTAAGCAGTGAAGAAAACCACTGACAACAGAAAGCTGGTGAAGAAGGGGGCCATGTTCCAGCCCTAACAAACAGCAGAACTTGGCAGCTCCAGGCATGCAGTTCCAGCCTTAGAGTTAAGAAATCTCTTTCTGAGACTAGGGAAAGTTGCTGAGGCCAGGTGTGAGGCAGGGGTGTCCCTGCATTAAGGCCCAAAGAGGCTATTGTGTGAAAGGGGTTATGGAATCTCCCTCTGCCACTAGCGAAAGCCTCTGAAAGCCTCTGAGGCCACGCATGCGGCAAGGGTATCCCTCATGAAGGTCCCAAGAGGCCCTTGTGTGAAGCTGTGAAGTTGAAGCCCGAACTGCCTTGGAGACCCCAAGATGCTGGAAATTTCTGAGTCACGGGGTACCTGCTAAGGAGAGCTGTTAACAGGGAGTGGAGCCAACCCAATAGAAAGAAGTGTTAGAGTCAACAAATCTGAAAGAAGCTGGAGATCAGAAAAACATTTTGACATCAGACAAGGAGATGCAGAGTTTGCCCAGCTGGTCTTGCTTTGGCCTAGCATTTCCTCACTGTGCTCCCTTCCCTATGTTTTGAGCTGGTAATGTATATCCTGTGCCATGATATGTTGGAAGTATGTGATCTGTTTTTTGACTGATTTTATAGGGGATTCTAGTTAAGAGGTTACATGAATCCCAGAAGAGACTTTGAACTTTGATAGATTATAGAAACCTTTGAAGTTGAACTAAATCTATTTTTGCATTATGTTATCGCTATAAACCTTTAGGGCCAGGGAGTGGAATGTGGTGGTTTGAATAGGTATGGCCCCCATAGACTCATGTATTTGAATGCTTGGCCCATAGGGACTGGCGCTATTAGGAGGTGTGGCCTTGCTAAAGTTGGTGTGGCTTTGTTGGAAGAAGTGTGTCACCATGGGGTGGCTTTGAGGATTCCTATGCTCAAACTCTATCCAGTGTGGAAAAGAGTCTTCTGCTGCTGCCTGTGGATTAAGATGTAGAACTCGGGCTGAAGAGATGGCTCAGAGCTTAAGAGCACCGTCTGCTCTTCCAAACGTGTGAGTTCAATTCCCAGAAACCACATGATGACTCACAACCATCTATAATGAGATCTGGTGCTCTCTTCTGGTGTGCAGACCAGAACACTGTGTGCATAATAAATAAACCTAAAAAAAAAAAGTAGAAATTCTCAGCTCCTTCTCCAGCACCATGTCTGTCTGAACTCTCCCATGCTTCTATCCATGATGATAATGGACTAAACCTCTGAAACTGTAAGCCAGACCCAAGTAAACATTTTCCTCAGGAGTTGCTGTGGTCATGGTTTCTCTTCACAGCAGTGGAAACCCTAACTAAGACAACAGGTAAGTATAAAACAACCAGGTAGCAAAAAGTAAAATGGGGTTGGGTGGTGGAGCATGCATGAGGCCAGATTCAGTCCCTAGCCCAGCATAAAACCAACATCACCCTTGGGTACATATTAAGCTTGAGGCCAGCCTGGCCAACATAAGACCCTGTCTTAAAAAGAACAGCAGCAGCAGCAAAATCCATAAAATGGAACCTAAAAAAGAAAAACTCACTCATAAACCCACCAAAAAGAAAGAAAGAGAGAGAAAGAAAGAGACAAAGCTTAAAATGGAGTCTAACGCATTAGTATGATATTTATTTAAATATGTGGTAAATAAACTCAATAGCTGTGAAAAATAAAAGCAAATTTAAGGGGTGGGTCGACAGGCAAACAGAAAGTTTATCTCTGAGGGCAAAGGGGATAAATACTTAGCAAGTACCAGAGACTATTAGCAAATAGATATTTCAGTGGAAATTTCCTGCTCTGGGAACAAGTAACTTAGGTTGAATTTAAGATTAGAAATAGGGCCGGGTGTGGTGGTGCACACCTTTAATCCAGCACTTCGGAGGCAGAGGCAGGCAGATCACTGAGTTGAGGCCAGCCTGGTCTACAAAGCGAGTCCAGGACAGCCAAGGCTAACACAGAGAGACTCTGTCTCGGAAAAAAAGAAAGAAAGAAAGAAAGAAAGAAAGAAAGAAAGAAAGAAAGAAAGAAAGAAAGAAGGAAGTAAGGAAGTAAAGTTCTGTCTTTGCACAGCCTTATACGGGCCTGTGGCTCAGCCTCTGGGACCTCTAGATGGTCCCTTTCTCTCAGCTACAGCTGAAATGAATCTTCCTTCCTGCACGAGACTGCTGCATGCTAATGCTGACAAAGAGGGAAAGAAGGAGACAGAGAACACATGTTCTTGTGGGCTTAAATCACTTTAAAACCCCAAACACAACCCCACATTTGGATTTTTAAAGGGGAACTAATGGGTGAGGAAACCATGAATGATTTAGAAGAACTAAGATAAACGTTTGAAGCACAAAAACCATGTCACTTTTGCAGGCTTTTCTAATGATCTTCTCGCCTTTCTCCTTCCAGGTTTTCCCCATTGTGTCCCAGCCCTTCAAGGTGGTTCTAAGACATTTCAGAGATAGGAATGGCCTTTTAATGCTACTAACAGAACAAAGTTTGAGAGGGATGGGCAGAACCGCTTCCATTCAAAAGCCTAAGCCAAAAATCTCCCTGAACTTTGTGCTTTATTTATTTTGGTAACTAGTACTATTTATAAATACATTTACTATGTAAATGTATCAAACAGGCAAGATGGTTCAGTGAGTACAGGTGCAAGCTGACATGCCTGACAGCCTGAGTTCAATCTTCAGAACCCACTTGACAAGAGAACCAACTCCAGAAAAATGTAACAAAAATGTATGTATGTACACATTAATGAAACTGAGTTGTGGTGTAAAATTTGTAAAATGGAAGTAAAAGGAAGAAGTCTCCTACAATTACATACCCCTGAACTATTTTTTTAGCAGGACTGCCTTTTACTCTGGCCTGGTCTTTCAGTTTCCTTTTCCTACACACCTAAATTTGGTTATCATGATGACCAAGTATCCTTAGTAGTCAGTGGATGAATTTTCAGCCATGTTGGACTTGTTAAATTCATATGTAATTGCAGCACTTGGGAGGCAGAGGCAGACAGATCTCTGTGATTTAAACTTCAGCCTGATCAACACAGCCAGTTCCAGGTTTACTGAGACTACACAGTATGATCCTGCCCCAACAGAAAGGACATGCAGACTGGCAAGATGGGCCAGCAGGTAGAGGCACTTCCACCAAGCCTGACAACCTGAACTGATTCCCAGAATCCATGTGGTGGAAAAAGAGAACCAAAGCTGCACAGTGGTCCTGACCATTCCTGTGCTTTGGTATGGGAGTACTGACACAAATGCACAACAAACACACACAAATAAATAACAACAAAGAAGAAATTAAAAGTGCACCACCTCAAGAATCTTCAGTTGTATTTTTTTATAAGAACTTGGCTCCTTAAGGGTGCTAAGAATCTAGGAAGAGTGCAGACAAAGAAAGGTCATATTGTTTAAAAACCCACATAATTCTACCGTGTCTTATAACACGCAGTAACTTTCTTTGCCTTTACAGTCAAATCTAGGCTCCTTGGATTTTGTCCTATGGGGCTCTCTGTGACTTTGTTTCTGGCTCACTAGCTTCCCTTCTAGTAATACTTGTTTTTCTTTGAACCCCAAACTCCAAACACCCCAGTTCTTTGATGGCGGTGCAGATTGCTTCTCTGTTGGTAATATCTGCCTCTTCTTTGTTCCTTTTCTAGATCTGACTACGACCTACAAAGCACCCAAACCAAGAAGCACGAACCTCCCCCGCAGGGCCTCCTCCAGTCCCTGTTGCACTTCCTCTCAGTCCCAGGCATAGTTAGCACTGGCTTCTAATACCTGCGCTCAAGATGCCTCTGACATCAGCGCATCTCCTGAACACCACGAAAAGAAAAGCACCTTTGCTGCATTAGTTAGGTGACCAGGTAGATCTCCAACAGCCTAAGCAGGTATTCAAGCAGTTCCTCTTCCCGGACTGTTTCCCCCTCCTGAGACAGGATTTCTCTGTGTAGCCCTGGTTGTCCTGGAACTTCCTTCGTGTGGTCACATTTACTCGGGGCATATGCTCTAATTAATGGTAAGAGTTTGGAGGACAAGCCGGACATCATGGTGTACACATGTAATCCCAGCAGTCTGGGAGGCCGAGGCTGGCAGATTTCTGTGAGTTTGAGGCTAGCCTGGTCTACAAAGCGAGTCCAGGGCAGCCAAGGCTACACAGAGAAACCCTGTCTTGAACACCCTCCGCCCCCAAAAAGGGTTTGGAAGACAGAATGATTAGAAACTTCCAAGCCACCTTCAAGGAATTAATAAACAAAGGATAAGAAAGAAGTTGGGGAAGCAATGGTACATTATAACATCCAAGGACTGACCCTTTTGTACAAGACTAAACACAGTGCACATCTGGGTGAGGGAGTTTCCTATGCCCTTGGCCCCTGCAAAGCACTTTAAGGTGGTTTGAGTTTGGGAACAGGGTTCCATATGGATAGAGCCCACGGGACCAATGATTTCAAACACACAACTTTGCCAGTATCCTGGGGAAGAGATTAGTGGCCAGGGTCTGCAGATACAGATGTGAAATTCAAGGATGAGATACGGGATGGTAAAAGTCTACTACAGCTTATTTGATAGCATCTGGTTTACATTCTTTTTGTAATCTCTGGACCCCAGTTAACTCAAGTGTAAACTAAAGTGGATGTAACACAGAGGTTCCTTACAGCTAGAATGACCTATATTTTATTTATTAAAGAATATAAGGGGGACAATATTCACTATGTTGAGATGAGGGGAACAAGTTAGGATATTATTCTTAATTAATTTATTTTTTCCTGGCAGAAGATAAGCCAGGCTAGCTTAGAATTCAACAAGTAGCTGAGGCCAGCCTTGAACTCCTTATCTTCCTGTCTCTACCTTTCCAGTGCCTGGCTAAACCAGGATGTGATTCCTATAAAGCAATTATGGATGTGGAGAGGGTTCTGTGTTCTGATCACCTCTGCATGGCTACAGGAGCCCTATGGGCTAATAATACAACCCTCGCACACAGAACACTTTAGTTTGAGTTTGGGAACACATCTCCACATGAACAGAGCCGGACTTCGACAGCCTGAGCATATTTCCTGGAAGGCAACAAATCATGGACAAGCTAAACACAACCGAGGAAAGGCCTGGCCTGCTTGTACTCAGAACCTGACACTGTACTTGCAGCCTCCTTAGACAGGCCTAGTCAGTTAGGAAAGGCTTATTTTAACCAGTTGCAGGCTCAGTGTCCTGCATTCCAGTTTGGATTGGTGAAAATCCACTTCAGTCTGTGACCTAGAAGTCACGTCCTACACGTCCCAAAGGCCTTTTCTGTGAACATATCATATATGTATATGGGATACCCTTCTCTCTTTAATTCACTTTGTGACTCATGATTAAAACAGAACAACTATATGTGGATCTATAATTAGATACACACATGGCCTAGAGACATGTATGAAGTCAGAGGCTGAGGGAGGAACTCTTACGCAAACTGGTGAAGGGCATATTAAGAACAGGGACTCAAATACCAATCAATGAGCCAGTCCAGCTATCTCTACAGGATAGAACAGGATGAAGCATTACTGAAAATGATGACATTTTCAAAGAAGAGCATAAAATAGTGAAAGGCCAAGGTCTTGAAAACACAGAGGTTATCTGAGTAGAGTTCACACTCCTCTGGATGACTAAATAGAACGTATTTAATGGTCAAACTCCAAGCAAACAAGAGCAGATTTCCTTGAGACTTGTAGGAAGGTGCCACATGGAGTCTGTTGGTCAGTCATACACATTTAGCTGTGGGTGACTGTGCTGCAGAGCTGCCCAGAACTCTCCCTGCAGCATTCCAAGGTAGAGTTGTGAGTCATACCTGCCTCCTTGCCTTCCGCAGGTCTTTCCAGGCAGTTAGTCAGCAGGAAGAGAATATCAATGCACACAGCTCTGGTCACCAAGCATGGATTTTGCCTAGAAAATAAAAGTGGACAGTAAACGGACTTGGCCTTAGGAAAAAGAAAAATGGGTGTTTTCTAATTGGCACGTCATAAAGTTTAGGTAGCTATATCACACTAAAATATGATGGACTGTTGTGGGTAGCAAGACAAGAAAATCAGCCATGAGCCTGTGGCTGAGACTAGTCCGTGTCCTATTCACTGTTCCATTGCTGTGAAGAGACACCATGACCACAATAACTCTTATAAAGAAAGCATGTGATTGGGGCTGGCTTACAGTTCATCATGGTCATGCACAGAACACGGAGGCACTCAGACAGGTACAGTGTATGAGACACTGGATCCAACATGGCCTTTTAAAACCTCAAAGCCCACCCCCAGTGACACAATTTCTCCAGCAAGGCCACACCTACTCCAACAAAGCCATGTCTCCTAACTGCTCAATCCTCCTCAAATAGTGCCACTCTTGATGACAAGGCATTCTGATATGTGAGCCTTTGGGGCCATTCTTACTCAAGCCTACATGAGGACCAAGCAGATAAAACTCTATGCTGCACTCCAGGTAAATTAAGGTTTCAATTTTTATCCCACTGACTTGAAACAGGGAGCAGGCATAATGAAGACCTTGTATTCGCCTCTTACTTGGACAAAGTGGGGTGATGGTGGCCACTGGTTATAAAACTAAGTGATTTAACATTTAGGTGAAGCTACTGCACTCACATATGAAAAACAACACCTACTGACTGAAAACAGTCTCTGAACAACACACAGATGAGTATGTGAGATTTATTCCTTCATTTAGAGACTGGCAGAAATAGCAAGTAGCTTAGACTTTCTTTTGCGAACAATACTTGAGGAGCCCTGGCCCTGAGTCCCAGGTCAGACTAACAATAGACAGACCCAGATTTGGTATGTTAAGGACCTGGCATCTGGGGTAAAACTAGTAGGCACAGTGGGCTCTGCTACATAGGTTTTGTCACTTGTCATCTCTGTGACCTGAGGAGACTCTTGGTCTTTAACATGGCACCGACCTTATTGTCTCCCTATGAGTCACTGGAGCATCAAGGTGTCATAGTGAAATGGAAAGGACACCCAAGGTCTGACAGGTAAAGATAGCTCAGGAGGGCTTAACCCTGTCCTCTTCTACTTCTAACCTAAGACTAGGGATGGCACTAGTGTTTTGACTGGTGGAGTTTTAGCCTGTTTCACCTTTTGTATATGTGCAATTACCAGTTCCCTATAGTGTGCTTCTGCCTTCATCCTGAACTGCTCGCATCCTTAAGCTGGCATCCTCTAACATGAGAAAAGTACTATCACCATGCAGGGTGGTGTACACCTGTAATACACATATATGTACATAAGAAGGCCAGAGGTTGATGTCAGGTATCTTTCTCAACTACTTTCTATACTTTCAGTTTTAATTTATAGGTACGATGTTTCTGTGATGTAGGTGTCAGCAGAGACAATCTGCCTCTTTCCTTCCACCACTAGGTTCGAAACATCAAATTCAGCCCCTCAGGCTTGGCAGCCATCTCTCCAGGTCCCCTTACTATTACTTAAAACCTAAGAAAATATTGCCAGAATGTATGTGTTGCTCATGTACATGCTCTGCACACACGAGGAGGTCAGGACAATTCTGTAGAGTTGGTTTTCTCCTTCTCCCTGTGTGGGTTCTGGGGATTGAGCTCTGGCCACCAGGCTTGCACAATATTCTTTACCCACTGAGCCATGCCTCTTACTCTCTCCCACATGTTTTGAGACTGGGCACTCATTGAACCTGGGCCGGACCATCTGGTTAGCGAGTCGTAGGGATTCTCCTGTCTCTGCTTCCACAATATGGGGACCAGGACATGCCCTGGCATGGCTGGCTTTTCAATGGGCTTTGGGATCTGAACTCAGGTCTTCAGGCTTGGGAGGCAAACACTCTGCCAACTAACCAAACTATCACTCCACCCCCTTGTTTCTCTTTCCCAATCTTGCCCATCTTTTGCCTTTATCTTGTTTTCTTCAAGTTACTCAGTCATAATTCCTTGTCCTTACTCTTCCTTGCACAGCTGCACCAGTGTTTAACAGCTGGGGTCTACCCTGCTGAAAGACGACTCAGGGAAGAGAATAAGAACACAGACATCCAGCCCTGAGACAGGGGTGGGGGAAGTGATGAACCACCAAATGTTAGCATAGGGCTCAGCAAGAGCTTTTCGCTAGGGCTGGGGAGAAGAGGGGGAAAAAAGGCCTTAGGCCTCTGAGTCTGCCTAGTTATAAAGGGAGAACAAAGAGATCCTAGGATAAGACCCAAGGAATGAAGAGGAAAAACGTACTAGTGGGGACAGAAGAAATGGCAAGGGACTATAAGAATGTCAGTGGCTGTGTTGTTTTATTTTGTCTTGTCTTTTTAGGCAGTACTGGGGACTGAATCTAGGATCTCAAGCATGAGAGGCAAGTGCCCTCCAACTGAGCTTGGTCTTCACACATGAACTTGGGCAGGGTAAGATGGGAAGATTCAGATAGACAAAGTTGACCAAAGGGTATTTTGAGATATGACAACAAGTGTGGAAGGGATTTGTTTGGACCATAAAAAACCTGGCATGTTCTGGGAAAGCAGATGAGCTGCTTTGAATGGGTGCTCCTTAATGCCCTAAGTTACTGTTGGCTACCACATACCATGTAGCATTGCACAGTCACGGCCTCTTGTGTCAGTGTTTTCTGGACATAGCCACAAAGACAAGCTTGTGGTAAATTGGTTTACTTTTCAAACTGAGGGAGTCACAGGTTTTTACAATGAGATCTTTAGCATGTTAATGTCTTTTTGTATTATTATTATTATTATTATTATTATTATTGATAGGGTGTCATATAATCCAGGCTGGCCCTGAACTTCCTATCTATCAGAGGCTGACTTTGAACTGATTCTCTTGTTTCCACCTCCTGACTACAGATTATAGGCCTGTGCCACTGTAAAACCTGCTAAGCTTTTGTTGTTGTTGTTGTTTTTAATTTTTTAAAAAAGCCAAGGTTCAGTATGTAGGCTAGACTGCCTAGAACTTGCATTGTCCTCCTGCCTGGGCTTCCCAAGAGCTGCATGCAGAAGCTAACATCCTTTTAAACATTCCTCAATGAACAGAACCCCTTGCATGTTTCCTAAGCAGACACTGGCTGCTAAATGCGCTGGCTTCCTGGGACACGGCAGAGACAGGCCACTCCAGCTTCTCCGTGACTTTGAGGCTCTGGGCCAGCTTGTTGCAATCAAAATTATGAAGGCTCCTTCACACACTGTCACTTTAGATCCCAGGAACAGAGACTCAGGGTCACAACAGAGCCCACGCTGAGCGACTCTGGCCTGCAGCCTACCATTCAAGGCTCCACCCTCCAGGACAGCCACATAGCAGGCCCATGAGGAGTCAGAGAGTTCGTTTTCTCTGACCTGGCTTCTCAGTCAGGAAAATACTTTTTTCTTTCTTTCTCACTTGCTCTGACTTGGAGACAGTACATGTGAGTTCAGGGTGAGCCAGAGGTTTGTTCTTGGTCTGTCAAGCTTCTTTGATGACAGGAATAAAACCCCAAGGAGCAGCAAGCCAGCTGGACAGGAAACAAACCACAGGGTTTTGGGGGGCCTGGGGATTTTTTTTTTTTAACATCCAAATGGAAAATTCCTGGCATGGGCATAGACTAATGAAGATTTATAGTGTTTGAAAAAAAATCAGAACTGGTCAGGGTCTAACAGATGGGCTAAACCCCAGCAGAATAGCAGTGTTAGAAGGTGCAGAAAGAGTCAGGCATCAGGACTAAGTTTATATATAAGAAATGAAATAAAGGACTCTTTTGAGAACCTTGTTTTTCTTCCACTATTCTTTATAAAAATCATTTGTCTCTTGATAAACACCCATCCGAGAACCTGATGAGTGTGCCTTTGCCTTGGGAAATTTCTGAACTCCATTAAACCTTCTGCCCTCTGTCCTGGAAGCAGGGGCTGGGGAGAGAAGGGAGGACACATCCACAATGGCCCCAGTGTCTAGATGATGGCAGGAGCTCTTAGGAAGCCTGTGATAAATTATTTACCTCTCTTGGCCCTTCCGGAATCCCAGAGGCTGTCGGTCTGTTTTAACTGAGGCCTATTCATTCAGAAAACATTTACTCAGAAGTCACTAGGAGCCAGGAAGAGTGCCAGGGTCTGAAGGATGAAGATGACACAGTCACTGCCCTCAAGGAACTTAGAGTCCTGAATAGTGTTTTTCAAACTGTAGAATATATATGGTCCACTTCATCAGTTATGAAATAAACTGGTGGCTCATGGCCAGTAAAAGAGACACAATGGAGATAGGAAAGAGGAACACAAACTCCAAACAACAAGTACCTTGCTTGTTACAGGGGTTCCAGAAAGTTCTTGGCTAGAATGATTAATCTTATATATGTTTGAATGAGAATATAATTAATAAAATACAAGTATTTTAAGTAAAATAACTGAATAATTTTTCTAACTTTCAAATTATTTTTCTAGGTAAAGATATACCATACACTGTACTGGATGGATGGTATCAATAAGGCTACTTGTATGTTGAAAGCTAACATTACTGAAATCAAATCTAAGTCTTAAGGAAACTGAATTCAATCCCCAGGTGTGTGTGCGCGCGCGTGTGGTTTTGTTTTTTGTTTGTTTTGTTTTTTAGAGACTGGGTTTCTTTATGTAACAACCTTGGCTATCCTGGAGCTAACTGTGTTGACCAGGCTGGCCTTGAACTTGGAGATTCTTCTGCCTCTTCCTCTCAAGTGCTGGGATCTAAGGTGTGCACCACCATGCCTGGCTGGCTGGTGTGTGTGTATTTTTGAGACAGGGTCTTGTTGTATAACTCTGGCTGGCCTGGAATTTTTTATATAGACCAGGCTACCCTGAGCTTGTTATGGTCTTCCTGCTTCTGCCTCCCAGAATCTGCTGCAGGTTTTTGGAGGTGAGGGTAAAAATGACTCAAGTCTTAATTAGCTACTATTCACAATTTGAAGCTACACTAGACCTCACAAATCAGTGTGTATCTGGAGTATCTGTGTGTATACATGCACACATCTGCACACATATCTACTGGCCACATGTAAAAGGTTGTTTTATGTTTTTGGTATGGAAGTTTTGGCTATTTAAAACAAAATAAAACACTTGAAAGCAGTGACTCCAGCGGAGGAAGCAATGCACCTCAAGGCTTGGGTACCACAGCTACAGAGAATATAGTGTTGCAAGATGAGGGGGAGAAGGGAACAGAAGAAGAGTGCAGTGGATGGATGCTCAGGGGCCCCACTGGGAGAGTTCAGGGGCAATTGTAAAGAGCCCTGAAGCCCTGAAGATCCTGTGCATCCCATCGTCGCAAACCACACTGGCGGGCTTAGATGTCCACTCAGTACTGTGAAGCCAGAGGTGCTCCCTCAAATGCACAGTCTACTTTGGATATATAACAGCAAACTCTTCCAGAAGAATCTGTGGTTATGTTCAGAGAGGGCTGGAAATAACTGTTCTGCTTCAAGCTCCTGGCATTATTAAGGTCTCTAAGTTCAGAAACCTGATCTGGACTTCAACAGAATCAGGGTCTGGGCCACATCAGTTCCTAAGGAACTATTCTCCAAACTCTGTCTACCCAAGGCGAAGCTCTGTTGAGCACCATAGGGGTCTCCTGCAGAAGGAGAGGGGGAAAGGACTAAGGTTCGACCTTACGGAATATATGGTTTTGTAGGGGGAAGGAGAAAAAAAAAAAGCAATGAAAAGGAGTGTCGTGAAGGAGATACAGAAGGACTTGGGCTGCTCAAAAGGAAAAGGAGGAGCTGCCAGACGTGGAACAAGTACAGCTGACAAGTTGGAGCGATGGGATTTTGAGTCTCAGCAAGGGCTCATCAGGGTCTGGGTACGTCAAATGGTGGCTCCCAAGAAGGTGGCAAGGAAGAGACAGGGCTTCTGGCTGAAGCCAGGGGCGAGGAGAAGGAACACTGGCCTCCAGCAGGCCTACACGGGCTGTGCTAGGAGAGGTGGCCAGAGAATGGCAGAGAAGGTGCCATCTATATACAATGTCTGCACACCCTGTTATGATCAGGCTCTTGACCCTGGACTGCTGTGCTGGGCCTTTATTTAAAATGCTCCTCCAAGCCTGTCCTCTAGGGATGCCTTTCCTGACCAGCTTCAGAGGGGCTGCTGTGCTGGCTTGATCATGACATTCTGCTGACAGTCCCTGGGTTTCCCAAAGGTCCCTCTTTGTAATCCCAGTAGCTCAGCACTATTGTGGTGGCTGTCCACAGAGCTTGTGTTTGCTTTACAGAGCTGCTGTGGCTAGGGCATAGGAGGTCGTCCTTTGATGCAGGCCACGTTAAGCCATGTAAATGTGGAAGTGTAAATTAAATAAAAAGAAGCTCCCTCTTACCTTCTGATTTCCATTTTTACCCCAGCCTGGCCAGCTAATCAGCATATGGCACTCTTGGAGAAACAAATGGAGATTTGTTTAAGCCATGATGCCAAATGGTCATGAATTGCAGAATATGTAATTTTAAACAAGCTATTTCCCTCCACTGTAGCAGCTAGGATTCAGATCTGCAGGCAAGCCAGCTGGCAGCAGCATGTGGGGTTGGCAGGCTATCCAGTCTCTGAGATTACCTTGCCCTCATGAGGGGGTGGTGCTGGTGGGCTCTGTGATTACGGCAGACTAAAACCACCAGTGCTTGCACACACACCCCAAATGGAGAAACTGACATGTAGCCCTTCCCCCAGCGCCCTGCTCTCGTATGGACCAACCTCAAGACATTTGCAGAAAGACCCTTGGTTGGAAGTGTCTGGAAAAGGAACAAAGGCCCCAGCCATGTGCTCTATCCCTCTATGGGCTCCTCCTGGGGAAGCAGCTGTGCCCCTAGGGGAGAGGATCCAGGAGAACTAAGGCCTTTACCCTTTGACCAGGGCTCTGGGGAGGTGTTCCAGAAGGCCCGCCCACAGTCTGTGGAAAGCACTGGGGCTCTTCTTAAGGCAGGCCTGGAAATAGCCTGCTCTGCTTCTCCTCTACTGCCATGTAAGGGGAAGCCTGCAACTCAGGCCAGGCCTTCCCCTGCTGCCTGCATGAAGGCTCACCTGGCCTGTTCCCGCGCCCAGAGACTTTTGTGTTTTTCCATCTTTCTATTAGGCATCTTTTTCTTATTAATGTGCTGCTATTCAAACTGTATGCAGAGAATGATGAAAAAGAGACCTTGTGTGGGGTTTGGGATTTGTTCAAAGCCTGGAAAACTGTTTCAGAATACGTGTTTTATTTCTTTTATGAGAGATGCGTGTTTTCCTCCCTCTGTGACTTGTTTAAGGGTAAAGTTTAATATGCTGCCTGAGAAATTGCTGGTTAATAACTTAATAAGGTATGAGCTGAGAATTATGGGAGAAAAGTAGTATCTAAGAAAACCTTTCTTGTAGTTTGGGCTTGGAGGCTACACAGCAATGATTATGTTACAGATTGCTAACAGAGTCTCTTTTATAATTCCACCTGACTTTCCAGGAGCACGGCAAGGATAAATAAGCAAGGAGAATGGGAACTTCTGGATGCTGAATGACAAGTCTGGACATATCAAGGAGAGAATTTCTCGTCTGACAAACTATGGTCATGTGAACTTGGCAAGGCATATGCTTTGACTTCAATTCCAACAATAAAAGCAATAGAATAACAGTATACTGTTTTATGAAAGGGTTATCATAAAAATATTCTTATTTTATCTTTTTACTAAGAAACAGACATTATTTTTCCATTTTTCAGAATCAACAGCACTTCACAGAGCTCAAGTAACCTTCCCAAGATCAAGGCAAAGCCAAGAACAGAGTCAAGGTTTCCCAGACAAACACATTGTATTTACGTGTTCCCAAGCGCAGCTCCTGAAGAAAGCGTGCCAAGCACAAAGGGTATTTTGCTGCACACGCGCGTGCGCGCGCGCACACACACACACACACACACACACACACACACACACGCGTATTGTGCCTCTTGCCAGCACTGACAGTCTAACAGAGCCCAAGCTACCTGATCATAGACCTCCCTCAGGTGCTTGGCTCTTACATTGCAAAGTCACTACTACCAAGTTTTCGCTAGTCTCCTCCATTTTTTTTTTAACCCTAATGTTTATTATTATTTCCTTTTATTTGTTACTTTTCTTTTTTTCTTTTGAAACAGGGTCTCACTGTGTAATTCTGGCTGGCTGGCTTGGAACTGGAACTGGAACTTGCTCTGTAGACTAGGCTGGCCTCAAGCTCACAGAGATCTGCCTACTTCTGTCTCCTAAGTGCTGGGATTACAGGTTTGAGACACCATGCAGCTTATACCCTGACTTTAGAACTTTCAACTCTGAAGATAGAAATGGAGCCTCTGGATGGTACAGGCCATACTAGTGGGCTTCAGGGACCGGGAAACAGTGCTTCCCCTGACTTTATAAGCGCATTTGTCCAACCCACTTCCTGCCAGGCTTGAGGCTTCCTGCTAAACTAATGCCTAACTCCTAGAACACAGGGATGTGGGCTGGTGAGGGATCTTTAGGATTAAAGAGGAAGGAGTCTCTGAGCCTGCATGGGAAAGTGTTTCCAGAGACTTGCAGGCCACTGTGATCACTGAAGAGGCCTAGGTACCACAGGTTGCTGAGAGCAAGGAGACGTGGAGGGCAGTAAGGCAGGGGAGGGCTTCTAGGCTGCTCCCTCAGTCTACTCACAGAGACCAGCCCCTTCCCTACAAGTCTTCCCAGAGGAGGACTAAACCCTGGGCACACAGGGCAAACATACCAGCTCTTCCTCAGCTCAGTACTGAGGGGGGCAGGGAGGGGAGTATTGCATAAAGCTAGTGTCAGTTACTGACCACACAGGTGCTGCCTCTAAAGGTCACTACTGTAGAGCAGCTGGGGACCAGCAGCCTCACGGAGTGAGGAAGAGACCTACAACAGCAGCAGCTGACAGCCACGTCTGGAGCCGGGTCCTCTGTAGGAAGGCAGCTTGTGAAAGAGGCCTGGGCAGCCCCATTTTGAAGGCTCAAAAGATCTTTTACAAGGATGATCAGGCAGGAGGCAGGGCAGGAAGCAAACCAGAACTTGCTACTTTTACCCCTAACAGGAGCCATCTCCTGGAGACCACATATCTGCCCACCTTCTTGTTAATTTTTTCTCTGCTAATTGTTTTGACTAGATCTCTGTTTTGAAACAGGGAGTTAGGGTAGTTCTTATAGTCCCTGCTATGCTTTCAACGGGAGGAAGCCATGCAGGTTGTCTCTGGGCCCTCACCCAGCCTTCACTGTGTTTACTATGTCTACTAGGCTAGCGTCGGTATCTTGAGTTCCCTCAAAAGCTTCTCTTTGCGGGAAGAATCTTACCAGATGAGATAATCCTTATACTTCCTTTCCAAGTATAAACTCCATGGTTCTATGGTTCTCTTACCAAAAGCACGAGGATAAAAATCATGTTATTCCCGTTACTAGTGACCCAGGTGACTGGAAGATTGCTGCCAGGGAGCTTTTGAAGTTTTGGACTTCAAGTGTCACCCTGAGACCAGTGATTGTCTCTTAAAGTCTTGAACCAAATGTAAATACCTATAAGGGCCACCACGTCTGGTCTCTTACCCAATCTTGCGCAGCAGCTCCTCCTTGGCTCTGCTAACCCAGTGCTCATGATACGAGCTGCTGCAGTGTCTCACTGCACCATCTTGGCATGTTCTTTCCCTATCACCTCTGCTGTTTTCAAATCAGACTCCTGTTCTAAAGCTAATCTAAACACCTGACTCTCCTAAGCCTTTTCCTCTAAACTTTGTACCCACTATCTCCATTGCCAAGTGCGCTCCACTACAGATTAACTGTTTCATATGGACACTGTACTGCATTATAACAACACCATGAAAACTGAGGCGCTCCTGAGGCTCTATTCCTTATGCTTAAAGAGCTCACCACCACACTGAGCCCTGCACTAAGACTCCTTGGTACACAGGTGGCAGACATTTACTCAACAAAGGCTGGCTGTATCTGTAGAACCTCTCTCATTCTCCAAAGAAAATTAACCTTTAAACTTCACCCAGCCTGTAAAGAAGTCTCTTTCCTTCTGGAACATTTCTTTGCCAACCCCTTCCCCCCCCCCCCATAGTCCCATAAGCTAGCCTTTATTTCTCTCATCTCAGATGTACTGTGATTCGTTTCAGACCTTATTAAATTCTTTTATTTTTGTTTTGTTTTGTTTTGTTGTTGTTTTCCTCCTGTCTGAGACAGGGTTTCTCTGTGTAGGCTTGGCTGTCCTGGACTGGCTTTGTAGACCAGGCTGGCCTAGAACTCAGAGATCTGCCTGCCTCTGCCTCCCAAGTGCTGGCAGTAAAGGCGTGCACCACCATACCCAGCTCCTCATTAAATTCTTACTTGCTTATGGTTAATCTGTTCCTGTCTTCATCAGCTTTTTTTTTTTTTAAAGATATTTGTTTTTTCTTTTATGTGTATGAGCATTTTGCTGTATGTGTCTGTGTACCACACGCATGCCTGGTTCCTATACAGGCTCAGATCCCCTGAGACTGGAGTTACAGATAGCTATGAGCTTCCAGGTGGGTGCTGAAAACCAAACCCAGGTACTGTGCAAGAACAGTAAGTGGTGTGAAACCCCTGGGCCATCTCCCTAGCATCCCCATGTGGTTTCTGAAACAGAGACAGTATCTTCTACCTTATGTTTATATTTTGGCTTTTTATGTTTATATTTTGAGATAGCCTAGGCTATGTAGCCCAGGTGCTGGAATTACAAGGTCATCACTGTGCCCTGGAAATAGCATTCGTTTTATGTTCTCTAGCATGCTACTATGTTGTTCTGTACTGTCTGTGAATTGGGATTGGATTTTTTTTTTTTAAAGATTTATTTATTATTATACATACAGTGTTCTGCCTGCGTGTACACCTGCAGGCCAGAAGAGGGCACCAGATCACATTATAGATGGTTGTGAGCCACCATGTGGTTGCTGGGAATTGAACTCAGGACCTTTGGAAGAGCAGGCAGTGCTCTTAACCACTGAGCCATCTCTCCAGCCCCCTGGGATTGGATTTAATACACTGGAAATTAAAAAGTACCCCCTGTAGTAGGGCTCTACATAGCATTTTGAAAATGCAAGTCAGATCGTGAAACTACTGTGTAAACCTAACAGCACCTCCCCTCATCCTTCCAGGACCAACAGCTACAAGTGAAGGAAGGTAGTTATCTCTGAGCCTTCTATCCAGCTTATTACTAACTCCAGGTTGGGGTGGTAGGTTTCTGTACTTAAACAGCACAAGGCACCAGCAGTTGGGGAGGAGAGTCTGGTGTACAATCCCTTCACTCCATGTGGCATGAAGCTCTGATCCTGGGTGATGTGATCCAGGCTCAGTTAAAGACACTAATCATACTTGGCTGCTTTTACCCAGACCAGCTTGGTATCAACAAGAGGCTCTTCCTGCGTCTTCAAACTGCACTTCTTAAACAGCTTGTTCCTGTTGCTTTTGCAGAAGTACTTAATGAGGGAGATGTTTTGTACCTTGTCCCATGGGTTCGGCTTGAAATGTAACTTTACGCTTCCTTCTGTTGTTCTAAAAATACAGACAGGATCTAGTCTCAAGGTGTCATGGCCTTAAACATTCTTGTGATGTCTTAAAGAAAGAAGTTTGGGTCTAAATGCACCAATTCCACTCTTCTCACTACTCAATTCTTTACCAGGCTGAAGGTGTCTTCAAATAGGCTGAGTTGGAAGATTAAAGAAGGGTCCTAATGACAGTCTCTTCTCCCCACAGAACCCCAGAGCTCATAGTAAAGCAGTGGTCCTAGTCTCACTCATTCTGTCTTCCCTGTCTCTAAATGCAGACTTTTGTCCTTCCTGTCTCTAAATGTAGAAAAGAGGGGCTGCTGGGAAAACCTTTTATACAAGAGGGAGTTGAGAAGAAAAAGGAGAGGAGGGGAAGAAAAAAGGAAATAGGAAAGAAAAGGCAGCAATAAGCCCGAACTTCCCCACACCCACAAAAGCAAAGACACTGCAAGCTGGTGCCTGCACACTTGCTAAGTGACTAGCCAGCCTTGTTGAAACCTGCATCCCTTTACATCTTGGCAGGGAGCACAAATGATAGCCTCCCAATGCCCATGATCGCTGGAATATAACAACCCCTCTGGGCTGGACTCCTGTCAGTGGCATGGAGGTGGGACAGGAATCTGCAGCATGGCAGAGGGCTGATGCCACACTGTTTCTCAGGTCAATGCAAAAGAGGGAGCTATTTCCAGTGGAGTGGAGCAGTTCAGAAGACAGGAGACAGGGAGGGGCTGGGGACAGTGGGAAAGGAGGATCAGACCTGAGTCCCATTCTTTCAGCCCTAGAAGTGTAGTCTCTTCTGTGAATAAATCTTGTGGTTAGAAAAGAAATGCTGTCTTCAGCTGTTGTAAAGCAAATAGAATCCTAGAGCACAATTCTGCAGCAGGCCACAGACGCCCTGGGGAAGAATTGGGATGCCACACACAAGCAGGCCTAGCCTTGTCTCTCTAAGCACATTTTACTTACACACTTCAACCCATTGGCCCTCGAGGGGCACAGCACTCAACTTAGTGGGAACTAGTAAGGAAGGGCACACAGGGGGAGAGGAGCAACTCGAGGGATGCTGCATAGGAAGTGACCAGTGCCACAGCTCAGTCTGCAAGGCAGAGCTGGCTGGGGGATGGACTAGAGTGGCCCTGGAGTGGCCCTCCAGTACACCCAGGCTCTCCATACCTACTCCTTTCACGGACACCTCTTTACTCAAAACCTCATTCCCAAGGCTGCTTTCTTAATAACCTTGAGAGACCTACTCTTGTTTTCCCAACACCCAGTTTTCCTCACCAGACTATCAGAATGTTATTTTACAAAATGATAAACACATAACGGCATGCAAACAAAGCACTGGTCCTCCTCCAGGCACTGAGGCCACAGGGATGGCTGCCTGGACCAAAGAATATAACGTTCCCACAGTGTCCTGGTGCCACACAGCCCCTGATGTTTGAAGAGAATGAAGGCCTGATGCCTTTGGTAGTCTTGGGTCTGCTCCTGCAACTCCAAGCTTCTGCCTAGTCCTTGAGAATGAGGCCATGAAACCAGGAACATTTCCTTTTCTGTTGTTTTTGTTTTTTGGGTTTTGTTTGTTTGTTTTAAATGTTTATATATCATATACATTTATATTATTATACCTATATAAAATAAACTATATACAGCAAAAGAATCAGAGAACATTTATGAATTACATCATGTTACATTCATAGTGTTTTGGCTGTTTGTATTTGGCAACCTTGAAGAAAACATTTTCCTATCCTGGTGAGTCTAAAATTCTGAATGTAACTCAATATCTATCATATCTCATCTCTAGTAATTTAAAACATCTATCTAGCTCTAAAGACATCTTAATCCCTAAACAACCTAAACAACTAGGCTTATTTGTGACACTCAACTATTTGGTCTTCAACCCCATCAGAGACTTGAGAAGGAGTAAAATTAATTACCCGAGTAAACAGGAAGTGTGGGTTAGCAGCTTCCAAATTTAATACTAATAATACTAATAATAAAAATGACAGAGACAGTTTGCTGCCTGAACAGTCACCCATAGCTCTCTAAAGCGTTGGAGCATCATCTCCAGCCTTCTGGCCTAGTATATCTGTCAGACATATTTGTGAAGCAGGAACTATTGAGGACTGAAACCAGGAACATTTCTAACTGGGGAATATAAAACTACAGTGGCTGACACCTTTGATACAGAAAGTATGAACTGTGTCCCAGGGCCAACAACAGTGGTCTCACCTAGAGCTGACCAAGAATTTAGAATCTCTGGTACCACCCTGAGTTAGTAAATGAGAACCTTCATTCTACCAAGTGATTTCTGTGCACACTTTTGATTTGAGAAGCTCTTTTCTAAACAATGCTTAAGTCCCTAAGTCTCCAACATAATAAAGTGTCTGGACACATGGAGGCAGTAAGGCCTTAACAAATGTTAGCACTTTGCAGTGGGGTCCAATCCTGGTCAGCTGTGTGATGGACGGAGTCCCCTGACCTCTGTGGGATGCAGAGGGCTGCGGAGTGAAGCCACACAGACTTCATGGGGTTTTCCATATCTAAAATTCCAAGCCCAAGAGTCTGTCTGAAAACACTGTTTTTTGCCCTCTTTACATTGAAACTGTGGTTTTAAGAAATAGTTGCAGTGCTTAATGCAGTCTGGCATATGCCTTGCCTGGAAAAGGGCTGGCAGATGAGGTGACCCAAGTACAGTCTAGTCTACTTTAGCCACACCCTAAACGATGAAAATGTGACACGAGCTTCCAGGACAATGGCCACACGAGGGTACCAGGTTTAAATGGACTTAGGAAGGCAAAGGCATGAAATATCTAAAGCAGAGTCTCGTCGGTTGGGAATCAACATTGGTAGGTTTAAAAATCTTTCTAGGTGACTCTAGCATTCTAGCTTGAGAATTAGGAACTACTGTTTGGAATGAAAACTTACTACCAGCCCACCTGGCATTTGATAAATGCCAAGAACAAGAGTCACAAACTCATGTGGGGATCCTAGTGGGAGCAGTGGCTGGGTAAGGCCAGCAGCAACGCATGCAAAGCTTGCTCTGTTAGGAGAGATGACCAGAGTGATGCTGCACCACTGTTGGCCCAGGGGTGGGAAGGCTGCAGCTAGAGTGAGCTTGCGGTGGGTGTGAGCTTGAGGCCAACCTAGACTATATAGCAAGACTGTGTCTCAAAGCAAAATTAAAGCAATCACCATCTTACCAGGGGAAGAGAGAGAGAGAGAAAGAGAGAGAGAGAGAGAGAGAGAGAGAGAGAGAGAGAGAGAGAGAGAGAGAACGAGAGAAAGAATATATGAGATTGAGCATGTAAGTGAATACATATATATAGAAATAAAGCACATAGCTTGCCAACAGGATCTGTACAAGTTGTTAGTTTGGTACCTGGCGCCTCTAGCAAACAGTACATAATATGCCCAGGCATTAGTGGCACCCTTGGAGAGTCCAGGGAAAGAATCCTTATTAACCAGAAACAAAAGGTTTAAGTGTGGCAGTTTCTATGTTATAACATTAAGAGTTTAAGTTGAAAACCTATTTATATTTGTTTGATTATCTTTGAACTTATACTAAACTAAACTGGTGTTATACACAGGTGTGTCTCCACAGAAATGCTGGTTTTATAATACCAAGAAAGTTTTGAGATGAACTCATGGAATCATATATACTACTTGCTTCATGGAGAGCTTAGTACAAAACAGGCATTCTAAAAATAAGTTTTTAAAAATCTGAAGCTTTTGGTGGAGCTCTCCATGCACTGTTGGTGGGAAGAGGAACTTAAACTGTAGAGCAGCTGGATTGAAACCTTGAAACACTGTGGTGTCTCTCAAGAGTCTTTCCTACTCTTAGAAATTAGCCCTGAGGCCAGAACTACAGACTCCTCATAGACACAGACACACACAGACACACACACAGACACAGACACACACACACACAGAGTCACACACAGATTTCTCACTAGAACATTATTTATGACATTAATGACTGGCAATGAAGCCAGTCAAAGTGTAGCAGGCCCTTTAATCCCAGCATACTTGAGGCAGAGGCAGAGGCAGAGGCAGAGGCAGAGGCAGAGGCAGAGGCAGAGGCAGAGGCAGAGGCAGAGGCAGAGGCAGAGGCAGAGGCAGAGGCAGAGGCAGAGGCAGAGGCAGAGGCAGAGGCAGAGGCAGAGGCAGAGGCAGAGGCAGAGGCAGAGGCAGAGGCAGAGGCAGAGGCAGAGGCAGAGGCAGAGGCAGAGGCAGAGGCAGAGGCAGAGGCAGAGGCAGAGGCAGAGGCAGAGGCAGAGGCAGAGGCAGAGGCAGAGGCAGGCAGATCTTAGTGAGTTTCAGGCCAGTCAGAGCTACATAGTGAGACCTCCAACTCAGAAAACCAGCAAAACAAACAAACACACACTCGATCTCTATCTCTCTCTGTGAGACACACACACACACACACACACACACACACACACACACACACACACACACACACACACACACACACCCAGGGGTGAATTTTCAAAGTTTTTTTTCCCTATTTAAAAAAGGGGGGGGTTACTTTTTTGTAGAGATGGGTGGTGGTAAAGTTAGGTAGAAAAGCTCCCCAACCCCCAAATTAAAACAACAATAGCCCAGAAGAAATTATGGTACAGAAAGATTTTTGTTTGAATTACTTGCTATTTTTAAATGTTTTAAGTATGAAGTTACTATCTTAACCCCAGCACTCCTCTCTTGTAAAGCTAAAATTCTGTGTCCATGAAACAGGAACTCCTGGTTATGTCCTTTGTCATGTGCTGCCATTGGCCACTCTACTTTCTGTGTCTGTGAAAGAACTGCTCAGTGTGACATTGCAGAGGCAGGCACCTCTGTGCTGTGGCACACGTAAGATCTTCCTTGCTGGCTGGGGACACAGCTGCTGGTAGAACACTGGCCAAGTCCTGTGTTCACTCGCTCGCACTGGGGCAGGAACTTTTAAGGTAGAATAGTGTCACTGAATGTATACACTGTATTCTGCTTGTACTGTCAGCCATGAGCATTACTGCCGCTGTGTTTTAACTACCAGGAAGAGTGTTGCCATGAGCATAGTTGTACAAATGTATGTGTCTGCTTTCAGCGTGTGTGTTTGTGTGTGTGTGTGTGTGTGTGTACATTTAGAAAGAGAACTCTAAGATTATATACTAATTTTATTTCAATTTATAAGGAAGTGTGATACTATTTTCCACAGCAGCCATAAAAAACTTTAAGTAATAACAGCTAATACTTTCATATTGCCAAATGAAAGGAAGCTGTAACTTTTATATTTAATAAAATATTAGCTATGTAAAAAAATAGGAAAAAGATGAAGTAACCACATAGAACTGTTAACTAGTAACAATGGTTTCCACTGGACTGTGGTAAAAGTAGATGTATTCCTTTTAAATTCTTTTTGAAATTTGGACTACACTATTTTTTCTTGATATGCACTGATAGCCAAGGAAAAACACGAGAGAAGTTTAGTAAAGAACACGCTTCCTTTTGGCTATCGTATCATCCACTCCAGTGAGTCTAACAGTAAACACAGCTCAGCAAGTTTTCCTTATCTTTTTTGGCTTCTTGTTTTGTTTTGTTTTTTGAAACCGTTTCACTGTGTAGCTCAGAGTGGCCTAAAATTTGCAACAACGCTCATCTCAGCCCTTCTAAGTAGTAGGGTTAACAGATGTGTACCAGCAACATGGTTTACGTCATCAAGTTTTCTAAAAGGAACATCCACTATATACTTACTCTTTTATGACTGAAGGAAACATAAGACAACAAACCACTTCTGACAAATTTTAGGCCCAATATAATTGTAATCCCAAATCACAACCAAAGTAAATAAACCTTTTCCTCTTCTTAGTCCTGCTTGAAAGAGCTTTTCAGTCTTTCCGGTTTGGGCAGGGCCTATGACTGTGCTAGAACAGCATATCTGCAACCTGCAGATAGCAAGGGCAGCGGGCAGGGCCACCCTTGAAGACTAGCCTGCATCCTCTGCGGCAGGCACCCTGGACAACCTTTCCAGGCCAGGGCCCACTCTAATTCTCACTCAGTCCCTGCCCCGGGCTGGCTGAGTTTTCTGCCAGGAGTTGGTAACTGCTGCCCTCGCCGCAGGAGGAGGATGTGGAACTGAACTGAGAAGGGAAGAGAGAAAAAGGGAGAAGGAAGGGACGTGAGGATTAATGAGCTGATTTCCATAAAGGCTCTGACACCCTGGAATAAAAAGCAACCCGTGAGAGCAGAAGCCTCATCCTTTATTCAAGCCGCGCTGCCAGCTGGCCATTTATCACGTAAAAGTCCCCCAACAACTCCATGTTCATTGCTCACCTTATTAATCCCGTGAAGTCAAACACGAAGATGCGACACAAGTTTTTATGTGCTCTCAACTTGAGAGTCCAAATTTAAAAATTCAATTGATTTATTCATTGCTCCAAAGCTGTTTTTGCTGTTGTTGTTTTTTAAAGAAGCCGTTTGGAACAAAAGGACAAATAAGTGACATGTGCCCTAAAATTCTTGAGCTTATTGGACTGAATGCACTCAATGATCAAATAGCCACAGGAGGAAAAGGTGCTGCTGCTAGAACTTGATCAACAGTTTCTCCGCCCAGCAACAGTCATTTCTCATAGGTTACACTAGAAAGGCACAGAGACCCTCAATGAGCCCCAGGCACACTTAGCTTTCATGTGTAAATGACCAGGAACATAAAGGGCCTTCTCAGCAGTTGAATTTGGAATGCTCAGCACTGTACCGTCTTCATGGCAAAGCAGGGAAGAAGAGTAAGAAAGGGTTTGTTTTAAGAAGTGACTACCGTGACCCTAAATGGGTTCATCTGAGCATGCAGTTAACTGTGTAGACAAATACCTCCCTCCGACAGCCAGAGGCCCTGGCAGACAAGGTAGGCATGGGGTAGGTTACGGTTTCATTACGTACATGGAGTGCTATGGCTTCCAAGTCAGGGCCTCTTCAATGATGTGGATAACACAGAATGGCCGGTGCAAAGCTCTGGAATGTACTGTGCTTTGGCAGCAGGATTTCCTTCCAAACTCTATTCTAGGCCCTGAATACACCCTGATTAATATTTGTAAAAACCTATATTGGGGAGTAAGAGGAGGCCTGGCATGAGGAGCCACCCAGAGACCACCCACAGAGTGGAAAGTTCACACGCGGATAATAGAAAGTTGACTGTATTGGAAACAGAAAAGGGGCTTTCCTGTACTTCAGGCAAGGAGGTAGAAACCCAGTGAGCTGATGTGATTAGTGCCTTTATCTTCTAGACTAAGGCTAAGAAAATCAGAGGAAAAACTCAGAGAAGGACATTGAAGGGATGATGACAATGAAAAGGCTGATGGGCAACAGTGACAGGGACCGTGGCGGATGCTTGCCAAGGCAGGAAGGCCTTCTCCAGCTGAGGAGCATGGAGGGAGAAGTACTACTTTGCCAGCCATCTTCAGGCACTGGGCAAACTGCAGTCCAACAAGGGTTGGCCTGCCCCTCCATCTTCTCTTTCTCATGCAACAAGAAGGAATGGACTGAGGAAGTGGGCACGTGATGACTGCCTAAGAATAAGGGGTAGAATTCCTGTACAGCAGCTTAAGAACCAAGGCTTGATTATTGGAGAGTTTATGGCTGGAAAAGGGTTTCAGCAAATGATTCCTGGAGAACCTCTACTTCCTGATCCCCAGAAATAACAGCTATGAAGATCTCACCTGTTACTTGGTGAAATGCTAAGGCACATATGTGACCCCAAGTCTCTGTTCTCCCAGGTGGTGTGTCTTAGAGAGGCCAAGGGCAACAGGACTGTGCAGAAGGTAAGTGGTATCAGGCTAGGGAAACCATTTAACAGCTTGCCTTAACTTCAGTGGTACTTCAGACAGAGAGCACACCCTCAGCACCCCTGCCCACAGTTAATACCTGAGACAGCCATTACACACCCTACCACTACAGCCACCACCGTGGATGGGCACCACTGGCTCCCCTCACTGTCGGTTGGGCCTGCCCAGTTTCCTCTGCCTCATGGAGGATCCCCTCATCACTTCACATGGCCATCCCAAGTGCCACTGAACTCTTTAACTACCTCTGCCAGAGTTAACTCATCCAGGGAAAGGGACAGTGTCCTACCAGTATCTGGGGACGTAAACAAAGATTCCAAACACAGTGTTATATAACAAAACTGAAGATTGTTTTCACTCTTTTTATCTTTATAGTCTAAGTTCCAGAACAAACATTGGTTAGAATGACAAAAAAGCAAAGTCCCCGCTCTGCTTCTGCTTACACATGCTACTCTACTGCTCACCTAACCGTGGTAACTTTCGTTTCCCTTTCCCATCCAAGTCCCACTTTCCCTTTAGTGCCTGCTCACGTCACCCAAGGATCATCAACCTTTAAGCTGCCATGGCTCCTAAGGGTTTTTACACTCAAGACCAGGCAACTGCTGTCATTTGTAGTTACAACGCTTACCCAGGGCTGGGTACTTGGTGAGGGTAAGGAACATCTGACTGCTGAACCCTATCACACCCCCAACCTCAACACTCAGCAATTTAGAAAATTTGTCAAGAAATGTTTTCTTTACCACAATGCAAAGGTCTGAAATACTCTGAAAAGTCTGGGAAACTCATGTAAATAACTTAAAACTTCTCACCACTAGAAACAGCAGTTCTCAAACACACCACTAGCCCAACACCACCTCCTCATGTGGGCGTTTCACATACCTCATGGCTAGCCAGAGTTTGGCCTTGATGCAAACAGTGATGCTACTGAGCTCCTGCTGAAAATCTGCATTTGTTCTGTGTCTGCCGTCTGTAACGTAGGCTTGTAACAAATGGAAAACCTGAACCAGAAAAGAGAAAAGCAGTACTCTGCTGTGAAAATGGAATTTCCATAAATGCTCAGGTCCTCCCTCTTAGATTTCCTCAAATTAGTCCCCCTCAAAGGAAACAGACTCTGGTCTTCACAGGAAAGCATGCTGAAAGCTGCAGGGTGGGGAAGATGTAGCAGTGGTCAGAAACTCAGGACTTGAGCAAACCCATGCCCTGGGTCGTTCCCACAACGCCCCAGAGTGCGGATCACTGTGACCACATAGCCATCTTCCTCAAGAGCTTCTGTACACAGCTTATGCCAGCAGTCTGACATGAAACTAAATCTTTGCATAAGAAGGAACCATGAACCTAAGAGGTTTAGACACAAGTCTGGGCTCATCAGGGCAGTGCGGGCTGATGAGGTAGGCATAGCACACCTGTGTGGAAGCAGAAAGTGGTGTCTGTGACGGTCTGAAAGTTTTTCAGACTTTCCCTTGGCAGTGAGAAGGGACAGCAATCAGAGGTGGTGAACACTTTTGACACTTACATGGTGACTATTTACCATAATTGAAAGTGGAAAGGGTAGATCTTGGTGTCTCTCAAGTGTTTGTATTTAGGATGGTGGCACTGTCTAACCACACAAACAACCCAGACCATAGCAAATGTGTGTGGATTCCTCCTCAGCTATGGCACCCACATCGCCTCTGTGAGGCACAACTCTTTGGGGAAGAATGAATGAGACAGGGTAGATAAGGTTCTCTGGCCTGAGACTCATGGCAGACAACTCCTTTGGCTGGTCCCATCATCTACATGAGATGACGAGGGTAAAGGAAACAAGTACCAATAAACATCAAGAATTTAAACCTTAAGCCAGGCGTGGTGGTGCATGTCTTTAATCCCAGCACCCAGGAGGCAGAGGCAGGTGGATTGCTGTGAGTTTGAGGCCAGTCTGGTCTACAAAGCAAGTCCAGGACAGCCAAGGCTACACAGAGAAACCCTGTCTCGGAAAAAAAAAAAAAAAAAAAAGGAAGAAGAAGAAGAAGAAGAAAAAGAATTTAAACATCCATTTCAGTATTATTTCTTTTCTTCTCTGTTGACTCTTCTGCCAGGAGTGTTGGGTACAGACACAAGAGCTGACACATCTGGTTTTATGTGGACTCTCTGGGTAAGTCCACAGTGTCGTCTCCCAGTCTGTGTACCAGTCTTCCAAGTGCTGGCATTACAGGTATGAGTCACATGCCTAGATTTCCCCCTGTGTCCTTTAAGATATGAACTCAAGTAGCCTAGGCTGGTCTCAAACCGCCTATGTAGCTGAGGCTAGCCTTGAACAGGTCAATCCTCCTGCCTCCGCCCCTGAATACCAGAATTACAGGTGTATGCCACCATACCCAGTGTAACTTCTTTCTGAAGTAGGAGTATACAGGAGTGTGGTCCAGCCTCTGTGTGAACACTGAAACACTTTCTCTAACAAAGCACCTATTCTTTCAGGAGCACCCGATCAGACGCTGCTCCCTCACCACAGCCTGCAGGGACCAAACCACCCGGCATAGAGCCTGGAGCACTGGGCTGGCTGGGGCTCCGTTCCTATGTAGTGACTGCCAGAGGGAAAAACACCTCCTTCGGCCTCAATCCCACTGTCCCAAAAAAGCTGGCAAAGTCACTGGGCCTTGCTTTCTTTTCTCCACAGCTGCACTAAACCAACCACCAGGGCTTTCATGTGTCACAGCGCTGTAATTAATCAGCAGACACCAGCAAAACACACGGCTGTGGAATTTACTTGTCAGGAGAGCCGTGAGGTTTCAGACGCTTCTCATTTAGAAGCAATCACTTCAGAAATAACCCCTGGTGGATGTTTAAGCGCTGGCCTATATTTGCTCACCTTGCTTGGCAAAAACAAGACTGTTTTTGAAACGCTTGGTAGATCTGGCTTATGAATGTCAGCCTACAGGCCCATCAAATCTGTCACTCTGGGAAACAGCAGACAACAATTGTGATCCCAGTTACCAAGGACAGAGAGTGATCTGTCTGCACCTGACAAGTGGACAGGAGGTGCATGCAGGCAAACCCGGTAGACATAAGCAAGAGGAGGAGGCAGCGCCATACAAATTGACCATGTCAGAGAAGCAGAGGAGAGTGGAGCAGGGAAGGAAAAGGAACCGGCAAGGCACATGAAGGAGAGGAGAGGCTTGCAAGCAAACGTGAAATAGATTAGTGTTTCTGAAAGTACTAATGAAATTATTTGAACACACAATGTTCCTCACATGACATTTGAAACACTGGGCTCAAGAAGAACAAAGCAGTCACTAGGTGTGAAGTTCAGATAGATGGCCTGAGAGCTCTGGAAAGAGCCACTTGTCCCTCAGCTCTTGGGGCTGGAAGACACAAGGCCACTCTTATCTCTTTCCCCATTTGCCTAAAATGCTGGTGCAGAGCATGGTCAGGCCCAGGCGTGTGATAACTTGCAAACAGCCAGAACCAAGCATAGAGTAGCCAGACCTGCCAGTCCAGAGACAAGAGAGCTCATAGATACACCAAAGTGCTCACAAGTTAGCAACAGTGGTCACAAATACTAATTAAGCAAGTATTGTGACCAGAAAGTGTCCTGGGAACTGCAGCTTACGTTTATGGTTGCTGAGATGCCAATCACAGTGCACACATCCGAGAGCACACAGGCATGGCTGCAAACCAATGACTCGCTAGGCACGTTCTTTGCTCAACTAATTTACCTTCCGTTTCTCACATCAGTTTTAGTAGATAGCACTCTCCTTTTCTTTTTCAATTGATTATTACTCTGTGTGTTTATGTCTATGTCTACGTGTGTGCGTGTGCATGTGCGTGTATGTGCGTGTGTGTGTGTGTGTGTGTGTGTGTGTGTGTGTGTGTGTGTGTGATGGCACCTGTGTAGAAGTCAGGGGACATATTTTTTGTTGTTGTTTTTCGAGGCAGGGTTTCTCTGTGTAGCCTTGGCTGTCCTGGACTCACTCTGTAGACCACGCTAGCCTCGAACTCAGAGATCTGCCTGTCTCTGCCTCCCGAGTGCTGGGAATAAAGGCATACGCTACCACCACCTGGCTTTCAGGGGACGTATTTTAGGAATCAGTTCTGATGATGGAACTTAAGCTGTCAAGCTTGCATAGCAAGCACTTTTACTGGCTTGGCTGAGTCATCTTGCCAGCCCAGTAGCCCCCTCCATGGCAAATATATTCCAAGATCACTGTCGGGTGCCTGAAACCTCAGTTAATATAAGCCTTATATAACAATATATTTTTCATATATATACACACATACATACTGACAGAAAGTTTAACTTTCAAACTCATCTTAACAAAAGAGAAATGGCAATAATAAAATAGGAAACAACAGTGTATTGTAATAAACATTATTTAAAACTTATTAACTATTTGTTTCTGGAACTCAGAGATCTGCCTGCCTCTGCCTCCTAAGTGCTAGGATTAAAGGTGAACACCACCACACCCAGTTTGAACTTTAATATTTTTGGACTACAGTTGATGATCACTGAAACTTCAGAAAAAGTCACTAATAATTGCTTATCTTGTAACTAGAGAGATATAGTGTTTCTTTTGTCAAACAACACACACACACACACACACACACACACACCCCACACCCCTCTACCTACCTACCTGGCATACATTACGTTCCTGATTTTAAAAGAGTAGGTTCTGTTGTGCATGCATTGTCTGGTCCCTACCTGTAAACCCCATTCTAAAAATAAGGTCAAAGACGTCATTATAAAAGGATTGATACTCTTATCTGTCAACGAAAAGAAATTTGCTGGAGTCAAGGCAAGAGCACGTAATTAGGGAGACTGGATTTGAAGGAAATGATCCTATTACCCACACGGAGGCTCACAATTACATGTAACTCCAGTTCTGGAGGACCTGATGCCTCCTTCTGGCTTCACAGGCACTAAACACACTTATCACACACACACACTCAACACACACACATACAATAAAAAAAAAAAAAAAAACTTTCAAGGGCTGAAGAGATGGCTCAGAGGTTAAGAGCACTGGCTGCTCTTCCAAAGGTCCTGAGTTCAATTCCCAGCAGCTATATGGTGGCTCACAACCATTGGTAATGAGATCCGGTGCCCTCTTCTGGCCTGCAGGTGTACATGCAGACAGAAGACTGCTCTATACATAATAAATAAATAAATCTTTTAAAAAATCTCTCAAATGTGTTTTAATACTCAAAAGTGGTTGGCTAACTGTAACAATGTACCACATTAGTGAAACTAGGAGAAGAAGGTTAGGGGAAAGGAGAGGAGTATACATGGGAACCCTTTGTACTACGAATATATTTTATGAGCATTTTCATAAAATAACACAGTTTAAAAATAGTCTACTAGCGGGCCAGGTGTGGTGGTGCACGCCTTTAATCCCAGCACTTGGGAGGCAAAGACTGGTGGATCACTGTGAGTTCGAGGTCAGCCTGGTCTACAAAGCAAGTCCAGAACAGCCAAGGCTACACAGAGAGACCCTGTCTCAAAAAAAAACAAAAATAAAATAAAATAAAATAACATCGTCAATTAGCTAGAAAAATACTGGGACTGGTGAGGCATAAGAAGCAGTTCTGTGTGACAAGAGGATCAGTAGGAGTGTGGGTCAGGATGGAAATGGTTCCTGTCATGTAGCCAGCAGAGCCCTCTCCAAAGGGAAAGCTTTAGTAACTTGCAGAGAGATGTCAAGGGTAGGTGGAGGCTGGAGCATTCAAGGTGGGAGTCTAGTAAAGACGTGGTGTCTTGGAATCGGGGGCTGCAGACTAACAGTCTTGTTGGCTACAAGGCCTCATGGCCTATTCAGTGCATATATAAAAACATTCAGGACCTGGGAGACATCCTATCAGCATCACCTTTATTTTCAACTTCTTTTAAAAACTCAGAAGACCCACTTGTAGTCGACCGAACAAGTCACAAGTCACCCGTGTACAGCTGAATGGCAGGCGCTACGTACTGCTCACTACTCTGATTGCTAAGGGAGCACTAGTGCCATTCATCACTGCTCATTTTTTTTTTAACTTTGGAAAATCAAAACTAAAGTAAAATATTTACAAAATCCAAGATGGTCTCAGAGGTCTGAAGGCAGAGGATAGACAGAGAGGGCCTGAGTGTGGGTGATCCCTCTAGGTGTGTAGGCAGGACAGCACTCTGATTTGGCGGTGCCCTCTAAAGCATCTACACTCTAGCAGCAGGAAGTAGAGAGCGAGGCTCATGTGAGAGAGCCTGGGCTGCTGAGGAGGGCGGCAGCTGGGAAAAAAGAGAGGACATCAGAAAGCTGCTCTTAACTTGGGAGGGTGGGTTGCCTCTCAAGACCAGGACTGGAAGGGTATCCTCAGCAAGTTTGAGAAGGAGGGAGGGGGACTGAATTAGCTGGGATTTAACATCTCATTTACTGAGATGTGGAGTGGGGATTAGCTGTGTGATGGCTTCTCTTGTTAGTCAGTTATTGTACAAAACAGCAATTCTTTTGAGGCGAGACAGAATTCTGCCAATCTCTTAAACTTGGAGCAGGAGTACAGCCTGTTTACCTCTAGTACAGAAGGTACCTAAAGTGGATTCAGAGGTATCATCAGTGAAAGGAAACAGAAGAAGAACGCTTTGCTGCTTCAAGATAACCATGCCTGATGGCTCAACTGGCAGACCCCTTGCTGTACCAACCTGGTGAGGTGAGTTCAGAGCCCAAGGCAAAGTGGAAGGAGAGAAGTGACTTGACAAAGTTGTTCTCTGACCTTCGCATGAATGCCATGGGCACCCAATGTACATGCAAAGATAGGAAGGACGGAAGGAAGGAAGGAAGGAAGGAAGGAAGGAAGGAAGGAAGGAAGGGAGGAAGGATAGTTATGTCTCAGTCAGAAAGAGGCAGAACTGATCCCATATGGCAGCAGCATGCCCTGATGTCGCCAGCATGGATGGTCAGGGCTGCTCTAGGGAGGGGAAGGGACTGCACTGAATGAATGAAGGTCAAGGATCCTGTACTTCTTACCCTGAAAGACCTTAGTGAGTGCCTTAGTGAGACACTACAGTGAGAATCTGGAAACAATTAGTGCCCCTCCCTACTCAGACTCTAAACAGAGACTGGGGGTGGGGGAGGCATCTATGGGTAGCATGGGGTCTGCCTGGGCAGCCTAGGATCTTAAAAGCACGAATGTAATGCATTCTGACTAAGTGTCACGGGCCTAAAAAGTCATGAGGCAATTCCCTGAAGAGACTTGCACCGCACTAGTAAAATATGTCTGGTTTATGCTGCTGGACTAAAATAGTGACTTGTGTGGGACAAGATCAAGATGATATATGGCTGTTTGGGAATGCAATGCTGAGACGGGTTTTCTCCTCCACGGAGCATGGCTTTCAGGCCAGTTTCCCTCCCTTTAAAATCAACAGCAGGTGAGCTCCACAATTCAGCAGGCCCCAGCAGTTACAGAGCAGGCTTAGGCACGCCTGAGAAAAGGCCAATTCTATTAGGACAAGAGACACTCATCTCAAAGGTCAGACATAACGGGGGCAAGTGGATCATAACCATTAGTGACCCTAAACTCTGATGATCAAATGTTAATTGATTCACTTTTGCAACTGGATTTTGCTAAATAAATAAAGAAAATAAATTCAGACTTTCCCCCTTGCAGCATGCAGTCCTGTTCCATTTGGCAGTGTGCACTCGCCTGCATCTGCCTTCCTGCCCGCCTTCATCCTGCATCACTCTAACTGCAACTAAGTCAGGGCCACATTTTTCCACACTCAATATTTATACAAGATTTTATTTCTGCTGGTAAAACATCTGTATTTTTTTAGGGACTTAAATAAATGTTCCATGCCAGGAATATATAGTATAGGGTGATGTCAGGACCCCCCTTTTTTCTAGACTCACTGGTAAGAACAGGCAAACATTGTTTCAGCCTGTAGCTGGGAATGTGACTATTTATCCTGTCAACTTAATTCGTACAAACACAACTAAAGGCAGGCAGCACAAGCATTTTATGGCTTTAAGTCAGACTGAAAAGGGGGTAGGAGGGGACGGCTGAGAAAAGAATCTAAACTTTCTAATTCACAGAACCATGCCTCTTCACATAACTGCTGGAGTGGATATAACAAACATTTCAAAAGAGAGCACACAAGTGTGTGTGTGTGTGTGTGTGTGTGTGTGTGTGTGTGTGTGTGCGTGCGCGTGCGCACGTGTGGTAGGGAGCATTGGTAAAAGCCCAGCAGCATCTCTCAGTTCCAGCTCCCGAGGCCCAGGCTGCAGGGCTAGATTTTTGCTTTGGCCACACTGACTGGAGCCCCAGGTAGAGCACAGTTTCTCAGGAGCATCATTGTTGCTTGGGCTTGTTAGGCACATGTACTTGCCTGTGCTGTTGGTACAGAAAGCCCAGTGAAGGGCTTCTTACTGCCAGTCATACTGTCACAGTCCTTGGAGGAGTATGGACTCCAGGCAACACTTGAGTTCCTTAGCTGGATCATCCCCTAGAAGAAGGGCTTGTGCCACCCACAATCATCCCACAATGGACTCTCCAATAGAGAGCAAGGCAGGAAACAGTTTAAGCAGCTGCTCCCCCAAACTTCAGTCTGTTTATGAGATGAGAGAACACACTCCTGCAAAGTTCTTGGCAAGTAGTGTCTTTGTGGAAAAGGACAGTAATCCCAGGGGAAGCTACTTCTTGCCTGATCAGCCTGGGGAATGCACCACATACCTTGAAGGACTGAAACATACAAACCCGTGCAAACGGGTGTGTGGAAATTTGCTGTGCCCCTCCTTTCTTTCTGGTACTCTCCCACCAGGCTGCTCAAGAACCCAAAGACTTTGTACCTGGATGATGTCTTTCCTCCAGTACCTTTTTTCTTTCTTTTCTGTTCTTTTTTTTTCCCCCCACATGGCTGTCAGTTTTCTAATGGTAATGCTCGGAAGTTAAAGCTCTCTTCAAGGACTTGCTGGGCCATGAAAGCTCAACCTACATTGCTAGTTTTACCTTCTACCTTCCCTACTTCATAAACCTTTTCAATGCCCACAAGAGATGAGCTTCTACTCCTGACAACCCAGCAATGCTACTTGGGTCAGCCTGGTACTTCCCGCTGCTCATCTACTCTCTCCAGCTGGGCTACAGGAACTCTACTCCAACCATAGGGCCAACGTCCAACATTCCTGGGCCTGCGTACTGACCTCTTCCTTGCCCCAAGGCTCTCATTTCCTTCTTTGTTCCCAACAGTCCTGTGCCCTGTGCCGGCTCCCTTCTCCCCTCCTCATACATGCTAGGTAAAGCTCTGTTACTTAACAGTTACCAACTTGCAACATTCTTTCCTAATAGAGGTCCTAGAAGCAAAGAATCGTGTCTTATTCTTCTCCACAGCTCCTTGGGGTTACTGGCATGAGTCAGTCATGATACAAGGCTAGGAGAACATTTACAATTTCTGTATCACTGGATCCTTAAAGACTGGAGATAACAGTAAAATCTGTGACATAGCAAAACTTATCAAAAACTAACCAAGCAGGGGCTGGAGAGATGGCTCAGTGATTAGGAGCACTGGCTATTCTTTCAGAGGGCATGGGTTCAAATACCAGCACCCACATGGTAGCTCACTACATTTGTAACTCTGGTCCCAGGGGATCGTGTGCTCTCTTCTGGTCTCCTTGGTACCAGGCATGCATGTACTATACATATCCATACATGTAGGCAAAACACTCATACAAATCACTAAGAGGATAAGGAAGGTACAATATATCACATAAAAACTGGAAACTAAAGCTGGTCGTGGTGGCACGCACCTGTAATCCCAGGCAGGCAGATCTCTGTGAGTTCATGGCCACCCTGGTCTACAAAGTGAGTCTAGGGCAGCCAAGGACACACACACAAATCCTGTTTCGAAAAACAACAACAACAAAACAAAACAAAAACCCAATTGGAAACTAAAAAGTTTTTTTGACATTTATTTTTTAAAATTAACTTATTTGTTGCAGTAGTATTTGTAAGGGTCAGAGAACAACTTTCAGGAGTCAGCTCTCTCCTTCCACTGCCTGGGGCTCAGGGACTGAAGTCAAGCTGTCTGGCTTAAGAGGTAATCATATTTAGCAGCAGAACCATCCCCACTGGCCTCAAAATGGAAACTTTTATACAGCAAAAACTATAGTGATTAGTCAACAGTAAAGGAAAAACATGATAAAATATTTGCCAATCCATCTCTTATTAACAGAAATGAAAACAACGAAATTAAATATGGGCATGGTGACAAATGCTTTTAATCCTACCACTTAGGAGGCAGAGGCAGGCAGATGTCTGAGTTAGCGATCAGCCAGGAATTTATAGTGAGACTCTGTCTAAAAAGCGGTGGGGGCAGGTTTTAGATTTCCATACTTCCGTAATTTACGCACGAATAGTACTGCAAAGGAAATATCTAGTGCTTTTAATTCATTAAGCAGGTAGGTCCAAATGACCCAATTAACAACTCTGTGGCTGTTTGAGAAATAATACACACAGGCTGAAAGGCCTTCTGTGTATGACTTCCTTTTCAAACGGCCATAATATCCACTAATGGGATGCATGTGCCCATAACTTCCCACTCTCTGGACTCCTCGGGTTGTGGTTCCATGTTAGTTTCTTGTGACACTGACTTTCTATCTTAGCAGCCACCTAGTATCAACTTTAGGAAGGCACCACAGCATCGCCAGGAGTGTGGCAAGAGCTAGTGTTTTTAACTGCTACTTTAAGCAGTAGTTCACATGTCTGACAGATGGCCAGTATCACAGCATTGCTCCCCAGTTTCAGATATCCTATGCCTTGGCACACCCCTTTGGGAACTGCAAATGTTTAGCAAAGAATATAAACAATGTACAGATGAAATACAAATAGCCAATAAACATATGAGAAAATGTTTAATTTCATTGTGGTTTAAGGAAATGCAATAACCCAATTTTCCCCTTCTTTTAACAGAAAGCAGTGGGTTTCATTATAACATTGTCATGTGTCCTTTCACTCTGTTCTTACCATCTGTTCCTCTAACACCATCCACTTCTTTGGCCCTAAACAATGTATTTTTAAGTCAAAGTGATTGACAAAAAAAAATTTTTTTTTTTGAAGGATAAAACCCAATTAATAACTAGCTAAGAAAACAAACACATGAATTCATCAATGAGTTAGAAAGTGGGCAGCAGAGCCATGTTTTTACATGTAGAACTTACTATACTTTACTATGGGAGCTAGGCAAAACAACTCCATACCAAGTTTGGCAGTGGCTATCAAAATGGAAAATATGCACTTTCTTCAGTCTCACAATGTTTTAGGTGTTTTTTTTGTAGACACACTTCCAAGTGTGGAAAGGTGTACATGTTCAAGAATGACCTTTAGACATATTGGTTGTAACAGTTACTGATACAGAACCAGCTGGAAAAGCTATGGCATATTCCTGTGAGTATCATAGCCAAACTGTACAGCTATTAGGAAGAAATGTGGATTTAAAAGTACCTAACTGGAAACATCTCTAAGTTATACTGTTAAACAAAAAGGAATATATATTGTTTGTTTGCTTTTCAAGACAGGAGATCTCTGTTACACAGAGCCACTGGCTGTCCTGGACTCACTTTGTAGAGCCAGCTGGCCTCAAACTCACAGATATCCATCTGCCTCTGCCTCCCCAAGTGCTGGGATTACAGGGGGCTTTTCAGACTCTCAGGGCTGTAGCAGTGAGTCCCCCTCCTCTTCATCCTCTGTCTTCTTCTAGATGGCTCAATTCACTATGTAGCTAGGCTGACCTTGAACTTGAGAGCCTCCTGCCTCAGGAGCCTGACTACTGGGGTGGCAAGTGTGCCACTTTACCTGACTCCCTGGGCTGATCCTTTGACTTTTTAGTTGTATACCCAGTGGTGCTTGAAGAGGCCAGGGAAAGATGGGTAGCATCATTCTTCAGCGCCATCCAATGCTGTCTCTTTGGCAAGCAAGGCTAACAGAAATGTAAAGCGTCTATGTTAATATATACTTTCTGGATTTTAAAGCAGCTGTAACACTTCCCTTATAAAAAGAGTTTGAATCAGAGCAAACAGTTTGGCATGTAGCAGCTGGGCTTCAGGCTGATTAGTGAAAACCATCCAAGCCACCCAGTTAGGGACTTGGACAAACCGCTTTAGGAACTCCCATAAGGCCCTTCAAGCCTGCACCTGGGCCAGAGCCAGAGGCGGCAGCCTCTGGAGGCTGCTGGAGTCCCATGTCCCATGGTAACAGACAGACTCCTCTTTTTGAAAACTGAAGATGGAATTTCTTTTTTTATACACTCTCAGTTGCAGCTTATTTCAAAGGTCATTAAAGTAAACAAAAGAGAAAGGCTAAATCTTTAAAAGTCAAAAAGTGACAACTGTTTATAAAGTGACTGTTTATATTTTCACATGGAGGAAGGAAAAATATGGCTGCTCTAAGCCCCTAGGAATGGAGATGTGGGCGGCTTCCCTTCCACCCTCCCCTGGTTTGCTTGTTCCTTTGCCACTCGGCACCTCTAGCATAAGGAACATCTGTGGCATTCATTTCTGGGACTTCTAGCCAATGGCTGGAGGCTGTACACTACAGCAGGTAGTGTCTCAGGCTGCCTCTGGAGCTCTCTTATTGACTGTGCCTCCGCAATCCCACCAACCCTGGGCATTATCTAAAGCCATACAGGCACGCCACAGTAGGCTCTCCCCAAATCCCCGGAGGGTAGTGATCCTGTGAGACCTCAGTGAAGGAAAGGCCAGATCAATAGATCCTTGTGTGCTTCCTCTGACCCTGAGTAATCAAAAGCAGCTGAGCTGACAATGAACTCTGGGTGGTCAGCATGTATGAACTTGTAAGTGGATTTCAACCAGTTACTAGGTGCATTCGGTGGTATGAAGACATGGATGGCATTGAGAAACCACCTAAGCGGCACTGCTGCATGAGCCTAATCAGGGAGCAACTCTCAGTCTAGCATTTAAAAACCTTATCTTTTCTACTTGTTCATTAAGGCTGAGTTCACCAACTCCCTCTCCGAAGTTCTCCCAAACAATGCCAGGTCATAATTACCTCTCCTCATCCTCTTGTCCCATTTAATCTATTAGCGGAACCACCCATTTGGCACCTAACAGATGTTGTCTTGATTACTATTTGTCCTTTTATGAAAACCACCTCCAACAGAGTTTTCCAGGAGTGAAAAGGTTTGTTGGTTTGATTTTAAATATAAGGCAATTTCCATGTGGGCTGAGATAAGCAGTAAATGGCAAGACTGCTTGCAACATGGTGGTACACATCTGTAATCCCAGGCAAAAGGACTCCCGTGAGTTCAATGCCAACATGTGGTACATGGCAAGGTCCTGTCTCAAAAACCAAAAGTAGAACAAAAACATATGCAAATGGAGAGTCAGTCAGTACTCAGAGCTGGCGTGCCCTGTGACAGGCAGCGGCCCGTCTTCCTGGCTGGCTGACACGTCACATCCATTTTGAGGATATTTACAAACTTCCCTCTAAGTCTGCTTTACCTTCGGAAGCTGTGACCTCAGCATCATTTGTTGAACCAACAGCAAACAGAGCAAGGACTCCTGAGAAGTCACACCCCCACTTCCCACCCCCACGCATCAGCTGTTTTGGCCTTTCCCCCATCACTGCATTGCTGGGCGGCTAGGAGGACTAACTTGGGAAAGGTTTAAAGTTAACATGGGTTTTTACACAGATGAGCCCTCTCGCCCTCTCAGCAGATTATTGGGACAGACTGCAATGGGACAAGAAGACTTCTTGGTTCCCATCAGATTCATACTGAGAAACCTTTGGCTTTGAATTGATAGTCCTAAATCTGCCATGACATTCTCCTGGAACATCTAACTATGTCTAGGACATGTCTGATTGTCACAACCTAAAAACTAACAGGTCCTTGTGATCCAGGCCAGCGAGGCTGGTAAAATGCTTTACAAGGCACCGTAGAGCCTTTTATAACAAAGAAGTATCCAGGCCAAAATGGAAGGAGCACTAAGATGAGCAGCTTTGGAGAACTGTCCAATCACAGGCTCCAGGTGAGGTGAGGCTGGTGACCTTAGAAAACTATAGCAGCTTTCAACTTTACTTCCTCACATATGAAATGGAGCTCGGGAGACAACTTGTGCCATGGGGTAATATGAGGTCTGAAAAGTCATTAGGTGAGAAGTGCTTGTGATTATGCCTTAGCAGGTGAGTCTTCCCCACTGATGAATGGCACGCAGCTTTCCTTTTTCTGGGCAATTTATGACTCCTCTTGAAATAGCTATGACGCCGCTGCTGCTTCCCCCTGCTTGTCTGTTTTCCTCAGCAGGTGTTTTGAGTTGGCCATGGACTTTCTGTGCTTAGCAGTGCTTCCCTAGTGGACTCTGCTAAGTTCCCAGGACACTGTGCTTTTTGGCTATCATCTTATCATAGTTTCTGTCAAGTGGAGGGCAGAGACACATAATGGCCATCCCTTCAGTGCTTTAAGGAGTATGGGTGTGGTGGTGCACTCCTGTAATCCCAGCACTCAGGAGGTGGAGACAGGCAGATCTCTGTGAGTTTGAGGTCAGGCTGGTCTACAAAGTGAATCCAGGACAGCCAAGGCTACACAGAGAAACCCTGTCTCAACACCCCCGCAAGGTATGGTTTTTTCTTAGAAGTTTATCCTTTTTTGTGGCTAAATTTTCTGCATTTCTAATTTATAATATACATTAATTGTATAGCACCATGAAAGGTGAAGTTAGTTACACACACACACACACACACACACACACACACACACACAGAGTATTCCAAAGTAGTCACCTCATAGTCACACTAATAGAATGGTGTATGCCAAGGGCTGAGAGACTGGAGAAACAGGGAGCTGTTTAATGGATGACGAGTTTCAGGCCTGTAAGATAAAAAGTTCTGGAAACTGGCTGCACACCAGCCTAAATATATTTAATACAATGTGTAAGATGGCAAATTTTATGTGTACTTTATCACCATTCATTTTTTCTATTATAAACTACTCTTGGCATGCTCACATAGGATATCTGCAGTGACAGCGTCCTCAGGGAAGCTACAGGAAACCAAAAGGCTATGACGGTTGAACCAAGATGGACCGGAGGAAGAACAATAAACGGCGACTGCGATCCGCCACTGCCGACACCAGCAGGAAGCTCTTCCCAGACCCAGGAGTGACGGAGGTATCTACGATGACTGAATCCTCTGAAACTCCCTTGCCAATGGTCTCCACAGTTCCAATGCTACACCCCTCTTCCATGTCTTAAAACAAAGAGCCTGATTACCTCTGCCCAGCTAGGAACAGACACCCCTGTGTCTGTTGTCCATGTTCTGAGTGGTCAGGTCAATGTGTATAACAAAGAGCCAAGTGGTGGATTGAGACCTTTCAGGGCTGTATGTCATGGGAGAGACAAGGCAGCTCTCCTCTGAAGGGAGGAGCTCTTTTTGAGGCCTCTGGGCAACTCCACCATGTAGGAAAGGGAAAGCAGGGGACAGGAGTTGAGGGGAGAGGAGAGAAGAAGGAAGGAAGAAAAGGAAATAAACAGATTATGAAGACAGAGCCAAGAAAGAGGAAAACAAGAGCAAAGGAGAAGACTTTCTAAGATGCTCCAATCACAGGAAAATTATTGTATGCCATGCATAGAAAATGTTGTGACTTAAACACACACAATCAAAGCAAATAAAATTTACCCAATTCAAGTCAGCAATACTCAATACAGTAATACCATGTTCAGTTTTATTTCTCAAACATGGTTTGAATCCTCTGATTACAGAAATTCTCATTTACCCAAAGTACATGGGTGCTAGAGAGACAGTCCTTGATGCTCTCCCAAAGGACCTGAATTCTGCTTCCAGAACTTCTATCAGGCAGCTCACCACAGCCTGCAGCTCCAGCTTTAGGGAGTCTGACTCTGGTCTCTGTAATCACATGTGACATGTTCTCACATATACACATCAATGAGTTTTGTTGTTGTTTTGTTGGTTTTTCAAGACAGGGTTTCTTTGGATAACCATGGCTGTCCTGGAACTCACTCTGTAGACCAGGCTGGCCTCGAACTCAGGGTTCCACATGTTTCTGCCACAAGTGCTGGGATTAAAGGTATGCACCATCAATCAGCATGGCTTAAGTTATACATATATTTGTTTGGATTTCAAGACTCGGTTTATCTGTGTAGCTTTAGCTGTCCTGGAACCTGTTCTGTAGACCAGGCTGGCCATGAACTCAGAGATCTACTTGCCTCTGCCTCCTGAGTGCTGCAATTAAAAGCATGCACCACCATGGCCCAGCTTAAAAAAATTTTTTTTAAAGAGTATTGGTGAAATGCACATTCACTTTAGATGATCAATTAACTGCTGCTGTAAGCTTGCATTAGTCAGTCAGATACTCTTATAACCCCATTTTAGTTTCTTAAAAAAAAAAAAAAAAAAAGACAACTAGCACCACGCAATGATCATAAAGAACAACATCTGTGAGAGACGTTCCCTGTGATGCTGAGACACGGGGATGACTAAGTGGATGCTAAAGCACAGTCTACTGCTTCCTAGTTGTTCTGCTATTATCATGAAGGAGAAAACCCACAGACCAAGATATTAGAAAAACGTGTTTTTAAAAAAGGTCTCCATCATAATAGCCCTCAAGCTGCAGACTTAAAAATAGCTTCTGCTCTCCAAAGAAACCATGTTTGAAATTGTTGTGATCAGTGCAATCATCTTAGAGAGAGTCAAGCTTCTTCTTAATTGCTGGGCTGGACTATCTGTTTTCCTGTCTTGTCATATGTGCTTTCTCTGTGAACATTCAAAGCCCTGTCAACATTTTCAACCTCTTGCCTCCATTTCTCCCAGTCCCACAGCTTCTCTTTTGAGTGACGACTCTCTCTCATTTACCTGGGCTGAACTCCTCAAAAGTTCACAACTAAACTCCCTGCCTCAGCTCCATGTCAAAGCAGCCTCTTTCTGCTCTTTCATTGTCCCAAGCCCATCTCTGTGACAAAGGTGACCCTCCTAACACTCTAGGTCTTCAGCTCTGGAATGGAAGTCAAGATGAGGGTGCCACGTGAGCAAGAGTTCTGCTTCCTTGATCCTTAGAAGATGTGACAAACAATTATAATTATTCCTGCAATCTCTGCTCATTTTCACAATTCGTTCTTCATGCCCCTTGACCCTGAGCATGAGACCTTGTGTTACTGAAGTACTTCCTGCAGCCCTGCCAGCTGCCCTTTAGACTTGGAAGCTCTCCCTTGTGTCTGCCAAGTGGACACCAGGAGCTGTTTCAAAAGCTTCCTCCTTACTCATGCTCCCTGCCTGCTTTTCGAATGAATGAGCAGGAACACCCACCCTCCCTAAGGTGGAGCAGGTTTGGGGTGGAAAATAAACAATGAAATGAAATCTGGGAAAACTTTCTGTCCATGCAATTGTTCAAACATAGAAACTGCAGGCCTCTCTTACTACATTTTTGCGGCCCTTTCATCTCAAGAGATACTGTCTACTTACTTTCATTAGCTGTCACTTTGGAGAAAGACTTCATTCCTTGGACTCAATACAAGGTATCACCTGCCTTTACATTAACTCAGTTTTTAACAGAGTCCCTTCTTTTTCCTCCTTCACCTCACCTGTTTTCCACATTTGTTGTATGACAAGGATCACTTAAGTTGCTCATTTAAAAAGCAGACTCTGGGGTCTACCTTCAGCCTGACACAATCAAAATCTTCATGAGAGGAACTTGGAACTCTACCTTAAAGTGCCAGGTGCCTCTTAGGCCAGGAAAGTATGGGAAACACTGACAGCCTAGTAACTCTTTCAGTTTTTGTCACTGTTCTAATATCATAGAGGTCTGAAATATCTTGCCAAAATATTTATGTCACAAAGATGCTACCTATTCCAGCTACACTGCCTGGAATTACAATTAATTTGGACTTAAAATAGTATTACTATTTCAACAATTGTATTATTATTTATATTAACTGATAATTGAATAACAAACAAATAATTAAATAATATTGCAATTAAATTACAATAAATAATCAGACAATCTATTTTTTCTATTTTGAGTCTGCTGGTTCCCACTCATGCTTAAAGCCCCAGGAGTGGTGTTATACTGCATTACTACCCATCAAGTGCCACACTGGAGAAGTCCTACATGTGTCCTTGTAACTCACACCAACCTTAATGACTTAGAGGCTACAGAGGTTGCTTAGCAGTTCAGAGTTGCTCTTCCAGTGGACCCAAGATTGATTCCCAGCACCCATTTGGACAGCTAACAATCGTCTCTAACTCCAGCTCCAGGGCATCCAATGTAACTTCTGGTCTCCATGGATACACACATAAACACTCACACAGACATATAAACATAGCAAAAACAAATCTTAAAAAAATTAATGAATGATTAAGTAAAGCAACATTCAATTAAAAGGCAGAGTTCAAGGCCACTCTACAAAGTGAGTCCAGGACAGGTAGGGCTCAAGCAGAAAAGCCCCATCTCAAAAACCCAAAATAAATGAACTAAATGCAACAGGAAACTGTAGGCCCAAAAGACATGAAATATCATTTTAATATAAAATCCAAAAATGTAAAATTTAACAAAAAACAGGAAGCAACTATATTGTAGAATACTGAAAACAAAATTTCCATAGGGTTGTATCACAGTTATGTTCAATGTTACATTTTTTTTCAAAAGGAAGAATTCTACATAAAAGAAAAAGCTTCAAATGTAAACAGTCAATAGTTCCTATGATGAGCTTCACCTCTGAAACTCAGCAGATTGCAAAACTCAGTGCATTGATGGAGTTATTTATAAACTCTACTTCCCACCACCCTTAGCATGGTGTCAACCAACAGTAACAAACTAATGTTTTCCAGTAATCTCCACTGTGCTATTTACTTGCCGGCACTCAGGCCAAGATAATGCGACAGCAACAACAGAGCTAACATCACCATCAAAGAGCTTTGAAGTAAAGGCTGAGAATCATGGCCACACTATGTTCATTTTCTAGCCACTGTAACCTCAATTGTGCCAAACATTTTATAAAGTGATTTGGAGGTAGATTTTAAAAATACTCGCTTTGTTTTCAACTCCTCACGTGCTTCTTTCCTTGAGGAAAGCTTTAGGTAAAGAACATCCTCTTTATATATTACAAAGTAGGTCACCCCAAATGACAGAACACACTTTCTAAACTAAACCCTGACCACTCCTCCTAAATAAAGCTTTTAAAAACTGAAATATAACTCAACCAATGTGAAGTGTACGAACAGCGTGGTGAGCCTCTACATACGCACCAAGTTAAGAGCTGTATTCTTAACAGAGCTGATGAACAGCTCCCTAACACGAGGCGACTCCAGCACACTTGTCTAAAGCATCCCAGGCTGAGGGGCAGCCACTTCACACCAGCGCTAGACTCCACCTGGCTGCTCACCTGTCTGTAAAAGGGAGGAGGCGTCTCCTCTACATTAGAATAGGTGCAGGAAGAAAATGTTCTTATAAAAATGAACAAAGAAGAAAAATCCAAGTTGTGAGTCTTCTGGGACCACTGACTGCACCTTCAAACACTGACTCTTTGCAATGTATCAGCTCCTCAACAAAGCAAATTAGACCTTGGCAGTTGGTATAACTTTTCAGTTTTTCCTGTCTGTGGACCGAATTATGTGTCTGTTTGTCAAATCTCCACACAGTTTGGCCACTTACTTGCTGTCAGTCCCCCTTTCTGCTCTGCTAAGGAATCACCTGCCATTTCCAGGCTCTGTGTATGTGCTAAGTTTTCCACCCTCCCTTCCAAGCCAGGGGTGCAGAATAAAACCCAAGCCTGGCACATACAATTCATGCTCTCCTGATGGCTGAGATAACTGGACCCCAACTGCTGCCTTTGGTCAGCACTCATCCAATCTATCTCCCACCTTGGATTACTTATGGTTCCTTCTCACAATATAAAATCCCTTGACAGTGCTCAACTACAAAGTGTATGTCCACCAGTACAAATGCCTAAATGACAGGGTTCCAGATATAACAAAACCATAGGGAAAGAATTTCTAATGCACAAGAAACCTATTCAAATGAAAATCCAGTCAAAGGAGCTGCTAACTTACTACTTCATACAATCAGTAATGACAAGTGAGAACCCAGGGGCTCGAGGCAGTTCAGTGTTCAGCATGGGCTTACATGTGTGAGGCTCTATCCCAGCACCAAACGCAAACCCACCAGGAAACCTCCAAATGACTGTCAGGTAGTATTTCTTTCTTGACTCTGAAGATGACTGGGAGATTCATTTGTAATGAACACCACTGATAAACATTTTATGGAGTCCCAGCATCAGAATCACATATACATGAACTAAACAAAAGCAAGTCCCTAAAGCAGAACAAGCTTTCCTCAAGCTAGACAGCCTTACCCTGCCAATGAGAGATGTGAGAGCAAGATGACCTGTACATTGCAGAACCTCAGCAGCATGTGGGAAGGTCCTATCCTCCACCCAGCCAGGGACAACAATAATGGCGGGTGGGTGAGTGGCTGTCACAGCTTGAGATTCTGCTCTGCTCTATTCTTCAGGGTTCCTTTCTATGTCCCAGAAAGGAAAGAGGGCATCTAAACTGCATTCTGAGGTGTCAGTGATCACCCACCAATTAAACACAAGAAAAGCATCAGTCTAAGAAGCACTCAAATCCCGCACTGCTTTGGCCTGAAAATACCAATATCCAAATCTTCCACATGAAAAACGGAAGAACTGTCACAGCTTTTGATTACTCTAAACTAACATTAGTCTGTTCGTTCGTTCGTTTGTTCATTCATTCATTCACTATGGCAGTATTGAGTACTTAAGGTTAAATGCTATTGAAGTATGCAAAAAAAATCAGACTTTACATTATTTTTTATCTTAGTTTTGATGTGCATTAGTATGCAGGTGTCAGATCCCTTGGAATTTGAGTTACAGACAGTTGTGAGCTGCCATGTGGGTGCTGAGGATTGAGCCAGATCCTTTGGAAGAGCAGAGAGTGCTCTTAACCACTGAGCCATGTCTCTAGCTGGCTAGTCTTATATCAACTATATATACAAACTACAGTTATCTGAAAGGAGAGATGCTCAATTGAGGAAAAAATGCCTCTATAAGATCCTGCTGTAGGGCATTTTCTTCATAAGTGATTGATGGGGGAGGGTCCAGCCCTTTATGTTTGGTGCCATCCCTAGTTAGGTGGGGCAGGCTGAGCAGGACATAGGAAGCAAGGCAGTGACAGCACTCCTTCCTGGCCTCTGCGTCAGCTCCCGCCTCCAGGTTCCTGCCCTGCTTCAGGTCCTGCCCACTTCCTTTAATGATAAATTGTGCTATGGGAAGTGTAAGCCAAATGAATCCTTTCTTCCCCAACTTATTACAGTAATAGAAAGTCTCAGATAATGATTCAAAAATAAGAACAAGGGGCTGGAGAGATGGCTTGGTGGTTTAAAGCACTTCTTGCTCCTACCGAGGTCCCTGGTTTGACAGCCCCAGCACCCACCTGGTGGTGCACACCCATCTAACATCCTCTTCTGAAACGGCATGCATACAGTTAATAGGCACCCATACCATCAACACATGCACACACAATGAACAAATAAATACATACATAAATAAATCTATCTTTTAAGAGTTAAAAAATAATATTAAAAAGGAAAAGACAAACCCCAACAGGTCTAGAATTCCTATGAAAATTACAAATTTAAAAGGACTTGGGGGTTTGTGGAAATGTCTCAGTGACTGAGTAGTGTGGTATCCTAAAATCCTAAAGGCACTAGGTTTGTTCTCCAGGGTTGCAATATTTTTCCCTTTCAAAACATATTTCATTCTAGACATAAACTATCTGAAGAAAATATTGTAAGCCTAATTCATAATTACTGAGAGAAAATAATACATTAAAAGACATGGCTTAAGCAAGGAGTGGTGGCGTATGCCTTTAATCCCAGCACTCGGGAGGCAGAGGCAGGCTCATCTCTGGAGTTCAAGGCCAGCTTGGTCTACAAAGCAGGTTCAGGACAGCCAAGGCTACATAGGGAAATCTGACTTAAAAAACAAACAAACAATAAAACATGGCTTAATACACCTTTGATGGGCCTTATACTGAATTTATAGAGTACTTGTGTGGGGGGAGAATAACTAACCTTTTTAAAGCCTAATTTTCACCAAGGTAAAACTCTTATTCTTTTTAGATGACTATAAAGTAAACAAGTATAAACCATTTGATTAAATTCACCGATAATAAGGAAGCAGTAAGATGCAGCACAAGGGTACCCAGCACTGGAAAGAATGGATTCTTCATTACCACCAGACCTAAAGAGTGAGAACACGAGGCCGGGAAGGCAGAGCAGGCACAGCACTTGCCTACCACAAATAAACACCGTAGGCTTGAGCCTCAGATCTCAGCAAAAAGGAAGAAACAGAATTAACACAGTGACCATGAAAAAGCACTTGACAACTCAACATCACCTCATTTCTGTTTTGTTTTTGTCGATTCAACAGAAGCCAGAGTTCTCTGGGAAGAGGAATCTGCCCAGTCACTTCTTCATTAATGACTGAGGTGGGACCTGCCGTGCACTGTGGATGGTGCTGCCTCTGGGCAGGTGGTCCTGGATGGATAAGAAAGCAAACTGATAGAGCTGGGGGAGCAAGCCAGCAAAAAGCATGCCTCAGTGGTCTCTGATCCCGTTCCTGCCTCCAGGCTCCTGCACTGGCTTCCCTTCAGGACAGAAAGGACTACATGCAGTAGGGTGAAACAACCCTTTCCTCCCCAAGTTGCTTTAGTTATGGTGTTTTATCATAGAAACAGAAAGATAATTAAGATTAATGTCTATTTATAATGAACATTCTCAACAAACTATAAAGCAAAATGAAAAGTTTTAGACCTAATCAAACACATCTAAGAAAAACATATAGCGATGGCTGAGGAAAGATTGTGATTAGAAACCCCAGACTGCTCAGTCTTACTATTCCTGTATTACACTCAGGGTCCTGACAGCATAATAACACAACAACAAGACAAAACCAGGAGACAGAAGGCATGGTAACTGTAAAGGAACAAAGTGCCTTTGTGTGTAGATGATAAAGGTAGTGAGTCTTAAAGGGACACTGGGACTAGTAAGCTTTGCAGAGTCTCAGACCAAGGTCAGCATATGAAAATTAACACTACTCCCAACATAAGCAATTGCCACTTGGGAGTTAGATGTAAAAAACAGCACTATTTCTAATAACATACAAACCATTAGCTATTATGAGATAAGTCTAACAAGATAAATATGTTTAAGACTCAAGGATTGTTTTGACCAGTAGTCAGCAAAGTTTTCCTGTGAAGGGGCAAAGAGTGAATACAATACAAATTCTGGGAAATATAGTCTCTCTTACAAGCCTAAGCAGCTATAGAAATATGTAAAAAGAGGCATAGCTGTGTTTCAATAAAGCTTTATTCAAAGTAGGATGAAGGCCTGATTGGACTTTTAGACTAGATTGCAACATTGTTGTAGAGAAATGTACTCAAAAGATCTTATTGCTTAATGCTGATTAAAAGTGCCAGACTAGTAAAGTTACTTGCAAACTTGTTGGCTTTTGTGAAGTAGAGATAGCAATCATTTCTTCCCAGAGTAACAACATAAGGAGTTGTAATCTTTTGAATATTAAACTGTTTTATATCTAACTCAGAAATCCTATGGTAACATTTATGTTACATTACCTGTAGATGTCTGAGTAGTTTTCCAATGTTCTTTGAACTGATCATAAAATCTTTCTGGTTTCTTTTTTAATAATACCTTAATACCAACAAATAAAACTTTATACATGCTCATTTTATATTTGTCTGAGTGATGATTTTATTTTTTCACGTATTTTTAAATTCCCTTTGAAATAAATAATTTTTCATAACAATATTTTAAATTAATCACATCACATAACATTATTATAAAAGACAGTTGCCAGCCACTGTATTGGGAATTGGTATATAAGATAACCCTACCTTTCAATTAACAGATGCTTACTTTAGTTATTACATATGTACACATTTCTGTGTGAGTGTATGCAATGTGCATCCGGGTGCTTATGGAGAACAAGAGAGGGCTGGAGTGATAGGCAGCTGTGAGCTGCATGGCACACGTTCTAGGAAGAAAGCTCAGGTCCTCTGCAAACATGGCAAATGCTGTTAATCACCAAGTCATCTCTCCAGCCCCACAACACCTCTTTTCATGTCAACATTGCAAATTATGTTACCTTTATCAAAGAATGAGCTGCTGTTTATGCAAAGTTTATGTGGCCTGTCCTGTATTGAAGATCTAGACAGTAAAAGGAGACAATGTAGAATCCAGGCCTACTTTGGCACAAATCCTCCTTTTTATTATACTGTTTTCTATTAATAAGGTAATCCAGTGTGCTGATGGAGAGCTAGAAACAAAACAATTAAAATAGTGCTAAATCTCAAACTAAAAGCAAATAGGAACAAAGTAATCATAATAGAACATGACATTTCTCCCTATGCTTTTCAATTTAAAAATGGTAAAAACACTTAAGAGTCCCTGCCTGATTTATTCTCGATCCTCCCAGTTATTAGAAGACAGCAGATAATCTACCTTATATGAATTTCTTGCCAAAAGACTGTTCACGTTAAGTTCCAATGAGCTCCAATGGAATTTTATGCAAAGGTGATTTTGTAACCATTTTAATTTTCCACACACAAAGTCCCAAAGTGAGCCACTGAAAATCTGTACCCCAGAGAATTTATTCGGAATACCCTGACTTCCCCCTGCTGGGCAGTAAACCTCTTGAACTACTATTTTAGGAAATTGTGGTGTCCCTTTAATCCTGTTACAGAATTGCTGATGGGTAAGACGGCAAAGGAAGCAGGCTGAGAGCCTGTCCCAGAAAAGGGTCCAGGAAGGAGAACAAAGCACAAGCAAGCAAATCATTTTGCAAAAGAATTTTGTGAGATCTGTGTCAGTGTTAACAGCTCAACTCAAAAACCATCACCCCTGTGCAAGCCACCCCAGAGCACACAGCCCTGAAGCCAGGCCAGCGCTGGGACAGCCCAAGAGGCAACATCTGCAGTGTAGTTAAAGCTGCACCTATAGGAAACACAGCAGCCCTTCCTCTCTGTCTGTCTTCTCTTAACCAGGGAACCCCTGCTATGTGGATAGCCCACTGAGAAAGCACCTGTCTTTGCCTGCCTCTCCATGCCTTACTCATTTAAACCGTCAGGGCACACACATTCTGCTGCATAGTCCTGAATTCAGACCCTCCCCAAGCAACTGAGACAACACAGCTAACATTTTTCTTTTTAAAGTTGCTTTTCAAAAACCATCTCCAGTTCACTCAAGTCATTTTCAAAGTTCCCTTTGATTTTATAGTGAAAAACATACAGAGCTGATATCTCTTTCCAAATTAAACTAGAGTGCTAGAGATGCGTTGGCTGTTCTTAGACAATGCATGATAAAGACTAATAATCGCAATGTTTAGCTCTATTCCTAAAGTCCATATGTTAAGTTTGTGCAGCCTAACTCAGTATCACTTTGAAGCAAAACAACTTAACGTTTCTTGGAGTTCGCATTCTGCGGGCTCTTTTCTGATTGAGGCCCAAGTACTGCATGAGACTGAAGCTGACAATTATGAATGTCCAGAAAGTCTAGATAGAGGCTCCAGAAGTCTGGATATCCACTGTATGCCTATCTCTATCTGTTTCTACCCTGAAAAACAAAGTCTGATTCTCTAAATGCAGTGACTAGAATGTAGGGTTGGCCAGAAAGACCTTGATCTGTAGTGGGGTGAGTATGATCTGTCTCCATATCTATATTGATACACACACACACACACACACACACACACACACACACACGTATGCATATTACACATATATGAAAGTAACATAATAAAGCTCATTGTTATATAAAATTAATAAATCCTAGGTTTCTCACTCCTTCAGTGAGAGGTTATTGATAAGCAACAGAGGAAAACAGAATGAGCTGTGCATTACTGCACTGGAATCAAAGGTATCAGTATGACCTGCTAGCTATAGATGCAGGTTGACATAGAAATACTTACATGGGTTTCCTCTGTTTAAAGAGTATATCTAGAAACAATGGTACTCTGGTAGAAATGAGTACACAGCATTGCGATTTGGGTGTCTAATATCATTTGCCAACAAATGGAACCAGGGCTCCGTATAGAGATGACTAATTCTAGCCCTAGGTGAGCCTAAGATATCTTGTAATGCCAGAAAAGAAAAAGCAAAGGGACCAATAACCAACCTAAGCTTACAATGGCTGAAATCAGAAACATCTGGACAACAAAATAAATGGTACAATACTAGATTAAAGCCTAAATTAAAAGGTAACACCTATGAGTCTACACTGACATAATTAAAAATGGTTTGAAAATATCAAGTAATGGAGACAAGACAGACTTTCACTTAGAATTACCCATTTATGAATATATTCATCTCCAAGAAATAAAAATTAACTTCATTTCATACCTTCCTCCTTAAGAGTAGAAAGAGGGCAAGTGTAGGTAAGCCTGGCAAACATCAGCTCTAAGCCATGCTGGTAGCATGCGTCAACCTACACCCTTGATATGACACAATGCAAATGGCAGCCATCTTTGTGCCCTCCTTCCCAAGCCCTAATTCCTAGTTTAGCCACAAAACAAAACACCACCAAACCCAACAAAAACAGACAGACTCAAGTGGAAGGACGTTCTCACCAGTGGTCTATATTATGGCCCTTAAAACAAGGAAAACACTTAAAAACTGTGACAGACTAGAGGGGGCTAAGGGTATATGACAGCCAACTATAATGCGGCAACCTGGACGTGGATCCCCAACAGAAAAGGACCATACATAAAGACTAGAGAAGGGATCCATTGTGTCTGGCTTAGTTTACAGCACTGTGCCAATTACTTTCTTTTTTTAAAAAAATATTTATTTATTTATTTGAGTGTTCTATTTGCATGTATGACAGAAGAAGGCATCAAATCCCAATATGGATGGTTGTGAGCCACCATGTGGTGGCTGGGAATTGAACTCAGGACCTTTGGAAGAGCAGACAGTGCTCTTAGCCGCTGAGCCGTCTCTCTAGCCCCACCAATTACTTTCTTAGTGTGACAAATACCGCAATATAGGATGGTGACAGTGGGGAAAACTGGGTGAGCAGGTGTATGGAAACCTTTTGTAATGTCTCCCCCAATTTTTAGTAAACCTAAATCTACTCTAACAAAAAGGAGACCCTGACCATCAGACAAAATATAGAAACAAAATCAGATCTATGCTATTTATAAAGGATAATTAAAACTGCAATTTAGTAAGAGAAGGAATGAAATATATATATAGGTATATATACAACCTGATATATATGTCAGAAGAGAGTTGTTTTAGCAGTATCAACATTAGACATAAATAGCATATAAGCCAAAAAGGCATAAAGATTACAAAGATGTTACTCAGTGATAAAAATTTCCCAAAGCATAAAAATCATGAAATTTTCAGATACTAAAAAAATTGCCTAATTTTTCTTAAACAATGCACGTTGCTAAAGTATATAGAATTAAAGAAGAACTAAAAAAATTCATATTGCTTATCATTTTCAACTCACACTGGTATCAGGCAGGTGAGAAGGAATGTGTAAGAATATTGTAGGATAGCCTTCAAAATATACAAGTCATAAAACAATCATATTATTATACCCCAAAACAGCCTCAACACAGCAGAAAAGCAGATGTCATCAGAGATGTCCTCTGACCATACAGCTAATATTTTAAGAAAAATTAACAGCAAAGCTTCTATGTAAATGTTCAAACTTTTAAAACATAAGTAATATATTGAAAGGAAAAGGTCATAACAGAAAGCTCCAAATATTTAGATCTGGACAAAAATGGACGTACCACAAAGCAACAATGTAAGATGGAGCTAAAATGGTATTAAAGAAACACACGTGGCCATAATGTGCACATCAGAAATAAAGCTAAATAGTAATTAAATATTCACCTAACTTAAGAATTTAGTTGAAGAAACCACAGGATGAACTCAGAAAAAGTCTAAAATGAGAAACAATAAAGGTAAACATATATACTAATGAAAAGAAAAGAAAATACCACATGAAATGAACAAGTATTAAAACTGGTTCTTGGGGGAATCAAACAAAGCTAGTCACCTCATGGTGACTTAATTTTTTCTCAGATAAACTGATAAATAAATACTGCTTTCCAGTGTAGGAACAACACTGAAAACAATCATTAACCAGGAACTGATGCTGTGGGTCAGAAACTGTTGTCCAAGAAGAAAAGGCCACCTGCCACAAAGAGCACAGCTTCCATGTAACCCTCTCACTGTCTACAGACGCCAACTCCTTTCAAAGACTTGAGCAATGGGCATTGGGCTGCTAATGGCACACGTAGGCTCTTGATTATACTGGTTTCTTTGAACGTTAATGGAGGTGATGGAATTTTATGGCAGTTGTAAACTCTTCAAAGTCACACACAGACACACATAGACACACACAGATGCACACAGACACAGACACACACACACATTTATCTTAAATTAATTTAATATAAAGATAACCCCGAGAAAACAATTGTGGTGCGCTCTGTAGATACTTGATTCTCAGGAAATCAAGCAAAATGTTCCTTTTTTCCAGAAATTTGAGCAATTTCATCAAAGGTATCCCAAATACAAATACAAAACTAGGATCCCAGTGAAAAACAAAGCACTACCCTTTTACCATAAATGTCATCCAGTAATAGAACATCACACATTGCACACACTTAACAGCTGTTTCAGAGTGTTGCCAATGCAAGCATATAACGCATCTCATTTCCAAGAATACAACCCATACCTCACACACACACACAAGTGGAGAACGAAGCAGAAAGGCACCCATCATTTGGCAAACAAACAAAGCCCCCTAGATATTTTCAAATTCTTAGCTTAATTAGCAATCCCATTTACATGAAGTTTTCCAAAACATGAGTTTAGCACACTTCCACTATGCGCAGTGTTAGGAGTGGAACTTGGAGTCACAAACAAGCTAGGCAAGTACTCACCTACCAAGTCACAGGCACAGGACTATTCAAGTCTTCTCACACACACACACACTCACGCACACACACACGCAGAAATATGCAATATAATTATTTGAAAATTTATAAAAGAAGTATTAAGAATGTATTTTAAAGTCTTATTTTCATATAATCTTTTTCAAGAATCAAGTTACAAATTTACTATTTCTACCATGTATTTTTAGCACCCTTATCTAGATCCACTAGTCTCCTTTTTGGGGTTAAAATCTGGGAATCTAGAGATGATTCAGTTCCAGCTTTGATGCCCTGGCTAAGTTCTTGGCAGGACTTTTGCTCTTAGAGAAGATTTACCACATGGTTCCTCCTCCTACCCAGGAGAGGCTCCATGAGACAAGCGGTAATCACTCAGCAATGCATCCAGGTTTCAAACATGAGAGGCGAGAACATTCTGTGTCCTTTTCCCAAAGCTCTCCCTGGTAAACAGAACCTAGAAGCACTGAGCTCCGTGAGTCCCGGGAGGGCAAACTTAAGTTTCAAGTAAACATGTGCAAGTGGATTGGAGGGAGGGCAGGACACGAAGTGAGCTCTCAACAGGAACTGGCTCATATGCTCACAGCGTGTGTGTGTCTGTGTGTGTAGTGTGTGTGTGTGTGTGTGTGTGTATGTGTAGTGTGTGTGTGTGTGTGTGTGTGTGTGTGTGTGTGTGTGTGTGTGTATGGGTTGGGGCTGATGGGTGAGGCCAGGAGGAAAGTCTGGAACTTCCACCAGGATTTCCAGTCCTGAATCCTACTCATTGCCTCTGTGCAGAGTTCACGTAACCTGCTGAAGCACAGCCTGCCCCTAGGTCAGGAGTGGGGCTTTCATGATCTTGAGTAGTTAAGAGAACTCTATCTCATCTTGCCCCAGGGGATGGTAGAGGGAGGTCCCTAGGTACCTTGAGCAAAGGTTTTTCAACAAAAACACAGATGATCAGGTGAAGGGGATAAAATATAATAGTAGTGAAACATAGAAGAGTATTTTTACAGCCATGTGCTTCGAATCAGGAGATGAGCTCTATTTCCTGACTCTTTCTTTGGGCCCTGGGCTCATCTTACTGCAAGCCTCTAGGGCAGTGGCTCTCAACTTGTGGATCATGGCCCCTTTGTCCTGCACATTAGACAGTTACATTACGATTCGTAACAGTAACCTTATGAAGCAGAAAGGAAATACTTTTATGGTTGGGGCGGAGGTCACCATCACATGAGGAACTGTATTAAAGGGTTATAGCATTAGGAAAACCGAGAACCACTGCTCTGGGTGACTGCCAAATTATCTCAGTATCCTCAACCATAGTGCTTTTAAAAGGCCAATCAATTCCTTAGTAACTTAAAAAGCCTGAGCCTTCTAAATGAACTCAAGGTCTCTAGAACAAGTGTACACGTATGCAATCCCCCAATACCACAACAACAGAAGCAATGAGGTATTACTTTTGTCCACTAGACAAACAATAAATATTTTTATTGGATCGGGACTCCCCCAGATTTCCATCACATAAGGGCCCAAATATCATGAGCTATTCAATAGGAATCCTAAAAATGACAGAGCCTCACACTGTATTCAGTGTGCTGCTTTGTTTTGATGGGTTTCTGAAGTGTAATCAGAATTATATTGAGTAATACATGTCTCAAAACAGTAACAATGGAATGACTAGGAACAGCTGGAAAGAAAAATGGAGATGAAAAACGACCTTAGGAAAGTACTAGATTATTCTATCTAGGTGGGTCCTATGTCTCCTTTCACTCTGTGAACTTCAAATCCCCCCTTGGAATGGTCAAAGAGTTCTTTGTGTAAGACAGTGTAACAAGTGTTTTTTTCCAGATTCACTGAGTTTCGGATGGAGTCTGAGGGAAAGGATGTAATTCCAAACAAGCCAGGTGTGCGGGATAAGGAGCTGACAGGCAGGAACTCTGCTGGGGAACCTGAGGGAATGGAGGCTCTTGTGAGGGTGGGAGGGCAGGGCCTGTCCTAGCACAAGCGCACAAATGACATTCCTCATGCACACTCAGCGTACTAGTAAGAATCTTCACACTGTCTACTATTATTTCAATATGCAACACTAGCTTTCCTAAAACAGCTTTCTTTAGCTCAAAATCATGTATCATTTTCAGTCCTTCACACTCTGACATGTATCCTCCCTCTCATCACAAGTTCAATGCACATCTGAAATCACATCAAGCACACGGTCCCCATGCAAATGGCTTCTGATGTTGGTTTACCCAGGCCGCTGTGCTCACTCCTGCCCATCCTGCCTCCCCCGAGGTGTGGGCATTCCCTCAGCACACATCATATGCTGCTGCATACTTCTCTGCAGCTTGCACTGTGACAGCTCCTTTTTCAGGGAAGACCACAGCTTGAGGGTGGGGGCCATGTTATATTCAAACTTTTTTTTTCTCCATAGTACCTGGCACAACTATTTATACTTAAAAACTACTCAATAAATATTCATTAAAAAAGCAGAGACATTCTCCAGTTCACTCCACATCTATCTCACAGGCCCATGAAAAGGATACACTGGAGGACAGAGGAAGTGATGTAATAGCTACTGTTCTCTTTTCTGGAACTGAGACAGGCCTGGCTCACTATCACCCTAGAGGAAAAGGGCTTCCGAGAGCTCCATGAATTCAGACCATGGAGATTCACATTAGGTGCTTCTAAATGTGGTGTCCTTCCTACCCTTGTTCATGCATTATGCCCACTGCTGGCCTTGTCTATCGGAAAGATAGTCTCAGGCACACATCTGGCATACCTGCTTAAAAATGTAGGTGACCAGGGCAATTTGAGAAAAGGTGTTTCCTTTTTAGTACCGCCCTCCAGTCTCAACAGTGTCACTTCAACAATGACTACTGTGTATTTAATGGCTGCCATTTGTCTTCCTCCTCATTCACCCTGACTCCTCTATTCTACCTGCACTTTTAGGTCACAGCAATTAATACCTTCCAGGAAACTATGTGATTTACCTACCATATTGACTACAAAGTAGACTATTATGCCATTATTTATTACTTTATCTCCCCTACCCCCTGCTATAATAATTTTAGCTCCATGAAAGCTGATCTTTTTGTGTTTGCCGGATTTTGAGACAAGGTCTCATGTAGCCCATACTGGCTTTGAATGCACTATGTAGCTAGGATGACCCTCAACTTTGGTGCTCCTGTCTCTACCTTCGGTGTACTAGTATTGCTAGTTTATTCAGTGCTGGGGGTTGAATCCAAGGGCCCTGAGCATGCTAGGAAACTACTCTGCCAAATCAGCCACATCCTCCTCAGTGATAGCTAATGTTCTTGAGCAAGGACCCTCTTTTCACTATTCCTGGCCCCAGTCTAAGCCCAAATAGTAACAATTACCTGGGGAAACATGAAAAGACTGTCCTGTAAGTTCAACATACCTTTGACTTATTTTTGGCCTTCCTTCAGAGCATTACAAAGCCACAGCAGGGCACTGCTAGGGGAACAAAGACCATGCATGACAGCCATTGCTTTGGAACCTGGCAGCTGGGAGACATCTCCAACACTTCGAGAAGGCTCGCTAAGTAACACACACCAAATAAAAACTTTTGACTGTTTATAAGGAAAGGATTAATTTATCCTCCAAAGTAGTATTTTAATTAAAAATGACTTTGGGGGCGCTTTTATCCAGAAAGCAATATATCGCCAAAGGTAAGTTTTAACAAGGGCTAGGTTTTAACTTTTTGAAAGAGCCCAGTGCCACCAAGTGCTTTTCACATCAAGGTAACAGAAACTAATTGTTTTTGCCCCCTGGGTTAAAGCAGATGCTGCTACTCCCAGCTGCAGGTGACCACTTAGAGAGTCTCCAGCTCTCTCTGAGAACTACAGTCACACCATGGGAGAAACTCTGCCACAGCCCTTTTGGACTGGGGAACTCCTTTGCCACTTACATGGTCTCCTTTTACTGGAGCACAGATCCTCAAGAGGGAAGAGCAAACATGACTAGCCGTCATAAATAGGAGTGTCTTTAGTGAAGTCTGACTCATTCTGGTGACAGAACACACTGGCAAGCAATCCACTTAGCACTTACAACGTCATCATTTTGTACTTTTGTTTTTCCATCTAAAATTGTATTTTTCTTAGCATAAAATAAACAATGGATACAGGTCACCAAATGAGTTCCATTAAGTATTATTCCATTTCTGGACAAATTGAACATTTTATGTTTCACAATTTTGCATGTTGAGAAATATGGAAAAGATATTAAAATTCTTGAAGCACAGACTGTCTATTATGGGTATCCTTTTAAAAGACGGAAATAACTTTTAAATTATATTCAATTATAAGTACTGATGCAACATATTAGTGAAGGGCTGTCTCTATCCCAGATTTTCTACTGTCTTCTAGTGCTGGGGTCTGGGGCAAGCACTGAAGGGTGTGTCTGATCCCTGTTCCCCAAACAACAGCTGCTTTACATAATTAGGGAACTGGTTCACCTTTACTTCTTTCTAGGTTCTGCTTTTCAAGAAAGTGATTCCAAGACCATCCTCTCTTTCAGTCCCCAAGCTGTCCTTGGCAAGTCAGTCCCACTCTGCTGCTCCCATCTGTGTGGAGATCTTGTCAAGCATAAAGGGCCTCATTTCTCTCGTCTTCATGGCCACAGCCACCTGGCTGTGTGCTTTCCACCCCAGCTTCACTCACTCACTGTCCCTGTCCACAGGGAGCTCAGGGAGCAGTGGCCCTGGAGCACCGTGCATCGGGAGGGAGAGGGCCAGTACTGCAGCAGCCCCTACGAGAGGGCAGGCACGCCGTGCTTGCTGAATTAAACTCACTCTTCACTACCTCACCGTGGCCCCACCCTTCCCTAGGTCCACAAGTCCTATGCTTGCTCAAGCCCATGGTTTAAGGATGACAGGCTGTGGTTACTGTCACTTAGCTACAGACCGGGAGAGTCCTGCTGCTCCAGCTACAGAAATGGAAAGAGATGCGTGGAGGGACCAAAGGCGCAATATGTCTTTCCCAGTGTATGCTCTCTGGGTTTTAGTACTTTCCATGACAATCTCTAGAATGCTGGTGGTCTCACTTTGTTTCTAATGCTGATCAATCACAACACACTGACTTTAAGGAAACCAACCACCTGGTGACAGATAAAAGCAGAAAAGAGATGGCCTCTTGGTCTAATTTGCCTAGTCATGAAAAGCTGTTACTCCCATCAACTACCAGGGAGGAAGCACAGTATAAAGAGAAAAAGCACATGGGTTGGAGAGGGAAGTGCATCTCTCCTGACTACCTTTGTGGTTCCATACAAGTGACCTTTCCGGGTTAGCTCAACTGAGCAGGAGGGAGTAAAGCAGGGAAGGGGCCTGTCCTATTATTTTGCTCCAAATGTTACTTTTACTGCCATGAAAATTAAGCTGACCACCTAGGCCATCTGAAGCCTTCCTCTGGCTAAGATGCTGCACTGCACAAGTAGGCAGCATGTCACTGAGCTCCACAGGCAGGAAAGACAATTCTTTTCTTTTCCCTTTTTTTAAAGCTCAGAATTCTCAAAGTGGAGAAATCAAGTTTCCAAACTGGGGAGAAATAAAATAAAATAAAATAAAATAAGTTCAGAGTTTGACATGTCCTGTTAAAACAGAAAAAGAATTGATGTCAATTAGTAGGCAATGTAGCTTGTGCCCTCACACCAAGTGATGGGGGCACTTGAGTGATATTTAGATTGAAGAAAAAACTTGTATAGAATATTCAGGTAATTACACAAATGGTTTTTCTCACTTTCTAACAAACTACAATATTTAAGCAGTATACTTTTGAAAGAACTTTTTTTTTCATCTTTTATATATACAACCGGAAGCATGACCAAGACATGGTGGATGAACAAACCCCACACTCAAAACTCTCCCCTCAGATGCGGTAGGCTTCTCTAAGGAACATCAAGATGTTAGTTAAATACACAAGAATCAAAACAAAGCTTTCCTCAGGGTTCTTGGCCAAACTCGGTCTTAACAAGAGGCCTTTCTCATGCCACTGCAACTTCTTAGGAGTGATAAGTAACCTAGTAATAACGTTATGTTCCCAACAGGACGAATTCTGGCAATAAAAGCAGACAGTTAATTCTACTTGAAACACGAGTGACCCTGCCAGTGTTGCTCCCAAATGAGGTAATATCCATGGCTTTTATCTGTTCCTTATTGAGATTTAATGTCATTTACTCTGGGCTCTTTAGAACCTGCTGTACACCCTCGCCTTTCCTAATGTGCAGCACTTCCACCCACTGCAGCGCTGGGGTTCTGAACCTCTGGCCGTGAAGTGGCTAGGAAATGAGCCCCATGTCCTTGTTCTGCATGCCTGTGATCTGAGTCTCCCCAGACTGGAAAGTCAGGCATCACAGATTGTTGTCTTTAAGGTATACTAAAGAACACACTGCATTGATATGTTTATGTAAACATCTTCAAAGAAGCCATATGTATAATTCAAGAAAATGTTCTGTGAAAGAATTTGTTTTCTGATTACAAAATGATTTCCTGCTCTTGAAAAGCTAACAGTTCTGTATTTACTTAGCTGGCTGTGATGGTCCCATGGAGACTATCACCCCTCATGTCCCTAATATCTCTTTTCCAAATGCAAGTAGTTACTGGCTTCAAAGGTAGCTTCATGTGTAGAAGAACCTACGCATAAAGACCCCTCTCTGTCTTAACCCTTTAGATGTTCTCCCGGAAGAGCCACAGTCAACAGTCCAGAGAGACCAGAGGGCTCCAACTCCTTTGACTTCCTTTTCAAGCAGGGTGAAGCAGCTTTAATTAACACAGGACTGTCAGACCAACACAGGGAATACCCAGCACCCACTCTATGCCTCCCCTCCCCCAGTAAAGCCTTCCATCCACTTAGGAATAAGAGCCACAGCTGTACAAATCCAGAATTGGAGGCTTTTTGTTAGTCCAGAGTTTCACATGATAGTCAACAGAGTATACCTGAGAACAGGAGAGGTAGCCCACACAGAGTGCAAACTCATGTGCGGCTGCTGGGCAGAGGGTGCAGCAGTCAGGGACTGCCACAGAGGAAGGCTGGGGTCTCCTTGAAGAGAGCCACCTGCACAAGTGGGAAGAAAAGGAGGAGTGGCTCCACCAACCCTGCTTCTGAAGCTCTGCTGCCTCGCGGCTGCAATCTTTGCTGCTCTGGGCAGCCCTACTCCCTGTATATACAGCTGCATCTTCAAGATTCTGTTTTGCTCATTCCCTTGTCACTAGTCTGTTTCCTTTGAAACAGCAGCAGAGTTGGGGCCAAAAGATCTAACTTTGGCTTTCCGAGGCGGCCTTTCTACTTGTGCGGTCTCTGTGACTTCCATTACGGCACATCTCGGCCAGGCCAGAAGGTGCAGAAGGTGGCAATGCCGCCCATCAACTCATCTTCAGGAACTTGCAAAATACGTATCAGACTCAGGATGGGCAAGTGACGTGAAGACAGAGGGCTGCGTTACTGCCGTTGATGAGCAATGAACCCCATACTACATGATGCAGAAGAGATTCATTCTAAAATAAAGTCAAGAAGACACCTGGGTCAGATCATGCTAAAGGAGATAATATGCCTCTGCTCCAAAATGGTGTCTTCTGCTGAGAGCATGGTCTGAAACATTTAATCATATTGTTTTACTGGCCCTTATGTTATTATCAGGTGACAATAAATGCTGTGAGATTGTCTTTATTTAAAAAAAAAAAAAAGGCTCTACTCCCCCTTACTTTACTCTTCTCTCTCTCTCCCCCTCTCTCCCTCTCTCTGGGGTACCCCTCCCCCTTTCCTTCTTCCCCCATGCTCACTTAATAAGCCTCTATAACATAAGAAAAGAAAAGAAAAAAGAAAGAAAAAAAGAAAGGAAAAAGAGAGCTCTAACTTGTTTGACTAAGGCAATGCTGATCTTTGGGCCTTTATGGCCTGTCCTCAAGGCCAACCTGTGCCTGCCTCTCTTTACCACAGGAATGAAGTGAGGACCCAAAGGGTGTTAGCGATTAAGACTTTAGAATAAGAACCACATGAGGCTGGAGAGATGGTTCTGCGGATAAAAGTGCCATTCAAAGTGAATATCCAGTCCAAGGTAAATCCAGAGCTACAACCTGAAGTGAAGAAGAAATAACCTCTGCAAGCTTACAGGCCAGAACCCTGCTGTACACAGCAAAAAGACAAGACAGATCCTCTCAAACAATGAGGAAGGTGAGAAGATCTGGGACTGTCCGATGACAGACAGCCATCTGGGTGTCATTGCATGAGTGAATCCCTGCCCTCAAACACTTCTCCCCATCCAACAAAAGAAACTACGAAAACCTGTAATACACATAACACAGAGCAGATGATCTAAGCTCTGAGACCCTGGCACAAGGAAGGGGAGACAGCGCCCACAAGATCAAGATGACAATTTGCTCTACATTTCCTTTATTATGTGCAGGTGAGTTTGCCAGGGTCTACAGGGGTGTGAGGGGTCCTCCCTGGCGATAAAGCAGTACGTGCTTTTAGTTCTTAGGACTTGATATTACCTCATTTTTATTGTCAAATTAAATACTGAAAAGTAAAACCTGCTTGGGGCTGTCTTTAATTTCAAGTGTAAAATCCTGAGAACCACTGAGGTGGAGTTTCAGTCTGACTCAAAAGTTACAGTTTCCAGGTGTGCTGCGCTCTCCTCCACTTTACGATGATCTCCCTGTACTCGACACTCCTTCACCATGCTTGACTGACTGCTTTCAGCCTCTGTGTAACTACTACCTGCTCTGTGGTACTTGCCTGATTTCTCCAACTCAAATCGGATGGCCCTGCCATGTGTCACCCAGACTTAACATGCACCTTTGGGATTACCTGCTCTTTGTTCTTTATGTTGTTCAGGCCAGAAATGACTTAGCTGCTGTTCTATGACACAACAGCATATAGCGGCATTCAGTAAGTCTTTGCTGAACATATAAACAACCAAGGAGCAAAGATTAAAAACACAGCTCTACCTTACATTTCACCTACGGGGATTAGTTTTCATCACAGGGCAGGATGGATATCTGATGAGAACCAGGCAGTTCATCTCTGGAATGCCATACTGTGAACCATTTCACACACTGCCTCACACACTGCCTCCCATGCCAGTAGTGTAGACTTCAGGTTTACAATATGCCCTGGGATCTCCAGGCCAACTCTCATTCTGGTTATAATCTAGTAACTTGACCTGAAGTTTAAATCCATCCTCACGCATGCCCAGGTGAGCATCCGCAACAGTCATGTGATACCCATTCCCAGGTTACAGTTTTAAAAGGATGGTTGCAATGAGTTCTCATTCATTTGTTGCGCTTAAGTAAAAAGAATAATAAAATTCTATATTTATTTAAAACAAAGGCCAGCAAGATAGCTTGGTTTTCCGTTGCTGTGATAAAATTTGACCAAAGCAACTTGTAGAAGACTTTATTTGGGTTAACAATTCCAGCGAGTTAAGAGTCCTTGACGGCAGAGTGATGGCATGGTGGCAGAAACAGGAAGCTGAGGGTTTGCATTTTGAAACACAAGCAGGAAGCATAGAGAACAAACTGGAAATGGTGTGAGTCTTTTAAACTCTCAAAGCCTGCCATCAGTAACACACTTCCTCCAACAAAGCCACAACTTCTACACCTTCCTAAACAGTGCTACCAGCTAAGGACCAGGCATTTGAATATCCAACACTCTGGGGGACATTTCTCATTTCAAACCATCACAACCTTGAACAAGAAATGGTCCAGAATGTTCTATAGAAATACTTGATGGAAAAGCATGTTGGAGAATTTAATGCACACGGTAATCTGCTAAATCAGTGTATACTGGTTCATACCTGAGTTGCATGAAATACTATCTGGGAGATATCTAGTCTTTAAGAAGCAGAAATGAGTAAGTTATACAGATACACTTCAGATAAACTTAAAAGCCTGTGTATCAAAAGCCGGCATTATTCTTCACCTGCTAAGAATATACGAGAATTAACAGTTCATCTTACGGTGTCTATGAAAGTCAGACCGACTCATTCCACTTACTTGCAGAAGTGTCCCATGAATATGGTTTTGTCGGAAACACTGGTCAGTGCTGTTGGGGAGAGAGTCCAGCAGAGCATGGAGGGTACTTGGCATTTGGTCTATCGTAATGAAGGGAACCAATGCACGAGCTGCCATTTCTCGGGAGCGGTAAATAGGTGAGTGACCACACCTGGGGAAAAATAAAAACATAATATCACTCAGTGCTTGTTTCCACACCTGAATTTTTGTTTTTTGTTTTTTTTTTTTACAGAATCAGTACCTCATTCCAAATGACTATTCATATTTTTTCCTTCTTCAAATGATGTTTTTCTTTGCATCAGTATTTCATGGTTTACATTGCTTTAAAATAACACTAGCATATATAATTCTATCCAAGGAACAAAAGATAATAACAGGTAACAGCAAAAATGGCTTGCTCCTTAGTGATGACATGCCTGTAATCCCAGCACTCTTCAGGCAGAGGCAGGTGGATCTCTGTGAGTTCGAGGCCAGCCTGGTCTACAAAGTGAGTCCAGGACAACCAAGGCTGCACAGAGAAACCCTGTCTCAAAAAACAAAACTATATATATATTAATATATATTACATATAGGACACACACACACATATATGTATATTAATCGGACACCTATGAAGAGTGGAAAGTACTAAGGTAAGTGCCTTAAAAGTGAGACCTCTGAGCAGCCTATATGCTGGTTGGAAAGATGAGACGCACATTTGAAATGAGGAGCAAAACCAAGGCAGTATATGGAAAATGGTAAATAAACAACTTGACGCTATAGCTACAACAAGTGAGAAGAGAAAGACTGAGAGTCAGGAAAGTATGGTTCTAGTTGGCCAAGAAAAACAAAAATCAAAAAGCTGCCCTGGCTAAGAACAGTAGTATATAAAGTAAAGGGAGAAATGCTCAAGAGACAGGTGGTGTGTTTTGATGACTCAGGTACTGACATGAAGGCTAAGGAACTGATGGGACAGGCCATACCGAGGAGCATCCCAAATGGCAGGCAACAGGGTATGAGGTTCCTATTAAGAGGGCAAGACATGAACCCCAGGCTCCAAATCCTCACCGTTGCGCTGACTCACATCCAGAGAGTGGGAGTTACGTAAGGGACAGCCATGGACAAGCAGTATTTTGTGATGCTACACAGAGCACTGGAAAGGCAGGGCATCTATGGATGGGCCTCTTGACTTTGTAAACACTTAGCTCCTGAGAGGCTACTTTGGTGAGTGAGACTGTGAAGCAGAAAGCATTTGTAGACACAACACAGATAATAAGGGAGAAATTCAATCTGGCGAAGTCTCAGTATAGTAAATTCTTTGCTAGACTTCTCTAGACTTCATGATATTTCATCCAGTCACAAAAGCAACTCAATTTGCAGAGCTATCTTAGATGCTAAGGCAAAAGATCAGAAGACAGTAGGTTTTATTTGACAAAGAGATGGCCTCTTAACTTTCCGCAAAAGCAAACAGTATTATAAGAACAATTTGGATATAGTCTGTTGGGGCCATGACCATGGAAATGTAAGATGCAGAGGGGCAGAATCATGGGTAGAAATGTTTATAATATACGAGAATAAAAATAGATACAATTTCTGGGGCCAGAGAGGTGGCTCCCTTAAGGTAGTTCCACACGTGCCTGGTGGTCTGAGTTTGATGCCTGAAACTCATGTAAAGACAAAAATCAACCCCATCGAGCTGTCCTCTAACTTACACACACACACACACACACACACACACACACACACACACACACACACACACACACGGCCTACATGTGAGCACATGCATATGCATGTGCACAAATGATAACAAAAGAGGAGAGAAAGAGTAGAAGTTGATTGAAAACAAAGTCCACCCATCAGTGCATGACAGAGACTGGAGAAAGTGCCATTAGGTGGCACAGAGGAGGAAGACAGCCAAGGCTTCAGCAGGTAGTCAGTGAATTCCTTCTGGGCTTTAATTAGGTTGTGACAACTCACCCATTTTCTCACTTATTTTTCTTTAAAATGATCAAATGTTTAATCTGTAATTAACAGACACAGTGAAATGTTTGTTTTGGCCTATGGAGGCAGAAAACTTCATTCAACAAAGAAAAGAAAGTATTCTGAAAATGCTTTACAATCTAATTAGCACACTCTGCACAGCCACTGTTCTGATGCTTCCCAGTCTATCCCTACTCAACTCACAGCCTGTGTTATAGTGTTTCATGTTACCGAAAGGGCTCTTGTACATAAATTTTTCCTTTCAAATACAAATAACTCTGACATGGTTACAGATATTTAGTTTCCAATTAGCAACAACCATACACTAAAGACTGGCCTGCTTTCTGCTCCTGACTTTTTCCAAATGATGATTTCCCCAAAAGAATCTGGCATCTATCTATACAGGGCAAAGAATTAAAAGTGGAAAAAATGCCAGAAAGTTCTGCTTTCTGTACCCAGCTTTAGGTACTTACTAACCCCATACCATAACCACGTAGTTAACAAGCAGAACTAACACTATCCTCCAAAAGTAGTGCATGCTTTTAATCCCAACAACCTGGGAGGAAGAGGCAGGCAGATCATTATGCAGAGCCAGCCTGCTCTACATATCAAGTTACAAGGCTTGACCTCTGAGATTTGCACAGTAGAAGGAAAGAACTAAGTCTCACAACATGTCCTCTGACTTCCACACATGTGCTGTGTGACATGCATGTACCCAACCGCCCCCCCCTACTAATTAAATGTAATTTGAAAAACGTTAGACCAATGCAATTGTTAAAGATGGCAATTTGTAAAGTAAAATTTAATAACATTCACCATAAAGTAATAACCAAAAGTAATTTCACAATCTTCTAGTGTAAACTATATAAGCAGGAAATTAGATCACACTTAAATTAACATATATGTACATGTGTATACACACATATACAAACACTAAGGAAAAATACATTTGCAGGTTTGTTTTGACAGTTGTAAAATATCTTACAAAAACTTAGGCCTGATGGTTGGTGGCACACGCCTTTAATCCTACCTCTCAGGGAGGAAGAGGTAGGTGGATCTCTTTGTGTTCCAGGCCAGCCTGGTCTACAGAGTAAGTTCTAGGACAGCCAGGGCTACACAGAGAAACCCGGTCTCCAAAACAAACAAATAAACAAACAAACAAGAACCAAAGGGCTATTAAACAGAAAAATCACACAGGTGGGTTTTCATTCTGCCTTGAACAGTAAATTTTGTATTTGTCACAGGAACACTGTCCTCCACCCCCCAAGTCATGGAGCAACTGTCATCTGCTTTCCTTACAGCTTGGCTATCTGGTCTAGAAGAAATGGTACCCATTAATGGCCAAGACAATCTTACTTTCCAGGGTATCTCTGAAGGCTAGGGAAGGAACAGTAGGCTCCCAGTTACACTGTAAAACAAAGCTTCACCACTACTTCATTTGTAATGCCGCTGGAATGTGTTTTGACCCTGGAACCCTTGGCGAGCATCTCTTCATCTGAATTCAAACAGGTTATGAGCTCTTTTGTCAAACCTTGCTGCACCGCCTCTGGTCAGAACCATTTGCTTTTGTCCCCAAGCGGTTATAACAAGTGTCTGTGTCAGTACATGAGATGCATCTCATTTACCCTTTCTTCCCATGGCAACCCCTGGCCACTATCTTGTCTACTACACTAAAATGACATTGACAGTAGCAACTTGGGACATACAGGACAGGAATTAAGAGCATGTTCTGGAATCTAGCATGCCTCTGTGTAGATTCAAGTACTATCATTCACTAGTGTGGCTCTTAGGGAAAGCCAGTAAATTTCTAGATTTTACTTACTTCTTAAGGCTACTGAGAGCTCTAATGAGCTAATGAACGTAAAGCACAGTCCCTACCAGGCAGTGGGATCAGTTATTATAATCTGCTAGATAGAATCATCTGAAAACCTAACGTCTCTGCAAATGAGTAAAGGCTCTGTTTTTCTCCACTGTTCTCTGTGTCAAAACAGGAAACAGAGCTTTGCCTGTACCAAACACACTTCATGTGCTCACAAAGGTCCACTCTCCACTCTCCATCCAAATAAGCTGCGAAGGAGAGAGGGATGCTTATGTTTCTCTGGGCCAACTGACTCTACTCTTCCACCTTTATTCTTCATGCCCAGGGCTCAAATGTATGTTCTGTTCACTCCATTGCTATTATACCAAAAATGTGTTCCATTGCATGCTGTTCCAAATCTTGCCTTCAGAAAAATAGTCCTGGGTTGGTATGTGTGCATGTATAAAAGAGAAAAATACTTAAAGTTTACATCACATCTAGTAAATTTGAAAATGTAGATTTGTGAATGTATCTTCACATATTCAAAGCATTCAATGATGGTCTCAGTTACCAGATTCTCTGCTTGTTCTTCCAAGATCCCCTAAACCTGCTTCTAATTCATCAAAGGATCTACTGCTAACTGAACTGGCTTTTTCCTGACCACTCACACTGCTAGCTAGAACGTAACACCAGAACTTACTCACTCCCTCAACTCAGTTCATCTTGAGTTTCTCCATTCAAATATATCAGATATAAATGGATCAGGAATTTTGAAGTTAAATTGAAAAACAAACAAACAAAATACCTTTCCTTTGGGTTAATGAGAGAGGAATAAGAACGATAGATACTTGCTAAGCTAAAAACTACATTCCAGGACTAATGAGCAAAACAAAACAAAAAATATGTATCTGGGAGCTGGGCATGGTGAGGCACGCCTATAATCCCAGCACTCGGTGTAGGTGGATCTCTGTGAGTTTGAGGCCAGCATGGTCTGTCTACACAGTGAGTTCAAGACAGCCAAGGCTACACAGAGAAATACTGTCTCAAAAAACCAACCAAACAAAACCAACAACAAAAAATATGTATCTGCAGGTAAAATGTTCAGTTTAACTTATCTACTGGGCAGCTCTTGGCAAACTAACAGTGATTGATATATCAACCTTATGAAGAAACTCTGACAATAATAAGCCACAACATAACTAACATCAGAAAACTGTAATGTATTCACTTGGGATAAGGTCAATGTAGGCCCAAGCCTGGCCTTAGGAGATGCATGATTATGCAGTCACCTGCATTCCACTGCTCAGTTACCAGGCTTTACCCAGTTTCACATGCCTCAGGCTGCTAACTTTAAGTTAAAATGGCAACTGCACACCTCTTCAGCTGTACCAGCCACATCATGTGCCAAGGACACATGACCGCAGAGGTAACGTGATGGCTGCTAGCCTGCAAACCATTTCTGTCACCGCTGGGCAATGAAGTGCATGAGTTTTCCCAAAAGAAGAATGAAAGTCAAACTGTGTGGTATATATGCCCAAAAAGCTCTTGGGACAGTGATTTTCATTATTTGGAATTACAATTATTTCTTCAATAATGAAGGGATGCATGACTTTTAAATGCTAATCTGATTTCCTGCTCTTATCAAAATACAGATGAAATATAATTTTCATATTTCATCTGAAATTTCATTTAAATCATTTATCATCTTTTGCCAGTAATAAATGCAATTTGAAACTAAATTCTTGAGATTCCAATAAAATGTTTTAGCCAGATGGGAAGAAGATTTTTCTCTGGACTACTGCAATGGAGTCTCCCTTAGTGATAACTTTCCCAACTTAGGAAGAATGCTTTATAAGAATGTTCACATAAAGACCTAGATAGAGATTTAAGAAAAATAATTAATTTCAGTCCCTACCCAAATGAAAAATGAAGTGCTGTGAATGCATAAAGATCTAACATGAGCCTTCATCCCTCCAGTCCACCTGGGAGTTAGCTCTGAACTGGAGCAATGAGCTGTGCCACGGTCTAGTGTCCCTACCCACAAGAGCTGGAAAAGCATTTGCAGCTCTACCTTGGAGGCTCACAGGCTGGGATGAGCTCTGCAGAGGAGCTGGGGGTGCAGAGTCTACAGACTGAACCGACGAGCTGCACAGTCCTCTCAGAGGCAAAGGCTTCCATGACAGAAGGCGGCGCCTGCGGACTCTGTAGCAGGGGTTCCACATACAGCACCTGGTCTCAGGGTGTCTCTCTTTCTTGCAGGGAGCGGACAGGTGTGGAAGACTGCTAAGCAGGCTGGCTCTCTTTTGGGTGCCCGGAGTTCTAGTTCTCAAAGTGACTTAAAACACTTGGAACTTGCACCACAGAGTGGTTCTGTGTTTTTAGTGAATGACTTTTCAGGTCATGGGGGAGTGGGTGATACATTAAAGAAACTACAGAAAGGTACTGAGAGTTTATCCTCTTGTTTGTAACCCTAGCATGTACCTGGGAGAAGGCTTAGAAAGAACTGTGTTTATTGCCATTAAAAAATTCTTTTTCAAACATTCCTAAACCTAATAGTTCCCTACTGGTAAATTAACACATTAAAAGTAATTCCAATATCCAAAGTACCCTAAAACTAGCCCATGACTTGCTAGAGACATCATGAATGCCTAATAAACATCTTGGACCGACTTCACTTTCTGAGTACCTATTACAAATATCTGAAAAGATATTATTATTAGGTAAGTACAAAAGTGACTAGTTTTTACAATGTAAAATTTGCTGTGTGATATAGGAATACACTCTTAATAACTGTGCTTCACAAAGCAGTAGTAAATTTTACAACATTTAATGGACATTTCTTGCTTTTTAAAACTAATAATTTATTAATTTATACTTGTTTTATGTTTATTTTATACTATGGAAAAGATGTTAAGCAGAAAGCAAATGAGAGATTTTATTAGAATTCAAAATGAATGGTAGAGACAGCTCTCACTGTCAACAGTGAACCTAGCCCAGAAACTCCAAGTGAGCACACAGTGATTGACGGTTCTAGACATTCTGCATAAGAATGGACAGCCTTAAAGATAAGGAGCACAGCTTGCCCTCAGAAGTTGATGATGACCAGCTGACTGCAGTCATGGAAGTTGGCTCACAACTACATGAGAAGTTGTCAAAGAACTCAACATGGACCATCCAATGTTTGTCTGTCATTTCAAGCAAATTGGAAAGGTGAGATCTCAGTAAGTGAATGCCATATGAGCTGACCAAAAAAATTAAAAAAAAAAAATTGCTGATGTCATTTTGTGGAGTAACAGTGATTAAAAGTAGACTGTATATGATAACTAGTGACATCCAGCTCTGTGGCTGGAAAATGAAGCTGATCCAAAGCACTTTCCCAAGCAAATCACACACAGGAAGTCATGATCACTGATAGGTGGTCTGCTGCCAGGCTGAGCCACCACAGTGTTCTACATCCCTGAGAAACCCTTCCATCCAAGAAGGGTACCAGCAAGCAGAGGAGATGTGCTGGAGAGTGCAGCTGCTGCAGCCAGTACGACCAATAGAAGAGCCTGACTCTTCCCCAACAACCCTGACTACGTATCACAGAACCAGTGCTTCAAAGGTTGAATAAACTGTCTACAAAGTTTTGCTTCACCTGACTTCTTGCCAACCAACTACCATTTCTTCCAAGATCTTGACAACTTTTCGTACGTCCGTAGCCAGCACAATGCAGAAAGTGCTTTCTAAGAGTTTATCAAATACTAAAGCCAAGAGTTTTGTGCTACAGGATAAACAAACGTATTAACAAACTTTGTGTTGATCATAATAGCTCCTATTTTGATTAATAAATCTAGTTGTAATAACTTAAAACATAGTCTGAAACAAAAATCCCTTTTGCCTCAAACTAATAAAATCAATTCAACCTAGGCATTGAGTGCTCTACACAGTGATAGTTTAAATACTTTTAAATATAAACAGAAAAAAAAAAAAAAAAAGAAAGCCAGGCAACAGGAGGCAGAGGCAGGCGGATCTGTGAATGCAAGGCCAGCATGGTCTACAGAGTGAGTTCCAAGACAGCCAGAGTAGCACAAAGAAACCCTGTCTTGGAAAAAAAAAGTAAATATTAATTTCTCTTATAACAAGAATTAGTAATGTTTCTGAAAGATTCCAATGCCTATGCAGAAATCCAAGGAAAGCAAAAGGTTGGAGGCAGGTAATCTAGGTACTTTCAGGTGTGTGTGTGTGTGTGTGTGTGTGTGTGTGTGTGTGTATGTGTGTGTGATGTATGTGGGGGTTTTCATCATACATGTGGATGAATGTGCCTATGGAAGACAGGAGTTAGCATAAGGTGCTGTCTACTTTGTTTTCTGAGAAAGAATCTTTCATTGAGGGTCAAGAATTCAGCTGGAAGGGCTGGCTAGCAAACCCCAGGGATTCTCTGTCTCTCTGTCTCTGCCTCCCCAGCCCTGACTAGGCCATCTCCCCAGATCTTTATCCTATTTTCACTACTCAGATAAGTCTTCAAGCAGCATTATGTGAATATATATGTTTTTCACCACAGACAGACTAGTGGGAACATGTACAAAACAATGAGTTACCAAATAAATCTAACCACAACCAAATAAAATGCCTTGTGCTAACTTCCTTCTGTTATGATCATGGGTGTGGAATCCTTAAGAAGCAATTTATGCCATTAATTCCAATGATTGGAACTCCCATTTGCAGATCTCATTCATAGTAAACTGTTGGCCTAAATGTATTTCCTCCTGCTCTAACTAGCGCTTCAAAAAAAAAAAAGGCTTCACAATGCTCTACCCTTAAGGAAAGCAAATTAGTCACAGGACTTTGAACCAAAGCCAGTCACCAAACTGTAAACTTTGCAGGCCAGGCCAACCAATGGTTTTATGAAGAACATATATGAATATGGGACAGGTTACACAAAGGCCATGGCAATGTCTTCTGCTGTTCTCTATCGTTACAAAACACCTCAGATCAAATCATCTAATCATTCAAAGTGCTGTATTTGTTTATGTATATTAACATATTTCAAAATGCTGTTAACCTTTATAATGACAAGTCTGTACATTAGCAGAACTTCAAGACTTAGGAAAAGATAACACATGCATTTAAGTGACTATTTTAGTGAAGACAAACAGCGACAATGCTTGTTTGGTGCCATAAATAAGATGACACTTGAAACATACAAATTAAAATAAGAATATCTTCACCAGCTATGAGGCACATAGACAAGTTACACAATGCCCTTTCACATCCTCATCTGTAAAAAAAATATTAGAAATTACTTCTCAAGTACTCTCCAATAGCAAAATCCTATAAATCAATGGGCATTTAAACTTCTTGCAGGATTACTATCCCTTTTATTTTAAGTTATTTTTAGGATCTCTCTCTACTTGTTTCATTGCTTAATCTCATAACAATATTGATGCTGATAATAAAAACATTATGGTTAACACTAACCTCCCTCAACTTTTCTACATTCAGAGCTGATTTTCTTTAGCCTGGGCCTCTGTCAGAGTTGGAAACAAATGACCAGTGTTTTCTACACAGGAAAGCCCTTCATGAGCTCTATTGGAATCCTGTCATTACAGCACCCCTCACTCTTCCCAACGCCACAACAAGCCCACGACCTTTAATCATCTGGATTCTCTAGAATCTGCTAATTATCTTGCTTCAGCAGAAAGCTAAATGAGCCTGCCCCACAATGCCAACTAAACACTACTGCTGGAAGAGAGAGGGGAGCATTTCTGTTAATATGGTTCCTGCCCTGCAGAGGTTGCAGTTTCTGCCTGCTAAAGCTAATTAATGGCCCTAAATAACCTTCCTTTAATTTCCTAGCAATAAGTCAAACCAAAATCACAAAGAATGAATCTTTAAAAAACAGAAAACGCTTGAAAAATTCCAAACAGTCACACTATTTTTGGCCTAGAAAAATGGTACAAAACAGGAAAGCATACTGAGACGTTAGGAGCAGACTCGTCTCAATGAGGCGCCCTTTCTCAGCTACGGGCCGAGCCACATCTCTGCAGACCTGCGCACTGTGAGGGGCTGCTGCCAGCTCTTAACAAGCACCCAGGAAACGCTTTACACTGCTTTTGCTTGGTCCCAAATCCATACCTAGGCTACAGTAGTACAGCAGTCAAAAGCACTTCCTTTTGTATAATTAGATTCTTTCTTGCTGCAATCTAGTGTTATTTTTCTAGTTCTACATGTCAGGGAAATAAATTAATTTATGCCTACAAAACAAGTATCCAGAATATATTTAGAAGAAGAAAATGAACAACTCAATAAAAAACTGAGTCAACGCTCTGAGGAGACACTTCAGCAAAGGAGGCAGGAAGTGAACACATGTGAAGATGATCAAGATGAGGAAGATGTTCAGTTATTTGGGAAACTCAAAGTACATTATATGCTTGTATGAAAAAGGGTTTATGTAACCCAATGTTATATGTGATAAGTAAACACTGGGGAAGATAATAGGAATTATTAATATACTTTATAATAATGATCTACCACTACACACTTAGTAGAAATACTCAATGGAAATGACTGAGCTGCCTGAGGCTGGAGAGAAGGCTCAGTGGTTAGGTGCACTGGCTGTTCTTGCAGAGGACCCCAGCTGGGTTTCTAGCACAGACATGACAACTTACCATCATCTGTAACTCTAGTTCTAGGGTATCTGTCACTTTCTCCTGGCCTCCAAGAACAATAGGCACACATGTGGTGTAATACATACAAGCAGGAAAAACACTCATACACAGCAGAATAAAAACAAATAAGTAAAAAAGCAAAACCAAAAACCTGAGTATGTGAAGTGTGCACCAGACCACAGAACAGCTGGGGACATTACACTTGGCTAGTGTGAATGAGAAAGGTTCAGTCACTGTAAAAAACAAGGTATCAGTTTCTTAAAAGCAAAGCAAGCATACAGCCCTTCCTTCCGTTTCACTCTCATGTATTTAATATAGAGAAATGAAAGCTAATATCCATACAAAGACAAGAATGGAAGTTCCTAGCAACTGATCTGCAATAGCTAAATTTTTATGTGTAATAAATGCCCATCAATAGTTAAGGAAGTAAACAAATTGTGGTAGATCAATAAGAGAATTCTAGGCCAAGATCCTTTAATCCCAGCACTTGGGAGGCAGAGGCAATCTATCGCTGTGAGTTTGAGGCCAGCCTGGTCTACAAACAGAGTTCCAGGACAGCCAAGGCTACCCAGAGAAACCCTGTCTCAAAAAACAAAAAAAAAAAAAAAAAAAAAAAAAAAAAAAAAGGCAAGGGGAGAATTCTACTTTACAACATGGCTGAATCTCAAAATACCCGGGTGAAATGCCAAAGTAGAATGTATACACTACCATACTATAAAACTCTAGAAAATGTAAATTTTAAAAAATCTACAGTGACAGAGAACAAAGCAGCCACTGCCAGATGTTTGGGGAGGGGTGTTGGGTAAAGATTATAAAGGATGATAGATATGTGCATTACCTTTATAGTGGTGGTAGCTTAATATGCATAAACACTTGTCAAATTGCACACTTTGAACATGTGTAGTTTACATCAGTCAGATCTTAAGTTGTTTTTAAAGAATATCTTTCATTGGCCTTTAACCTCAGCACTTGGGAAGCAGAGGCAGGCGGAGTACAGAGCGAGTTCCAGGACAGCCAGAAGTGCATAGTGAGACCTTGTCTTGAAAACAACCAGCCACCAACCAACCAACCAAACAAGAAACAAAATCTTCTCATATACATTACAAAAGTAACATTATAATTCTATCTTGCTTTCCCTTGTTTTTCCTCCCAGATTAAACAAGCCTAGTAAAAATTCCTATTTTTTGATCAGAATTAACTTTCCCTTGTATAACTCAAAAATAAATAAATAAATAGATAGATAAATAAATAAATAAATTCAATACTAAAGGCTAACAATCATACAAGAACTAAAAGACAAAACCAAAACATTTTAGGACAATGTTCTCGATCTTGCATGGGGAAGCTCAGAAAGATCAACCAGTCCAAATTCACAGAGGAAGTAAACAGAGCAGCTGAGACTCAGACCTGCTAGCTTTATTCTACAGCCACACTAAGTGGCCCAGCTCTGCGGGATTAGCTTCTTGTTTCTTGCTTGTCTCTGAGACAGGTTCTTGAACGTGAGGAACTTGTCTTAGCCTCACGCATGTGACCCTCCTGTGTCAGTCTCCCAATACTGACACTACAGGTACATGCCACTCTGGAGTATCTAAGGTATTTTTACAACCTCAGTATTGAATAAAATTTTACAAATGAAAATCAATTAAATTGTTACTTTTAAATACATGTTATTTAAAGACTACTCAACTAAGTGATTTTGATGGGTCAGCTTTAATGAACTCATCTGCATTTAGGATAATTTTCCATGTTGATTATTAAGATTAAAATAGATGTTTCTCTCCAGCTTGAGCTTTGAACAGCCAAAAACTTGACTTGTACCATAGTGAAAACTAATTTTCAGCTCCTAATAATTCAAATCATCATAAATTCTGGACAAATAGAACCCAGATCAACATCCTATTAATATATTTTAAATGAATACACAATGCAGATTGCTGTTAAAGTCCAAAGATGAAGCAAAACTGATTACACATGTGCACGACCTGGCAGAAATAAAAGGCATACTAGTGTTACAAGTTACAATCTCAGCAGTAGTATCTTTGTTCAGAAGTATGCTACATCCCTGTATCATTAAAGCACTCTAGTATTTAATTAGGCGACTAATTATCAGGAGAATCATATTACCCACAAGTCCTTTCCTGACCGTGACTTTGGCTTAATACATTAATTTCATGGTGACTGTCTTTTAAGATGGGGGAACATGTCAATAAAAAACACTGGTCATAACCCCTAAGATATCCAGGTATGTGCGACCATATAGCACTAGAAAAACATCACTGCTGATGCCCACTACTGATTTCAATAAGATGTTGTTTTAGTAAGTCTTTGCAGAAGACATACTCATGAATGTAAACAAAAAAAGGGAAAGTTCTTAAAAATAATACTCTTTATTGCTACTCTAGTTCAATCAATTAATCAGGGTAACTTCATGCATATCATTTATTTGCTAGCTTTTTTGTCTAAAAAAATACATAAAGTAAAATATGTGTAGAATCTAGGGGTCATTCTTCAATTCTGCCAAGGACATAACTGTTAACTGCAGATTAAAACTAAAGTAGGAAACCCAGCCCTGATGAGCTTTGGGCAGAAGCCTAATAAATATAACATTTCAGAAGAAAACAAAGCACCTCCACTCATTTTCATGATCTCATCAATACATTACGATGGCTTTGGCTGCATTAGCTGGTGGAATGTGGCGTCACCAGTTTACAATCTGTATCACCAGGTTGTACAAGGCACAGAAATGCTCTCTATTCACTCCCTCATATACTTCAAAGCACTTCATTTATTTTCCCAATAGTTATCCTGACAAAAACCATTAGTCAAAAAGAAAGCAAAGAAACCCACTTAAAAAAAAAAAGTATCATTTACACCAGACTGTCTTAACCAATTGTGTTATTTCTAACTAAGTCTGTGTTTCATACAGAATATACTTTTTGAGCCTTTGTGGTAGCACACACCTATAACTCTAGCACTCAATGAGAGGAGACAGGAAGCTTGCAAGTTTTAGGTCACTTAGGCTGCTTGGATTATACAAGGTTTAGGCCAGCCTAGGCTATATTGCAAAACACTGTTCAAACAAACAAACAATTCTCCCTTCTCATTCTTACATGTGAGAAGGTCAGAACTTATTTCTACTGGTTTTTATTTAAAGTGTGTGCATGTTCTCTCTCTCTCTCAACTTCTTCTCAAGTCTCTAATGTTTTCTAGCCTCTTCTTAGGAAAATATTCCATTTAAATATGAGAAAAATACTGCTAAAATCCCAGTGACCACCTGGTTGCCTTCAAATAAAGACAGAGACCAGGGGCCAGAGTAAGAGACACATACATGGAGGATACAAGAGTTATCTTTTCGTTACAGTTTAAAATATAAGGTTTCCATCAGGCATGGTGAGTCCATACCAGCCAAGGCTACATAGTAAGACCTTGCCTCACAGGGAAATATAGTTTTCAAGGTTAAAAAGAGCAAGTGTTTACTTATTTAGAATAAAAATTATTTCTTTCCATCCCTTTCTCCCTTCATAAAATTCATACTGTACCTATTATCACCAGATAACATGTTTATAGGATTTATAGGGTTTGAGTTTTTTTTTTTTTTTTTAAGAAAAATACGTCTAGTCCTTAGAAGTCCTTAACACTTGCGAAGCTGACAGGGGCCTGGTTCAATCAGTTTGCAGTTGTATTACTTATTAACAAAGGTAAGTTCTGGTACAGACAGACCTATCAAGACAACCTAAGATCAGATTCAAATTTCATTTATTAATAGTCAAGACATGTATATTTGATCACTTAATAGTTGCCAGGTCCCACAGCTGTCATGAAGCATGTCACTGCCACTGTTCCATAGTTAGAGCGATGGACACTGCTCTTCCAACCATGAAGACAGACAACATTTGAGAGAACTTAGGAAGTTCTCTCTCTCTCTCGGTTTATCTGTAGGACAGTGGCTACCATGGCTTAAACAATCCTTTTAAAGGGAATAGGTTCTTACAGTCCCAACTTCTTAATACATCTAATGCAGAGGTTCTCAGCCTGCTGGTCTCGGCCCCTGTATCTTCAAAAATATTTACATTATGATTCATAACAGAATCAAAATTATAGTTATGAACTAGCAAGGAAAATAATTTATTGGGTGGGGGAGTCACTACAACAAGAAGAACTGTATCAAAAGGTTGAATGAAGCATTAGAAAGACTGAGAAACACTGATCTAATATCATAGTAGCAAAATATTCTTGTCACTCCTTGTGTTCCTTCAAGTGTCCACTATCCAGAGTCCTATAGTACTTAAAAGCCTAAATAGTTCCTTATATGAATAGTAGTCACATCCATATTAAGGCAGACCACAGAGCCCTATCTCATTGTATTTCCCACTGTGTGCCAAAGTAGTAGAACTCTCCAGAAGCAGGCACTACTTATTTCTTGTGATAAAATACCAAAAACATTAAATTTATCAGTTTAGCCATTTCACTATGTAGTCCTAGCTAGTCTGGAACTTACTATGTAGACCATGCTGGCATCAAACTCAAAGATCCATCTGCCTTTACTCCCAAGTGCTGGGACATAAGGCACATGTCACCACACCCAGCCCAGCCATTTTTAAATACATGTATCAATGCTGTCAAGTTTGTTTACAGGGCAGTTTTATTTTAGACTCAGCTGGCCACTGGCCTCAATGTTTGGATACCCAATTTGTCACTGCTTGATATTCATGGCTTCAGATAGAAATGCTATTCTATTTCCAGGCAACCTCCTGGCTAGGATTCAGAACCAAAGCACATTGGGGTCTGCCTACTTGAGGTACGGGATTAATGTCCAAACAAGTATTTGTCCCTTTCTTTTCAGATGGAAGATAGAAGCTTTGATCTTCTCTTCCTTTCCATTAAGCCCTTCTGGAAAGAAGGAACCCACTATTCCCTGACCTTTGGAAATTTTACAAACTTCAGACTGCAGTTCAGAGCAGACAAGAAACTGTCCAAGGAAAACACGGCCCGCACGAACAGGATATAAACAAAGCTGCAAGGAGGTAATTAATGGCAGAGACTTGACTCCTTCACTTGCTTTCTGATAACTATCTGGCATTTTATCAGCAAGGTCTTTTATCTACAAGGATTCACTGTGTCCTGCTGCCTGGAACTATTTGGGGGAGGGACAAGCTTTCATCTTGAAAAGGAAATAGAACTACATCTCTAAAGGGTGAGGAAGAGTCAAAGCTGTAAAAAGGCCTCCCGTGAGTTCTGACAGGAGAGAGGCAAACGGAAAACGGGAGGCCTCTGGAAGCATGGGAACCAGTTCTGGTGGGAGAGGCGTGGTGGCCCTCTATCAGACCACAAGTGTGCGTGCATACTTTCTTTTCCTCATTCTGCATCTTCTGCCAATGCCTTCTAGTTGTCTTGTTAAAATTGAAAATTAAGCTAACTTACACTGTGGCTAACGACTGAAGTGTAGCCTGCCTCTCACTGTTCTAGAACAAATCAAGACTATATACTAGGGGTCTCAAGCAACTGCAAGAGCACGAGACAGACCACTGCCCCCTGCCGCGCCATGGCCGAGAGTGACTGGGACACCTTGATGGTGCTGAGCGAGAAGGGCCCCACCGCCACACAGGCCAAGTTTAAGCAGGCCATCTTAGCAGCTCAAAGATGAGAAGAGGTGGAGACATCTAAGAACTGGACTGCTGGCCAGAACAAGCAGCATTCCATCCACACAGCCAAGCCTGACCCGGAGACAAAGGAGCTGCTCCATGGCAAGGTGACCCTACAGGTGGGCGAAGTGACTCAGCAAACGCTTGACGCAGAAGGACTTGGCCACGAAAATCAATTAAAAGCTGTAAGTCACTGCAGACAATGAAAGTGGGCGGGCCATTCCGATTAAGCAGGTTTTGGGCAAAATAGAGAGAGCCACTGGCCTCAAGCTGCGGGGGAAGGACATCCAGAAGCCTATCCAGAAGGGGACGGGGTGAAATGAACACAAAGCCTCGAAGCCTGTGGTTCCAGCTGGCTGAGATCTTCTGGCTGGTCCCCCAGGACCTCCAGCACTGCCGTGGGTCTCCTCACATGGTCTAATGGAAGACAGGGGTCAGGCTTGTGTGGCTCTCAACCCATACCCGCTGTCAAACAAAGCCAAACAAAACTATATACTAAGTGAATGAAGGTCTGCCTCTGAACCCTCAAGACTCAAGATGAAGGCAGCATCTAAGACTATGCGCAGGGCTGTAGGCACTGCTTAAGAACACTAAAATGACTTCCTATAGGTGTCCACCTCCCTCAGAGTAAGTCAGTTCTTGCTGGGGTCTGCAGCAGTTTAGTGGCATGTCCAATAGCATCACTTCTAAGGGAAACAGGACGGTTACAGGAATAGTAAGTAGTTGGTATCAGACTGTTCTCTTACTGCCCTCCAAACTCAGCTTGTTCCATGGTCTGGTTATGGGAGGACTCAAAAAAAAAAACAGGACTTTGGATTCCCCATCTTACTCAGAATTCAGGAATATTTATCTAAGGTTGAGTCAGGGCAGCCACACATTCTAGAATTCACAACCTCGGGCTTCTAAACCCGAGCACCAGCTACCTTTGTCAGGCTGTGTGCAATCCCATGGAGCTCTCTAAGTTCATATCCAGTGCCCTTGTGACATCAGCGCCTTAGGAAAGAAGGGCATGAAGAAGCTGCACTGAGGGCTGGGTTACAATGGAGACTTCTATGTGGTCATGACATTCTAAAGTTACCACTTTAAGGACAATCAACCAGACAGCAGAATGCAAATCCCTCTCTCGCCAATCCCCCCGTCGGAGACATGGTTTCACTATGTAGCTCTACTAGTCTGAAACTCACTATGTAGCCTGGCTGGCCTCAGAGATCTACCTGCCTCTGACTCCCAAGTACTAGGATTGAAGGCATACACCACCACACCCAGCAAGAATTCCATTTCTTTAAATGTTTCCTTTAATTATATTTATATGGGTTATAATTAGCATCAAATTGATTTTGTAATTTTTTATTATTTTGCTCACACTCAAATGAGGCTATACCTTAAATTCAGTTTTGTTTTCGAGAAGGTTTCTCTGTGTAGCTTGGGCTGTCCTGGACTCACTCTGTAGACCAGGCTGGCCTCGAACTCAGAGATCTGCCTGCTTCTGCCTCCCTAGTGCCAAAATTAAAGGTGTGTGCCACCAATGGCCGGCTTAAATCTTGTTTTTGTAGGAAATAATGATTCTTATTGGTGAAAAATGAATAAACAGCCCAGTAAGAAAGAAGCTAATACCACTCATCCACCACGCACAAGAACCGCCCAAAAGACTCTTAGTGTTTTCAAAATATTTCCTGCTCACTGTTTATAAATTATTTTCTTGTCTGTGTGAAACATCTTTCAGTAACAACTCAGCTTTTTCTTGGCTGTCTGGATATATTTCCATGGTTTGTACAGAACACATGGCCTTTTCCAGTACAGCTGCAGTGATCAAAACTGAACAGGCTTGCTTACATGGCAGCGCCTTTTAGACACAGCAGCCTCTTGCTGGTGCTCTGCATGGTGTATGCATGCACATGAGATGACGGGCGATGGGGGTGGGTAGGCGAAGGAACCAAACTATGGTCTTGAGATCATTTAGAGTGAATTGAATTCAGCCAGTAGAGGACAGAAGTGGAACTCAGTACAGGAGTAGAACTCAGTACATAGAAACATAAAACTGAGATATGATGATATTGATTTTCATTCAGAATTTTAGATGCATCAAGATAAGAAAGATGTTTTCCTCAAGGTTGCCAAACACAAATAGCCAAAACACTGTGAATGTAACATTTATATAATTCCTGATGGTTTCATGGTTCTTCTTGCTGTAGGTAGTTTACTGTATATATGTGTAATAATATAAATGTATATGTAATAGAAAAAAAGAAAACATAAAACTGACAAGAAAAGGGGATTTAAACCCACTTCACAGGTTTTACATGAACCAGCTGCTACTGTTAGGGCCCCTCAAGATCATTACTCGAGATCCCTAGATGCACCTTGGAGCAATGCAACCCATTTAAACTCAGTTCATCTACACTCGCCTTTTCCTGAGGAGGTTTAGGACTGTCACTTAAGAAAACATGGGAATGTGTACTGAGATAGTAAAAGAAAAATAAACAAATTAGTATCTATAAGAGTACTTTGTAAACTGCAAGTCTTTAGGTAAATGCAATGTCACTACTGGTTTTCTTTCACTCTTGCAACCCCAAAGCCCTTCCAAAATTATATAAAGTTTTAACAGTGTGCATAAACCCAAGATCACACACTTGAGTCAGAGGGGAAACTTTGTAATCGTTTTGAAAGCATTTATGGGGGCTGGAGAGATGAATGGCTCAGTGGTTAAGAGTACTGGTTGCTCTTCCAAAGGTCCTGAGTTCAATTCTCAGCAACCACATGGTGGCTCACAATAATAACGTGATCTGATGTCCTCTTCTGGCACACAAGTGTATATGCGCATTCATACATTAAATTAATAAATCTTTAAAAAAGAAAGCATTCATGAATAGCAGCCCAGAAATAATCTCATTAGGACTATATGCATCTCAGCCTCAAGCCACACTTGTTCTTTGGCAAGACACTTGCAAGTATGTAATGACCCTATAACAAGGAAAATTTCTTTTGTAATAAAGTCTCAGTATTTCTCAAGAATCTCAGACCTTCAGCTGAGCCAGTTTTATTTAGCAACTTGTCACAAGCATGTGGGCTTAACTGCACATTTTTCTTCCTTTAGTGCTGATTTCAGATTGGAAAATGAGATCACTGCCAATGCCATGCCTCAAAGGAGAAACATCCAAAAAAACAAGACAAGCCCAAACAACTGTTAGATAAAGATGTAGGTTACCTTTGGCACAGTGAGAACTAGCTTGTCGTGTTTCACAGATAGAACATCAGAAATAGGTAGGTGGGAGAGCCTGTTGTTGGGTGAGGAACTAGGAAACCCAAGGCAAACGGGCTCAGGAGTCAGGCCAGCTGGGCTCAAACCCAGGCCTAGCCCACACTAGCAATATGACCTAGGGTGTATTTCCATGCCTCCCCTTTAGATGATAGTAATAGCATCAGCAAACTCACACTATTGTCTTGATGATTAAATGGGGTATTATGTGGAAGATCCTATTCTACCATAAACATTTGCTAATTATTATTTACCACTAATTAGGATGGAAAAAATCAGAACAAAAAGAGACAAGAAATATCATAGCACAAGACACCTCAGGTGACAAAAACTCTGTCCAATTCTCCCTCCTACTTTAGTGCCTCAGTATTCTCAGTAAATTTCTGTTGAGTTTATGAATAAATGAACCAATGTTGCCAACTGCAGATACACTAGACTTACTCCTCCTAGTTCTGCTACTTGCTACTGCAAACTGGCATTAATCAATGTAATGAAAAAGAGCAAATCATTTCAATCTTACTGCAAGGCTTTAAGAAGGCAGGAATCTGTTTTAGAGCAATGCTCCTGTTAGTGAGCACATGAGAACAGTCAGAACCCTGAACCACACTGTCATGTTGCTTGTGGAGAATGTGCAGTGTGACAGCAGATACTGCACTAGACCTGAAGCAAGAGCTGCTCAGCCCGCAGTGAGCAGAGGCGAATGAAAGTGTTGACCTCTGGCTGTCTGTGGGATAGGCAGAGAGGAGGGACTGTTCAAACAAAGTCTCTGACACCAGGATCATAGATCAAGACTGACTCCTTAGTGTAGGCATGTGGCAACCCCAGGGAGGGCAAGGGAGTGAGAAAGAAGGCTAAGGGCAGGACAAGGAAGTGGGCAGTGTCTGAAGAGTAGAGGAAGCTGGAGTGGGGAGGAAGGTGAAAGGAGAGAGATACAATGGCTCAAGGAAGCTGCTGTGGCTAGTCTGTGGTGGGAAGGAGCTAGGTGGTAGTGGTTCAAGGAATATGATGGGGCAGGGCATGAAGTATGGGACTAGGAACACGGAACATTTTCTCAGAATCAACACAGAATAAAAGCTCTGGGTGGGGAGAGTGGATTTCTCTGTGGAGAGGCACCAGTGGTCCCTAAAAGCTATTGTAAACACAAAGTGATCAAGGTAGGGGAAAGGGGTTGATAAACAAGGCTCTTGGTAATTTCAGTAATGGGTAAATGGAGTGGTAGTGACAAGTGCTTGCTAAATCAAGGGAGAGACAAGAGTGTGTGGTGAGGATGTCTATACCTGGTTTAAAAGGAGGTAGGAAAGAGATGCCGACGTGAATGAAGAAGACAGGGAAGAGCAAGCAAAAGCATGGAAGTGCGTTTTGTGCACTGACATGACTAATGCAGCTGTGTTAGCTGGACTGTGGATACTGCTGTCCCTCCTTACCTGGAGGTCTGCTTTCCACGGTTTCAGTTCCCTGGACCTGGAAGTTTTCATAAGCTTTATTTTATATAGCATTGTGAGTAAAAAGATGAAATCTCACGTCACCTCGCAGAGTTCAGCTCAAAACATGCCATGCCTTTGCTCAGCCAATCCACAGTGCATACACTACCTACCTGGGAGCCCTTAGCTATCTCACTTGTTAGACTTGCTGCTGCAGAGCAACAGTGGTGGGTTCAAGTCACATTTTACTGAATAACGGCCCAAAGCATAAAAGCTGGTAACTCAGACCTGGCAAAGAACAGTCACAGCACCAACACACTCGAAGTGAAAAGGTGAAAGTTATCCACTAGGAAAAGAGAAGAACTGGGTTTTTAACATTCATGGCAAAGATGAGTCTCTTATCCATACAACTGCAGCAGGGCTGGGGGATTCATGGAGGCTGTGCGCCAAATGCAAAGCTGTATCTCCAGTGTGTGTCTTCAGTGTGTGTCTCCAGTGTGTGTCTCCAGTGTGTGTCTTCAGTGTGTATCTTCAGTGTGTGTCTTCAGTGTGTGTCTTCAGTGTGTGTCTTCAGTGTGTGTCTCCAGTGTGTGTCTTCAGTGTGTGTCTTCAGTGTGTGTCTCCAGTGTGTGTCTCCAGTGTGTATCTCCAGTGTGTGTCTCCAGTGTGTGTCTTCAGTGTGTATCTTCAGTGTGTATCTTCAGTGTGTGTCTCCAGTGTGTGTCTTCAGTGTGTGTCTTCAGTGTGTATCTTCAGTGTGTGTCTCCAGTGTGTGTCTTCAGTGTGTGTCTTCAGTGTGTATCTTCAGTGTGTATCTTCAGTGTGTATCTTCAGTGTGTGTCTTCAGTGTGTATCTTCAGTGTGTATCTTCAGTGTGTGTCTTCAGTGTGTGTCTTCAGTGTCTATATTTATGGGAACAAATACAGTGCAGGCGTCAATGCCAGCTGTGGCTTCAGGCACCTGCTGGGGGCTAGGAATATATCCCTAAGAGTAACAGGAGACTACTGTAATGAAGTCAGAGTCAAGGCCCGCGGGGAGGGAAGGAGGGAAGGAAAGAGAGAGTGTGCAAGAGAGAGGGCCAGCACTAGCCAGGGGCCAGGGAAAGATAAGCAAAATACACTATGGTGTCATTTTCCCAGGTCATTTTACTACATACAGTGTTTAATATTTACTTGCTGCTCTGTTTCCTAGCTCATACTTTCTTTCTGAAGATGAGGGGAGTACATTTTTGATCAACAATGTTCCCTATTACATGGATAAATGAGTACACATTAGTCAGCATGAGGCTTGATACTATGCAGCCCTTCAAGTTAGCATTAACAATATCCACGAGCATCTTGGCAATTTTTTTTTGAGAAAATATTTAAGACCAGGAAAATAAAAGCTTCATATGGAAAAAAAGATTATTACAGTATTTTTAAATGTGTAGTGCTAATGAATTAAAAAGTGCAGCCTCTGGGGCAAATACTACTCTTTACTGAAGTTATCAGAGATCAGTGGTTTCTCCTGTTAAAACTGCAAACCACTGTTCTGCACTTCCTTTCACCCTTAGTTCAAGTAGGAGCATCGTCTACAATCACTTCTGAATTATAAGCCCAGAGCTGCCCAGCCCCTTGTTGGGTGCCACCGTCTGCAGAGCGGGAGGGCTTCACTTTGCTTTTGCATGAGATCACAGTGGATTGTTTCCAGAAGTCCCCAAAATGGCAGTCTGAATTTCCCTGAGATTTTTCCTGTCCTGCTACATGGCAAAGCCTGCTGGACTTCTGCAGCTCAGCAGCCTCAGTCCTTCAGGCAGGTATCACATAACACAGCGGCTAGTGTACACACGATGTCAGGGCACAAGCCTGCAGTTTATCTTACTGGTCCTACACCAAGTTCTTCAAGGATGAAGACTCCTTTCTTCCCAGCTTACCCACATCTCAACACAAGCTGGATACACAACAAATGTTTAGCAAATACTTAGCTAATCTATCAACTGATTGGATTCTAACCTTTCAAGCAAATGACACCAATAGGCCATGGATTATCATCATTGTCAGAATTTTCACCTAAGCATGAGACTGTTTGCAGATCTAATCACTTGTTCTAACATGGCCTGAACTGGCCTGTTGAAGTAACAGATAACACTGGAGAAAAGCTGGTCCCTACAAGTTTTGTTTTTCTAGCTTGCTTTGTCAATGCATTCCATAAGAGGTGAACTCCTCATTCCTGTTGCTCAAAAACATACTTGGAAAAAAGTCTTAAAGAGATCTGGCACCCCAGACTGAGTTGGCCAGGCCCTGCTCTAGGAACTAAGAGAAGAAAAAAAAAAAGAATATTTTCTTTTCTTTTCATTGCTTTTTTGTTTTTTTGTTTAATTGCCAGAACTTTTACGGGGGGTGGGGGGGCGCTGCACACAACATAGAAAACATGATTTCATTCCATATGCTCAACTCCAACTACCCTGGATGGAACCTGGAAACTAGGAAGAACATGAACACAGCTTCCCAAAGAGCTGGATGGACCACAGGGAGGCGGCTAAGCAGGATATCACAGCGCCAGCAATCCCATCTACCAAAGTCTGCCACTGGAGTCTCGGGGTGTCATTTCACACATACAGCCCTGTAACACAATTAGCTCAGAGAGATAAGCCTGACAGAGAGAGGAGTGGGCCCAGTTTGGTTTAAAGACAAAAGGGAAAATGAGCAGCTGAAAAGTCCCTGAGCAGAAGTGAACCTCTGTACCTGCCATCTTGTACAAAGCCACACCAGTAAAACCAAAGGGAGAAAGTTCTAGACTTACAGGGTAACAAGTCCCTTGTTAACCCAAGGGTCACCAGATTAGGATGCAAGGAGTCTTTGTCCCTAAGCCCCTATGTAATTCAGTGGTAACCCTGGAGGGTCAAGGAAAGGAAATTCTTCATTTGTAGTTCCAACTAGGCCCAATTTTTAGGTGTTTTCGCATGCAATGGGCAAGATTTGTAGACTCCAGTTACTCTCCCCAGGCATCTAAGATCCTTTGAGAACTAGGACAACAGTTATTTATTTTAGCCATTAAAAAAAAAAGCCACCTCTGACTTAAGACTCAGATGCTCTTTCTACTTGTCAGAAAACAAATACAACTTAAGCCAACATCTGGAATGGAAGAAAATACAGCAACCACAAAAAAAGATAATTAAATCAGTAGGAATTCTTTTCAGACATAACATCATACAGGCCAAAAGAGTGTTTTCAGAACCATCTAGAACAAAGTTACAGAAGTCACTTAGAAGGTAAATTTAGGTGGCTTAATTTCTAGAGGGCATCATTTAGGAGTAGACCATCAGGACCCTGGGGGCATGCCAAGATGGTTCCCTCATTCTTTTCTTTGTAAGACTGAGGAACCCCAAAAAAATGCACAAAAAGTTGTGGAACATTTAGAAGAAGGCTTGTCATCTCACTCACCACCCCTTTGGGAACTGTGGCAGAGATATTCTGAAATAAGACATCTCAAACAGATGCCTTGACAGTCTTCCTACCCAACCTCAGATGCATCACAGAGATCCTTTGGGAAACATGTGAAACACAGGATCAGTTTTCCTCAGATACTTTTATTGCTGGGCAACCCAGTATGAGGAAATCTATTCATGTCTTTGATGAAGAACACTACCTTTCACAAAACTCTTCTTTGTCTTTAGAGCTGCCATCTCTCCTACTTTCCCACTGGGAGGAAAATGAGTGATTATGTGTCTTCTAGCACATGGCACGTCTTGAGTACGTAAAGACCATGACCATGTTGCCTCTACCCAGTTTTCCCCAGTCTAACTGCTTCCAGATGGCTAGCTTCCTTCACATTGCGGTCACTGCCCTAGATAAATATTAACCTACCAATGACCCTCCTAAAATGGGGATCCCAGAGCAGAATAACAAACAGAATAGCGTGGGTCTAGCCTGACCTGTAGAGTCCAGGAGGACCATAGCAGCAGCCGTGCATCACACTGCTCCTTACATCCACAGAAAACTCCATTCTTTAAGACTTTCTCAAATAAAATGTGAAAGCAAACATTCCACATTCTATACAAATATAATTTTAATTTAAAAAATCCAACCATGGTACATATCTCTAGTCTCAAGCCACCAATACAGTTTTTAAAAAAGATTTATTTATTTATTATGTATATAAATCTCATTATAGATGGTTATGAGCCAACATGTGGTTGCTGGGAATTGAACTCAGGATGTTGAAGAGCAGTCAGTGCTCTTAACCTCTGAGCCATCTCTCCAGCCCATCAATACAATTTTTAAGGCTATTTGGAATATGCATTTTAAAAATACTTACTGTGACTCACAGGAGTCACTTTTCTGACTGAACACAAGTCACCTGTCAGGCTTCATGACCAGGGCCTTTACCTGTTGAGTCCATTTGTCAGTCTCTATTTTCAATCAAGGACTGTATCAGACATACACAAAAAAACAAAGAAAAAAGAGTATAGGGACTAATGACATTCAACTATTTGCCTAGTACTAAGCATTTGAAAAGAAAATACCATCATAAATAAAATTCAAACTGAGTTCATGTCTTTTCAATTGTCTCCATTCTCCAAGCCACACAGAGGCAATGGGTGTGGGCCTGAGTTTGTACTGCTACTCTCACTCCTGAGAAGCTTGCATTCCCTCTGTTATACATACACTTTCTAGGCTGCAGTTGAGCCTGTTTTCACTTAAGAAAGTCCAATGCGACTGAAGCTGCACATCCCCAACCTAGTAACACCATCAGGCAATGAGATGACTCAGACATGACTTACTTGTAGGGAATCCTGACTGTTCTTAGCAATAAAGCACAGTGCACTTATGAGTGACACATTTAACAAGCCAGCTGGAGTAACTGATATCAATACAACTATGTGGTCATTTAAAAATATGCTTTTCCCTTGCTTTTGAAGAGTCCTTTGAAGGCTGTTGGCACAACATTTCCATGTCCCATGGCCCCCAAACTGCTAGCATGATTGTGAGCTGACTTTAGAACCGAAGTCTGTCAGTTATTGAGCCCTGGGACATGCTCTCACTCACAGAACACAGTGCACTCTCCCTAGAACCCCACCTTCATCTGGCTTCAGGGTTTTCCTTCCCATTTACTGGCATAGACATGCCAAAACAAGTGCTAAAAAATGCCTGCTCTTTCAGACTCTGACTGTTCTCAACCCAAGAAATGACAAATGTCTGAGGTTTTGCACTTATGCTGACATGTGCTACATGCTATATACATGCTCTAAAAAGAAACACTGCTACCCTGCAAATCAAAGATATTATACACCAGTTTTTAAGTTTTCCCCCAAGATGAGAGAGACAGAGTCTCTCTATGTAGTCCTGGCTGTCCTGGAGTTTTCTATGTAGACCAGGCTGGCCTCAAACTCATAGAGATCCGCCTGCCTTTGCCTTCCAAGTGCCTGGGATTAAAGGCGTGTGCTACCATGCCTTAGAAGTGTCTTTCTCTATTCTTTTCCTAACACAGACTACTAACCTCCTCCTCCTCTCTAGAAGTCCTTAACACATAAACCTAGGAGCACTATTGTATAAGTAGGCTCTCCTCCCAGGGCTCTCTAGTTCTGCCTTATTAGTCTGGAGGGCTCCCCTTACAGAGAGAAGTCTGGCTTCGTTCACGAGTTTCAACAAAACAACAGTGTCTTGCTGCTCCTTCCCTCCTTCTCTGTTTAGGCCTCTTTTCTATGGCCCTAAATCCTGCAGCAGGTACTGAGAGGCAGACTTTCACAGAGCTTCCCTAAAGGACAGCTGGAGAGGAGTTTGTAATCCAGGAAGGTCTCAGGCTCATGAGACCAAGGTATCATTCAGTGCAAGAGCTTAATTTGACTGAAACCTGTTTGAAATGGAAACAGAGAGTGAGAGAGGTGAGTCACAATATAAGCAAATGTCAAAGCTCATATTAGAACAGAGGACTCCTCAAAGGCCAGGTAAAACTTGGAGCCCAGTCTTCTGTCCATATGAACCATGACCGGCTACACGTGGTTCCAATAATACAGGGCTGGAACTTCAGAGATACCCAGATCTGCTCACACACAGTTTTGACTTTAAGCTAGTTTCATTTTTACATTACTCAATTTAACTCGGTGTCCAAATTTGAAATTAGTCGGAGAAACTACCACAAAACAGCAATGCCTATAGCTGTTCATCACAGAGGGAGACTGCAGTTTATGCTGGGGAGCAAGCACTGAGCTGATGCTCAGTATAGGAGTAATGCTAACTACAGCACAGGAGTGTTGCATGACAAGGAAGGAGTGCTCTGCACTTTGGAAGAGGGGGACAAGCAAGAGCTGAGTATACAAGAAAGAGGGCAGGTCAAAACTTCTCTCTTGGTGGTGCTGGAACTACTCTGCTTGCGTGTTTTGTCTGTATAAAGCAAATGCTGTCCTCTACTTATCTAAAAGGATTCTGGGAAGTCAGAGCAGGTACAAATAAGATGTATGGATACATGGCATGCGGAAGTCCTGAGTTCAGTCCCCAGTACCCACATAAGCTAGGCACACTGGCACATGCCTATTATTTGGGTGCCTGGCAAGTGGAGGCAAGAGGATCAGAAGTTTAAGGTCATTTCTGGCTACAGAGTTCAAGAAAGTCTAGGCTGCATAAGAACCCATCTCAAAACAATAAAATAAAGCAAAACCAAACACAAACAAACAAAAGCAGCAATGTAATATATAGACTTAAAGGAGAGCTCCATGCACTTGAATCTCAAATGAAGTAGAAACTCATTACTGTTTCCTGTAAAAGCCACAACAGCCCAGCATAGAAAACAAGCTGCTTTGCTTTATAACCTGGAGAAGGTGCAATGTGATCATTTGCGTTATGTAATTCAAAGGAAATAAGACCAGAGTCAACATTATTTCCTAATGTCACAGGCTTAAAAGAACTAACTCTTAAGTTTTTCTATTCCCAACTTCCTCTTTGGTGAGACTGGTATAATCTAAGAGTCCATTTTGACTTTATTTAAATACATGATTTTATTTAAATGCATGAGCCTAAGCTTTCCTGTTCTTTGACTGTTGACTGGATGTTCATATCTCATTGTCAAATGTCTCTGCACAGGTCTCTATGCATGATTTCTACAGGTACATGTTTGTTTTGTTAGTTGTGCTTAGTATCTGTCAGAAAAAGAAAGAAAGCAGATTTCACTTTTAAAAATGAGCACAATAAGTATAAATTGGTTGGAGAAGATAGGTACTGAAATTAAATTAATAAGCTGAAAGAGGGAAGAACATCTTGTAAGTGCTGCCCCCCCACACACAGTGAAACGCAGTGGGGAAATTTTTTCCCAAGTTAGTGGGATGCTGAGCTCTCATGTTTTTAGCAGGAGAAGGCACTTTCCACACAGAGGGCACATTAGTCCAGCACAGGAAAAACCCTTCAAGCAAATGTCACAACTAGAAGTGGCAGAGCACACACAGAGTCAGGGCTCCTCAGGCTGGGCCTTCACTCTGTGCAGCCATGCTTCTAGAATGGTACTACATGGCTTCCTTCAGTGGCAGCTTGGAAACTTGCCTGTGAAGGGGAACTGAAAGACTTCTGGCTGTTTTAGTCTCAGAAAAGGCCTCTACCCTCTAGAAAGCCCAGGCAAGTAGTCAATGGTGAGTTACAGTCAAGAGCCACTTGGAGTTCCTTTTAAAACAGAAATATTTTGCTTTGTGCTACTGCAACTGAAAGATAAATTGTCTTAAATGAAAGGCACCACATTAAGGTAGGAAAGGGCCGTGTATCTGAATAGAGAACAGAAAAATACACAAGACCTTAAAAACATGTAAACAAGATGCTGGGGCTAATATGAGCACTTCTGTTACCAGATGGTATAACAGTCCTAACTGTGTCCACACAGACCAAGGAAATCCAAACCAGTAACTTCTAAGATACACACTGGCAAAAAAAAAAAAAAAAAAAAAAAAAAAAACAGAGAAAAGAAATAAGCTTACATCTTTAAAAATCTTTTAGATTGATTTATTTTATGTGTATAGTTGTTTTGCCTGGATGTATGTGTATACATCACATGTATGCTTTGTTTTGTGCCTGTGGAAGTCAAAAGAGGGTGCTGGATTTCCTAGAACTGCAATCAAAGGCAGTTGTGAGCCATCATATGAGTTTTAGAACCCAAGAACAAGTGTTGTTAAGCACCGCTCCAGCCTGTTGGGTAGGCTTTTAAACATGCATGGCTGAGGATGCAGCTAGATGGTAGTACTAGCTAAGCATGAGCAAGGCCCTGGGTTTGAGCCCCAACACTGCAAGACAAAATAGCACAAACTAAACCAATCGAACTAAACTAAACAATGATCTAAGTACCTGGGCCACATCCTTGCACAGCTTGGGTCCTGGAACCCTAACTAGGAACAATGAGGGAATGAGGAACGGACAGGCAGACACACAGTGTGGGATTAGGTAGTCTAGACTCTCCAGTGGAGAAGCTACAGTGCACTGGAAGCTAAGATCGTTTATTACTTAGAGTTGAACAGTGGGTGAGGGTGTTACACACAGGTAGCTGAAGGAGAAGGCAGGGATATTTATACAGATAAACAAGAAATCAGACTATTATATACAACTGAAAAAGGAGGCAAGCTTAGCTAATCTCGGTAGGAGCAGTCTTGCTCTGTAGGGGAGCAGTCTTTAGGTCATGAATTTGGACTCACGGCGAGGGAGATGGGGAGCAGCTCTGAAGGTTTTCTGCTAACACCATCACCCTCCCCACAAGGGCAAGAAGAAGGCTGTGCTATTCCTCTGAGCCTCACCCAAGGAAAGGTTCTGCCATTTCCAAGGGTCTGAGGGACTAGTGTCACTGACATGGCCATGCCTATGTCAACAATACACACTTACTAAGGATTTCACTGCTCTCTATAATCTGGTTCCAAAGTACTGTTTAAATCTTCTATATTACTGTAATCTCTGAATACCTCTCAATACCATGTATATGTATACACCATGTATATACCACTCAGATTATATATAAGTAGGTCCATCTGCAAGGGTATTTAAAATGCAGCAATTCTGTGTTTCTAGGAGCAACAACTAACAGGCTGTTTAGTAAAAGCATCTGCAAAGTGAATGTTCTCAACACTGATGCTGAGGGCTCACAGCATACCTTGGTTTCTAATCACACTGGTTCTCTGCTTGTACTTTTCTCTTTGTATCAACTTTCTGAAAAGTTGCTTAGCCCTGGCCCTCTCCCCCACTCCTCCCCCTCCCACACAAGTGTGCATGAAAGAAAACACTTTTAAGGCTCTTGAAAGTAAAAGTTACCACCCAAACTTCTAAAATGAATCACCAAATACTGGATGAGGTAGACTGTAACTTTGTATATCAGGAAACAAAACCAGTCTGAGTGAGTCATCTCTGTGATCAAAGATAACGCAGCCACAGCTTGGCTTGGTGGCAAACAAATGGCCACAGCAATCACATGTCAGAATCTTGTGTCTAATGGTGTCTCACATGGAAATGCGTAAGTCAGCTACGTGAAACCAGGGGGGAAAAAAACAAACCCAGAGTGTCACACAAATAATAAACACAGACTCTCATGCTTTGTGTTCCTATACTGCTCCTCCAAGTCCACTTCAGCTTTCAGTAGATGCAGTAAAGGCACCACTAGTCAAGACGGGTAAAAGCTGTTAATAATATGACAGCTGCTAAGTGATTCATAAGGAAATACAAACACCTTTAGGACACTCCATATTAAGGTACTTAATCAAAACTTAAAAAGTGATCAAGTGACAGACACCTCAAAAGAGGTGACAGAGCCTTTGGGGACAAGTTCCATACCAGGAACACTTGTAGTTGTTGTGCGTCCACATACAGTGTGAGTGAGAAGGTTAGGTGGGACCATGGGCTGTGTGGCATGGCCACAGGCATGGGCACAGGCATGGCACAGGCACGGGCACAGCAGGTCCAGGACACTCTTACTCCTCCAGAGCAAAGAGCCAGAAGTCCTGATACTCTTTTAGAGCACAGAACAGGGAACACATGTTCGGATCATACCTGTGTCGGCTGGCCCAACACAGTACAATGCAAACCACAGGTGGTGTTTTCAGAAGGAGTATCTCCTATCAACACCACACACCCACTACAGGTCCCCAGGGAAAACACTGCCAACATGGTAGGTTCTAATGAGCTCCCACACCCACAGGGTAAGTAGCTTCCTGTGAATCACTGAGGCCAGTTAAGGGGCAATGGCAGAAAGCTTCCCCATCCTGCTTTCACACAACAACAGCTCCCCAACAAGATAAAGCATCTCCCTCAAGCTCCCTACAAGAGGACACTACCTGATAATGAAAGGAACAAAAGGGGCCAAACTGAGCGTAGACGACGTGCCATCCATTGGAGACGGGTAGAGTCTTTCCAGCACCAGAAGTAAGAGGAACATGCCAGGGTGGCGATCAGGTTCTCCTGGTTCACTGAAAGGAAGTTATTACACATAAAATATTTCACACTGAAGAAGTCAGACACTGCTTTCAAACACATTTCGACACTTTTTCCTCCTTCACTCTAATATGCACAAGGAGAAGTCTCTGGCAAAGCAAGGCTCCTGCAGCAACCCTCTTCTAAGGCAGGCTGTGCTGTCCAGAGCAGGAAATGGGAGGCTTTCCATGTCTGATGGGTTTGAGAAAGCATGAATAGGCCATTACTCACCAGAATCAGAAAATCCTACATCCAAACTACCAATTAGAGAAAATGTATCATGACAAAAGTAAATTTCATTGATATAATTACATCTTCCCATTACAGACAGTTTATATGCATTTCCACCAGTAAAAGTCTGCTAGAAAAAAAAAAATAGGTACATTTGGATGATGTCCATAGTAAAAACTCTACTGTCAGCTATAGAGTGAAAGTGAAGTGAAATGAGAGCATTTCTTTCCACCCCAGGGAGACTCGAATCCTTTGTAATGACTCTGCTTATGTTTCCAAAATTAATGGTCATTTTTGCTCAGGGAGACCCACATATAATCACAGGTAACCAGACTAGTCAGCCAAGTGCTGCAGCTTCAGTGTTAAGCTGCAACATGCCAGCAATACAAAATAGTAAGAATCCATTATATAACTTTAGTATATACACAGAGATTTTAAATATAAGAAAAAGAAATAATTCATGTGAGTGTATGTATATGTGTGTGTCCGTGTGTGTGTATCCGTATGTGTGTGTGTGTGTGCACACGCGCGTGCAGCAAAAGCACACTTGTAGAAGTCAGAAGACAGTTTTCAAGAGCTGGTTCTCCACTTCTACAATGAGGTCTTAGAAATCAAGTTCATGCTGTTGGGCTTTGCAGTGAGTGTGTTACCCCACTGAGTCATTTCATCTATTCCAGTGTTTGCTTTTAATTTTTTTATTTTATTTTATTTTATTTTATTTTATTTTATTTTATGTGTATGGGTGTTTTGCCTTCATGCATGTCTGTGTACCTCATTGTAACTGGTACTTATACAGACTAAAAGAAGGCACTGGCTCTCCTGGAACTGGAATTATAGACAGCTGTGAGCTGACATGTGGGTGCTGGGAAGTGAACCTGGGTTCTTCGGAAGAGCAGACAGTGCTCTTAGCTACTGAGTCATCACCCCCACAGCTCTTCTTCTCCCAGTGCTCACTTTCTTGAGAAGGAGCTGGTTCTGTAACCCAGGCTGGCCTTAAACTGGTGGCAATCCTATCTCCATCCTCTGAGGGCTCAGATTATAGGAATGAGTCACCCTGTGCAACCTAGAATCATGATTAATAAAATACTTGGCATTGTGACTACACTCCATCCAATGTATTCTCACCTTACCTGTCCACTGTATTGGCTACAGTTTCCAACTGTTTGAGAAGAAAGGGATATAGTTCTGGGAAACGAGAGAAAAACTCTCTTCCTGTCATTCTGTGGAGAAAGAAATAAAAGAGAAACTATTACCTTTTATAAGTTTTGATCTGATAAGAAAGCCCTTTTAAGGAAAACAGCTATTTACTGAAATAGTTAAAAAGAAAGTCTACAACATCTTACATGTAAAAGTCAACACAAATGATGCATAGCTGGAAGTGCTTCTGATGAATGGCCTTATCTCCATAATTAAGATGACAAATGCTTACAAATATTTGATATTAACTTCATCCATGGAAGAGATATGCATTATTACCATGCCAGGTTTGCACAACTGATTTGAGCTATGACTACTGGCAACAACTGACAGACTGACTCAACTTCGGTGATAAGGACAAGCCTAAAACAAGGTTTCCTAACCTGGGCACTGTATGGTTTTGGACCAAATGATCCTTCAGGGTGGAGGATGGACCCTGTGTTGCAGGTTGGTTAGTAGTCTCTGCAGTCTGGACCTACTTCAATGCCAGCAGCATAACATTCTTCTGTCTAACCGTGACAATGACAATGCCTCCAAACACTACCAAATGTATATGGTAAGACGCACTGATAAATGGCTGGGAGCTACTGCTCTGCGAGGGGCATCCAGAAGTGTGGACTGGCAAGTGAGCTTCTGTCTGGATCATTCCAGCTTATACCTATACGAGTTACCCTTTTCATACTCATCGAAACTAGTCTTGAACTCAGAGAAAGTGCTAAAAATAATTCCTCAAACTGCAAAATAGGCCAAAAAGCTCAAACTTAGGACACCATTTAGGAAAAAAGCCAGTTTATTAAAGAAAGTGAAGGCCTATTAAGGAACTACTCACAACCTGCTCACCGCTTCAGTTTTAGACACAAGATGTTAATGAAGAATCATGGTATTTTGTTAAGCTGCAGTGTTTCTGCAGGCAGCAAACTGCTCAGCTCTACGTTGCCAGTCGGCTCACACACACACCGATGGACCACCACCAAGACTCATGATTTCCCATAAAGCTCCTTCTTCAGCCAGCTCCTGCCTCCCAAGCAACCACTGATGTGATTTCTACTGCCACAGTTTAGCTTTGTCTATTTTAAACTTTCACAAAAATGTAGTAGTACATTTTATAATTTTTTGTCTGGCTTTTCTCACTTGGCATAAAGTGCTGAGACTTGTCCACGATGTTGGCTACAGCAGCAGTTTGAATCTTTTTCTCCTAAGTAGAACTCTACCATATGGAATACAGAAGTTTGTAATTCATTCTGTTGGCAGACATGGGTACCTTTCATTTGGGGAAAAGGGAATCTGAATAAAATTGCCATCCTGACATCCCCAAACAAGACTTGGCAGGGTTTCTCTATGTTATCTTGGTTGTCCTGGACTCGCACGCACAGCGATTCTCCTGCCTCTGCCTCCTGAGGGCTAGGATTAAAAGCGTGCGCCACCACACCCGGCTGACTTTTCTTGATCATATTTTTCGTTTCTCTTGGGCTAATATTTGAGAATAAATGATATTAAATCTGCACACTCTTTACTCCTTAGGAAACCCATAGTTTAACCCAACAACTCATGACTTTATGCTGCGACATCAAGTGAAAGCTCTGGTGGGTCTGCCCACTTCCAGTGCTTGTTGATAGCTTTTATCTTTTTTTCCATTTTAGGCAAATGAGATACTTGTGATTTTGATTTATATATCCCTTAGTTTTGATTACTATTGCTGTGATAAAGCACCATGACCAAAGCAAGTTGGGGAGGAAAAGGTTTATTTGGCTTACACTAGTACATCATAGTTTATCACTGAAAGTCAGGACAGGAACTCGAACAAGGCAGGAACCTGGAGGCAGGAGCTGATGCAGAGGCCACCATGGAGGGGCGCTGCTTACTGGCTTACTCTACATGCCCTTTTTAGTCTATTTTCTTATAGAACTCAGGACTACCAGCCCAGCACAACCCCCACTAGCCACTAATTAATAAAATGCCTTACAGCTGGATTTTATGGCGGCATTTTCTCAATTGAGTTTCCCTCCTTTTAGATGACTCTAGTTTGTGCCAAGTTGACATAAACTAGCGGGGACACTGACCTATGTTGAAAAATTGAGATTTTGCCTTTGATCATTGTTGGCATGATGCTTCAGGTAGCTTAGGTGCTACAACTTCCACAGAGCTAGGCCACAGGGTAACTAGAAGATTCAAAGTTAATTCTGTTCAATGACCTAAACTGTCCAGCAATCGATGATGTCCACTTCTTTGATAATACTTATTTTTTCTTAAATTAAGTAGCCATCGTGAAAAGGTAGAAGGATTTTATAAGAATGACTTGTTTCTCTTCTACTCAGCCCATCAAGACAGTCTTGTTAAGATGGGGAGTGATGAGGAGAAAAGTAACGTTACAGCTGCTGAAACAAGACAGATGACGAACAATGGCAGCAGCAGAACCACCTTATCCCACCTGCAACAGGAGAGGCTGGGAGATGGAACAAAGGGAGCAAAGTGTCTTTGTAGTCTCCCTCACCAAGGAGGACGCTTTGTTGGGACTACTACATCTTGTGACCCATTAAACCTAATAATGGCTGAGTCTCTCCTCCCTAAAGAGAAGATTCTTAAGCACAACCTGCTAGCCTCGTTAAGGAAATAATATAAACATTTTTCTAAAAAGTTCTTAAGAAACTGAATGCCCTAGTTCTAAGACCTTACCTCTCTATGCAAAACAAAACACACCGTGACATCTCTTGGCATCTTCCCTTTCTCTGTAGCCCTCAACAGTTACTGCATGGGCTGGTGGTGTGGGCAAAAGAGGACAGGCTAGAAAAATGACCCACACTCTCTAAAATCAATGACTTGACAGAACCATGACCTTTAAGACTTATCAGCTGGTCTTTAGGCTAGGCTGGAGGCAATTTCAACACATACTTCTCAACTGATATAAAATAGAGATCTCCTAGAATTACAGACAAATGCTTTACTTACTTACAGGAGCACCATGCATACCCTTGGGATTATACTTTCTTCTAAGCAAACAAACATTAACTTGTCTCCTTCCTCAAAACTGATGCCCTGAATACCACCAGTGGATCATGTAGTCCTCTGAAGATCAGCCAAAAAGATCTGCTTGAGATAGGCTACATTTAGTTAGTCACAAAAACTTCCTGTAAGTGACCCAACTTTTCTAAGCCCTGTAGTCAATTACTTCTACTGTGAGAAAGATTACATGGTATAAATCATTTCATCCAGTTCTAGCTGGAGTAATCACCAACAAGGCCCAGGACAGAACTGTTATACATAGGAAGCTGTTCCTGGTTTTGATTTGCGGGTTAATATAAAGTCTGTATAATCACATATACTCTCTGAGGTATCTGGACTAATGCCCAAGGCTAGATGGAAAGGTACTATAGAAAACCACAGAGCTTTTTGGTTTACATGATGTGTGGTGGTAATTAAATCTCAGGTGCTTGGGTCTGCAGCTAATGTTAATACTGAAGCTTGTATTCATTTCATTGACATAAATTTAAATTAATTAAATGATATATTAAACAAAACGCACGAATTCAGTCCTAATTTGTCAACAGAATAATGAAAAGGGCTGGCGACATGGCAATCTCCTGGGAAAATTGTCCAAAAGTCGAGGTAACATAAGAAATAAGCGCCGAGTTTGTTGGCGGATGTAGAATCCTTACCTAGTATGCATGAAGGCCTGGGTTTGATACCTAGCACCACACAAAACTGCAAATACTGGCACATGCCTGTAATCCCAGCATGCAGGGAGTGGAGGCAGAAGGATTACAATTTCAAGGCTATGGTTGGCTACATAGTGAGCTCAAGGCCAATTCATAAAATCCTGTCTCAAAAACACCACCACTAAAAGAAAGCTGGACGGGATGTCATCCAGACAGGTGTCTAGAAGTTCTCACATGACTAAATACCTGCCCAGTGAAGCAGCAACTGTCCTTTCCTGTGAACTCTATCCAAGGGTGCTGACATAATGAGCAGCCCTGGGAGGCATGGTGCCTCCCTTGGACAAAGGACAGAAATGCTCTGTGCTCATCACAAAAGCTCCTGTGAAGCACCCCACAGCAGATACAAGTATTTGTTCCTCTTTAGATTACCCCATGACCCCTGAAGCTCAATATGGGCACAAAATTGCCAATTCCTAGCTACTGGTATTTGCTAGGGCAGAAAATTAATACTAGACAATTAATTTTAAAGATTAGCAATGATGCTGCTACATACCTGTAATCCTAGAACATGGAAAACTGAGACAGGAGGATTGCTATGAATTTCAGGCCAGCCTGGTCTATAATACATAGAGAGTTCCAAACCAGCCAAAGCTACATAATTAAGCTCTTGTCTTAAAAAAAAAAAAAAAAAAAAAAAAAAAAGATGAAAAAGGAGGATAAAAAGGACACAGAGAGAGAGAAAGATCACCTATATCATAACCACAACACAACCTATAATATATTATATCTGAAGAAAAGTTATTTTGAAGAATAACTTTCACTTTGAAGAAAAGTAAAAGATGAGGAACTAAAATACTAAGACAGGCAAAATGCTGACAGCAGCTAAAGCTGAGTAATTGGTGTTAACGAGAGGCAATTCTTGTCATTGTTAAATACATTGAAAATTTAATAATAAAATGTTTTAAATTCAAAATAAGAATAAAAGTTAGAGAAAGGAGAAAATTATCTAAGGATTAGACACCCATTAACCAGAATACATGAAGAACCACAGGGAAACAATCAGTAAAGAAAAACAAGTCAATATAAAATGGACAAAACTATTAAAACAATCTCAGAAGAAAACGGCAGTCCATTTGCCCATATGCATCTCTCTACTTAGCTAACAAACAAAAAGCAGCACATCTGTCCTTGTGAGGAACTAGTTAAAAACTGCCAGAGCAATTCCCTAGTGCTCTGAGTTACATGGACAAGCAGTCTCACTCATACAGTCATATGACTGTAATCTAGAAACTGTCCTGAGAGATAACTGGGCTCTGCTGCCCACAATGCTGCCAGATAAGAAGGACCTCGGAACTATTCCTTTATGATGAAAGGCATTATTTTAATTCAATCGAAGCTAATTGTCCCAAACAGCAAATTACCTCATTCAGTTATCTTAGAAAATATTTATGAACCATCTGTCCTGGAGGTATGAGGCACATTACCTCAAAGCTAAACGTTTTGACTAACTGTTTTGTTTCTCGGAGCTGAGTAGTTTGCTTTATTCCATCTTTTTAAAAGCACACAGTTGTCTCTCTATGTGGGAGGAGGGCAGGCTCCAGCACCCCTGCAGACAGAAGAATTTATAGAAACAGTGCCAATGTATCCTCTAAGTCATTTCTTTAATACTTGTCATAGCTGCACAGCATAAATGCTTTGTACATACTGTTCTACTGCACTGTGCAGGGAATAATGATAGGAATAGAGGTCTGAGTATGATCAGAACATACACAATGTTTCTTCCAAATATTACCATCCATGGTTGGTTGAGTTCATGGATGCAGATCCCACAAATACAAAGCGTTCACTATATTGTTAATACTGTTAATTTACATAATGCACCCAAAGGGTGTATAGCATTGTGAAAAAGCCTCAAGAGATGGTGGAGGAATCGGGCAAAGGACCAACCTAAGATGCCTAATTCACCCTCCACTCATTGCTGACTCAAGTCACTCAATAGTTTCTAGCACCTTGGACCTCAGGTGCCAGATAAGATGCTAATCCTGGCCTCCAGCTTGCTGTGGTTATCTGACTTCTCATGGACATACTTAGTGAGGAAGCGCCACTTAGAACCATGCCTCACTATATGGAAGTAGGTCAAAGGTTTTGGGATGCATGTACAGGTCTGTGTTAGAAGCTTATTTTAAAAGGCCAAGACCCATGGCACCATTTTAGATTACATCTGCATCTTATGTAAATTCTGGAACATAAGTGGCTTATCTCTCATTTGCTCCACAATGGAAACTACCATGTCACTGCACTTTCCCCATCAAAGTGGCAAATAACAAGATAAATTGCTCCTTATCTCTCTCTCTCTCTCTCTCTCTCTCTCTCTCTCTCTCTCTCTCTCTCTCTCTCTCTCTCTCTCTCTCTCTCTCTCTCTCTCTCTCTCTCTCTCTCTCTCTCTCACTAGCCTGATGGCTGACTTACTTTTCTAGACATTTCTTTCTTTTCTGTCTTTATAACCAGTCATACAGAATGTCTTTTAGTGCCACTGACATTCTACGTTCTTTCTAGTCTACATATTGCAGCAAATGTTGTAACCTCGCTGAGAATATGTCCCCCATGCTACCACCTCTTTTGCCAGGCTAATTCTAGATGAACCTTTTGCTTTTGCCTGAGGCAAACTTCTTCTAGGACATTCCCTGTTATCTTAAGTCCAACAGTTTTACATTGCTAGAAAAAAATACCTGAGATTGGGTAGCTATAAAAGAAAACAAGTTTACTTTGTTCACAATGTAGGAGGTTCACAGGTAGGGCATGAGCATCAGCATGGTTCTGGTAAGGACATCAAGGCAGATGTTATCACATCTGTGATTGTATAGAAGGAAAAAATGTAATCATCCAGGAAGCCAGAACAAATCATATGTCAGGGTGTGCTGGCTAGTTTTATGTCAACATGACACAAGCCAGAGTCATTTTGGAAGAGGGAACCTCAAATGAGAAATTGCTCCCATGAGACTGGCCTGTGGGAAAGTCTGTGGTAAATTTTCTTGACTGATTAATTGATGTAGGACTCATTATGGACAGTGCCACTCCTGGCCTTGTAGTCCAGGTGTTGTAAGAAGTCAGGCTGAGCAAGCCAGGGGAAGCAAGCAGTAAGCAGCACTCCTCCATGGCCTCTGCATCAGCTCATGCCTCCAGGTTCCTGCTGTCTGAGGTCCTGCCCTGACTTCCCTCAATGATGGGCACGATATAGAACTGTAAGCTGAAATAAGTTTTTTTCTCCCCAAGTTGTTTATGGTCATGGTGTCTCATTCCAGCATTAGAAACCCCAGTTAGACAAGGGATTGTTCTTACAATCTGCTCTTATGAGAAGTGACTCAGAGTCCTACTATTTCCTTCAAAGGGTAGTACCCACAATGGCCTCCCAATGAGGCTTTAACTTTTAAAAGATCCACTCCTCATCAGCTCCATTCATTAACTGTTGTGGGGCTGGCAAGATGGTTCAGCAGGTAAAGGTGCTTGCTGCCAGGCTTAGTGATTGACTTCAGTCACAAGGACCCACATAGTAGGAGAGAACCAAGCGCTTCTGCATGTTGTCATGTGACTTTCACACATGGTGTACCATGGCCCAAAATCATATACACAGGCTTTAAAACAAACAAAAATAGATCCACACCAAAGAATCTGGGTGAGGTATGCTTCCTTAGTTCTACACTAAAACCTGTGCTGTTCCCATCATAGCACTTATGACAAGCCATACATGCAACTTCTTGTTTATCTATTTTTCCCAGGCAGAGACTAAAGCTATCTTCTTTTTCCTATTGTTTCTCAGACACTAAGCATGATGCCCAGCTTGGAGCTGGTACCCAATAAACAGCTGCAGAACTGGGGTTGCAGATTGGTTCTAAAGCACTGCTTGCCTAGCATGGGAGGCCCTGCGTTCCATTCCTAGCACCAAAACCCTGAGTAAACAAAGAGGAGTCCATTATCTCAAAACAAATAAGAGCCCCTAAGAAGCCGCTGCTGAGTGAGAGAAGCAAAATCACAGAGAAGGAAAAAGGCATCACAAGCAAGACAGCAACAAAGCAATGCCGCCAAGTCCTCACTGGCACTCCAGAAGTGGCACTGTTAACAAACCGAGCCACCCCATGAGGACTTAACATTTATTAAACACAGAGAGAGCTTTTCTCACTGGTTTACAAACAGTTCATTTCTAGTTCACCCTGAAAAGCAAACAGGTTGCTGTTACCTCCACAGAGGTAGAAGCCCTCAGGGTGAATTCTTCAGAGACAGAGCAGTTAAGATAAACTTGTTTATCTATGTATTCAAAACTAGCCCAGCAACCTTTTAAACAAAAGAAGGGGTGGGGGAAAAAAGAAAAGAAAAAAAGCTGACCTACGGTCAACTCACCCTCCTAGAAAGAAAAAAGACAACTCAAAGTTGTGAGTGGGATAAGACAGGCGCAGATGGGTAAAAACAGAACAGCCAGGGGAAAGGTAAGAGCAAAGCAGCTTTGACTCAAACTGCCAGATCTATGTTAACCTTGGTGTCAGCAGGTAAGGCCACCAACCAAGGAGATGCCTGCTGGGGCTTCTGCCAAAACTTCCCCAAAATATGACCATAGGACACCAGACATGGCACTTCATAAGCATATGCTGGCCTGACTATTCTGAGAAACTAGTCACAGGGGTAGCTATCAAAAACTGACACTGCAACATTTACATCTATAAATAAAAGCTGCATTAGTGACAACATGTATATAAGAAAGAGGACTGCACAGAGACAAGTTGATTTGTGAAGCATGGCCACCTTCATTCACCACAGAAATTCCTCTCCTCAGCCTCCCTTAACCTGAAAAATCTGTCTCTGTTCCTATTTGTAGTTGTAAAGAAGCATCAATCCTCTGGCTCTTCTTCAAGTCCAATAATGTGGTGGGGCTCCTGTGTGTTTGCACAGAACTAATGTGTTTTTATTATTAATCTGTGCATATACATTTGCATGTACTGTGTGTATATATGAATTATGCATACACAAACAACTCAGGGGTTCGTCCTTGCTGTCTACCTTGTTTGAGACAGGGTCTTTTGTGTCTGTAGCTAGTATGTTAGGCTAGGTGGCCATGAGCGTCCAGGCAATTGTGTCTCCATTCCATGTCCTACCTCACCACAGCAGTGCTGGGGTTACACACACACTTTACTGTGACCAGCTTTACAGACAAATGCCTTACCCGCTGAGCCATCCTCCAGTCTAAAATGTGTGTTTAAGGTTAAACTCTTGTATATCCATTTAATTCACAACCCAAGCAAAGATTAACACAGAGGTTGCATGCAGAATTGTGTGTCTGCAGCACCACTGTAGTAAAGGGAGTCCCGTGGCACTTCTCTATCTCACCTGCTCAGTGCTGACTTCACAAAGCCTGGCCAATGTTTAGAACAAAGCAGGTAGACAACAAAGGTTTATTAAATTAGTAGAGTATTTGCTTACCACCAATTGGTTTTATTTTAAAAGTATAATTAAAATTATGCTAGGCCTACTCCTTTTTAAAAAAAAGATTTAAGTTGGGTGTGGTGGCGCATACTTTTAATCCCAGCACTGGGAGGTGGGGGGGGGGGAGGAAGTGGGGGGGGGGTGGCCAGAGGCAGGTGGATTGCTGTGAGTTCAAGGCCAGCCTGGTCTACAAAATGAGTCCAGGACAGCCAACGCTACACAGAGAGACCCTGTCTCGGGGGAAAACAAGGTGTAAGATGTTTAATTCATTTTCCTTATGTGTCTCTGTGTTTGCGTGCATGAGTTTAGTGCACCATGTACATCCAGCAGCTCAATAAGGACAGAAGAGGGAGCTGGAGCCCCGGAACTAGAGTTAGAGGTAGTTGTGAGCCTCCAAGTGGGGGCTGGGAATGACACCAGGCTCTCTGCAAGGCAGCAAGTGCTTTTAACTACTATGAGCCATCTCTACAGCCCCATCCTTGTTCTGTTTGTTTAGACAGGGACCACTGTATAGGCCTCACTAGCCTGGAACTGGCTGTCATCAAATTCACAGAGACCTGCCTGTCTTTGCCTACTGAGTGTTAGCATTAGTCTGTGTGCCACCATGCCTAGCCAGCCATACTTTCATTATGGAAGAAATTTCATATAATAAAATGCCACATACAAAAAGCTAAAACACAAACCTCCCAAGTTTAACCACTAATCTTAAGTTTTGGTATCTGTTCATCTATAACTCTCTTTTCTTTATATATTCTCCTATGATCTGATTTTTTACACTTACAGATAAATAGAGGATAGTTTCAGTCAGGTATAGTAGCACCTTCTGTAATTCCAGCATTTGGGAGATGGAGGCAGGTAGATAGTGAATTTAAGGCCAGCCCATGCTACATAGTGAAACCTTGCCTCAAACAAAACAAAACAAAACAAAACACACAGTTCCATGAAACCCCCTTATGAGAGCAGCCTCTATATGTGCACTCTGGGTCTCCCAGGGTCCAGCAGGCACTAACCAGGAAGCCAACATGAAAGGGCTAACCTCCTTTGGCAAAATGGTGTGGACAGTGGTTCTTGTCCAGCTATGCCCTGCATGTCACTTGGTCTGTCTGTACATTTCACATCTAATCATGGTAATGCTGTAGATCTAGACCTTGAGCTGTGTGAAAGTACCTGAGCTTAGACCACTTGGTAATACTCTGAATCTAGCCTAATAGTTAACAGCTTTAAAAAAAACTTGGCCCGAGTCAGGCGTGGTGGCGCACGCCTTTAATCCCAGCACTCTGGAGGCAGAGGCAGGCAGATTGCTGTGAGTTCAAGGCCAGCCTGGTCTACAAAGCAAGTCCAGGACAGCCAAGGCTACACAGAGAAACTCTGTCTTGAAAAACAAACAAACAAAAAACCAACTTGGCCTGAGGTTTTAAGAGTTCTTGCTCTTCCAGGACCTAAGCTCAGTTTCCAGCACCCAATATACAACTGCCTGTAACTATAGCTGGCCTGAGAGGGCACCTCCTCACACACATAGCATACACTTACACAGACACATACACAGACAAAAACTTAAAAATTAGAAAATCAGTAAGAATGTGTATTGCCCTCATAGAAGACCTGAACTTGGTTTCAAGGACCCGTATCAGGCAACTCACAAGCACCTATAACTCTGGCCTCAGGAGATCCCAGATGCCTTTGACCTCCTTGGGCACCTGTACACCACACACTGAGATGGCTTAGTGTGTAAAAGCATTTGCTGTACAAACCTAGTGACCTGAGTTTGATCCCCAGAACCCACAGAAAAAGCTGGATGCAGAAATGCATATCTGAAATCTTAGCACTTGCAACATCAGATGGAAGACAGATGCAGGAAAAATGTCTGCAAGCTAGTGGGCCAGCTAACCTGGAGTACACACAGCAGAAATATGAGAGATCCAGCCTCAAAAGAATGTGGAGGGTAAGAACTGACTCCCAAAAGTTGTCCTCCACACATGCCTGTCCCTGCTGATAGCTCACCTGGATCAAGCTTCAATCTTTCCTAGGAACTCTGTAGTTAATATCTGCCACATATAGGAAAAGTTAAAATGCCACAAGCCTATGTTTTGGAGCTTTAATAAAGGCATCCCTATGCAAACAATAATGTGATGAAAAAAGGCTTTTAGTAAATATGCACGCAAGAAAATGAAGTTACCGGACAAGAGTCCATTTACACACAGCTCACACCAGCACTCTCAATCCTCTCAGAAGAGGGATCAATAGAGTCACGCACAAAGGACTAAAAGGAAGCAAGCAAGGGCAAGCAAAAGCACGCAGGCCTGAGGAGCTGCATAGTAAACAGCAGCAAAGGCGGAGGCTGTGCCCAGCTTTGAAAAACAGAACTTATTCACAGGCCATGGAGCAAACACCATAAACTCTGACATTACATGGACACAAACACTGAAGGCAAAAAAGGAGGTTTGCAGTTGGTGTTTCAAATAGTAACCCAATAAACTATTAAAATGGGGCTGCTCCCTATGTTCTGGCCAAGAAAGCCAGCCCAGAGAACAGAAATTCAGCCAAGGGTTCGTCTCCATGCCACAGTGACTGCTGATGAAACAGCAAGCTCATGCTGAGAAAAACAATGCCGCCAAATGGAAACAAGCCTACAGAAAAGACAAAGCACACATAATTTCAAAGGATATGATCAAATGCAAATTAATCAAACACAAACAGCTCGTTGAAAAGATACTGGGGTTTGGAATCCCACCAGACCATCTTTGGTGCTGTTCTTGGAACCTCCCCCCAAGCCTGACTGGGCTGACACCAAGACATATCCTATAGTGGTGGCAGGCCAGGGCACAAATGGAAACAATTATGCGTCAATCAGAAAGGGAGGGAACCTGGTGCGATGGCTGCTGCTGCCTATAGTGCCAGCATTCAGAAAGCTGAGGCACACAGATGGATCAGCAAGTATGAGGCCATCGCGGCCTGCCTATAGTTTGTCTAAACAATAACAACAAGAAAGAAAGAAAGAGAGAGAGAGAGAGAGAGAGAGAGAGAGAGAGAGAGAGAGAGAGAGAGAGAAAGAAAGAGCATTAAGGAAGAACGTTACCAGCAGTCCGAGTCACAGTCTAAAATTCAAGCCAGTGAGTAGGGATGTAACTGGCAGGATATCTGTGTAGCACATATAACGGCCTGGGTTTGGCCCTCAACACCACCAAAACAAAAACTGCAAGTCTAATCCCCACAGTAGTTTTAACAGGACCAAGGAAAGCCTTGGGCCTCAGACCTCTATAAAAGTGCCATCGTGGATCTCATAGCCCCATCTTCTCCCTTCTTGTCCTCTGGAGACAGCTGCAGATTCCTGGGCTTGCTGAATGCCTTTCTAACCGTTCCCTTTCAGAAGCTGCTCAAGAGATGGACAGTTCCCAAACTTCTAAACGGGCTATTAGAGTACTCTATGCAGAGAGAGAAGTCTTGGTTCTGGAGTGTTCTGGCTACTAGTCATCCCCCTGGGAAGTCCCTGGTCCAGGCATAGACTTGGAAACACACTTCCACTAATTTCACTGCCAGGAGGTGAGTCAGTATGCTTTTCTTACACTCCTCTTATGTTCAGGTTTCCATTTCAGCAGCTTATATGGCCTTTTTTCCTCATAAGAAATTGTTTCTTAGCAAATTCTTCTTGGGATGGCAAGATGTATTAGTAGGTAAAGGCACTTTTCTCAAGCCTGACAAAGTTAGTTCAATCCCTAGGGCCCACATGGTTGAAGGAGAGAGAGTTGGCCTCTGACCTCCAATGCACACAGCAGCACCTAAGTGCCTACACACACACACACACACACACACACACACACACACACACACACACACAGAGAGAGAGAGAGAGAGAGAGAGAGAGGAGAGAGGAGAGAGAGGACGAGGAGGAGAGAGAGAGAGAGAGGAGGGGGAGAGAGAGAGAGAGAGAGAGAGAGAGAGAGAGAGAGGTTTCTTGTTTAAGCCCATCATCTCAAAATTCTCAGAATCAAGAAATCAACCTGTAGTAGTTTGATTCCGTAGTCAGTTTGTAAGCAATCTGTACTAGACTGCTTGCAGAGATGAGCAGCAGGCTCCTCCTTTCCCCTGAGTATGTTTCTACTTTCTTTCAAGAGCTAGGTTTACTTCCCAACTCCTTGTCTCCAGAATGTCTTGTGACCTGCTTTGATCAATAGAGGCCATGGAAGTGGCACTGTGCTGGTCTAAACGTAGGCTCATATTTACCCTCTTGAAGCTCCAACTCCCGTGCTGAAGTCCCATCAGCCTCTAGGCACTAGTGTTCCCAGCTCTAGGGCTGGACATGTGAATGTGAGGCCATCTTGGCCTGGCCGGCACTGGTTGAGGTCTCAGATGACATTCAAATAGCGTTACATGGTACAAAAGAATTATGTGGCTGAAGCCAGCCAACCCATAACACTGTGGGAAACTATAAGCTGTTATTTAGCCACTAAATTTGGGGTGGTTTGTTGTGCAGCAAAGTGCTATAATTAAAGGCACTGAGTTAGTCTGTGGAAAAGAGTCAGTAACAAGGAACATACAAGTTACTTTATTATGTCAAATTACTATGTTCTTGAGGCTAGAAATCTGAAATCAGTACTGAGGGTGTCAGCAGGGTCCCTCTGGAGACTCTATGAGAGAATCTCATCTTCATCTCTTGCAGCTTCTGGAGATGGCCAGCATTTCTTGGCTTGTGGCTACATCCATTATTTCAGTCTCTGTCTCTGTAGTCACACTGTTTTCTCTTTTCTGTCTCAGATCTTTCTTTCTCAGGTGTCTAAGTGACTTACTACACCTCAGTAGATCACCTGCTGGGCCTACACATGGTCTAAAGTGCCTCTGTCCAAAGAATCATGTGTACCTAGAAGTGTGTGTGTGTGTGTGTGTGTGTGTGTGTGTGTGTGTGTGTGTGTGTGTGCGTGTACATGCGTGTGTGCGTGCTCAAAGAAGGCTCATGCTTTAAAAGACTTGAAAAGAGCTTATGTTTACCTCGAACTGGTTCCTAGCACAGATACAGCCTTCAACAATCAAAATGCAGTGAAGCCAGTGCCCCTCAAGGATGGGAGGGTCTGAACAAAAAGAAAAATCATGAGGGCACACAGCAAATTCTCCCTGTGAAAGACTTGCTAGACAAAGACTTTAAAACAATTGTCTTAAAGATATTTGAGGAATTAAAGATATAGAGAAAGTCAAGAAAACAATGTATTGACAAAACAGATCAGTATACAGAGAAAAACCTACACAAATAAGAGAAGAAATTGTAGAGCTGAAAAGGAAAATAACTAAAGTGGAAATTTCAATGAAGGGAAAAAGAGAACAAACAAGGTGGATGCAGGACAACTGAGGGGCTATGTCTGAGTGACAGAAACAAAGATTTAAGAAATGCTGGCTATGCCTACTAAGGGACCTATGGGACACCACCAAGGAGGCCATCATAAACACCATCCGGTTCTAAAGAAAAAGGGAGAAAGGGGCAGAGAAAGGATCTAAGGAAAGCTTCTAACTTTGAAGAAAGATGAATACAGCATAAAAGCAGCTCAGCAAACTCTATATAGAGAGAAGCAAAAAAGCTATACCCTAAACATGCTACCATCAAAAGGAAGAGAGCAGGAAGCAGTGAAGGAAAGCAGGCCTTCACCTCATAGGAGCCTGAGTAAGAGCCAACAGATTTCTCATCAGAAGCTCTGGAAGCCAAGTGGTAGCTGAAACAAAACCACTAACTAGGCCTCATATTTGTGAAACTAAGACTTAAAAATAAGGCAGAGCTGCTGGTGGTGACATTTGCCTGGACTTGCATTACACATGGGAAACAGAGGAAGGAGAATCACAAGTTCAAGGCCAGCCTGGGATATCGATCAAGATCCTTTCACCAAAAAAGGAAGGGAAAAATTAAGACATCCCAGAAAAACAAAATCAAAGTGAGCTTATCCTGAGACCTTCCCTGCTGAATTGCTGAATGGTGCTCTGTAGGTTGAAATGGAAGTGCACCCTCACCTGCTCCTGAACAGCTTAGCAGAACTGGCCCTGGTTGCAGGGATTATGCGTGAAGTTGCCCTAAAGGCCTAAGTGTGGGAGAGCTGGCCCTGCCCTTGTCTGTCATATGGTGGCCTGAGAGAGAGATGGCCCTACTCCCCTAGCCCCTCACCACCTACGGCAGGCGAGAGAGTTGGTCCAGAGGTCATGAGAGCGAGGGAGTCCCTCTTCCACTGTAGTGCATGGGAGAGAAGGCCTGTCCCTTACAGTGCAATAGAGTTGGCCCTGCTGGTGTGGGATTACATGAGCCGGCCCTAGGGTATAAGAGTGGGGGACTTGGCTCTGTCCCTTGCCAACTGTGGCATTGGGTGAGCTAGCTGAGGCAGTGCTGGAGAGCTCACCCTGGTAATGTGTGGGCGCAGGAGAGCTGGCGAGCTGGCCAACTCAGCTACCACCCAGGTCCAGATCTAGGGCTTGAGTTGCCCCACCCCAACTTCTACTTCATCTACAAGCTGCGGGAGCATGGGAAGAGACTGGTGCTACAGGTCCAAAGCGGCAGGGTTCCTGTGACACAGGGAACAGCAGGGTATCCAAAAGGAGTCCCACTGAGGATGCAGTAGTGACGGTGTACCAGAAGCCAGAGGCCTCCAACCAGACCAGTGACTAATGACAATGAACACTTGCAGCAAAAGAGTATACTGTATGACACACAATGACACACAACAGTTTCCACGATGACTTTTTTTTTCCCTTTTGAAGGGAGATTGCAAGGGCGAGAGCAGGTACAAGGGGACAGGGAAACGAGTGGTTCTGAAGTGCATGATGTGAAATTCTCTCTCTCTCTCCCTCCCTGCCCCGCCCCCCCCCACAAAGTTAAATAGATAAATAGAAAAAAATGAGATGAGCATCTGGAGAAGGGGCGGGGGGAAAAGAAATGAAAGGGCACTAGAAAGATCTAAAGTCACACTAAGAAGCAACAGTGTCAGGTAGAAAGGTATGTGGGCAATTATGAAAAACTAGCATTACTGAACCTTATGACTTCACTTTTCTTAAAAAACAAGGCAAGGACTTTATTTTACAATTTGAATTTTCTTTGCTTTGGAATGCAGTATGTAACATATACACACTTTTGGTTCCTTTTATAATCCAGAGACTTTTTAAATTTATGCTCTGTTTTGAGCTTATGTCATTTCTCCCCTTGCCTTCCCTTCCTCCAACCACACATCATGTTGTCTGCCATGACTTCATTGCCAGTTCTCTCTCAAATGCATGACCTCTTTTTCTTTAGTTGTTGTCATGAATACAACTGGTTCAGTCCATATAATGTTACTTGTATGTATGTTTTCAAAGCTGACCATTTGAGATTAGAAAACCAATTCAAGTGTTCTTCCCTGAGGGAGACTATTTCTTCTGCTTTTAGCATTCCCTGGTTGTCTGTGGTTCTTTTTTATGACTTCACTTTTATAATCGAAATAATTTCAGCACCTAAATACTTTCTTTAAAAAGAGGCAAAGTCACCATGTAGCCAAGGATGATCTGAATCCCTCTCTGTACTTCCCAAGTGCTGGGAGTACAGGTGTGTCCCAGCACCCCAGCTTGTGCAGTGCTGGGAACGGAACTCAGAATTTGTGTATGTGAGGGAAGCACTTCACTAGTTGAGCTACATGTGTGACCAGTGCATCAAGCAGGATAAAAGTAGCCAGGTGTAGTGCATCCTCTCATCCTAGCATTTGGGAGGCAGAGGCAGGAGATCTCTATGAGCTGAGCCTGACCTGAGTCAGCCCAGCTACACAGTGAGACTCTGTCTTGAAAAATCCAAAAGCAAACAAACTAAAACAACTATCAGTTTAAAGTGAGTACTATAACTTTGGTTTGTAAGTTCACATTTTGTTTTCTAGAGATGTCTCTTTGGAAATGCCCCATGGCTAGGCTATGTAGTGTCTGAAAGGGTGGCTGCTCCTCTAAAGCTGTAGTGTGTATACTGAAAGTCATGGTATCATCAAAGGCAGGGAGCCAAGTCTCTCTTGAAAGAAGCCTGTGAGCACAGCGCTTGCGAAGCTGTGACTCGATGACCGGTCTGCTGCAAACATGATGCCTTCTTCCTGAAACCCTGGAGATGCCTCAAGTGGGCCACGCACCACAGTCAGCACACCTCGTAAGAGATTCGAGATTCTGCTTTATATTTTAAGAAAACTGTGATGTGGTATGAATCTGATCATGGTACATTAAAAAATTAATTTGTTACATATTCTTAAAGAAAACAAATAAATAAAAGGGTGACTATCAGAAGCTGGGGCACGGGGATACTGTTTAATGGTACTTTCCTTTTGGAAGATGGGTGGTAGTAACAATAACACAACAATGTTAGCGTCCCTACTATCACAGAGCTGTACACTTCAAAATGGTCACAATGATAAAATGTGTTGTGTGCATGTTATCATGCTAGGATGTGTTATTACACTGAAACAAACCACAGCTGTTCCGGAGGAAGCTGGGTTGTGACAGGTGGTCCTCAGCTTTTCCTTCTTAAGAGGAAAAGACCCTGCAACCATGTGCTTCGGGCACAGTTGAGACTTTGCAGGGCAAAACGAGGCTTCCTCCCTTCTCACTTCCTACCACCCCTTTATTTCTAGTCTCTCTGGTTTAAGCAGGACGTCACTCCATTTATCACTACCCACAATCCTCTACCTCACAAGCTTTAGCGTTCGTATAACAAAGGCAGTTAATGATCCTTTATTGAAGCATGCTTAAAAATCATTTCCTCACTAGAATGTGGGCTCCTTGAGACCCAAAGCGTCTTTGTTTCTGCTCTAACCCAGTATCCAGAACAACAGACAGCACATCACGGGCATTTAGCAAAAACTGCCCTCCTTACACTTCCCTTAGCAATCCCTTCTACAAACCCTGCCCAAAGAGAGAGAGAGTAGTTGTCTTGTCAACTGCAGGGTCCCAGTCCCATCATCCCGCTCTGGAGCCACAAGATCAAATACTCACTTGGTAACTGGCCTCGCTATTCAGACCCTATTCAAGCACAAAGATGTAAGTTCCTGCTGTTGTCTGCTTCATCTAGCACACTTTTAAGCCATCACCTAGCAATTTCTACTTCACTCATTAAGAATTAATACTCATATAAAGCCCCGTATTCCTATCACGTTTAACATTCTCTTTGTTACCCTTTCAGTTCCTATTCTAAATTGTATTTTCATTAATTTGCCAACTCAAGCCATAAAGGGAAGGTACGGTGCCACTATAATCTCAAAACTCAAGGACTAAGAACCACCCCTAAAGAATATCTACTTGAATTATTAACCATCAGGAATTACGTGGGCTTCCCAAGGAGACACAAGCTGGGTGCAATACAGGACCCAGCTTTCTGTTAGGCTGGTACCCCTACTCCATGCCAGGCAGCTGCTTAGCAAGCCTAGGACAAACTATGACCTAGACAGGTCGGTTTTCAAAGGACTTCATGCCCCTGTGGTTTGGTCAGACGGCAATCTCTTTATACTGTCAGCCTAGTCCAGTCAAAGAAAGGTTTCCTACCTGAGCTTCTTAGATCTACACACTGAGCCAGGGCCACCCACTGACTCTAAACAGGGAACATTAGCAGGGAAACCAGCAGCCAAACTAATCTGTAAAAATCTACTCATCTGCTCTCACAAAGCATTCCCAGAGGTCACTGGGCCACAGCTAAGTCCATTTGCTCCTAAGTCTCCTGTCTCTCCAGTATTCAAACTAAGAAGATCTTGTCTCCCCCCAGACTTCTAACGTTCATGAAAATTAAATCAGCAAAGAAGAGGGAACATGGATTTGTTCTTAATCAGACTCAATCCTTCAATTCCCCCAATACACTTTTTTTTAAAAAAAAAAAATAAAGTCTGGGGATTTCCAGACCAAGATTTATTTACAAAGAAAAACCAAACTAAAAGTCAACAGACACCAGGTAAAATCCACTCTACTTCAATGCTGTCCATTTCTAGTAGGATGTGATGTCCATTGAGATATTTTCTCAACAACTAAGTGAAGGGAGACTCAGAATACTTATCGTACAGTATGAGTTCCTCTGCCACAGAGCTAACCAAGTCTACCTCAGGGCAGAGAATTCAGTCTCCCACACACTGGTCCACAAGTACTCAAAACCTGGGATAATTCCCACAGATTGGCTGAATCTCTAAACAAAGTGGAAAAGCCAGTGTTTGGACTGGAAGAAAGAACACTGTTGAACATCTTAGCCACTTGTTTTTGGAATAGCCACAAATATAATCTGGAGTAAGTGTAGCTCATTATTGGTATTATTGGGGGGAAAAAAAAAACAAAAGCAAAAATACCTCACCACTGGCTCCTGGGGTTGGGGTTCGGGTTAGGGGTGGGGGAGGAAGCAGGTTGGTTTCTGTTTAAACGCAAATAAAATGTATTAGACATTCTCATGTCAGAGTCATGTGTTTGCTCTTCTCATGAAAGCTGAGTTTTTAGAGTGCTCTGAAGTCAGGCTGCCACCCCTGTGGATCCCAGAACACCATCCACTTGTCCCCAAAGTAGCCTGCCCACTGAGATCACGCAGAGCCTGGCTTTGGACACTCTAATCTGACTGAAGGCATTCTGTTCCCGCTCCCTTCCATTTCTGCATCCCCAGTCCCTCAAGGCTGAGGCAGCATTCTGCCTTCAGCTCCACACCACACTAGTGAGGAGACAGCAAGCCATGCATTGCCTACTATTTTCTTTTCTTTCTTTTTTATTTTTTTAGAATAAATCAGATCTCCTCTTCCTCAAATTTTCTACTAACTACAATTAATATTTGCTCATTTATTTTAAAAAGGCAAGAAATATATAACAAAGCATAGCACATCTCGTCCATTATAGAGCTCTTACACACACACGCACGCCAACTCCCCTGCTGCTCTGAAGGGATGGCAAACACACGGCAACTGAACAATGCTGTTTCCCAAATTATTTTAATTGATGTTCAGATGCCATACTCATTTTTGGCTCAGTAGCAGAATGAAAAGAGTGGTATCTTCTTCGTCCTTAATTGAAACACTCATTTAAAACATAAAACCACATTCTTTTTATTTTCAAGTTTGGTTAATAATTTTAGCCAAATACAGAAAAACAGGAGTGAAATTATATTTCCCCAGAATTTTTAAGGTTTCACTCCATTAATTTCTTTTTAATTAAAAAATTATCTTCATGTGTTCTATGTGCCTGTTTGTCTGGGCCCTATGTGCATGCTTGATGGCCATGTTGGCCCAAAGAAGCCCTGGGATCCTATAGAACCAGAGTTTTGGTTGTTGTGAGCCACCGTGTGGGTCCTAGGAACCAGACTTGGCTCTACTACAAGAACAAGCGTTCTCAACTGCTGAGTCATCGTCTTTTTACCCCGACCCCATCCATTAACTCTAAGGCTACTGCTGTGCCAAGCTGCCTTCTGGGTGTATGAACTGTTAGTGGTTTCCTAATCACCATTATCACCAACTGCAAAGGTCCCAGGGCCTTGGTGTGTACAGCCTTCCATTCACTGTGCCAGGACTCATGTTCCTCAGTCCTAGGAACTGTGTCTGTCATAACTTCCTGTCCTTGTTTTATTCTGCTTTCTGAATTCTTAATCTGGATGTTGAATAACTGGAATAATTATCTCAATTTTTTTCTCTACCATATCCTCCTCCATCCTTCTAGTACAACCTCTCAGAGTTTTTTCATTCTGTCTTCTGTCAACATACTAATATTTCACATGAATGATCATATTTTAAAACCTTCGACACTTCCTTATGTTCCTATTGCTGCTCTCACTCTAGGCATGGATGGTGGCACACACCTGCAATCATAACACTTAGGAGCCTGCGGCAAGAGAAACATGACTTCAGGTCATTCTGGCTCAAAAAAGTCGGGAAAATGCAAAACAAAACAAAAAGTCATCTTGTTCTGTTTTCGTCTGGTCCCTGATCGCCATATCTGTTTCCAATAAAGTCTTTTCTTCCATTACTGTCTGTAAACTTTACATGACAGCATTCCTTGGTATTATTATAGTACTTCTTTTCTCCTCCTAACATATCTACATGGAGGTGCCCTCCCTCCATCCCTCCCTCATCTCCACATCCCAAAGCAAATAATAATTCTGTCAGTTAGAAAAAGAAACTAAGTGTTATCTATAATGTATCAAATACAAGCCAGAAAGCAGGTTAACAAGAAAGGACGCAAATGAAGACCACCTGGATAAGCAGTGTGGTGCAAGGGTGTTTATTAGAAGCTCTCTTCTATTCTAGTTTAGACTTGTCTAGACAAATCATCTGCTATGTGACTCTAAAGAGCACCTATTCTAAGCACAAAATTTAAAGTTTTCTTTTGTGTGTGTGTGTGTGTGTGTGTGTGTGTGTTCACTCCTAGTCCAATTCAGCCATGACTCCAAAGAATGGAGGAACATAAGAGGGGGCAAGAAGTCCTTCCAGAGGACTGGCTTTTACACACTGTGCCTTATGGTCACAAGCTGGTAATACTGTGCTGAGCCTCTGACTTCCTGACCTTGCTCCGGAGACGTCACCTGCACTCACTGTAATCTGGCAGAGAAGCTGCAAGCATGGCAAGAGTACTGCACAGTGAGCCTTAACCTCTCAACAGAGATTTACTGACACGGAAAGTTTGCTAAGTCACTCTACCTAACTTTGCAAAGACAAGTGTATCCTAAGTGTAGAAATACTCCAATTATTCTTATAAACATATAAAACTCACAAATGTTAAGCAAAACATCTATCCTCACTAAATAAATATATTTAAAATAAAATGCTCTAAGTTTGGGCAAATCTAATAACATGGCACAGAATGAAGGCAGGTCATCTTTCTGCCTATATTACATCTCTTATAATGTTAATTTTTATAAGTAATGTGAAGATTTTATTTTAGAAAAGGCTGCTACTATGCCAGATAATAAAATCTGAAAGCATGTTCCCTATCTTTTTTATCCTGCGTTGGGACAGTAATGAGGAAACGTATGTGGAAAAGGAGCAAAGCCTGAGACCCAGCCAGCGTGGAGGAGTGACTGCTCACTGACAGCGTGGCTGGGGTGATCTGCCTATCCTTGCCAGCACCCTCCCATCTGTTTTCTATAAGACGGGAATAGTTGTGCCTGCTCAGTGGAGTTTCTCTGAGAACAGAGATAACACATCCACAAATCTAACTTTGTTCCTTCTCCACAGATTACAAACCACTGCTCTTTGGCCTTGGATCCTGCCCCCCAAGTCCTCTTCCCCTTCCTCCCCACTTTGAAGAGGAGATGAAAGGAAGAAAACAGATATTAATATAAATTATCATGAAGGCCAGCAGACTAGAGCCTACAATTCACTTGTTTTTACAGTACAGATAGCTTCTCAACATACATAAAGTACATGCACTTAAAATATGATTAAATTTAAGTTTGTCAAAAAATTTTACACAGTATTTTGAAATTTTTAACACCTATATTTTTCAGGGATCAAACATGAAATTGTTTCATTAAACATTGACTATATTTAGTGCCAAAGGCCAAAGAAGGGAAGCTACCTAATTAGATAAATAGTTAACATTTATAGAAACACAGACATAGACAGACAGACAGACAGACAGACAGACACACACACACACACACACACACAGTGACTAAAGGAGATAAACATGGTGGTCTATGCGTACAACGCTGCTTTCACACTCTCCTGCCCATGCACTACCAGCAAAGAGTGTTTCCTTTTTTTTTTTTTTTTTAAAGATTTATTATTTATACAATATTCGGCCTGCATGCCAGAAGAGGACACTAGATCTCATTATAGATGGCTGTGAGCCACCATGTGGTTGCTGGGAATTGAACTCAGGACCTTTGAAAGAACAAACAGTGCTCTTTAACCTCTGAGCCATCTCTCCAGCCCCCAGTGTTTCCTTTTGATGTGTCCATTCTAGAAGTAAAAACAAGACACTTCTATGCCTGAACATACATATAAAAAGGTGCAAATATTACAGTAAGTATTTATTTTATCCTTGGATAAGAAAACGATTCTTACATTATTTTATAATTACAATGGACTGACCACCAGCTGAATTTACATTGAAATAATTTAATATATCAATCTTAAAAGTCTTCAAAAAATCCTATCTGCCAGAAAACAAAATATGACTGATATAAAGAAAAGATTAAACAAAAATAACCAGTTAAAGGAACAATTCCTGCTAGTTTTAATATGGTCCCTACTTTATTTTAAATTATTCAGTTGAACCAGTGTTTCATAGGTCAGAGGACTTGGTGACACACCAGCAAAGCTGCTTATAAAGCCATCTCGGGGAAGCGCCCACAAATTTTTCTAATACATTTTTTCTTTGTCTAGTTCAAATTGCTATTGCTTCAGTTTTTTCCTCCTTAAGTCTAACTTTGTTTTCTTTATTCACTTCCTTTCTTCCCCTTTCTACAAATAATAAGGCTTCTATAAAATCTATTCCATTCTTTCTGGAATTTATATTTAATCTACAAGTATACTAGGAAGAGATTTAAATTAAAAAAATTTTTTTAAACAAGAAAGTGGTGACAGGATGTGAATAGTACACATACTCAGACGACCTTACCAGGCAGTACCATTCTCCTAGCAAACCCAGGAGAAGGACGGTCAAAGCTTATTTATAGAAAAGACAAGAGCAGCAGACGATAAAATGAAAATACAGCTGAGAAGATTACTCAGCATCCTCTGGCCTACTTGCTAAGGTCACTCAAATTCATGGTACTGAAAGATGAAGATGAGTCAAAAAGGGCGTCATTAAAATTCTCTTAGTCTAAGGACAAGTCATATATGCTTTGACATAGAAGATATGACTCACCATGAGGCCAGAGTTCCTTTTCCTTTCTTCCCTGAAACTCTGAGCAAAACCAAAACAGTGTGACGGTGCCATATCTTGAATGTATGTATCTGCTATGTATCACATGTGTGCTATAAGTAAGTCACCCAACTTCTGAATTCAGTTTCCTCATCTACTTAACAGGGATATCTGTGGTAATAAGCACACTCTTTCCGGTTAAGACTGGGATCAAATGACGTAAGACATCAGAAAGGATAGACAGAGACAAACAGACACACAGACACACAGACACACACACACACACACACACACACACACACACACACACTCAAAGAGAAGATGGGAGACAAAGACAAAATATTTGAAAAATTAAATAGCTAGCTTTTTTTTAGACTTCAGATATATATATGTGTGTGTGTTGTGATGAAATATCTTTTATGAAGTTACCCTGACCAAGTAGTTTAGTGTCCTTATTTAGATAAATGAAAGGTTCTACTGTGAAAATTTTTATTATGCTGATTCTCAAAAACAAACAAACAAACAACCTATGGTATATGAAATCCTAAAACCTGAGTTCCAAAAGTCTATACCAACAAAACCACTCAAGTAAGCATACTGATCTCCCAGCCTTCAGCTTTTAGTTCCAATCCAGGTACAGAGTGTCTCCATTCAGCAGCCAAAATGATCATGTAAAACACACTTCATCCTCTTTAACCCACACTTTAAAACACTTGCCTTGCTCCCATGCCCTCAAGCTGGCTGGCAAGGTCCCCCACTCCTCCCGAGCTGCCCTTCTTCATGTGTCGTATTTCTACCCTAGGTTTTGCACTCTCTCCCAACCAAATGTCACAGATGCTTCTTTGCTGTTAGATGTTCTCCTTGATCCCCTCCCCACGAGCTGAGATGACACCATGGATCCCATGTGCTCTCACAGCTATACTGAGAAGCCTTCACTGAAGACCTTCATTTACGCATCAGTCAAATATCAAACTTCTGAGGTCTGTCCGGCAAAGGAAGCCCTTGGTGCCCCAGATACAACAATGAAGGACACAAAGTCCCACCCCCAGAGGTTGATCGCCCACTAAGAGAAACCAGGCCAGACACTGAACATCTAGACAGCAAGAATGCTAGAGGTGTAGTGCTTCTGTTCTAGGACAGAAGCAGGGCGTGGTGGCGCATGCCTTTAGTCCCAGCCCTCGGGAGGCAGAGGCAGGTGGATCTTTTTGAGTTCGAGGCCAGCCTGGTCTACAAAGTGAGTCCAGGACAGCCTACCCTGTCTCAACAATCAAAGTCAAAATCTTATGATTGCTTATCATTGTTTCCTATGAGCCCCCACGTCTAGCTCCTAGAAGGAAAACAAAATAATAAACTAGTGAACGGAAATATTCAGCAGTGTTAACCGTGCTGTTTGAATGTGAAAGGCTGCCCACTGTGCGTACAGGCCTGCAATGGCTTGTTAAATCTTTCTCAGTCTGGTGTCAACAAGCTTGCAGAAGCCCACCGGGTGCTGTGCCAGTCATACTAGGCTACTCATGATTTAGACTTGGATTTACCTTTGGCACAAGCAGTCATTTTACCAGTAATTTTCAGATCAGATGAGTTAAGCACTGCAGGCTTCAAAGTCCCAACTTGGCAAAATATGCATCTTCCTCAAACTTAAAACCTAGAAATTAAAAGAAAGCCAGGGCCTTCTCTGGTGTGAATTCTAGGATGCTGGCTCCATGCTATCTATAAACGGCTAACCCTGGAAAGGTCAATAACCACCATGAACAGGACCTTGTCAGATTTCTGTCAAGACATAATCCTACCTAAGTTATCACCTGCTGAAGTAAATTAAAGTCAAGAAAGCAAACATTTCATGAATATTCACTTGCCTTGGTCCAAAAAAAGTCTTAGAAATAAGCTTGCCTTTAATTAAAAATAAAAAACAACCTAGAAAGCTGAAATAAGATCTGAGGAGCACTTGCCATGGGTCAGCAGTCAGCATAAGAAAGAGTTGGCAGTGCCCAGGGGAAAGTGCTCCAGTGTGTGACTCTAACACCATTCTGCTCATATAAAGATTTGGAAACTAGATGTTCTGGGAAGAGTTAGATCTTGCTTTTCCACTACTGTGCTGACATGCCAAAAGAGGAACCTGGTACAAAAGTACCCATGGTTCTGAAAATAGTTCACTCTTAGAAACCACAAAAACATCAAGCCTGATCCAGAGACACAAAACCCATAACCAACAACTGACAAGCAGTATTAACTATTATGCTAAGTGATCCAGAGGATATCCTCACATAGAAGATAATTCTAGGCCCTCAGGAATTTTAAATCAGGTTTACAAAACAAGACAAAAAGGAACAGAAAAACAAAAACAAAATGAAAACCAACTGAGAACGGGTGGTACATTACTGCTCTGGAGGCCTGAGCACTAGGCAGGAGCCAAAAGAGAAGATGTCCAGGAAGACTATTTTCACATAAGCTGAGATAAACCAGGAAGCTGACAGGCTTTGAAAAACAAAGACGCTACCATCTACTGCTGAGATGACACTTGGTCTTAAAAGGACTGTGAGGAGGTCCCTCTCCTAGGACTGCTGGGAAGCTCAAGGCAGAGAAAGAAAGCGTTTAGGAAGAGAGAGGGCATGGACACTGCTGAGGCACAGACAAATGCCTTCCGCCTGCCTAGAACAATGCGGGGCGGGTGTGCGCACTCAAGTGCTAGTTGGACGTGGGAGGTCTGGGATGCCAAGCTAATGAATCTCAACTCTTATTTCTCAAATTCTGGGAAGCTGCCTGAACTTTTGGCCCAGGAATAAACATCATAAACCGTGCTTGGGTCTGTCTGAAAATGTTTTAAGTAAGTACATGGTACCTACACACAAGTGGAGAGGGATTTTTAAAAAATATTTTATTTACGGCTAGGAGGAGTGGTGGCACAGAACTTTAATCCCAGCACTCGAGAGGCAGAGGCAGCCTGGTCTACATAGGAGACACGATCTCAAAAAATAATATTAAATTAAACTTTTAGAGAAAGTTTTTAAGTGTGTGTGTTGTGTGCCCGTGTGTCTGTGGGTGTGCGTGCACATGTCATATGATGTGTGGGAACAAAGGAAAACCTGCAGACATTGGTTCTCTCTAACATGCGGGGACCAGGGATCAAACAAAGGGTACTACACCTTTGTGTAGCAAGTGTCTTTAGCTACCTGGCCATCTCACTGGCCAGAGAAAGCATTTTTGAAATGATACACTATTAGTTAGAAACGCACATATTTTCATGGGTATTTAAATAAGGCCTACTGCCGAGACTGTTTTAGATCACAGGGTAAATCGCATATACATGACCAAGTGCTGTGAGCACTGAAAGGTCCATTTGAAGTGGCACTGCGGTCAGTCTACTGGAACCCCCTCCTCCTTGATTCTCACTGGAGTCTGTATTTTGCTTTATGCACTACAGATTTCCTTACGTACCTTGAAGGAAGAGCTGTTAGTCATCAATCTGAATGGTGTAACTTAATAGGGTCTTTGTTCAGAAAATTTAATTACAGACTTGAACCCTGAATGAAAGCAAAATAAAAACACTGGAGGGGACTTCACAGATCTGTCAACTAAGCAGCCTTGAGGGTGTCCCCCCAGCCCCCTCTCCCCACCCTGAACAAACACACCCCGCAATAACGGGCACATCTGCACTAGCAGTTTCTGCACTGGTGGCCATAGCATAGAATCTGTACTATCTTCTGATTGCTTCAGGCTCCTCTGGCCTGAGCTCTGGCTGCCCTGTAGCTCCACTTCCAATGAAGATCTAAAGATGCTCAAAGGTGATTTCAGCTTTTTCTTACCTCTTAAGAGGGATTTGCCTCGACACAGGCCACAGCCCTACAACTGAGCTAGTTTGTACTGGTTCCTGGTAACATCATAGCTTTCCTATTTTTGTTCCCCAACAAAGCTGTGCAGGAGAACAGAGTTCAAAACCAAGCTTTAATCTACTTTAACATTTACCAATTAATCTGACTCTGGCAAGTACCCATGAGAGCTTGCTGAAACAGGGTATTCGGGAATTACTTATGCTCTGCTGACTATCAGAGACAGCAGCATTTAAGTTATAAACCAGTAACCCAAAAAACTACAAAGGTAACAGAGATACTAGATTTTAATTTTTTCTGGGCAATAAACAAGGAGAAAACTGGTTAATAAAAGGCCTACTTTATAAACCTGGAGCCAAGCTCAGGTCTATTCCACCAAAACCTCAATTCACCCCAATGTTACAGGAGGGAAAGGTTCTAACCCAGAGCCAGTGAGAGCTCCGGAGAGCATGAGGACTTGCCCACGCACAGTGAGCAACTCTGAGTGCCTGAAAACCCACCTCCTCTCTGAAGGCATTGCTAAGTAATGATAAAATTTCTAGCTTAAAACACATAGGGAAAATCTTTCTAGTTTCAAACAGAAACAGAAGTTACAAACTTCAAACATTCAGTTTCTTAGAGGAAAGTAATATGCAAATGTAACTCATGGGAATTGCTAAGGCAGCATTTAATTAAAAGGAGAAAAGAAACCATGCAGAATAGGTCATTTTGGAGGCAAGCACTGCAGTTTCTTTTCCTTTCTGCTCTTCTTTCATTCACTGAAGACTATGCTTGCACTCTGGGGCTGCAAAGAGGCCTTTAGTATTCAGTTCCCCTCAGTACTGGGGAAAACTCCAAATCAAAGCCACAAAGCAACCCACCAAAAGTTATTCTGTTTTGAAGGCAGCCTTAACCATGAAAAGGCATTTCCAGTTCAAAATGCAAAGGTAGTTCTCCCCACAGAGAGTTGACTATTTGGATGGAGACATGTGGTAAACATTCCCTAAGGAAGGGGCAAACGAGAAAAGGTCAAAGGCAAAAGCCTGAGAGGGCCTGCAACCTCTCATCCAGCTACAGTTGGAGAGCAGCGGGTGGGACACCCACCACTCCATTAAGAGCTGAGGGTTAAGGGGAAACTCCAGCTTCTCTGGGGTGAATACCATGACATCTGTTCTCTTGTCATAACAGCAGCGAAGTTGATTTAGGGAAAATATTCTCTTTTCTAGAGTTGTTGGTGCATAATTACCTGATTTCTCTTGAGTCCTGGCTTCCTTCAGATGTGTTTATTCTGCACATCTGCTCTCCCAATACCTGATCACACAAAGGTACCATAAAGAGCAAACCAACAGGTATACAGAGACCAGCCCTCAAAACAGATCAAAGCAAACAGCCCATGGAGTGCTTTGGAAATCTTGGCTGGCAGCTCTTGTAAATAAAAGTGCTTCTAAAGCAGAAAGCATTCAACTACCGTATTTATATAGGGCGTGATTGACAGGTCAGTTATTAACTTCATAAAAACACAGGCAATGTTAACTAGCAGGAATGTTTGTTCTAGCTGTTCTATCTGAAGGAAAATGAAATCCAAGATAGAATGGCTGGCTCTCTGTTTCTTTTAAGTATTTATTTTAGAACCGTGCAGTATAAAAGAATGTTTTTTCAAGTCAGTGAACTTAAGCTATTTTGCTTACTGTTCTGGAATTTAAGTATGTTGTTATAATTCTTTAGAAAACAAATGTTACATTTACTAAAGGCAAATTCCAATGGTGCACCATGATCTTTTGAAGCTCTCAAAAGATTTTTATTCTTCTTAATTACTAAAACTAAAGAAAATTTACATTCATTAAGCTCTCTTCCAGTAACTAGAGTGGGTCATGTCAGAGACTCAAAGGGCAAAAAGGCTTCCTCTTTTGCTCTGGACACAGGCGTGTGTTCCTTGAATTATTTAGGCAGCAGGTCTAGTTCTGACAGGAGGAGGTAAGGATAAATTAATGTGTATTTTACTAATATTCTATTAAGGCTTTTAACTTTATTCTTAATATCCTTTATCACCTGTGACCACTTACTGAAATATTACATGGTACCATGCTTTATTTTTTAAATTTGTAGAAAATAGCAGCAGCACACCGATCCTTGGTCAGGAAATCCTGAAGAACTAAAATCCAATTTTCTCTCTCTCTCTTGAAGCTTAATACAATTAACATTCACGCCCACCATAGCAGATCCAACCAAAAATGCCAGCTAACAAGCAAACATTTTCTCCAACTTGAAGCGTAACTTTTTAGTAGTAGCCCTGAGTATCTACATCAGGGAATCTAAAAACACTTGGGTTTATCCAATCTACACTCAAAGAAACAAATGGAAGAAAAAGTTTGAGAGGAAAAAACAAGTTTTGCTGTTTAGAATCAATAATGAATACTTTTAAGGTTGGAATCATATAAAGTTGGCATTTCTTAGCCAAATAAATGCTTATGAAGTGGACTGGTGTTCCCGTGAGGATTTGTTTATGTGTACTTAATATCCTCAGGCCTCAGAGTTTTTTTCCATGTAAACATAAGTTTTGTTAAATACCTCTTAAATTTAATTTAAAAGGCTATTTGTTATCAAAATGGTTTACTCTTAGAAAAGGCTGTCATCATATGAACAGCATACCAAACCCCAAAACAAACCTAAAATCCCCAAGAAAGCCACCCTTGCTCATCAGTGCATGTCATGTGCTACAGCCCTGTTTCCTCCAGCACTGACAAACAGCAGCCTTTCAGAACACAGGATTCTTATGAAATGAATACTCAGACTCAGAGCATGCTCTGGCCTCTTCTACTGCCTCCCCTCCCCCTCCCCCTGCAGGACTATATTTTCAAACTAGAATATTTGTTTTGACAGACTTCTGCTTGCTTAATTCTCTGGCAAAGGCTTTCTTGTGCACTCCTCGCCAAAAATATGCAACTCTTGGCAGGACAAGAATAGGGGTGAGGAAAAAAAAAAAAAAAAAAAAAAAAACCCTGCTGGCAGAGCTTTCCAGACTTGAAGATAAAAGCAGGTATAGTGAGTGGATAGAGAGACTCCTTTCCCTAACATATTATACTTTCTCTGTTCCCTGCTTCTCTTATCATGAGGAAAGTTTTCATCTTGCAATTTTACATGTTTTCTATGCAGTGATTCTTCCAACCTTGCTTCCTAATTCAAGAACTACTTTTCCAGATGAAAAACGTAGGTTAGCTAATCCTACTCAGAGAGCAAATCTCCTAAACAATTTCTTAATAACAGTTTGTCAAGAAAATTAAAATCCATTGAACTTGTTTAATCCAGAAGATACTTTCATTATTTCTCCAATTGTATTTAAGAACTTAACACTCAAAACCTTAACAAAACAGAAAGAGTCCCACCTTCCCCCACTAAGCTCCAATTATTGAGCAAAGAATCATCAGAGTCCTCAAAGAGAGCTGAGAAATGCCTCCCCCCACCTGCCCAGAGTATTGGGATGCACAACCTAGGAGCACTTTTCCTCCATGGGTGAATTCAAGCCATTTGCAGAATACAAACAAACAAAAACAAAATACTCACACAAGCACATACTCCACCTCCAAATCTGATTGCTGAAACAGTCTCTCTCTGTTGAAAGAATTAACTGCTGATGTCTCCTGGACGCTATCCTCAGGCCTCTGGTGATCCATCCACACCTGGTACATGGAAGACTCCTTTGTTGAGGCCAGACCTTACTCCTAGGCTCCAGACCCTGTGTATGTAACTACCAAATGGGTGTGCTCCACTGAATCTCCCTCACATCTCAAGTCTTGGGTCAAAGATGAACTTTGGAGACTAGGGATGTAGTTTAGCTGGTACAGTGCCTGTTTAGCATGCATAAAGTCTTGAATTCAATTCCCCCGCACCACACAAGCCAGGTGCGGTAGCTAATACCTGTACTCCCAGCACTTCAGTGGCAGAGGAGGGAGGGTCAGAAGTCCAATATCATCTGTAGCTACACGGTGAGTTTGAGGGTAGCCTGAGACACACAAAGCAGGAGAGTGAATGTGGGGCGGTGGAAGGAGGGAAAGAAAGAGTGAAATAGAGAAGGAGGAGGAAAGAAGGAAGCAAGGCAGGCAGGCAAATTATCCCAATGTCTCCTCAATGCTCACCTCTATAATGACACCATTAGACTCAGAAATTGCCCTAATTTTTCTTCACTTGCCTAACTTCTATTCATTTCTCAAGTTCAGACCCTGACTTTGACAGGACGTCATTCCTAACAGATGATCTCTGACTAGAACGCTCTCCCTACAATCATTTTGAAGCAAAGCACTCAGGCTGGGGCCTACCATTTGGAGTACACCTATTCCATTTGACTCTAAGATTCCTTTTTTTTTTTTTTTTTTAATTTTCTGTATTTTTATTTTTATATATGTGAGAGTATATAGATGCATGTATGTGTATCACATCCATGCCTGGTGCCTGCAGCTGCCTGAGCAGGGAGCCGGATTGTCTGAAACTGGAGTGCACTATCAAGGTTTGTAGGAAGCAAACCCAGGTCATCTGCCAAAAGAGCAAATCAGCCATCTCTGCAGCCCCAGACTCTTAAGATTCTTAAAGCTAAAGACTTAAACTTAGTTTTCTTCCAATGCCCAGGACACTGCTTTGCACACAGCACACAGCAAGTCAACAAAGTCCACTGAACGAATGAGTCTAGCAGCAGCTAAATGTACTGTGCATTCCCTGTGTGCCAGGCACTCGTTCAGTGTCGTGTGGACACTTAAGGCGATCATACAAAACCCCGGGGCTTATGTTCTCCATTTGATATATGAGGCTCCTCAACAGGGCTGAGTGTGCTTCATTTTTCCTCTACTATGTCCTGATGTTCTTATCTCCAGTAGAGTAACCCTGACTGACTTTACTACCTCTCAGGAAAGAGGACACAATTAAACCACTGGCAGGCTCTGCTGCTTTTAGAAGTGGTGTGTATTAGTCAACAAAAAAGCTTTGCTATAATGGAAAAATAACTAGGTTACGAGTCATAACACCAGTTCTGCTTCACACCAGATATGAAACAAGTAGCAAATTAATCATGGAAACTCGCAAAATGTCATTTGGAATGGGGCAATGATACTTATCCTATTGGGAATGCCTGGGAACACATGAGATAAGGTGAAGAAATTCTGCAGGCTTTTTATAAAGCTGAGTATACTAATGTTATTTCAGCCAGGAACAATATAATGAGAGGACGTTTGCCTCTGCATACAAGAAGTACCTATGACTTGCCACTGTATACTTTTACTTTGATTTTCTTTTTTAAGTAATTGGAAAAGTTTTCACATTTGCATAGCTATTTCTATCAAATGTTGAAAAAAATTCTAGCAAGCTGAACCGACCATAGCACATCTGTTTTTTAAGGCTCCCGGTATAAAATTAGAAAATAAAAAATATTACATATTAATAAAAGTATGAGAATAGTTTCAAAACCTTCAGAAACAAAATAAGGACTAGCAAAAGGAGCTGCAGACCACTGACACTCTTCTGTCACTGTGGAGCCTTAGGCAGCACAGCCAGGACCCCCGGCCTACAGACTGTGAGCAGCTGAGCAGATAAATCTCAGCACGCCTCCACATCAAACAGACTGAAAGAAATCAAAAGAGCACTGAGCTAAGCCAGACTAGGCTGATATTTTGGTTTATTGGCTAACTGTTATGCTTGGAAAGGCATAAAGCTTAATTGTGAGGCTTGAGGTATATGTAAAAAGTGTCTGTCTTTAGTAAAAATACTGCTCATAGCATCTGTCACTAGCTAAAATAAGTGGAGATCTTTATCCAGGATACTTTTGTTGTTTCTATTTTAAATAAAGGAAAACAGCCTGTCACCTGGTGACTAAACATGAATCACCATTGCAGCTTTTTGAGAATGCTTGGAAATCCCAGGTGTGAATAGGGGAGTAACAGTGCTATTAATTTAAATCACATGACAATTAAAAGGGGCAAGGGTCTGCTTTCATTTACAGCTTCTTATGGTATCATTAAGCTTAAGTTTCTCACAAATATTAATGAATACAACCCTATATGGAAAAGCAAAATCTGCTGGTATTTGGATCTTTTTTTTAGGAATTTCTACTGAATAACATACTCCACTTGGCTGAAAAGCAACAACTCAGTATTTTTTTAAGGGCCGTGGGAGAAAGTCGTGTACACTAGGAAAGGCGCTCAGCCCTCAAGTGCCTTCCTTCTCTGGCTTCTCATGCAGCATCCACACAGCCTACTGGGACTCACACAAGACCCACAGTGCATTCCCTGCTCCCTTTGGTATTTCTTTGAGAATACGAAATTAATTTACAGGAGACAATACAGTACATCTAAGGTATAAAAGGAGGAGTTCTACTGTAGAATGCTGGTGAAGTATTTGTGAGGTTCTAGGCTCAATCCCCAGTACAGCATAAACCAGGGTGTTGGCAGGCAGGCCTGTAATCTATGCACTCTGGAGGTGGAAGAAAGGACATCAAGAATTTAAAGTCAGTCATCCTTGGCCTCTGAAATTCCTAGCCAACCCAGGCTATATCTTTATCTATATATATGATATCCTATCTCAAAATGTCAATAACAACAAAAAAGAAGAGTCCTGAAGCAAAAGAGAACAAATACAGACACAGTGGGTTTACACATGCAATTAATTTAAAACATAAGCACTATCTCTCTCTTTTATCCCCAAAACACAATAAAGGAAAAAAAAAAAAAAAAAAAAAGACAAAACAAGACAAAAAGCACCCCCCAACAAACAAACAAAAAGAAAAACAACAAGGACAACAAAAACCACGGAATTTGCTTTGCATTGGCCAACTACCCCTCAGCATGTCGCCTGTCCTGGAGTGTGGCTGACATACCCAATGACACTCCACTGCAGAAAATTGATATCAAATGCAAACTGCTTCTCTGTTAAGGATGGGACCCCATGTCTACTTCCCAGCTCTCAGTGGTGGGACCCCAACTGGCTTGAACCAGTGCCGGTCTTAAAGAGAAAAGGACAAAGCCACACATCAGCACTAAAATCAGAGTTCCTGAACACCAAGCACCAGCACAGGACCCTTCACAAGAGCCATCATGTCACTACTCACAAGTATGACAGAGCCAGATATTATCCCATTTTCTGAGAATGCTGAGATGAAGAAACCAGAGCTTAGGTCACTAGAAAACAAGCAAATGAAGTTCAATCTAGGTTTGCCGATCTCAATGTGCCCCTCCTGTATCTGCTGCAAACCAAGTGATGGGGGAACAAGGAGCATGTGACCCAAGCTAAGTACGCCACTATCAGGCCAGGGAAGACTTCCCAGAGAGTAAAAACCCTGGAGCTGAATGTGAAGGATGGAAAAGAAGGGACAGGCATGTTAGAGGTAAGAAAAAGAAAAAATAAAACCTCCACAAAAGCTGGGGGGCCCTCAAAGAAAAAGCATAACATATTCAAAGGAACAATGACAAATCGGCTTGATTAGAGCCTATGTATTTGCTGGGTGAGAGACGGCAGCCCAGCCCAGGAGTCTAATAAATATTTGTGGGTTTGAATAATAGGAAATAAGGTGAAAAGGTCAGGTGCAAATTATCAAGGATCCTGAAAGCAAAGCCGAAGAAAATACAATTAACCAACAAATAATGTGAGCAAATGTTCAACCTCCCTACTAATAAAAGCAATGGAAATTGAAACAACATGGTCATTTCCCCCCACATTCCCTTACACATGCATTACAAAAAAATAATTATAGCCACTACTGGGAAGATTATACATGCTGATAAATTTGTAAACTGATACAATCTCATTTAAAAGAGAGGCTTTGCTATCGCTCCATAAAATATTTATATTATTTAACCCAGTATTTCCATTTCAGATAATTTACTCCAAAGAAATAATCCCCCCAAAAAAACATGGGCAAAGAAATTTCACACGAATATTCTTTATACAATTTTTCATAACGTGGAAAAATTAGATGGGCTGTAAATGCTCAAAAAAATGATAGGCAGCTGGCTTATACAAAATGAAAACAGCCTTTAAAAGCAACTGGAGGGGGAGCAATTAGACAGACATAAACCTTAGAGGTTTAGCAAAAGAGCTAAAAAACAACAATTCCTGTAAGAAGATCATATAGAAAACTGTTTTTCAAGATCTATTAAAAAAAAAATCTGACAACCACAAACAGAATCCAAAGACAAGTAGTTTGCAGGGTCCTAGAACTATACACAGGTGCCGTGAGCTAAAGAAAGGTACATTATATATTAAAACACTTTACATGTATAGACTACACTGAATTAATATTTTTAAAGCCTAGGAGAAAAGAACTATGTAGTAACAGAAGAATTTGCAAAGTACGCTGCTGCAAGCTTGAGTCCCTGCACTCAGAAGAAAAAGTCAAGAGCATCAAGAGCTCAAGGTTTGCTCCTTGGAAAGCTGAAAACAAGCCTAGCCTACAGGAGCCCTTTTCTTTTCTTTCTTTCTTTCTTTTCTTTTTTTTTTTTTTAGGTTTTTCAAGACAGGGTTTCTCTGTGTAGCCTTGACTATCCTGGACTTGCTTTGTAGACCAGGCTGTCCTCGAACTCACAGTGATCTGCTTGCCTCTGCTTCCTGAATGCTGGGATTAAAGGCGTGCACCACCACGCCCAGCAGCCCATTTCTTTTTTAAAAAAATAAAATAAAATAATGCACACAAACAACAACCAAAAACAGTGATAGCATTTAAAACTATAACTTGTTCATTATAAAGAATTTACTTCATCACTTATGAAAAGGTACAGTGCATGATGGTGGTGAACAACATTTCAGAGCTGGCAGGTGGCTTGGGTTGACAGCTCTCTGCCATGCACACCTGACTCCTGAGCTCCTTCCTCAGACTTCACAATGGAAAGAGAGAACCAACTCCTCCAGATTTGTAGGAAACAAAGAATATTGTTACGATCATTCATTATTCCCAAGAAAGACTACAGATCCTGACAGTTACAGAGTGTCTGTGGTTACAGAGAACACATCCAAAGGCCAGAGAAGCGCTTCAGTTGTGGATGCTTGCCTTGCATGTGCCACATCCTGGATGAAATCCACAGCCGACTACACTCCTCACACCTCCCCTCAATGCATCAAAATTCCTGTTGTCCTTCTAAAAAGTAGCAAAATCTCTTAAGAGCTGGCTGGCTGAGCACCAACAGGTTATAGCATATGGATCATAGAAAGAATATGTAAGAATCCTTAGATGCTTGCCTTTTGGGTTATCCTAGAACAAGAATATAACTTGATTCCTAATTAGCAACCATCTCCTCATTCTTAAAACTATCTTCATTTCATAATAACATCTCTTCCCTAATTATTTGCCCAAGGTCTTGCTGGGATTTGTCTCACTGCAAGCACATCTGACCTTCTCCACATTCTGTATTTGGCCTGTTCCTGAGGCCCAGCATTAGTCCAGCACATAGCTGATGCTTCTCCACACACATTCATCGACAGTGTCAGATCTTTGCACAAGCAGACTCCAGATTAAGAAAGACTGCTGCTGTGACTTTTAAACATTTATGACGAATAACATTGAAGACATACACAAGGTTCTGAAAAATCATTAAGTCTCAAAACTCAAAAAGGAGTTTTCAGAGAAAGGAACCGCACAGAAAATACAATGGATTCCACAGAATTCAATTTCTCTGGGCAAGCCAACCAGCTTGGCAGTATGTAAAGACAGTTTTGGAGGCAGCCAAGGATAAAAACAGGAAGGATAAAAACAAGTATTTTAATTTTTAAGTGGCTTTTTTTTTAATGTGGAAAGGCTATATACAAATGAAAAACAGTTCTCAGGGACATTTATGTTATATATGGTGGCACTGCAGACACCCCACAGAAATGACTTCATTCACTACTGAACATTATATTTTTTGAATGATAAATGGTCAAACTCAAATGTTAATTAGTGTTAAACAGCAGCCTGAGAGGATCTAGAATCACCGAGGAGGCAGGCCAAGCCTCTGAGCATGCCTATGGCGGTTATCTTGATTATGCTGACTGACACTAGAAGACTGTCCTAACTGTGTGCCAGGCTGGGGCCTGGAGACACCCAGAGGGAGCTCTGCAAATGAAGTAGGAGACAACACAGGAGCCCAGCCTCACTCTCTGCTTCTTGACTGGGGGATACACGATCACCAGCTGCACCAGGTTCCAGCTACCTTGGCAGTCCTGCCATGATGGGCTATACCTTGAACTGTGAAATAAAAGAAATCCTTTCTCCGTTACGTTGCTTTTGTCAGAGCATTTAATCACAGCAACAGAAAAAGACATTAAGACACTAACCTACTGGTAAATAAGAAAAATGAGAAAGCACAACTCAAACGAATTGTTTTATTTCTCTAAAGAGTTGACACTTTAGAGAAAAATTAATTAAAGCATAAAGGAGATAAAGATGATGGCCTATACTGGGTTTTTGTTTTGTTTTATTTGTTTTTGTTTTGGTGAAAATGGGTCATTTTCTACCTGTAAAGATCAGTGGCATGGTGTTTCTTTATGTTATCACTTCATTTCCAAATACAAGTCTGGGAAATAGTACCAATTCTGCTCTGTACTTACTTACTCTTTATACCAGCAGGGTATATCGATAAAGAATAATAGTACACTTATGAGGAAAAGATAGAGAAAGAAAAGGGTTTGAAGGATGGAAGAATGTAATCTTGGCCAGGTGCGGTGGCGCATGCCTTTAATCCCAGCACCTTGGAGGCAGAGGCCGGTGGACCTCTGTGAGTTCAAGGCCGGCCTGGACTACAAACTGAGTTCAGGACAGCCAAAGCTACACAGAAAAACCCTGTCTCGGGAAAAAAAAGAAAAAGAAATCCCCACATTGAAGGATGTAATTTTAAAGACAGGAAGTGTTCTGTTGCAAGTGCACTTGTACAGTGAGGTTGAGGTGAGGACACGGAATAGGGCATGCAAACGGACCCTATGACGGAGAGCGGAGTCCAGAGCACTTACACTCCTTCTCGCCTGTTAGAGCTGGCTTAGGACTCAGTCCAAGTTGGGTCATACTATCGCTCTACTTTTATAAATCCCTGAACCCTTCAGTGCTCAGATCCCTGAATGAATGATGAAAGGAAAAGATTATCAGATCACTGGACACCAATTCCATAGAAACGGCACCAGGGGCACAAGAGTCTGAACTAAGATGGGAGCTGTCAAAGGACTCAGCTGAATAAAGGGCAGAGATGACAACTCAGTGTGCATCCGAGTTGCTCGGAGACTCAGAGGTTACAGAAATATACCAGCAAAGATGAAGATACAAAGAATTGAGCTCACAGAGGGACATTCTAGCCCTCTAAGATTTAGCAGCTAGGTCAGACCCTATTCAATGTGGCTAGTCTACTTCATCTTTAACAAGCCAGGCTGGTCTGCTCTGAGCCAGACAGTTTCGTGTTCCACTTCTATAGAAGCAGTTTGTACAGAACAAACAGTTAAGCCTTTACAGGATAGTAAAGAAAAACTTGGCTGACAGAGGAAGAGAGATTATTCAAGACAACTGGCCTAATTTGAGCTGAGAGGCCAAAAAGTAAGATTAAAATACCACATTCACTTTAAATCGAATGGGGATTTGGGACCCAGAAATAAAAATAAATCAAGCAACAATTCAAATAAACCTAAAATATTTGACCTCACACAATTTTACCTTCCAACACTGTAACATATGGGTCAAATTCCAAACTAAGGAGGGTTTGCAATTAGCATTTAACAGATCAGCTATTGTCTTCCTTTCTTTTCTATTGTTATGTTAAGATACCATGACCAAGGAACTTAGAAAAGAAACAGTTTACTGGAGACTTTCGGAGAGAGAGAGTCCATGGCCATTGTTGTGGGGACTATGGTGGCAGCCATGCAGGCAGGCAGGCCCTGGAGCAGCAGCTCAGAGCTTACACCTGAACACAAAGCAGAGAAAGAGCTAACTGAAAATGGTGTGGGCAAAGCCCATTTCCCGTGACACGCTTCCTCCACAATGCCACACCTTCTTAACCTTCTTCTCAAACAGCTGCACCAACTGGGGATCCAGCATTCAAATATATGAGCCCATGGAAGCATTTCTCATTCAAACCAGTATAGCTATGATGTTGGGAGACATTTCATTCTGCAGAATTGCACTTTCACTTTCAGAAAGTGATTGCATTATAGTCAGAATCTATATTTTAATGTTCCCCCCAAATGTTGTTCATCTGAAAAGATGCTCACTTTGTTTATGGAAGTTAAATGTAGGACAGATGTAGTTTGTCCCTCAAAGGTACATATCCTAAAAGTCTGGCCTTCAACATAACAGTAAGAAAAGGTAATTAGGTTCCAGAAGAGTCCACAATCATGAGTGGACTACGCTATCTTGAAGGATGGCTCACATCTCATCAGAATAGGTTAGTATACAGCAAGGCTGCCCATATACTTGGCCCTGCTATATGTGGTTGTTTTCCTTTCTGTTTCTCTGTAATATTGTAAATATAGGCAGAGAGACATCTCCAGGATGCCAGGACCATATTATTTTGACCACTTGTAGCCACCAGAATCATGAGCCCAACTTTACGTATTACCTAGTCTCCTCCGGTAGTCTAACATAGCAACACAAAATGGACTAAGACTAGGAGACATTGCTTTTAAATGCAAGCTGATTACAAAAACAATGTATATAAAACTATAGTAACTACTAGAATATTAGCACCACTTCATATCTTTTTAGAATTATATGTAGAAAACATAAGAGGAAAAATTTTTTCTTGTGAGCTAAAACAAAATACTATACATAATATCTTCCAAATTTAAAGTCACTACTCTTTTTTGTTTGTTTGTTTTTGTTTTGTTTTGTTGAGACAGGATCTTATTATGTAGCTCTGGCTGTCCTGGACTCACTTTGTAGACCAGGCTGGTCTCAAACTCACAGAGATCTGCCCGCTTTTGCCTCCTGAGTGCTGGAATTAAAGGTGAGTGTCACCACAATAGGCTTTGTTATTTTTTATAAAGACATTTTCAAGGCTTTTAAGATGGCCTACATTCTAGACCCTAGAAGAATGTAGCAATTGACATTATTAATTGCTTAATAAACATTTATTCCTCACCTCATCATTCCTATTAATAGAACTTAACTTTAGTCAGAAAGACACCCCTCTCAGGGCAGTTATATGCATCAGAGAAGTGCTCAAAGCCTACCTCTTTCTTTCAAAGGTGGTCACTACTATTCCCTAGCTAACTCTTCCTTCTCATACACACACACACAACCCACAGCCTGGTGGATTAGGCCCTTGGCTTTCTGGCTATTCACCAACCATGCTATCAGAACTATTCTTCCCATATCAAAACTCAAGACCTTGGGAAAGTGGAATGGATCTCCTTTGATAAAATGGTTGAAGATTTTACTATAAAATATGAGGCCTTTTCTCTCAAAGAAGCACTCTAATTTCTATAAAATTTTCTAACATCTACAATCATAAAGTATTCACATATTCACACTAAACTGCCTGGACTTGCAATTCATGAGTAACCATCTAGGGGCCTTGCATTGTGTTCTCCAAGTCCACTAGCCAGTGACAGAATTTGCTAGTTTCTCAATGATTCTCAAAATAAATTAATAAATAGGCTCTTTGTCATGGAATCCTCTGATACAGAAACTTCTGAACAATTCCTAATGCTGTATAAAACTCAAACAAACCTTGATACATTTACTCATAAGCCAAATAATCTACTTAGAACCAATCCTTGTTCTAGATATAAATGTTGAAAACATATGCCATGCCCTGTCTGTTCCAGGCTGTTTTGTCATCAGTCCTCAGATATATGCAATGCTATTTCCAACCTCCATCCTTATGTGTACCATATAATATACCTTGTAATACCATGTGCAATAATCCTCTCTTCTCTGCATACCCGAACCCTACCCCTTCTTTCATGTCAAGAACAAAATTGAACTGCTACTTGGGATACCTCTGCCTCCTCTGGCCCTTTGTCCCTGACAGTACTACAAAGTCTGATAATTATATTTATTGGACAAGTTCAAAGTTCGTCTTATCTCTCACTAAACAATAAAATCCTGGAAATCCAAGACCATGTCAAGAGCTACTTTTGGACATGCTAGAGTGCCAAGGCCCATTGTAAGTATTCAATGAAAATTTTTAATTATGTTTTTAAAGTTCAGTATGCAACAACCTCCAGGAATTTCAAATTATTCAGTACTAGAATTAATAGTTTCAGGGACTAAGTTTTGAATGAAAGGGGAATACTTTCCATGCTCTAACTAAGCTCCTCCCTCGACTTTTAACCCCTTTGACTTCATCTTCTCATCTGGAAAACAACTCTGAGGTAATTCTCCACAGGCAGTAAATGGGCAACAAGTACTGCTTGTGAACCTCCTAATAAAGGACGAGTTTAATCTCACAGTCCCGGAAGCAACCCTGACGTCTTACATTATGTAATCTTGGTATTACATTATATTAGTCTGGCTCATATAAAATTTAACCTACAAAAATACCAAAGCTAAGAAAAATATTTACTCATGCTTTTCTAAGATACAGAAAGAGGATGCATGCATTGCCAAAATTCCACAGAACATGCTTCAACGAAAGCACCACTGCCTTAGCTGTTAAAGAGGGCAATGGCCTGAGGCAGTGCTTAGGAACAAGATTACTTGGTCCACACAAGTCAATATTTAAAAACACAATGTCTAATTCCTACTTTAAGGTCATAAATATACAATTTTTCAATAATTTTTTTTTCAGTTAAAATTTTTATTTGTGGTTTTCTTACCTAAAATTCCTGACATGAAGGTCTTCAATGGACCAAAGGGTTAGTACAGACTTAGCTCTGGTTGTAAGAATGACTCAACGACAACAAGGCAGGATGTGGATTTTATTTCTTGGTCTTTAAAGATTATCATTTTATCTTCTCTGGCTAAAAAAATAAAACTGAATGGCCTACAAATGTCTGTGGAACATGAATGGATGGCATCTCTAACCATATCAAAATATGGGGCTCTTGATTTTAATCACTGTTTAAGGCTTTGAAAAGTGCCTCCTTGGAAGAATAAAATTTGTATTCTATATAAGAATTACTAATCCAATTTTGTGTTATTATTACTGGTAGAAAAGTCCACAATTTTAAAAATGTTCTAGCCAAGCTAATGTGAGCTAAATTAACCACAAATTGTATTACCAGTGCTACTTGTGATCGTGAGCAAATCTTTTCTGTACCTCAATTTCACGTTTGCAAAGTATGAAAACAACTGATTACTTCTTAGAATCTTAGGATAAAATCAAGCAATGATGGTTATTACAATTAGTCTGACTTTAATTAAAGACATGAATGAAAAACGTAAGCATGAACTCTGAAAGACATTTAGTTAAGTCTAAAAGAAATCACAGTTCAGGAAAAATTTTTTGTGAGCCTCAAATTCTCATCCCATAGCACCAAACTATTACCAAACATAAAAGTTTTACAGAGTTAACCATAAAAATGGCAAATGTCTAATAGCAATACTGACACCTTGTCAGAACAATTTAAACTAAAAGCCAAGGCTTCTACCTTCTGGCTCTGCACATGACACTGGGCTCCTTGAAGCCGGTTCTTCCTTTACCTCCATGGGCATGAAGGAAAGAGAGCTCGGTGAGGCCTAGCGTGTGCAAACCCGGAGTGGGTAGTGGGCACCAAGGACATGCCGCCTCTTCTCAGAACGTCTCCTGCCCTTCAACAGACTCTAACACAGCAAGCAGATGTACACCTGACTCTTCATTCGCCCGTCAGCTTTGCCTAGGGCATGGGATCCTTGTTTGTTTGCCTGCGTATGGGTGATGGGAGGGACAGGGGCAAGTGTGGATGGAGTTCAGGGAAACTCTGTAGTCGGCCTTTCCTTCTGCCTTGCTTCACTATGAGTTCAAGGGATCGAGTTTACGTTTTCAGGCTTATGTGACACATTCCTCTACCTGCTATGACAATTTCCTCTCGCCTCTCTCATTATTTAAAAACAAACAAACAAACAAGCAAGATGTCTTGTAACCAAGGCTGGCACCTAACTCTTCGGAAGGAGCTTGAGCTTCCAATCTTCCTATCTCTGCCTCCCAAGCGCTGACACTTTACGCGTACATCACCACCGGTCTGATGTGGCCCTGGAGCCGGAGCCAGGGCTCTGTGCCCACCACACAGGCCTTCTACCAACCAAGCTCCACCTTAGCTCAGGCATGGAATACTTCTGATCCCTGTCTGCATTCCAGTACCTGGCCCAAAGTAAGAACACAGCAAATGCTCATTTAGTGAGAAAAATGAGAATTCTTTTGGTCTAAAGATGTTGATATAATCCTGGCCACAGTCAAAGAAAATTCTGTTTTCAGTTTGGCCAAATAAGTACTTGCTACAAGCTATTACACAGTTCAAATCAAACAAGCCATTCTGAATTCTAATAATTACATTTTCAAAAACACAAAAGCCCACATACCCTACAGATCCCAATTTTAGTTTTCAGAATCCAATTCTTTCCTCAACAATGAAGTGGGTAACCACAGAAACTTGTGGAATCTGTTTTCCTAGAAAACATGAAAAACAGAAAAGCAGTTCTGTCTGGAAACTGCTTCACCATCTTCCTGTAAGCGGGGTGCTGGGTTGGGCAAGACACCACTTGGAAGATGCAGGCACATCTGTGCCACCAAGATAGTAAGAAAAATTACTAAAATGGTTCTGTTGCTTATATTATACCCTAGAAATTAAAGTCATTTTAACATCTCCGGACATAGTCACTGGAAATCATTTTACTTGGAACTAACAATGTTCTTTCAGACACATTTTCTTCTTAAATTGTACAAAATATTCCTATACTGTTTCTTTGGCTATGCATTTCTCTTTAGTAAGACAAAATAACGAATGCACATAGCAACAGAAGATCAAATCTTGTTCTCCTTTTTAGATTGACTTTCTCTCATGTACCCCAAATCTACCCATCCATCATGCCTTTTTAAGAAACATTGCCCTTGGCCGGGCATGGTGGCGCACGCCTTTAATCCCAGCACTCAGGAGGCAGAGGCAGGTGGATTGCTGTGAGTTCGAGGCCGACCTGGACTACAAAGTGAGTCCAGGACAGCCAAGACTACACAGAGAAACCCTGTCTCAAACAACAAAACAAACCAAACAAACAAACAAACTAAAAGAAACATTCCCCTCAAATATTCCACTCAATTTTCCTACTTATGAATATCTACAGAATTTACTACCTGTATCATATATGTTTCCTATTTCACCTGATTCACAAGTATCAATCTTTGTCTTTTCAGCTGAACTGTGAGCTCCTTGATTATCCAGGTTTTGGACCCTCGAGTTCTCCTCTCCCATGTTAACACTGAGTTCACAGTAGGTCTTGCCATGAGCTCCATGCCAACACAGGAAAACGCAAACACTATCCTAATTCAGTCTCTTACTCTACACTGAACACATGAATACCATGTGGTCAAAAATAAAGCTTTTCAGACTGTTATATATTAACATTGGTCATAAAGCTCAAATCAGCCTACTTGAATGTTAATTCACAGAGGGATTAAATTAAGGAAAGATTTAGAGTTACAGACCACATATAGCTTGTTTCTGCTGTAAGAAATAAGGAGTCATCAAGGCAATCCCCTCCAAACAGATGAGGCTTTTTAAAAAAGCACAGCATAGCCTGCAGAACACAGAACTCTGAGGGGATCAGACAGTCAGGCCACGTCATACATTTGCTAGATGACAAAAAATACAAAGGAAAAGAGTTTTAGAAAAAATCTTAATATACAAATATTATTTAAGAACACACAAGTAAGGAGCAGGAAAGATGGCTCAGTGACTAAGGAAATCAATTTCAGAGGAACTGATCAATTCTCGAAGGGCTGGATTTGATTCCCAGTACTCACATGGCAGCCAACAACCATCTGTAAGTTCAATTCTTGAAGAACTGATGAAGAACTGATGCCCTCTTCTAGCCTCAGTGGGTACTGCATGCACATGTTGCAGACACACATGCAGGCAAAATACCCATACACATAATATAAATATAAAAATTTAAAGACTTCTTGCCACACATTCCAGGCAAGTGAAACTCTGCAGCCATGTATATGAATGTTCATCACAGCTTTATTTGCAACAGTTCAAAACCAAAATCAAAACAAGACATCCTTCAACAGATGCACAGTTTAAAACATACAAATAAAATGTATTAATTCTTCTTAATGCAAAGAACACATCTAAAACAAGGCCATTGAGCTCAGAAACACATTACAGAAGGTGATGGGCCCCTTATCACGTCTTTATTTACGAAATCGTCTTTTTTTAAAAAGCCTACTATGTGACAGGTACTGGCTATGCACTAGGAATAAATCACTTAACCAAAGTTGCAATTCTAGGAACTTTATGGAAAACCCGAGCTTAGTGTTTTAGAAGAGCCCCAGGGCTACTTCAAGAACCCCAATTTTACAGGGGAAAACTCAAGGCACAGAAAGATCACCTTTAACTTACTTCAGTCAATTATTGCAGGCATCTGCAGATATAGGCAGCAGAAACCAGTCTTATTCCTTTGCTTAGCATCAAAAATTGGTTTATTTACTATAACAGTATTCTGTTAGTCTCCTACATGCAAGACAGTATGTGAAGTATCAAGTACACATAGAAAGGCAAGATACCGATGCTGCACTTTTCTCAAAACCACCATCTAGCAGCAAGAGCTTGGGATAAGGATGACAGCAGGAACAGAAGAAAATGACTAACTCGTGTCTGTAGTGCTCCCACCACTGTCATAGAAAAGAACAGTCTAATAGTCGTGGGCTGACCATACCCATGAGGACATAGCCTAGGCCTCATGAACCCTGGGTGACAGTGAAGAAGCTGACATGCAGAGTGACTACAGGGGCCTCTGCAGGTCATCCCCAGTGGGTACAGGGGCCTCTGCAGGTCATCCCCAGTGGCTACAGGGGCCTCTGCAGGTCATCCCCAGTGGCTACAGGGGCCTCTGCAGGTCATCCCCAGTGGCTACAGGGGCCTCTGCAGGTCATCCCCAGCGACTACAGGGGCCTCTGCAGGTCATCCCCAGTGGCTACAGGGGCCTCTGCAGGTCATTCCCAGTAGCAACAAAACACCTAGAAACCAAGTTGTTTACGTCAAGAGTCACCATTTGCACAGTTGATGAAAAAGGCAGATGTCCTTTTCCTGCCACCTCATTCCTGACCAATAGCACACATTTGCAGGTCTCTGGGAAGGACAGTGAAGTTGCTAAAGCAAAGGTCACCATCCTATGAGATGTCACCAGGTGAGGTTAGTTATTTAATGGCAAAACAGAACAAAAAAACATACAAGTCACCAAAGGGTCCCATTATATATACTAAAATGAAAAAGAACATACCCTTGGAAGCATTATAAGAATGAGCAAATACACATTTTAGCAGAAAGTGACATAATTACATACACCACAAAAGCAGAAGACTCCCTAAAACTCTGAGGCAATGAAGGTTCAGAGGATGTCAGCTGAGACAGACGCTGCTGGTAAGAACAAGCAGACAAACCCTCATAGTACAAAATAAAGGCTCTAACCCAAAGTGATCATCATCCTTAAATAATCGAGTTCCTGCTTTCCTCATTTCACTTTTCAGCTGTTCTCAAAGCCATTCGAAAACTATTCCACTTCCCCCTCTCTAGGAAAGTTCTACTTCCTAACCTTTCCCACTCAGAGGCAAAGGCTGTATCCTACGTGTTTCCGTCTGTAACTTCAGTAAAGCAATCAAAACCAGGAGCATCACCGCCTCATTCATCTCCCCGCTCTCAACCTAAATGAAACAAACCTCACAGTTTTCTCCTGTACATAGTAAAACTTACATGCAACATTCAAGACACTTCACAACAACTATGAGGAGAAATTGCTTTATTTACTTTTGCTTTTTAGGGACAAAGTTTCGTGTAGCCCAGGCTGGCCTCAAACTAGCTATGTGGCCTAGGGTGACTTTCAACTCCAGACGCTTGTACATCTGCACTATTACAGGCTTGTGCCCTCAGGCTGAGTTTGCATCATTATTAATCATGGTTTTACAGGCAGATTGAAGTATGTGGAACCTGAGCACACCAAAAAATTATGACCAAAGTACACACACCTAAAGAAAAACAGCACTAGTCGTTTTATACTACTAAATGGGCAAATTAAGAAAAGCAAAAATTATCATCATCCTTCCAAATAAGCAATGGTTTGTTTGAAAAAAAAAATGAAGCTTGGTTTTCAAAACAAAATAAGAACTAGAGAGATGGCTCAGCAGTTAGACGCAATTGCAGCTCAACTGTGGAGAACTAGCGTTCAGATCCCAGCACGCACATCAGGTGTTCACACCTGTAACTCCAGCTCCAAGTGATCTGATGCCCTCTTCTGGTCTCTGTGGGCATTGCACACAAATATACATACACTCAGATACACAAATAGAAATTTAAAAATAATATAATAGTCTGGCATTCTCATCAAATTCTTAGGAGATTCATACTTATACCCAGTTAGGTTCCTTTTGAATATTTGGTGAATTTTACAGGGTAATAAATAGCTATTTAAATTACAATTCAGAATGACACTAAATATCATATTTGATAACATTTTGGGGTGGGGGAGACATTGTTTCACTGTGTAGCCTAGCCTCAAATTCACAATCCTCCTATCTCAGCCACTCCAGTGCTGGTATTACAGGGTGTGCCACAGTGTCACAATATGTAGAACACTTTTTAATTCCTAAGACTTACTTCCATCACAAGAAAATGGACTCTATAAGCAATTAGCCTAAAATTTAAATTTGAAGCATAGCAATCTTAGGTGGGAGGGAGAACTGAAGCTGGATTCACATCTAGATCCTCAAGAAAAAGACCACCTAAGCAAACCAAATTGGATCCTAAGTGATGGTAAGGGAGCAACCGAACACACAGCAACAGCGCCATCTAGTGTTAACTGCAACCACCTAAACTAGCATCAAATCCTCCTCTTCTGTGCTAAACAACTCCTTATTTAAAACTTCTCTTCTTTAGAATCATATATAACTTGTACACTGCAGTTAAATTGTCCATAACCAAAATGGTTTCATAGGTTCACCAAAGTTATCTTATAAGAGAAAATATCTGACAGAGTAAATTCCAAAAAACCAAAAGCACTGATTCTCAAAGTGGCCGAGTCTGCTTCACAAACAATGTAAAATGAAAAGGAAATCAGGGACACTAACTAATGAGAATACAAAGATGGTTCCATTTCTACTGGACAAGCCAAGATGACGTGCTGGACACTGTTCTATATACATCCAGGAAAAGTAACTGGGAGCATTTCAGGAGTATTTGATGAAGATAAAGAGTCAAGACAAAGCCAGGCGTGGTGGCGCACGCCTTTAATCCCAGCACTTGGGAGGCAGAGGCAGGCAGATCGCCGTGAATTCGAGGCCAGCCTGGTCTACAAAGTGAGTCCAGGACAGCCAGGGATACACAGAGAAACCCTGTCTCAAAAAAAAAAAAAAAAAAGAGTAAAGACAAGAGGTCAGTCTGCACTTCTGCCCTTGCAGCCCTACCCTGTTCTGCTGCTTTCCAAGACCTGCTTATTAAATGGCTGATCTGCCCAAGGCCTTAGATTTGGGTGGCCTGGTTTAACTCATTATAGTAAATTTTTATGATGTAGATCACTCATGAAGCTGTGAATTGGGAAGCTGTTTTTAGCCTGTGTAAAGGGGATGTTAGATTGAACTTACCTATTTGTTTTGGAAAGTTCACCTTTTCCCCTTTTAACTCCAAAAATTCTTGTGATCAAGGAACTAAAGAGAAGTGTGGATGAATTTCTCACCTAATGTAAAGATAAACATAAAATAAGAGTTAAGGATTAATCATGGCATGAAACTAACATTTATAATATTTAAACTAGATATCCGAAATTATTACCTGAGTGACTCGGCTAAAGAAAATAAGGTTTGTGTTCATAAAATAAGGCAACTAAGGAAAAATAAAACTTTCTGACTTCCTGATAAACTGAACCAGCTGCACAAATTCAATCACATTCATACAACATAGATTTTCCTAATATCAACTGTTTCATCATATAAACCAGACTTTTATTTATCCACATCCTGACAATAAACACTCCAGGAAAGACCTGGGCTCCTTTTACCTGTGAAAAATGTTTGTGAGACTTAACTTTATATAATCTATGCAATTATAACAGCCAAGATATGTTATTATTCAAGATGTTATAAATTAATATCCAAAATGATATCAATTAATCTTATAATGCCAGTAGCTACTCAAACTTTCTTTCTCTTTTTTCTTTTTTTCTTTGTTTTGTTGTTGTTGTTGAAACAGGGTTTCTTTGTGTAGCCTTGGCTGTCCTTAACTCCTTCTGTAGACCAGGCTGGTCTCAAATTCGTAGAGATCTGTCTACCTCTGCCTACCTCTGCCTCCCAAGTGCTAGGATTAAAAATGTGCACCACCACCTGGCTTATGGAATTATTTTATGACAATTGACTAATAAAAATGAAGCAAAACAACGAGTTACGGTAGCACAAGCCTGGAATGCCAGGGTTTGGGAGGCCAAAGCAGGAGAATGATGAGCTGTGGGCCAGTTTGGGTTATATAATGAGACACTATCTTAAAAAAAGAAAAGAAAAATCACGGAGAGATGGCTCAGCAGTTAATAGGACTGGCTGCTCTTGCAAAGGACTTGTGTTTGGTTCCCAGCACCCACGCAGTGGCTCATAACCACTCACAAATTCAGTTTTAGATCCAATGCTGTCTTTTGACCTCCTCAGAAACCAGGCATGTATATGATGCCCATACATACATGCAGGAAAAACACACATGTAAAATAAAACAAAATTTTAATAAAGGAAAATTATTTTTAAAAGTATAATTATTACTCCACGATACTAACAGAGCCTGCTTTTACTAAAGCAACATGTCAGGGTCCTTCAGAGCCACATAAAAATCTTGACTATCCTAAAATTAGCCTCCCTCAATTATCTTGCCAAATCAGTGTGCACTGAGTTACACCAGAACCATGAAGAACACTCAGAATCAGAAATTAAACACTGCTTTCACTGAATCTAAGTTCTAATTGGGTGAGGTACCATCATCACAATGTATGTCAACTAGTACTATAAGCTGAGAGGTTATCAAAACTACGAATGTGAAGGAGCATAATGGCTCAGCAGGTAAAGCACTTGCTGCCAAGCCTGAAGACCTGAGCTCCATATCTGGGACCTATGCGGTAGAAGGAAAAAGCTGACTCTCACAGTTACCTTGTAATGGACTGCCACACATACAATTATGCATGCACATGTAAGTGTAATAAATTTTTAAAGAAAATAATGAAAGATTTAGAGAACAGTTTTATGAAGCCACTGCAATAATAGTCACAAACTCACATGGCCAAGAGTAGTGACAACAAAGACACCAGCGCACTGTTTCTAGGGCAGTTACTACCCAGCCACGAGGGAATAGAAGGCAGTATTGCCAGATCTTCTGTGGTTTTCAAGGGAAGCCAGAAACTGATTTTTATGTGAAATCTCACTATTTGGAAATGCTGGCAACAAATTAAAGAAAAGTAAGGCACCATCATGAAAGCCAAATAAAACACAGTAGTAGACAGCATCTGGCCTGATGGCCACCCACTGCAACCTCTCCTTTAGAAACCTGAATTGCCAATTCATCTACAATAACCTTGAAAATAGACTTTATGCATATATAAGTACCATTTATGGTATAGTCACCAAACTGGACAGAGATCTACAGTCAATAGCAAATAACAAAACTAGTGCCTTAAGTCTCCAATCAGCAATCCATGCATGCTGTTCTGTCATCAGTACTGCCCTTTCCTCAGCTCAGATCTGGATTACTTCAATTATTATTGTCCTTTTTTTTTTCCATTCTAATGCATAGTTTTGATTTGCATTTCCCTAATGACAAAATGGTACTAAACATTTTTACATGTGTCCATTGGTTAGTTTAATATCTTCTTTTAAGAAATGTACTCAAATTTACTATGTGCCTTTTAATGGTAGTGGGTTTTTTTGTTGTTGTTTTGTTCTTTTCTTACTGAGTTTTAGGCATGTATTCTGCCATTGATCCATAACCTCAGCTGCCATTTGTCGTTGTTGTTGTTGTTGTTGTTGTGGTGGTGGTGGTGGTGGTAGTGGTGGTTGTTTTATAAGGCAGGATTTGCTATGTAGCCCAAGCTGGGCTGGAACTTGCTTCAGCTTGGCCGGATTGGGATTATCGACATGAACCTGCCACACTTGATCATCTGAGATATCTTCATTCTTTTTCTTATTGTTGCCACAAAACACTCGTCAAAAAGCAGCTTAAGGAAGGAAGAGTGTATTCTGGTCTACAGTTCCATCATGGTCCAGAAGGTGGGGTGGCAGGGAGTGGGGAGCTGGCTGGTCACAATGTACAGTCAGGGAGCCTAGAGTGGACAGGAAGTGGGCTGAGGCTGTAAAGCTTCAAGCTGTTCCCATGACCACTTTTTAAAAGGCTCTACCCCTGAAAAGTTCCACAAACTTCCCACACAGTGAGACTATGTAGAAATCAAGTATTCAAGCATATAAGCCTGTAGAGAACACTCACATTCACACTACAAAGGCTTGGAAGGAAGCAGGAGGAGGAGGGGGAGGGGGGCTCAACCAAAACCAAAGCTGTATGAAAAGCCCCTATAGAAACCCCCTATTTTGTAAGATAATTTTTAAAGGATTTTGAGCACAGGTGCCCTGCATGTGAAGACAGTTTCCCCCAGGAGACATGGGTTATTACAATCTTAGTGCTAGGCTTGGGGTCCCTTCGTATGTGTTATGGGTCAGAGAGGCTACAGACGTACCCCAAAACAACAAAGGCTAGTGCCACTGTTCTTGGTTGTCCACCAGAGCTAGATGGAAAAACTATACTGCTAAAGGCACAACACACTGGTTCAGGAATCCATTCTGAAAAATGCACTACGAAACAAAGCACTGTTGTGTTTGCAAGTCAGTTTTAATAATCGTTTTTGGAAATGCTAATCAAAACCAGAATGAGAGGAACTAGAAAAACAGCTCAGTAGTTAAGAGCTTGCTGAGGATCTCAGTTCAGTTCCCAGCTCCCATGTAGTGGTTCACAACCATCTGTATCTCCACTTCTAGGGGACCCAATGCCCTCTTTGGCCCTCCACAGTCATCATGTATGTTATGTGGTACACATATATACAGACAAAATACTTATTAACATAAAATGAAAAATTAGTTAAGTCTGAAGTTTTTGTTTCTTTGGTTTTTTGTTGTTTAAGACAGGGTTTCTCTGTGTAGCCTTGGCTGTCCTGGACTCACTTTGTAGACCAGGCTGGCCTCTGCCTCCCCATGTGCTGGGATTATAGGAGTGTGCCACTGTGCCCGGCAGTCTGAAGATTTTTTTAAAAGCCAAGATGGAATATTATTTCATACTTACTAGGATGAGCTCTCATTAAACATAAGAAAAATAATGTTGGTGATGACGTCGGGAAACTGGAGCTCTTAGATTTAGATGAATATAAATGGCCCTGCCACTGAAGGAAACAGGGCCCTAAAACGTCAAGAATTACCATGAGAAATTCCCAAACAAACTGAGAGCAGGGAGTCAGACAACCGGCATTCATTGCTTCATCATTCACAATTAAAACCTTGCAAACAATCTCAATGCCTATCATCTTATCAATAGAGTAAGGAAAAATGGTATCCTGGTAACTGGAATATTATTCAGCCTTAGAAAGTAATGACATTCGGATCTGCACTATAGCATACCTGAAACACAGGAAACACAGAGGGACATATAGTATACGACTGCACCTATGGATATGTCGGGCAGGCAAGCTCCAGAGAAGAAAGCACAACAGGCGGCACAGAAATGAAAGAAGGAAAGATGAAGAGTCAAGTGAGTGGAGAGCAACCCTTTTGTTTGTGATGGAAGGTTCAGAAAACATGTAATCGTGACAGCTGTGTGTACTCGATGGCACTGAGTTGTGTATACTTACAAACGCATCAAGTGGGAAATTAAAAAATGATAGTGGACCATTAAAAGAAAATCAGAGCCGGTAGTGGTAGTGCACGCTGGTAGGATTTGCTGAAGGAGGGGGAGGAAGGAGAATCATGAGTTCAAGGCCAGCCTGGGATACACATTTTGGGTTGGAGAGATGGCTCAGAGGTTAAGAGCACTGACTGCTCTTCCAAAGGTCATGAGTTCAATTCCCAGCAACCATATGACGGTTCACAATCATCTGTGAGATTCGGTGTCCTCTTCTGCTGTGCAGGTCAGAACACTGTAAACTAACTAACTAAATAAATAAATAAATCTCTTTAAAAAAAGAAAAGAAGAACAACTCAATGTCAACTCACTATATACAGCAAAGAAAAATATGTAGCAATAACAGCCCAAAGACTAAGAGAAGTAGAAACACTCTATGTGTACGTTCTTACGCTTTATGTGGCATAATTTAAAGACACACAAATATTAAAGCAACCACAAAATAAAATCATTATCAATGATAAACCAACAAAGGAGATAAAAATGGAACCACAAATTAATGGAACAAATTGTAGTCTAATCCAAAACTGTACCACCTGAAGAAATTACGTGAGAAAGTGCAGCATATATATTGTATCATCAAGTGAAAGGTCAGCCTGTAAAACCCTATTATTCACAAGCATAGTTAACTCAACGGTCACACACGGCATGAACACTCACTGCCCAGACAGGTGATGTAAAACCCAGAATCGCAGCCTTAGCTCCATCAGCGACATAAGGAAGAATGTTTTCTCCCAGACGTGTGTCTCTGAACAAGGCTCTGAGGATATTTAAAGCGTGAACCTAGAATGAAAAGTTCAAAATCAGGGGTAGGTTTAAAACTATGGTAATTCTAAATCTTTACACAAACTGCCAGAAGTGGACAGTCCTCAAATGAAATAGTACATTTAAGAGAATACTCTTAAGAACAGAAAACCTAGTTGGGCGGTGGTGGTGAAAGCCATTAATCCCAGCACTCGGGAGGCAGAGGCAGGTGGATCGCTGTGAGTTCAAGGGCAGCCTCGTCTATAAAGTGAGTCCAGGACAGCCAAGACTACACAGAGAAACCCTGTCTTGAAAAACGGAAGGAAAAAAAAAAAAAGAATGGTAAACCTAGGCAAAAGTTTATAAAATGGAGCAATGCAACTAAAAAGTCTCATCCCCTGACACATGTAGAATTCAGCACCTAGCAGATAAGAATTGTGGGCTCTTTCCAAAGACACATGGAACATTTAATTTTTAAGAATGATCCCAAACCCAGACTCAAACAGACCCTCAGTAAGTATCAACTACTGCTATCTTGTAGGTTATGCTCTGATCACAGTGGAATTGGGTAGAAATGCTGTTTTAATACTTTTAAAATAAAACACATCTTATTATTTTGGTTGGTCCCCCCTCCCTTTTTGCTGTGTAGCCTTGACTGTCCTGGAACTTGTTTTGTAGACCAGGCTGGCCTCAAACTCAGAAATACTCCTGCCTTCCTAGTAATGAGATCAAAGGCATGAGTTATCTGCCCCCCTTCCCCCCCACCAGCTAAAATAAATACATATTAAAACATTGGTCATGGGGCTGGAGAAATGCCTCAGAGGTTAAGAGCACCAGCTGCTCTTGCAGAAGACACAGGCTCAGTACTCACAAGGTGGCTCACAACTCCAATAACAACTCATGACTGTTCTGACTTCCACAAGAACCAGGCACAGACATGGTACAAATACATACACTCAGTCAAGTCATGCATATACATAAAATAAATAATCTTTAACATTTTAAGTAATGGTCAACATTTTAAAAATATAGTCGAATACTACCAAGGCTTCTAGATATTGACACTGTAAAAAGTACTAACTAAATCTTAAGAAAAGAAATATAGGGCTAGAGAGATGGCTCAGAGGTTAAGAGCACTGACTGCTCCTCCAGAGGTCCTGAGTTCACGTCCCAGCAACCACATGGTGGTTCACAACCATCTATAATGTGATCTGGTGCCCTCTTCTGGCCTGCAGGTGTACATGCAGGCACAGCACTGTATACATAATAATAAATAAATAAATCTTATTTTTTTTTAAAGAAAAGAAATATAAACTTTAAATGTACATCTTTAATGGTCCTATTTAAAAGTATTAAAAAAAATAAAATGCTACATGTCCACTTAACATGACAGAAAAACAATTCTCAAAACAAAAGGAAAAAACAGGTGTTTCAAATTGTTTTTAAAAACTAAGAGAGTTAAGAAAACCCTTGTGACAAAGGAGATCAGGTCCAGGCTTTGCACACCCTGAGCTACATCCCAAGAACAAAAGCTGACTTCTTAAAATCAGGTTTCTTACAACCCTAACAAGAAAGAAGCCACAAATAAGCAACGTTACCAATGCCAAAGAGTCTTATTCTTTGTCCATGTTCTTACGAAGTTATCTTTTTCCAACTAGCCAACTAAGAAAATATAACCAGTTATATTTCCCACATTTCAGTGAAAAAATGTTTTGATATGGTCTTTTAGAAAAATTATTAATAATATGTTAGTTACTTTTCCCAGAGTTAAATTTCCCCAAAATTCTCTTAGAGTAACTGGCCTCTATGTGCATGTTAATCAACATCATGCTTTGCCCCAATCAGCCCATATTATGGCTCCAAGGCACCTGACATCACCCAAGACTTAAAACCATATAAACTTAGCTTTCTTTTGTGTAAACTTTAGCTCTGTCCCTAACTGAGTGTGAGTGTCCCAAAGTAGGGCAGGAGCACCTACTCAGAGGTAGTTACTAGAGACACTGAGGTGACAAGGTGTACCTCTAGTACTGGAGAACAGCTAGGAAGAGGGTTTGACCCAATCACAGATACACTGACTATAAGGAATTAAAACTTCACTTAAGTAAAATACTAAAATTCCTACATCATATTTTAAAGAAAGATTCAATTATTCAACTATAAAATATATATCAATTCAAAGATGCACACATGAGATTCAAGTGTAACTACATATTAATTTTCACATTTTTAGGTGTAATAATAACATTATGAAATATCTTGTCAATTGAATGTTTTCAACAGAGTTTAAAAATTGTTCAATTTCATCAATACATATTAACCAAAACAAGTTTATTTTGTGTTTAGAAAAGACCAGAAAAGGGAGAAAACAACCAAACAAAAAAACAAAAACAAACAAACAAAACAAAAATAAAGGCCAGGTGTGGTAGCACACTACCTTAATCCCAGCACTCAGGAGGCAGAGGCAGGTGGATCGCTGTGAGTTCAAGGCCAGCTTGGTCTACTAAGTGAGTCCAGGACAGCCAAGGCTACACAGAGAAACCCTGTCTCAAAAAAACAAAAATAAAGCAAACAAAAAAACAAAGAATAAAGCCAAACCCCTGAATGCTGCACATTAGCCTGTCTTCCAGAGTTCTGCATCTTCAGCAGACACGTTTACAAGATAACCACACAGCAGAGACGTAAGGCTTCCTGCCCTCCGCCAGCACGTGTGCACTCCCATCGTTACCTGGGGGACTGTGCCCTTTGAAGCATCTGCAGACAACGCCAAAGAGATCAGCTCCTTCATTGTTATTTTCAACAAATCCATTTTGCCTTTCTTTGGTTCTGATGCCAACAATGCCTATGAGAAAAACAAAAATCAACAGGCTTTCATTTTGCACATATCTATTTGTTGGCTTTGGAATCAATCCTCAAACTTAAAATACCCTCTATTAAAAACAAGACTAGCGAGGTAGGTTAATTCAGCCAGGCTGCTTTGACCAGGTAATTTAACCCATTCTGTTTGTTTGTTAATTATATAAATATAAGCAGCTGATAAATACATGGTTTTGATTGACCACTTTGTAAGGACAAAAATTAGGTAAAACATCAGATACAAACTGATCAAGCAAGAAAATTTTCTTTACTTAAACAATGACTAAAATATTCTGGGTTAGATTTCATCTAAAGGTTTTCAGGTCCTCTAGAGACTGATCAACAATTTATTCACAGAATAATCTACTGAAAGTGATCACAGCACAGCATTTTAAACTTCACAGGACAAAAAGAAACATTACAAATGCCAAAGGGATCCTGCACTTGGATTTACTTTGTAACTAGTGTCCAGTAAACATGATAATGGGCTATTAGCCCACTTGAGGCAATATAATAAAAAGAAATGAAGTACTGATATATGTGACAATATGAACAAACACTGAAAATATACTGCTAAGTGAAAGAAGCCAGACGCAAAAGATTGACTATTGTACAATTCCATTTACATGGCATGTCCAGAACAGACAAATCCACAGAGACAAGAAAGATTGCCTGGGGCTGGGAGCAGCACAGGAAGGTGGGGTGGAATGGGGAGTAACTGCTAATGGGTGAGGGCTGAGAGAGATTCTAAAATTAGATTGTACTAATGGTTATCGAGCTCTGAGAATGTACTGAAAGTCACCATACTGTGCACATTAAATACACGAACTATGCCACAAGTGAACTATAGCTCAACAAAGCTGCCAAAGAAAAAACACTTCAGTTCCATTTTTGGACTCTGTTCCTTCACATCTATGTCTTGCAAAATGTAGCTTCTGGCTCCCAAAACCAAAGTTGGCAACTACTCTGCATCTTCTAGATCAAAGACAAGCTATGCAATAAGAATATACAAGATAAACATATAAACAGATTTAAAAGAAATTCATCACAATAAACTTAGGCTCAGAAAACATGCTCTATGAATATTTTTTTTAAATGTTGTCTTTTTACACAAATGGTAAACTCATATACCAAAATGGTAGTTTTCACCACAGCTAACTTTAAACAAAGAGGATTACTTTATTGGTAAGTCGTGCTAAGAAAAATAGGACCCTCTTTGAGCAAGTGTTTCTGATAATAAAAACTTTGTTCCACTAAAATTAAAAAAAAAGTTACACTCAAGAGATGTTCCTCCCAGAAACATAACGCCTCACCTTGTCCACAAAGAACTAGGCCAATGTATGGCCATGCTGCCTAGTGCGTCTGGCTTAGGCTCACTCTCTAACTATGACCAATTAGTAGCACAAAGTGACTATAGTGCCCAACTGTTATAAGGACACAACACAAATACCAGGTGGAATCTTCAGGTGCCTGGAATTTGTCCTCAGAAAAGGCCACACAAACAGAGCAGGTTGTTAGGAACTCCAAGTAGGAAACTAAACCACACTCGTGGTCACTACCTAGTGACCTTAGTCAATCACTTCTGCAACTGGTGCCCATGGGCATCAAAAGTCATGAAGAGACTGGGAATAGGAGAAAAAATAAAATAAAAGAGAAAAAGAAAAACTACAGGGGAACTAAGAAGGAAACCTACTTTCCTTCCTCTGTGCTTATTACACTACCCAATTTGTGGATTTTTGCCTTATGACAAACAAGAATGGCATATGACTTAGCACTGTAAGGGCACTGGTGTTTACTCTCTATGCTGTAAGGTATGATTATTTTAAAGAGCAAGGGGCTGAGCATGTTCTCATCTGTGTTCAGGGACTGCACTCATATATAGTCTCACATGAAGATGTGGTCAAGAGTCACATGCACTGGGCCTTAGCAAGTTTTACATCCCTGTAGCCATTGTTGACAAGTCACCTCTGTTGTCCCCAGTCCCTCAGGATATATTTTTATGATAACTGTACCCATCTCACAGAGTTTAGGCAGGGATTAAACAAAGTAATAGACGTGACACAGCTACCACTAACTGAGAGGCACTATTAAAATTATGACTTTAGGTTTGGGTGGTGGTAGCACCTTTAATGCCAGCACAAAGAAGGCAGAAGCAGATGAATCTCTGAGTTCAAGGCCAACCTGGTCTACAGAGCAAGTTCTAGAATGACCGTGCAATACAGAGAAACCATGTCTCAAATAAGAAAAAAAAAAAAAAAAAAAAAAACCCAAACCAAAACAAACAACAAATAAAAAATATGATGTTTTTATGATTGATATTTTATAGAAGAACTCAAATATGGATGCTTCCTAGAAGTAAGCAATCCCTGTGGCCACAATGACTTCTGATTACTGGATACACAGATGGAAATCTATACTGCCTTCTGTTTATATTACAAGACTGACCCCCCTGATCCAAGAACAGATCTGACACAGAACATACTGTCCACACATTAAAACAAAGTCACGTAGGAGACAGGGGATGGTACAGCCAGTTAAAGGTGCTTGCCACCAAATGTAAAGAACCTCAGTTCAGTCCCTGGGATCCACATGATGGAAGAAAGCCAACTTCAGCAAGCTGTCCTCTGATCTCTATGTGTACCACAGCATGTGTATGCCTGTATGCACACATAACTAAGTAAATGTAATACAGACTAAAAATAACAAAGTCACAAATGCTATTGTACTGAAAAAACAGAAGCATTCAAATGCACAATGTTTACTTGCATTAAGAAGGCGAACGCACAGTATCAGAGCACAAGCAGGCCAATGCCCTGCTCTCCCTAGGAGAGTACCTGTATGTAGAAAGGAATTCCAGCACTGCGCCTTGTAGCACAGAGTTTGGATGAGGGATCACTGCTTTTAATTTCCTCCAAAACACTCCACAACCACTGCTCTGGCAGCTTTTGCAGACTCATATTAGAGCACCTAAAAGGTATAAACAAGCAAATGTTTGGAATTATCAGGTAGTAAAAGGTAAAAGCATAAACTGATGATACACGTTAACACAGTGAGAGATATCAAACATTTTATATTTATATTTTATATTGAGAAGACTAAGCTAGACTCACTCCCACCTATTACTGTATTATTATATACCTCTTCTAACACTTATTCTCGATGTCAGCCTCATGAGAGCTAGCGTCACCAGAAAGACTCACTTCTGGGCGTGGCTGTGAGGTCTTACCTTTACTGCAGTGAGAAGACCCATTAACTGCGGTGGACTTTATAAGAAGGAGAGAGTAAACTGAGGCACCTATCCCTCTCTTCTTTCTGCTTCTGGATGCAGCTACTTCAAGCTCCTGATGCCTTGACTTCTGTCATCCGTGAACCACAACAGGCTCCATCTCCCTTAAGTCACTTTTTTCAGGGTATTTTATCACAAGCAACAAGGAAGTACCAAAGACACCTTCTTTACTATGTGTCTTGGGACTTGAAGCTATTAAAAGTTCTACTTACCACAATTGCTGAGCAAAGCATCACCTTATCTACAAATAAGCTTCATCACACAGACTTGCCTCCATACTCACAGTGGTCTCAAGAAGGCTCACTAAATTCTTACAGATACTCCATACTATTAAGACTCAAGGATTCTAACAAAAATATCATATCTAGTGTAGTTTTCTGTGGCATTTCCTATAATTTATTTTTTATTTATAGATTATACACAAATTAAATGCCATTATATTTACATTTTAATAATTATATTTACCTTATTTAAAAGGTGGCTTCTCACAAATAGTTTTTCAAATCTGTAGAATATTAAGAATAAAACTTATAGCGCGGCACAGTGGTGCACGCCTGTAATCCCAGCACTCAGGAAGGCACAGGCAGGCAGATCTCTGTGAGATCTAGGCTAGCCTGGTCTACAAGGTGAGTCCAGAATAGCCAAGACTACACAGAGAAACTCTGTCTCAAAAGAGAGGGGGGGAAAGGGAGGGAGGAAGGGAGGGAGGGAGGAAGGAGGGAGGGAGGGAGGGAGGGAGGGAGAGAGAAAGAGAGAGAGAGAGAAGAAAATTTTCTGGGACAAGGCAAAATATGTTCAAAGTTTATTTGAGCACTAACAAAGGATGTTCTTAAAACCGTGTGTGCAAGCGCTCATATACAAGCAGGCAGGAATGGTCAAAGGACAGCTCTCAGGAGCCCATTCGCTCCTGTTACCTTGGGGGATCTATGCTTGAGCTCCGCTACTGCTGACCACCCCACTGGCCACCTGAAGACTTTTACTCTATTGTATTAGCTTTAGCTGAAAAAGCAGCATACTCAATGGCAGGCAAACAGCCCCTGAGGAAAGGAAGGCGCCTTGACTTAAGGGAAGTGGTGCTAGAGGTTAGCCGTAGGGCTTTAATGCAACAGGCAAAAGCTCTACTGTGAGCTAGATTCCCAGTCTTTTTCTAGTTTTCATTTTGGAAAAAGGTCTCAAGAAGTTGCCCACGCAGGCATAGAATTTGGCAATCCTCTGACTCAGCCTTCCCAAGTAGAAATTAAAGACCACGTCCTGCTTAACTGAAATTCACACATTAAAATAAACATATGTCAAGTTGGGAAAAAATGCTTTTGTTTTACGTAAGGGAAAAAAATCATCAGAAACATAGCTGGGTGTAATCTGGAGCAGGAGGTACACCCTAGACACACATTTGGGATTTGTTTTTTTTTTTTTTTTTTTCTTTATTCTGTTGTAAAACAGTGAACTTCCATTTCTGACTACACATTTCAGATAGCAACTGAAACATGGTATACATTTCACACTGACTTAAACATAGAACAGATCTGTGTGACCTTGGCTGTCCTGGACTCACTCTGTAGGCCAGGCTGGCCTCGTACTACTCACGCCTGCCTCTGCCTCCCTGAATGCTGGAATTAAAGGCATGCGCCACCATGCCCGGCAAGAAAGTCACTTTTATAGTGACTTGATGTAGAATTATCTGTGAATATCATTTTCTTGCATTTTCTGCTCCATTGAAGAACTGGCCTAAAGATACAGCCGAAGTCTAAGGCAGGTCAAATGTCCCCGAAAAGTTCACTACGCAGGAGCGACAGGGAGAAACGAAGTGCAGGAATGACAGGGACTTGTGCTCCTATCAGGTGCACTGAAATACCAGCACTAGCACAGTGAGGCTTCTCAACACAGCCTCTCCTAGGCCTTCCTGGGTGAGCAAATGAAGGCCTCAGAAGCCAGGCTCCGAACTGACAACTGTTCAAGACTACTAACTAGATCTTGACTTAAATGACAATATTCTACTTAGTTTGAAAGGCTACGTATGACCTGCACCTCACCTTCTTACTTCAGCCTCACCAATTTCCACAGACATTCTGTTTCAATAAGGCTCTTGCCTTTGCCTGCTTCTACACAGACATAAAACTCACATACCAAATATACACTCATGCCCGTATTTCCAACTAAGCATCTGTTTAGTCTCCTCTCCATCAAAATTAGTAAAATTTCCTAACTTATATGAAACAATTACTAGGCACAGGTGTACAAAGGGTTGGTGATGTTGTGGAGGGACATACATAAGCTAGACTTCGAAGGTTATTTGGAGGAATGGTGGAGGGCCCACACAGTAGGGTCCTGAAAGCAGGAGATGAGCAAGGAACAAGCTTTTGCCAAGGTCCCAAAGACAATTCCCTCATTTAGATTCTTGGCTACCTGAACTCTAAACAATTAGCCAGACCTATTTATTCCCTTGGGTATTGCATACTAAGGACTAAATGTTCCTTATTAATTTGGGGATTTCCAAAATAGGGCCAGAAGAATGTTCCACAAGATCATAGCTGGCAAACTGCCCTCAAAAGAGCCCTGTATGCCCACTGAAGACCCAGCACCTCTGGAAGGAGCTCTGAGAAATGCTCAGGGCACTCGCTCTTGCCGTCCAGGTCAGACTTTGTTCTGCTCTAGAATTCCCCAGAAGCAAGGCAGCTTTTCTGATGAATCCTCTAAGTGGCCGGCTTCCAGCCTGGGCATTGCCACTGAACTCTATTCTCTGGTTTCCTTGCTTCCTAGCTCTGCTTCGCTCTTGAACCAACTTCCCACCCCAAGTCACATATGAAAATTTGGCCAACAACATACCTCTCACTCTCTTTATGCATTTGAAACACATTGTACTTTACACAAAACTCTACAGATTTTATTTAAATTACCAAACCAGAAATATATTTGCCCTGCTACACAGAAAGAAAATATTTATTACATGTCTCTTATGCATCTGGTCAATACCAAGCTCCACACAACTGATCCTGCATCATTCCTGTACAAACAAATGTGTGAGAAAATATTGTTTCCTGACAGATGAAGACATGAACACAGTGGTTAAGGACACCAACTGGGGGCTGGAGAGATGGCTCAGAGGTTAAGAGAACTGACTGCTCTTCCAGAGGTCCTGAATTCAATTCTCAGCAACCACATGGTGGCTCACAACCATCCACAATGTGATCTAATGCCCTCTTTTGGCATGCAGGAAAAATGCAGACAGAACACTGTATACATAATAAATAAATCTAAAACAAAGAAACAAACAAACAAAAAAACACCAACTGGGCAGTCAGGGTAGATAAACATGCATGTGGCTGTTAGGAACACCAACTATGGAGCCAAGTTATGGGGTCAGATCCCTTCTGTGCCCCATAAACACTATGTGACAGGACAAGCTACAGAAGCTATACTTACCATGTTTCTCTTCTATCACATGAATGTTGTTATATATGAGTTTACTCTTGGAATATATTAAATAAGTTCTCCAGAGGTATTTATAATTATATCTGATTATGAGAAATTTAAATTAGATGCAATAATTGGCTTACTTTTTTATTTTGCTTTTCAAGTCAGGGTTTCTCAGTGTATGTAGGCCTGGCTGTCCTAGACTCGCTTTGTAGACCAGGCTGGCATCAAACTCATAGAGATCTGACTGTCTCTGCTGGGATTACAGGCATGGGCCACTACGCTTGGCTAGCTTACGGTTTGAAAAGGTATCCTCCCACACTACACAGCGCCCCCTACTCATTAACACCCAAAACACACACATGGAAGCCCTAAAACCAAACTAAAAAGCAAGATAACCACAAAGAATTACAAGAAGTGAAAATGTGGACACATGAAAGAGATTTAGAAGTAGCAGTGGTGGCCACAAAAGTCAGCTTCTATGGGGTAACCAGCCTCTCTTCCAGAGAAGGGAATTTCAGTGGCTTCCTCTCCCATGGGAGGAGACTTAAGAAGGGGCTACTGTCAGAGCTGGGCTACAGACAAGAAAAGCCATAAGTACAGAGAAACTCTGAACCAGGCTGTCTACCAACTTGTTAGCTAAATCTGTGAAAGCCCAATGGGACTAGGAAAAGATGGACCAAAACGACACTATCTGTTCTACGTTCTCTGAGGAATAAATCCAAATAAGTAAACAAATTAATCAACATGTTCCTAGTTATAGCCAGCAAACCAAATCTCACAACAAAAAGAAACTTTATATTAAGGACAGGTAAAACTAACTGGAACACAAATTGACTCTAAATGAAAGCAATTTTATAGGGCGGACTGACAAAGACCTTAAGACAACTTGCTGGTAATATGCTGAAAAGATAATGAAAGGCTGATCTCCTAAGAAGTACAGGAGAGTGGGGCAGAGTGCTCGCCTAGCACATGCCGGGCCCTGGGTTCAATATTTGTACTACAAAGGAGGAAAAACCACAAAAGGAGTATTTGCCTGCCAGGGATGGCACAGACCTGTGATCCCAGAACTCAGAAGGTAAAGGCAGGAGGATCATGAATTCAAGCTCAGCTTTGCCTACAGAGTATGTTGGAGGATACCCTCAGTTACATGAAAACTGCCAGTTTTTATAAGTGCAAGGAATTATGAAAAACAGTGCTGAAAAAAGGAAACAGGCATATATAAAAATAAAAACACTAGAAATACTCTGTGCCTAAGTATAATTTCAAAAAATATGACACCAATGCTTAATTAGACTTAAAATGTTAAAACATCAGTTTATATCAAAAATACGTCTCTCATTATCAGTAACAAGAGGCACTGCATGTTTATAATGCTGAAGGACGGCTAACTGTTGTTGCAAGTCTATGCCACAGTAAACTCTAGTCAAAAGTGGAAACAAAACCTAGATTGTTTGAGACACATCAGAAACATGTCTGCTGGACACACTACATGTCTCAGTGGGACCTATATGGTAGAAAGAGAAAACAGGCTCCTTACATACTCCCAAGTGGCGCACACACAGAATTAGTTAGCTAATTAATTAATTAAATGTAATAAAGCGTCTCCTGGGGACCCTGAACGAAAGAACTGCTAGAAGATGTACTTTAGCAATGGTAAATAAGCCCAAGTAGTACCAACAGGGTGTCCACAAAACAAAGCAGGCTTAACAGACTTCCACATTCTAATGAAGAGTAACAATAACTCTCTCCCAGGGCTGAAGCAAAAGCCTTGCCATCCTTCCTTCTGCAAAGTCTCGTATCTAATCTGTCACCAACACAGGCATTTTACTTTGAAATGATGCAGATTCAGGTCAGGTTTTTCTATCTCCACCATCCTCCAAGCCACTGCCATCTCTATCTGAATTAAAGTCATACTGGAACTTCCCAAGTGGTCTCTCTACTTTTACCAGTATTCTTTATTCGCAACAGAGCATCCTTAATAATCCTTTTAAATGGCCACATCAAATTAGGTGTGTTATAGTCCTAGCACCTGAGAGGCTGAGGCAGAACAAGGCTGAGTTTGAGGCGACCGTGGGCTAGGTGATGTGACCCAAGCTTAAAATATACAATCCACAAGTCCACTTCATTTCCCACCACTCTTCAATCTATTTACAACCCCCACTGTGCATCCTCAATTTCCCCCAAGGAACAAGCGAAGTCTTCACTGATCTCATCTCATAGTTCATTCACACCACATTAGTTATACATGGCTTAGCCCTGTTCCCTCATTTAAAGTAGCCAACTACTTCTCTCAGACTTTTGTACTTGTGTAAACTGGGTAAAAAAAACAAAAACACAAAACCACCAAGACTTCAGCTTAATAAACAAGCATTACTTCAAGGAAGCTGACCCTATGTTCCAGTACATTTTTGGCTTGATCTGGCTGGTAATAAAGCCACTACTAACTATCTGTAATTTGTTTCAGTGGGTCTCACTCCCAAACCAACAAATAAAAGCCATGAAGAAGTAACTGGTTGTGTGGAAGCAACTTCCAAAAGACATTAATTCACAAAGTGCTTTGGGGTGTACTGATTTATAACAAAACAGAAATTATCTTACTGCTCACATTTTATTCAGGTTATTTTCAGGCTGACGTCAGTCTCTGAACATGTACCAGTGGAATTAAAATATTAAGGTAGTACTAAATGGATTGAATGGTTTAGACAGAAAGCAACCTGGCAATCAGAATATCCTACAGAAAACTCAACTGATAGGGAGCCCACTTGTGCCTGGCATGAAGTGAGCTGTGTCTCATCCATTCTGGAGGTACTCCAACTCCCCTGGGGAACTGGGGAAACTTATTCTTGTTAATACATCATTTTCTTGCATTAACTGAATCATCACAATGACCTAAAGAAACTTTCACCTGCAACCGTAAGGCAACCACTCTCACAATGAAATGTGAAGTACATGAAAGCTAATGTATGAAGCAAATTCCCAGAAATGTACCAAGACACGACTGCCAAGACATTAATCATAACCCCATCACTGGCACAAGGCCAAGGCTTGTATCTATACCTTTGTTTACCAAATAAGTCACTCCCCAGGCTACTATCTCTAAGGACTGTTAGTACACAAAGGAAGTCCTTCCCCTTTGCTCATAACACAGCTGAAAGTAGAAACTGTCAGGTTTAAAATCAGCTCCAAATATTAAGTTATTCAGTTAAATATGGTGTCTAGAAAAATAAGCATCAATGAAACTGATGCTATATATACAGGCTGATTGCTGATAAATTTTCACATTGCTACAGCCCTTTACTTTCCTTCATTTTCATTTGACAATCATTTAAATAACTGTATATGAGCCAACAAAAGCTTTGAGGGCAAAAACTGTAATTTGATATAAAGTAAACGGTATGTGTTAGTTTAAGTTCAGCATCGCTGGCCACTCAAACCAACACATGAAGGAAAGCAGCAATGTCAAGAATAACCCTTGGCCCTTCTGTCACTGGTCTAGGGAAGGGGAATAGGGTGAAAGGGGGGGGGGAATGGGAGGAGACAAGTAAGGAGATAACAATTGAAATGTAATCCAAATAAATTAATAATAATAATATAAAGAATAACCCCTTAACCCCTCAGACTGGCTGTTCAAAATACCAAACTTTTCGATCCCTAAAACACTGTGCGAGGACACCAGAGTTGCAGTCATGTTCTGAGGCAGCATCAGGTACCCTCTCCGGATTACCTATGTATCAAATTTACTCTGAATGTGTTTCACAGGAAACTAAAAAACATTCATTTCCATATGCATTTAATTCATTATCTAGCCTTACAAAGCCTTATATATTTGGACAATCTTATACATTTCATTTTATCCCATTTGGATCTTGAGTACCGAAGGACTCACGAACTAGCTCTTCCCCAGAACTCAGCTGCTTCTAGTCATTCGGGCCCTTTCAAATACTACTTGAGTCTAATAGGAAAAGGGGGCCTTTGTATACCACCAAGCTTTATCACCCCCAAATATACATTGCTAAATGGGGCTTAGATGTGCACACCTGCACTCCCAGCACTTGGAAAGTAGGGGAGACATGTTTAAGGTTATCTAAACATGTGAGCTCAACAGTGAGCTCAAGCCTGGGCTGTATGAGGTCCTGTCTCAAAACAACATAACACAGCAGGCAGGGTAGCTCAGTGAGTGAAGGTGCTGAATGTGCAAGCCAGACACCATGAGTTTGACCCTTGGATCTCAAGGTAGAGAAAGAGAACTGACTCCCGAGAGTTGTCTTCTGATTTCACATGTGCCAGCATGTTTGTTGTACACACACATGACTTCCCAAGCTTGCTTTAAAATAAAGCTGTAAGGGACCAAGGATATATTGTCTTCCATCACTCTGTTCTTTCAAGTACTTACAAGAGAGCCATTTGGGAGCTCAATAAGTATTTGCTGGCAACATGATCAACTCTGCTGGGCATGCCACTCTAACAAGGCAGGCTGGCAAGCAAGAGGGGAAAGAGGATACAGTAACTAGAAAGGAGGAGGGCGCACAGGCTTCTCAGGGGATGACGGCAACCTATCAACAATAATTCTACTGGCCTAATCCTGCCCCCAAAGATAAGCTTCTTCCAGGACTCAAGAACAAAACCAAATCAAGTTCAAAATGAAGACTAGTACATGCTTCTAGAGTGTTACTTAACCGATGTCTTCCGGTGAGCACAAAACTGAAAAGGCAGTTGTAGGAAAGAGAGACTGTAACCTAAGACTTCTCACCACGAGGTCACAGTAGCTAGAAAAGGAAACACTGTCAAGTTGTGGCTCTTCAATGGATCTTCTGTCATTCCCCAGCGCGAAAAGATTAATTTATAAGGAAGTATTTCAAAACACCAGGGTTACCGGTGTTTGTGATAAAGAAGGAATTGCCAGGTAAAAATGAAGCCAGGGAAGACTCCCAAGAACAACACAGCTAATTCTAGTTGACTTGGTTCCACATCACACAATCCAGGAGTCAGTAAGTATCCTGAATGAAGAGTTGGTTCCGGCCAATGCAATGCAGTCACTAAGCACAGACTAGGGGAATTCCAACACCGTGCTTCTGTCAGCAAATGCTCCCAGTTACAGAGCAGACACTATCTCTGTCTGAAGACTCTTTGCTTTGACTCTCTTGTCAAGCTAACACAAAACACACCATATGTCTTTAGCCTCAAGAATATTGTATGATTTTAAGTTCCTTACCAAGGGTTCAAGTCTCATCAAAAAAGAATTCAGTAGCACTAAATATTAATCTACACATAAACCTATGAAATCAGTTTACCAGTTCTAAAAGAAACTTACAAAAATGTATCTCAGGCTGTGGAGATGGCTGAGCAGGTAAAGGTATTTATAACATAAGACCCTAGAACCCATATAACAGAGGAAGAAGCTAACTTGTTCCCCTTGGGTCCCCCGTCAGGAAGCAGCAGCACCTGGATCGCTGATGACACCAGGCTACAGATTACCCGAGAACAAGGTACTTCTGTCCTTATGTCTAAACTACAACATATTATGAAGCCTTCGAAAACCAATGTTAAATTTTCCAGGAAAAAAAAAAAGGGGGTATGATCTGATCTCACATGAATAGTGGTTAAAATCACCTGTTACAGGCCGGGCGTGGTGGCGCACACCTTTAATCCCAGCACTCGGGAGGCAGAGGCAGGCGGATCGCTGTGAGTTCAAGGCCAGCCTGGTCTACAAAGCGAGTCCAGGACAGCCAGGGATACACAGAGAAACCCTGTCTCAAAAAAAAAAAAAAAAAAAAAAATCACTTGTTACTCTGCACAGGGAGCAGGTGTGGTTCCTAGAGCCCACAAGGAGGCTCACAACTGTACGTCCAGCTCTAGCAAATCTGATGCCCTTTTCTGGCCTCTGTGCATACTACAACCACCTGGTGCATTTACATGCAGAAGCACTCATGTAAAATAGATATGAAAAATAAAAAGTCAAACGTCACTAACAATGACTTAGGAAATAAACATTAAGATATTCTAGTTTTCCCAAACAGAAAAAGGGAATCAGCAGGGTAGCACATACTTGTAAAGCAGAGGCACAAGAACCTCTGTGAGTCCCAGGGCAGCACTGTCTATATTGTGAGTCCCAGGGCAGCACTGTCTATATTGTGAGTCCCAGGGCAGCACTGTCTATATTGTGAGTCCCAGGGCAGCACTGTCTATATTGTGAGTTTCATGGCAGCCAGGGCTAGGTTGTGAGACTCTGTCTCAAGATGCCCACTGCTCTCCCAATTTATATGGCTCTTCAGAGTCGCTCATAACTTATTCTTAATTTAATTATTCACATTTCAAATAAAATTTATAGGGAATTTAGTGAGCAATGAGTATCTTGTTCAAGAATATTTATCAAATGAAACAGAAATAAAAGCCTAGACAATATAATGTTAATCAAAGTTGAATGGATCTCTCCCCCCAATATATTATACTTAACATTTATTTTTAGTACAACTGTGTGAATATATGTTCCTTTGTTGTCCAGACAGGTAAAAAAATCTAGTTTTTATTGTTTTATTGTTATAAAACAATTGCTCAAAAAAGTTTCCACTTGAATTTGCACTGTAGAAGCTATAATTAATTGGCAAAAGATTAAATATTTAAATTACTTCTATTGTAATTATTGATATCATCAGTCATCACTAGTGCTTTATAACTAAAACTGCTAGCTGCCAACAGTTCATTCAGGGAGCAATAATGTGAATATGGTTATAATTACTACAAGAGACATTTGCAGAGGACCCACCCTTCAGCAGGCAGAGCACTTCTCATACACAGAGCAAGAAAAGAAGTTCTCACAGAAGTTCCTTCTACACTTGGAACCCAGTCAACAATCCCCCACACAGTTACGCTTTCAACTTGGATAAATCAAAGTCCCCAACTTCACATTCTAGCTTAAGAATCTTTAATCAAAACAAACATCTTCAAATACAAAAGTCATTTGTATTTGAGTATGGAAAGTTCCATTTGTGAATTTTACCAGAAATCTGAATTTATTTATGATTTAAATGTACTTAACCACTCCATTCAAACATTTGTGTAGCTAACTATGCATAGGAAAAATAACCACAGGCCCAGGCGTGGTAGCACATGCCTTTAATCCCAGCATTCGAGAGGCAGAGGTGGACGACTGCTGTGAGTTCGAGGCCAGCCTGTTTACAAAGCATGTCTAGGACAGCCAAGGCTACACAGAGAAACCTGTCTCGAAAAACCAAGAAAAAAAAAGAAAAGAAAAATAATCACAGTTTCAGTTTGTTTTGTTGATTAGGCTCAGGATAGGGTCTTGCATGTGGATCCTCCTGCCTCAGCATCCAAAATACTGAAGTTACAAGTGCACACAATCATACTTGGAAGTAAAGGGGTTTTTAAAGACAGCGAATGTTGGGTTGTATGGCCGAATCTGTCAGCCCTCTAAGGCCTTAAAGACAGAACCGAGCCTGGCTCAAGTTTCAGCAACAATCTCTGGTAAATACTTCCGCATAGGAATGACACAGCATGGCCCATCTGGGCACATCCTGATGTGAGTCCTGCCTGCCAACAGCTATGTAACACAAACCAATTGGTCCCACAGAATCGGGCCACTTTATATGCTGGGAGACGTCATATCTCTGGACACCTTATGCCCTGCCCACTCCCTATACTCTATATAAGAAAAACCCGCCATAATAAAATTGAGCCCTCACTCCAAAGAGACTCCCAACTCAGTGTATTTTTCCTCCAGGCGTTGTAGGAGGAGGCTGGCACCTGGCTCAGAGGTAGAGCACCTGTCTAGCACACATAGGCCCTAGGTTCAATCTCTAATACTCCACTCCCCACACACAGCCCACCAGCAGCAGCAGCAATCCATGTGGACCCAAACTGACAGGACTGGGTGAGCATAGGAGCAGCAGCACAGGACATGGCCTTCCCTAGAGGAACACACAGATGTGAAACATTCTGCTTGCTAAGGGTCAAAGTGCTGCTTCCCACAGAGACAAGACTCTCTGTGACGCAGGTTTGGAGAGGCGGAGAAGGGGTCCACGAGGAGAGTGCCACACGCTTCTTGTCCGAGCTCAGGAGAAGGCCAAACACAGACAGCTCGATCTCAACTACAGGGAAAACGAGGCTCAGAGAGGACCTGGAGGCTGTGCCCGGGGAAGGCAGGCCAGCCCGGTGCCAGCTGTGGCGGTAAGAAGGCCAAGGGCACCCAAGCCCAGGGCACCATCGCCACCACAGCCCTCGCTCCTGTCGTCTCCAGCGGCTTGCATGGGACTCTCCATGTAGCACCCACTCTGAGGCCACCTTCTGATCACCTGACACCCAGGGCCATGTTCTCTCACTTCTCAGTCAACTGAGGTTAGGCAGGCACCTCTGGCCACAGCATCACTGTCCTTCCTCAGTGTGCTCACGGCTGGCCTGTCTACGCGGGCACGTGTCGGAGGGGCGTAAGCACTCTCATCCTGGCAGAGCTAAGCTGATGCACTCAGTCATGCCTGTGGGAGAGGGAATGGCAGGCTGAGTCCCCTCTTGTTCCAGGCCTACCTGCCTGAGACCTGACAAGTGAATATTTCATCAAGTCCCAAATAGAATTCACCATATGAGAAAATCAGATTATAGAAAATTAACTCCACATTTGTTTATATTATACATATAAATATTATTTTCAAAAACTTTCCTAGAAAAAAAGATTATCTCTCCCATTCTTGTTTATCCTCAGATAATTGTATAATTGTAATGTCAGTTTACATTTGAAGACATTTTGAATAATTCTATTAAAAAACAACTGAAAGAATGTAGCTCGTGTTTAACTCTTCAGTTATTTGACAATTAATCTTTTTAAGTACTTTCTTCCTTAACACAGCCAGCAGCTGGCCTTGATTTCTATGGGTTTTCATGAACACCCAGACTTCTTTCTTTCAAACTTTTTAACTGCTGTATGTCTAAACAAGTTTTTATCACTTAAAGGTTTATTAACCCCTCCCTCCCAAAAAGCCCAAAAGAAACAATTTCTTTTTAAATTAAAAACCAACCACCACCACCATCCCCCCAAAATGAAAAAAAAAAAAAAAAAAAGTAGAAAAAGGAAAGAAAAGTGCCACACATGATAGACATGACACGGATACTTTGTACAAAACAGTCAGGTTTGAAATGTCCCCAAAGGGATCAAAACCCACTGGGCTCAACGGCATCAGATGAAAATCCTAACAGATGGGTCATGAGCCACAGTGACAGCCATGACAGATTACGAGTGGCCAATACATCAGGCCCTCAGCTCTTCCTCGCTCCCCATTTTATCTCTTGGGAATGGCTTCTACTGCACCATTACACAGTATCTCTGAACTGGCACAAAGATGTGGCACTCGTTTCATGCTCAGCCTTATACACAGCTTCTGTCTTTGGCTCTCTGTTCTTTTTTCCAATCCCTGTTCTTCCCTGAAAAAGACAACAACCCTACCAACAATGATGACTATGGAAACAATTCCCAGATTTGTCTGTTTCGGATGTCTTAGTTGTACACCTAGTCCAACTGCTAAATTGAGGGCAACAACCAGGATAGTCTATCATTTTCTCACACCGGGTACAGGCAAAATAAACTTACTATTGTTTATCAAACAAACAAAACCAAAATAACTCTGGCTTTGGTAACACTGATCCTAAAACCAGAGGAGCCATCACAGGTTCCATAGCCGTCTCTACCACTTGCATTCAATGCTGCAGATTTATTTTTCAAAGCTGACCACTACAATGACTTCCATACACATATATTTCTAAACAATTATCTTGCCACTGTGCCATCAAAAAGTGGGTTGCATCCAGTCTGTCCTAAAGACTCCTTTTAACCAAAATAATGTAACTGGATCAATGCTATAAGTCTTGCCAGGCTGCTAGGCCAGAAAAGATCACACAGCTTCTGGTTGGAGCTTGCTGCTACTTGGAAGTTCAGCTACCTCAGACCTGTCATGCTGAGTAAGAGGTCATTTGTGGTCCAAATTGTCAGGTCCAAAGGAAACTCCAATAGGCAGTCCAAATATCCAGAAATGAGCTCAACCTGGACCATAGGAGAACTTCTGGTTGTTAGATAAAAGCCATAATTCCTCAAGAACGTGTAAAACTGGTTTCCATATGCCCAGAGGAGTCATTTCCCTTACCCCTGGCAAAGGGGACATATGGCTCTCCAATTAGCATATCACCATGATGCCATATCAAGGCTGTGCTAATCTCCAGGTTCCCTCAGTCCCTACTCACAAATATTTATTATACATTTCAAAGTCTATACTAGCATCCTAGTCCTTCTCACCTCCTCTTCCACCCTAACCTCTCTCCTGCTCCCCAGTTGTTCATACTGTTCTCAGCTCTCACTAGTTCCTGCTAATCTCAATACTTTCTCTATTCTCTGTCCCCTGCTATTCTCTCATCTCACACAGGTATCCTGGCCATGTCCAGTATGGTGGCCATTTCTTTCTCTCTCTGCTCTGGACTTTTCCAAGTGCCTCTGGTTATTTTCTCTCTCTCTCCATTCACAATAAAAACCATCCCCTTAAGCATACCAAGGAGCAGTCAGGTTGTCAGTTCATACGTCTGGTACTAAATACTCAAGAAGGGCACAGATGGAAAGGGTCCAGCCTCCCTAATTAAACCAAGCTACAGGTCTGAGTCCCTAAAGGTATGGTTCATTTGTTTCTGTTGGCTTCTGCCACCCATCATTGCGACTCCAAATTTTTAATCCATCTCTCCAGCCACTTCTCTCCACCTGTTCTCTTCTGGTGTTTGGGTGTCATTTCGGAGCTGCCTACTCTGTGTCTGTTGGCTCCTGGAGCCTACTACTGCTTTCAAAGTGCATCAGGCAGCTTCTCTCACCCTCCTGAGCATCCATCACTTGGAAAAAGATGCCTCGCCTTTGTTACTTGGGACATTTCTCTCTGACAAGTCTCTTATCCCCTGCTATTCCTCCCCCCTTGTAGATAGACTGAGCCATGTCCAGCCTATTGGCCATGTCAAGTCAACTTCTTTATCTGTTTTTGACTCTTCCAGATGCCTCTGGCTATTTTCTCTCAGATCTACAATAAAACTTTCCCATCCATGGAGCAGTCATCTAGTCAGTTCATATACTCAACAGGTCCAGTCTTCTAACTATCCCACTGCCCAAGGTGCCAGAAATGTCAGCACAGCCAAAAGAGACCCCCTTACCACTTCATCTGCCTGATAAATGGCATCGGTATCACTAAGTAAATGTCCTAAAGAAAACTACCTAGCTTAGCCTTGCCCCAACTGCCCTCATAAAACCAAGAAAGTAGTAAAATGTCTATAGCTTTCTTTTGAGCGTTCAATACATCATGTATGGAGTTGTTCACATGAGGTTACATGTTAAGTGAAATGTCCAATCTTTGTCAACATAGAGGAAGCCTTCATACCTCAGATTTAAGTTGCTAAAACTGAATCTAGGTTCTCCCTAATTAAATATATTGAGCTGAATGTTCCAATGGAGACAACACCTCACACAGCCCCAAGAAACATCAATCTCACAGTATTTTACATTTGTAGGAAAGTATGTATTGCAAGAGTTTTCAAAAATAATTCTCTAGACAACAAACTCCAGAGAGACCTGCAAGTGAAACGAGCACCTTCCTTTAGAGATGACAAGATCACAAGCTAAGGGGTTGACTGTACACTCACTCAGGGGAATGGGTATACACAGAACTAAGAGCTTGAATCATAGACTGCTGGGGGTTTTGGATAAGATAAAAACATAAAACACAACAAAAACACCACAATGTTTCTCCCATCCCTACTATAGCAAATCTAGTTGCACAGAACAAAATAATTTTGGCTAGTTCAGCGACAGAACACTAACGAAGGATGTCTGCCTAACAATGAAATATCTGAATCTAACTCTACATTTTTAGTTCTCCACCTTTCTTCTCCTATGTGCTTAAACCTTACTCAGGCATGCTCGCAGGCTCGCTTTCTCCACAAGGAGCTAAGCACACATCACATCCTTGGTGCTTCTCTCTCTGATATCCATCCCTTTAAGATTCATCAATGTTCTACAGTATTTGGCAGGTTCATCCTTTAGCAAACAGATCGTACTTTCTCAGCTGTTGTCAAGCTATCACACATCCACCATGATGCTGAGTGCTTATAACCAGTAACTCTTGTGACCAGTAGAGATCTATAACATATTCCCTTTTAATAGTCTAAATTTTACCCTTACTTATAAGCTCTTGTTTGGAGCTTCTATAACAAAGGACACATGTATCCTTTGCAGAGGACAGTCCCCCTCTTTGGGGAAGGTCCTCCCCTTTAGAGAAGGCCATCCTTTTTCAGCTTCAGAAAGGACACACATGGAATCTATCTTAGTTTGGGTCCTATTGCTGTGAGGAGACACCATGACCATGGAAACTCTTATAAAGGACAGCATGTAATTGGAAATGGCTTACAGTTTCAGAGATTTAATTACTGGCATGGCAGGAAACATGGCAGCGTGCAGACAGACATGGTGCTAGAGAAGGAGCTGAGAGCTCTACATCTTCATCCACAGGCAGCAGGAGAGACTGTGAGCCACACCAGGCATATCTTGAGTACACGAGACCTCAAAGCCTACCCCTACAGTAACACACTTCCTCAAACAAGGCCATACCTCAGACTGCCACTCCCTATGGACCAAATACTCAAACACAAGGGTCCATGGGCACCATTCCTATTCAAACCACCACAGAATGTACACATTTGTCTAGCCAGACAGATCAATCCTGTCCATCAATGAAATGTATTGCCCTCATAACTCACAAGCTCTTCAATAACAGAAATTGTGTTTCCTGACAAGGTATTATACTCTCTAACCCAAGCATGATGAAAAGGGCACAGCTAACATTAGCAGATTTGAAGGAATGAACTATATTGCACTGTAAGAAAAGAATACTCCTATCTACAACAGAAACAAAGAGTTGATAAGATAAAGTATTTTTAAATATGTACTTATGTATGTGAATGCTCTGTCTGCATGTGTGCCTGCAATGCCAAGAGGGCACTGGATACCATTACAGAGGGTTGTGAGCCACCATGTTACTAGGAACTGAACTCAGCACCTCTAAGCTAGTGCTCTTAACCACTGAGTCAGCTCTCCAGCCCAGAGCAGATAAAATATTTTCAAGTCTGTAATTTATGAAGCTAGAAAAATGACTCAGTATCTAAGAGCCCTTACTTCTTACAAGGGAACAGAATTTGGTTCCTAGCACCAGGTGGTTCAAGGCCATGTGTACTTCAAATTGAGAGAAGCCAATGTCCTTTTCTAGTTTCCACAGGCACTGCACTCCTTTCTACATACTCACTGATTGACACACAGACACAGACACAGACACACATATACAAGCATGCATGCACAATTAAAAATAGAATGTTTTAAAGATCACCAGTTTAATGTCATGGACATTTTAAAAGTATAATTTAAAGATATTCTGTGAAACCCAAAACTGACAGGACATTTTAGAAATGTTTTTACCTGGAGTGGGGGTGGGGGACACTTCACAAATAATCAACATCTAGATCTCTTAGCAGCTCAAAATAAAATGTTTGCTGAAGCTACAAGACTGGCCACTTCACTTTTAAAGTTCCAGACAATAAAAATGTTTTCCTGTAAAATACTACCTTTTATTTAGAGAATGTTTGCCACATATACTTAGTCATTAAGCAACTTACGGTTTTTTTAAGCCACTTAGAGGAAATCTATTATATCAATGAATGAATGAATGAGTGAATAAAATAATCAATATCCATAAAGTTAATAAATATACATTTGGTTAGATACATGAGGGCTATCTAAATATTTTTCCAGGTAAGATGAATTATGTCTATTTATTGTTATTTTAAGATTTTTCTATAAAACAAAACTATAAAGACAAAGACAAAACCCTTATGTTTTTCCCTGAAGCCCATATAAATCCAAAAAAAGTCCAGGCTTATTTGATTCCAAATGCTAAGTTATTTTCAAACAGACGAAACATTCACTTCATCCAATGAAAAGAAACAGTAACCTCAGATCTATTCTTGGCAAAGTCTTTGGTGAGAAAGCAGTGTAGGTTGGACATTTCACTCAGTCATCTGCAGTCAAGCACAGAATGGAACCTAAGAAAACCATCCTTAGGAGTTCTGTAGAGGATGTAGTCTTCATCCTCTCCAGCATGAAAAGACACAAGCAACACCTACTCCATGCACATGCTCTATAGTCTGTGCTTTAAAAAGACCTACACAAAAGGACATTTGTTTTACCTGTTTAATATTTCAGTGAGTTTCACAAAACCAGTATAAGCCAGTTCAAATGCTCCTCTGTGTCTGGACTGCAAAAGGTGTTGTTTAAAGTAATCTCCCATTTCTTTAACCTTTTAAAAGAATGAAAAATATTCATTATGCTTAACTTATAGATGCATTAATACATATCAGCATTATAATTCACAACCTGTGCGTATGTATCCAATTACCATTGACTTGTTGTGACAAATTGTGTGTTAAGCACCTTCTTTTGTTTTTTGAGAGAGTCTCAGGTAGCTCTGGCTGGCCTTGAACTTGCTGTGTAGTCAGGAATAACCCTAAACTCCTGCTCTTCACATCTCCAGTGGGGGTGGGGATGTGTGGGAGGGCTTTACAAATGTGTGCTACCACACCTACCTTAATCTTTTTTATACCATTCATTTAATATTCATAATGAGCTCTATGAAATAAATGCTATTGTTATCTGTAGTTCACATTAGGAAAATTGGGCACCGAAAGGCTAAGTAACTTAATCTAAGGTCACACAGCAAGTAAGCAGGACATGAAACAGGCAGTCATCCATCTTTAATTACTACACTAGAGTGCCTCCCCATGCCAGATGTGCAAATTTCATAGTATGCTCTGTTAGCTCATGCCACTCAACACCAACATCAAATCACAAAAAGTAACAAACTCACATACATGACTCTGAGATAAATATGTTTACTCTTCAAATATTTTGCATTTAATGTGGTAAAATATACATAAGAAATTTACTGTTCCAATCATTTTATACTGTACAGTTCAACTACAGGAAGCACGGTCACATTGCTTAGCAACTGCTAACATTATCTGTGCAAAGACTTTTTCATCTTAAACTGGGAAGCCACATTCACTCACACTGTATCTTAGAGATGCACTAAGGCTACAAGTGAGGCTTAGTAAAAGCCATCCTAAAAGTCAACAGCAGCACTTTAAGTCAAAGCATGGGCTCTGCCAGAATGCCACACCATCACTTCTCAACATGCTGTCTTTCTCTACCTAAGACAGAAAGCACACCAATTAATTTTAAAGACAACATAGCTGACAATTTGTATTTGTTGTTCTGAACAAAGAGCAGCCAAACTAGTTAGTCGAACTGGGCTTTATGTTATTTGGTGATGGATTTGGTGGCTGCTGTTGACTTTAGAAAATACAGACTTTTTTAATAAACTCTGGACCAAAGCTGTAATTAGCTATCCATTCACTGTGCATGCACAGATCACAGTCTATCAAACACGGACTCGGCCTCACAGTGTATCAGATCTGCTAACCCAGAAACACCTTCACCTCAGCAGTGACTGGCTTAGTGCTCTGTATACATCAGAGACATAAACAGTCTCATCTTCTTCTGTACACTAAGGGTACTAATGGCACTTACCTCATAGGTAGTTGTGTTTAAATGAGTTAAATAGCAACTTCAGAACAGGCCAATTATCTATAACCTAATATCATCAGTGTGCTATGAGCTAAATAGAGGGGCAGCACCTATACTTGGTGTATATCTGTCATAAAGAATGATACATGGAGAGACAGAATCGAAGGCCAACAAAGAACCACACAAGCAGCACTTGATGAATGTTTAAAAACCCTATTTCAGAGTACTACGTTGTGTCCTTCTGCTAAAGCTTTTCTTCAAAGCATCACTTCTATCATTACAGAAGAGATTATTTTAAGAAGGTATTTCAGAAGAGAGAAAATAAAGAAAAAAGAAGGACTTTTCCTTAGTTAATTCTTTTCTCTAAAACGGGCTACAGATATTGTGACATACTTCAATAAAGACAAACGCTACTTATGATGGGTTTCTCTGAGGACCTACAGAAGTCCACCATCTTCTCCTTAAGCAGAGGTCGCATTTTCATTGTTTCCTTTATGCTAACTCCCTTCAAAGGGTCTGAACCAAGAAGCACCTAATAAAACTAAAGCATTCAGAAGTTTGCCTGGTGGGTGGTCTTCTCAAGTAGACCCTGAGCCCCCCGTAACCTTGACCTTAGGAATCAGAGTGGTACCCTAAGGACACATGTTATATATAGACAAGATTTCTTCATTTTATTTCACATGTGATCTCCAAACAAACACAAATGTTTGGCCTTGTACTCCATATAAAATTACTGTCAAGTGTTTTTTTGACATCCCGTCCAAAGCTTTGTAGCTTACTGGTGGAACAGACAAAGAAAATGAAAAGAAGGCATGTGACCGCAGTAGGCTTTCAGTTTAGACTCAGGGAGAAAACGAGTGTGCTGCATGATGAGGATGGCTGCACAGCACGGCACGTCCAAGAAGGGGAGGCCTGTCTGCACTGAGATGAGAGTCCCTGCTCACATCTCTCATGCAACAAGGAGGGTTATATGCGCTTAGGTAGTGAAGAGAACAATTAGTATGTGAAGAGGTTACAGTAAACAAATAAGCACCAAGTAGCTGCTATCGAGCAGACTCGTTGCTGGGTCCAGATCTAGCATGTGCAGGCTAGGGCTGCCAGAGGCTGCAGGCTAGGGCTGCCAGAGGCTGCAGGCTAGGGCTGCAGGCTAGAGGCTTTATACTAGACAACAGTGAAAGACAGGCATCAAAGGGAGGATGAACCCAGGCTCCAAAGTGGGAGACTGCATGGAATAACGGGCTCTGTGAGCAAGCAGCTGGACAGAGCATCCTGCTAACTCCCTCTCAGTGGACACCAGACTACAGGGAACAGAGTTGATTCATACCACTCAGAAAATGGGTAACGATAGTAAAAAGCATAAACAGAACCTTAAAAAATTAGCACATTTCTTTATTCGTGTGTGTGTGTGTGTGTGTGTGTGTGTGTGTGTGTGTGTGTTGCCTACAAAGGTCAGAGGAAGGACTGTGAGAGTCCGTTCTCGCCTTTCATCACGTGGGTCCCAGGGATCAACCTTGGCAGAAAGCACTTTATCCACGTAGCCATCTCACTAGCCTAGAATTTGTCAACTTAATTTTTAAAATAAAAGGTCCACTGAAAATACAATTGTTTCATTAGAAAATGAGTTTCTCAAGTTCAAAGAGTTTCATTTCTCAGATGGTGTTTTTTTGTTGTTGTTGTTGTTGTTTATAAACTTCTAATAAAAATAGATTTTCCCAGGACGTGTTGTTGGTGGTGGTGGTGTTGAATTGAGCCAGGATCTCATTCTATAGCTTCACGCTGGCTTGAAACTCACTACATAGTGGAGGCTGGCCTTGAATCCCTGATGATCCTCCTGCCTCAGCCTCCCAAGTACTAGGATTACAGACACAAGCCAGCAAATTTAGAAGAAAATGAAGGTTAAAGTGAGAAGGAAAAAAAAGATACTGCTTTCCAATCTTAAAAGTAAACATTTTAAATTTAACATATCCTACTTGAAACTTTTTACAAAACTCTAAAGCAAATTAGCATCTTTTATAGATTTACAGATCACTAATCCACAGGGGAAAATAGCTACTTGCCATGTCTCCAGGCACTATAGCTTACTATCAGATAAATTAGCAATCTGTAAATGTTCACTTTTGGCTTGACTTTGTATTATGAAATAATAACCCTTAATTCAAATTCTGATTTTAAGACAGAACCATTTCTTCTAACCCTGGGAATGTCTATAGTGGGAAGGCTCTAATTCCATTTTGGTGACATGGGATGCTTCACAGAGGTTTAATAAAATAATTAATGTTTAAAACCAACCCTTTTTCATTATGATTTCTTAATAACAATCAGAATTTCTTCAAAATCCAAATATCATTCCTCTATATCATGACAAAGATCATCTGATGTGCAGACACCGCCTTAACAAAGTTTATTTTTCTCTTTCTAGCAAATTCTTAACATGAGCCATTTTGTTGCCCTTCAGGCCTGAGTTTTTATTTATTTATTTATTTTAGTTTTTCACTGTATTTAGTTGGCATCTGTCACTGATGGCAGAGTGGTTTGGGTTTTCAAGACCTTTATTCTTGGGATCTATAGCTGCAGGAACTTCTTAATTGTGGGAATGTTGCTGATTCTTGTCCTCTGCAGCAGAGGGAAATCAGAAAACACAAAAGCACTGAGCTTTTCCACCATCAAAATGGCTTCGAGCAGCTGTACGGCTGCCCAACCGAGCTGGCTGCCAACAAGAAAAGCCTCCTCGTAACCCTTTAAAATCGTTTTGCAGACAAGGAAGTAACAGGTTTTAGCTCTCTTCACTATAAAAGCACAGCTCCCCCATTTTTCCTGAGGGGGTTTAAATGGAGCCTGGGCGATCAGCACCATGAGGCCCCGGGTACCACCAGCACACATGTCTATCCTGGCTCTCTCCTTCAGGTCCTTCCCATACAAGCTGTACTTGGCAGAGAGGTAGCCAAGGATGGCTCTGCTCTGTGTCAGCAGAATTCCATTGATTTCAACAAAGGTACTTGGTCAAAGAGCAGGCATCCGTCTTATTCTTCCAGGATCTTGTCTCTAGGCACTCCGAGGCCTGACTTTTTAAAATTCCTGTTTTGTTTCATTAGTATATTACTAAGCTCTTTGAGATCAGAGAATCACATATGAATCTTCTTTATGTTCCCATGATATCCATGTACTAAGGCAGTCAATATATAGGCATCTAAGTGATAGGCTCTCATCAAAAGTTCACTGCAAAGCTTAAAAGTTCTAACTTCCACTCATGATAGTTCAAAATACTTATTCATAATTCCTAAAATCTAAATATAAACAAATAAAACAAAAAAGGCAATTCCTTTATGACTTATGAATACTAATAAATATAAATTCCATCTGTAATCTATCACAAAAATTTTAAATAATGCCACAACAGAAGAAATGTAGCAATCCAATCAGGACTACTGATCATGCAAGTAACAACAGAATCTAAAGCAGGAAGTTTTTACTCATTGGCAATATGTTTATTCACATGACTTTTTGTGATAATAATTACGAGAGAGTGTGAAGTGAAGCAACTATAAAAATTTACCCAAATGTCTCTTCTTAGAAATATTAGGTGAAATCTACAAAGAAATTGATATTCAACATAGAAGTTGTTTTAAAAACTAGTAGGCATTTAGAGATTAATATCAGCCATCACACTAGAAAAGGTTCAACAAAATATCAAGCAAAAGTCTATCCACAAAGCATCAAGCTAGAAACCTAGACACACACCAGTGAGTCCGGAAACCGTGCGGTAAGGCTGTGTGCACTGCTCAGTCGTGAAGGGTCTCAGCTTACAGCCCTCAGAGCCGCTCCATCTCTGCCTCTAGTGCAGGGACACTCTGAAAGAGCAGGAGGGAGTCAGCCATGCTACCAGGAGAACAGTTTCCTCTTGAAGAAGCTGGGGAGAGCACAATGCTTCACAAGAAAGGCTCCCAGGGAAGGACTGGGCACTGACAACTCCAGGAGTGAGTTATCTTTCGTTGGTCTTTCATTGCTTGAGAAAACTGGCTTGGGTGATGGGGACGGGGGGATTTCAATGTAAAGAAAACCTAAATGAGCCACTGTGAACAAAGGGAGCACTGTGCCACGTGAAGCCATGACAGGAAGGAGAGAACTGGGTTCCTGTCTGAGGAGGCCACAGATCAGCTTTGTGATCTCTGGCAAACCCAGCCATGAGTAACCAGAGGCTTCAGTTTCCTCGTATCCAGGGAGCTGGAGAGTATCACAGAGATGAGCCTTCAATGAACCAGCACTAAAACACCAGAACTAAAAACAAGGACCAGCTCTCCTCTCCATACAGCAGCACAAATCCCCAAACTGTCACCTGCTTCCCATCAGCCTGCTGTAAATCATATTCATGTGTGTGCTATTTAAGTGTCCACCCCTTAACAAAGGCCAATAAAATCAGGGTGATCTTAAAAGTACTGGACAAGAAAAATAACAGTACCTACAGAACTGTGGGTGGAGAGTGAAGAGTGAGAGGGGAGACACAGGCTAACATCAGTCTTTTAGCTTTGCAGAGGTATGTCTAGTGCGCTCATGTTCATCTGAGAGAGGAACTCTCACACTGGTGGCTTTGTCATCAAGTACAGCAAATGCAACTTAGCCAGAGCAAATGTGTCCTTGGAAGTGTAGATTCACCTTAGGTACAGCCAAGTACCTGGTGTAAACTAATGTTCTCCTGTCATTTCCATGTTTAACTCTTAAAAGTATTAAGTACATGGAACTACTTTTTATTTATAGAAGCAGAATTTAGAACTGGCTGTCATTCTACCTCTTGGCAGGCCAGCCTGGGCTACATAACAAGACCTTGTCTCAAAAGCAAGAAAATGGGATGAAGAGCTAACTCAGCAGTTAAGAGCATCTGCAGTTCCCAGCATCCTCATGGTGGCTCACAACCATGTAATTCCAGTTCTCGGAGACTGATGACCTCTTCTGAGCTCCACACACACCATGCTCACATCTGATGCACATCTATATGCAAGCAAACACCCCATAAAATAAACAAATCTAAAATACTTAAATTAAAAAAAACTTTTTAGAAGAAGCAATTTTTTGCTTAGAAAAGAAATTCTACAGTAAATAACATTAATTTCTGGGTGACAGGACCTTCATGGACTAACTGTTCCTAAGCTATTTGTTTAACAGCCAGCAAAGCCAAGAGTAAAGCTTTCCAGAGAATAGAGTTTCTGTTAGCATACAGCGATTACATATACCCCTGATCCTTCCTCCAGCCAATAATGTCTTGTTATGTGGCTACACATGGTTATCATGCAAAAAGTATACTGAACTATAGAGCAGTGCTCAGAATAGAGAAAAGTTCTTTTTTGTTAGTAAGCAAGAATCTGTTTATTCATGCAGTCACTTGTTATTTTTAGTTTCTTTTTTTGTTTTGTTTTGTTTTTTGTTTTTCAAGACAGGGTCTCTCTGTGTAGCCTTGGCTGTCCTAGACTCACTTTGTAGACCAGGCTGGCCTCGAACTCACAGCGATCCGCCTGCCTCTGCCTCCCAAGTGCTAGGATTAAAGGCGTGCGCCACCACCGCCCGGCTATTTTTAGTTTCTTTAAAAACAAAACAACAAACATCTCCTTTATATTAGTTCCCTGTTTTAACATGGTTGTTCCACATATATTCATTACAATATAAACTTTGGGTGTAATGGGAAGGGTGTCAAGGCAAAATCATGTTCATGGAGAGCTGCCAAGCCTTTCTAAGTTACAGTAAAAAGCAAAATGTTATCTCCCTTAATTTGCCCTTGAAAAAAGAAGCTGACAAGTCAAAGGCTTTAGCATGTGTTTGCTTCCTAACAAGATGGTGGACTCACACCAGTGAGATAGCTGGTTGTAACTTCAGCAAAAGAAGGCAATGGCACTACAGCCAGTTGGAGTAATGGCTCCAAGTACCTCTAGGACACCAAGGCCTATTTGATCTGGAAGAGACGGGGGAACATGCCGCCCACAATGTGCGGCTCGTCTTTGCCCTGTGCTTTCCAAGGCCTTGCAACATCACTGGCACAGCTGTCAGCCAGATGTTAGCACACGAGCCAGAGTGTAAGAATAAAAATATTAGCATTATTTCCATGGCGCTAGTCACATGGTTACTGTAGGAATAATCAGCATTAGCATACTACAATATTTGTTTTGTTCTTGAATGTTGTAATACTCTACAGGGGGAAATTTATCTTTATTTGAAAAGGTTAAAAATGAAAGTGCATGCTATATATGTTTGCAGGGAAACTGTGGGAAATGGATTTGTTGAAACCATATGGAAAGGAAGAAGGAATCAATTAAAAACAGAAATCTAATAAATCTAAAATATTTCCAAATGAAATGCTTGTGGTAAGCTAATTTCTTGTAAACACTGCACTCGATCCCTTGAACAGTCCCAGATGCTGAGCTAACTTTGTGGTCTTAAATGAAAGTCAGCCAAAAACACTAAAGTGAATACAACTTTATTACTGAAGTAGTGGGAAACGAGAGTCATGATCAACCAATGTTACTTTTTATCCCTTTGAAATTTTTAAGAGACTTGTGGAGTCTTACTAAATAGACAATTTCAGCTAAAGTTCAAGTTTATGTATGTTAAAGGAGAAATAAGAATTTAAATAATAATAATTATTAATACAAAATATTTCTTAAAATGCCATATTTTAAAAATATACAATAAGGTCTACAATCCTAAAAATCTCCATGAACCTTTTTAGGTTTGGCATTTGTAAAATATTTAAGGTTCAAACCTTTTCTTAAAAGCTGGTCTATACATAACAGTTTATGCCTTGGCCAAAAATGACACCTGCAGGAATAACCATGTCCCTTACCTGCTGCACTGTTAATAACCCATCTGAAGATTCTGGCACAGGCCGCAGAGGGAGAAGCTGGCAGAGCGAGCCAAGAAGTAAAGCAACTTCTTTCATACTCCTCCAGCAGCACACCAGCACCATCTGAGCTGTTACATCACATGTTTTTCCTTCTTTACCTTAAGGAACAAAACAAAAACTATTGCACATCCCAGGCTTCTCAGAACACGCTTAGTCATAATTTCCTCAAGAAAAATCTGTTTGAACAAACAAATCTGTCATATGTACTGTTTATTCAGAGGAAACAAACAAAACACACCAACAGTTGAAGAACACACACTATGACAAGAAAGCATGTTAATTTTTTTTAATTTGCTATTTTCAAAAAAATTAAAACGAAACACAATACTGCCTCAAAACTTATGACTGCTATTTGAATACTGATGAAACAAACTTTCCACCTCTCTGTCACCCATAAAGTATTACATGGTTGACTATAAAAAAAAGAAAAGCACTTCTGGTTTACTTTGGTGAGAACGGTTATTTCGTCAGTTAAGGAATGGATAAACCTTTTGTCATTATCTTGGCTTTGCATTTTTATCCACAGGGTCTCCTTTTGCAGCTCAGGATGCCTCAGACTCAAAACCTTCCTCATCTAGCCTCCTGGGTGCCAGGATTTAAGCATGAGCCTCCATGTTTGCCTAAGACAGAACTTTTTTTCCTTTTTTTGAAGATTTCGTTTTTATTAATTTATTCATTTTGTGTGTTCGTGCATAAGCCACATATACGAGAGTGCCCGTGGCAACCAAAGGACATGAGATTTCCTAGAGCTGGAGTTACAGGCCATTGTAAGTCACTTGACATGGGTGCTGGGAATTGAACCCAGGTCCTATGGAATAGCAAGTGCTCGTAACCACTCAGCTACTTCTCCAGTTCCTAAGACAAAACTTTTAATCAATTGATCTTGCTTGTTTCCATCCTTTCCTTCTTTTTTTTTTTTTTAAGCACTTGGTGCTTTGCTTGCTTATATATCTGTGCACATGTGTGCCTTGTGCTCACAGAGGCCAAAGGTAGGCACTGGATCTCCTGGCACTAGAGTTACAAACAGCTGTAAACTAGGATGAGGGTGCTAGGACTGAACCCAGACCCTTCAAAAAGACAGCCAGTGCTCTTCTTAACTGATGAGCTATCTCTTCAGCCCCAAGACAGAATCTTTAAAATTAGTATAAAATACCAATTATCTTCCCAAATATATTTAAATCACATGGCAAATAAGCTAAATGCACTCCTATTTATTCTCTTATTCTAGTTTAGGTGGCATATAAAAAGTCCTATTAAAGTAAAAAAGGAAGTTAACAAAACAATCTATTCTATCTCACCTGCTTTTGTAAGAAAGCACTTACACATAAATACACAGCATGGGTAGAACTGGAAAGGAAATAGACTATGACTTGACTTTGTTTTAAACTTATATTTCACTGTTAGGGTGAAAACATTTTTTGTTATTTTAAAGCTACAACTGCAAAGAGAATTTTCATAAGACAATAGCCCCACCTAGGGGAGAATATGACCACAGGGTACATCCCTAAGAAATCACTGCTTGTGCTAACTTTTTTCAGTAACAACTGATAAAGTAGTCACACAGACTGGAATTCTGGAAGCTTGGTATAACAAAGTAGCACATATTCTGCTCGGTAATAATCCTTTAAGCTGATGCTGACTTCAAGAACTCCCACAGTAGACCCCAGTGAAGGACACAGCAGGGAGGCGATGCTGCCCACATCCACCGCCACCATCATGTGCGCTTGCTCTTTCACCAGCTGGGCTGCTAAAGGGTTTTATGATCAAAAGCTTTATGTTACAGCATCACCTAGGCTGAATCAGGCATTCCATTCTCTAGTAAAGGTCTATAAAGGTATTCCAAAACCCAAATTAAAGAAAAAAAAAAAAAAGCTTTGTTTTCCAGACACGTTCCGCAAATCTGCACACTCTTGTATTATGCAAAGCGCACTGTGAGGCTGGAAAGGTGGCTCAGCAATAAAGAGTGTGTATGCTCCTACAGTTCTCGAGCCAGGTTCCGACATCCACACCAGGCTACTCACAATGCCTGTAACTTCAGCTCCAGGAGGATCTGACACCTCTGGCATCCACAGACACTTACACTTAGGTGTGTGCATGCACACACATGTACACACATACACATACAAACACTCATACATTATTTAGAATAAAACAAATTTTTAAAAAAGAAAGTCTGGCTGGGCAATGGCGGTACATGCCTTTAATCTCAGCACTTGGGAGGCAAAGGCAGGCAGATCTCTAAGTTCGAGACCAGCCTGGTCTACAAATTGAGTCCAGGATAGCCAATGCTACACAGAGAAACCCTGCCTTGAAAAAAAAATAATAAAGAAAGAAAAGAAAGTCTGTACAGTGGTACAGGCTCATTTGTACATTAGCCTAGCATGCGTTATAAGGCTGAATTCCAGCCCCAGCAACACACACACACACACACACACACACACACACACAACATTAATTATAATATCAGTTTCATATTTCTCACCGTTGATTTCTGCAGAACTATCAATATTTGAGACACTGGTACTCAAGTCCTTCAAATCAAAGCTGTCACTTTCTTTCAGTATTTTGGCGTGGTTGAAGTAATCGTTAGTATCCCGTGGCTGTATCTCATTGAGGATGCCTTGCAAGCGGCTTGCTGACTCTGAAGAAAGGATTAATGTGCGTGAATGCCCAGTTCCATGTCATGTGCAGATTTTCTCAGTCTAACTCAAAGTTGCCATGATTTTCCACAGCGACAGTCAGCTGTATCCACAGGATGTGTAATGGGAAGGTTACTAATACGGGGTCTTCATATCAGTGTTTACTCTAGATATAACAGTTTAGGCTGAAGAGTAGAAAACACAGTTCAAAAATCCACGGCTGCCCTCACCCTCTCCTTAGCTAACTATATCTAGACTCTTCGATACTGTGCTCAGTCATGTGCAAGAAGTACAGCTGAGTCTGTTTCCCTAGCCTACAATGCATGCTATCCATACTGACAGATAAAACTGTGTTGTAATACTATCTTTAAAAAAAATCAACACAATACAATCTTTTGTTACATAGACATATAAAGAGTCCATATTTGGTTTAGAAAAGCAAAAGACACAGCCTTCATGGCATGATGAATAGCGAAGTGTCTCTTTTTACTTGCCAGGCACTCACGGGAAAACAAGCTATAGGAAGGCAAGCCTTGTTCACTGAGTCACAAGTGCCTAAAACAAAACTGACGCAGTACAGAAGTTCAGGAGATCAGGCTGAACAAATGGGATGATGGGTGGGCAGCAAGTCACCCAAGCTCTAGTTTCTAGGAAGTACCAACAGGTACCAATCACATGGGGTGAACAAAATCTAGAAGGGGGCACAGATGGCATATATCTACCAGGCATTGTGGGAAATCCATAGCTCAAACTGTCTTCGTGGGCATTTAACCAACACCTTATGTTTGTTTGCTGCTTCCTTGAAATTTTGTCAAAAAAGAAAATTTTAACAACCAGGAAAAAAAAATAACAGAACTCCCCCGCCCTCCTCCCCAAAAAAAAGGCCATGAAAAGAGTACACAGAGGGGGAAAGGAAGAAGGGGATGGAGATGGGGATGGGCAAGAGGAGAAGGGGAGGGAGGGGGTGAAGGAGGAGGGGATCAGAACAAAGATTTAAGAATCCTATCCATCTATCTATGGCTCTCAAGGTAGACCTTTCTCATGGAGATTCAAAATATATGGCCTATAAAACAGGGAAGAAGCAGGAAATAAATAAAAAGATCAAGGATAAAGGAAAAGGCAGAATATAGAAAAGGCCTGTGGCTAAAGACAATGTCTGAGACCAGCTTTTTAAATTTTTAAATCTTTTTTTACTTTTTCCATTGTTTGCATGTGATGTATTTTGATCATATTCTTTCTCCTCTCTCAAATCTGCTGAGATCTTCCCCATCTACCCTTAAATAACAACAAAACCTCTTCTGCACATTCTACAAGTTCTGTCTACATTAGGGAACTGAAATACTCAAAATTGCTCATTCAGAATCTACCAGTACTTGCCTGAGCCAACTACCAGCAAGAAGCCTTTATGTTCTTTGTCCCTTTGTACTAAGTAAGAAAACTAAAGTATCAAAATCCCGCACTTAGGTTAACCTGAGCCAAAATAATTAACTCTGCCCTAGTATCACGAATCAGCACTGATTGTCGTCACGAGGCAGGAAAACAGACACCACTTCTTGAAGGACAGCACTATGAGACAGGCAGGATAGCAAGCAGATGCCAAGCCACTACAGCAGAGGGCGCTAAAGCATCAAAGTGGAACAGAACAATAGGCTAACGACTATGTGCCATTCAAATATAAATTATAGTTAGTGAGAAGCAAGTCCAACTTTATCAGAAGGAATGCAGAGAAATCCATATGGAAAGAACTAGAATAATCTATGGAAGCCGAAAATTACCTGGAGAGAGTGAGAAGATGCAAAGAAAAAGGAAAAAGATTTTTAACAAAGTTATTAAAAGTAATCCTAAAAGAAAATGGAAATGCACTGGGGATGAGAGAGGAAATTGCCAAACAGTCTAAAGCCCAGAGCTGCATGGAGATCCGTGGTAGGATCATATGCAAAGAGGCAGAGATGGGAGGGAAAAAGCAAATCAAAGTTTCTCAGTACAGTTGCGCATAGCTATTTCCTTCCATTTCTTCCCATCAACTGGGTCTTTGTCCATTTCACATTCCCAGCAAGCTGTCTTCTCTGACCCACCCCATTAGCAGCCCACCTACATACTCTGAGAAACAGTGCTATAAAACCCAACTTATCTTATTTATCACCTGGCTCTCGGGAGCTCAGTCGTCATTTTATATAAACAGTGTTTGTAACAGTTTTTTGTCCTTTTTTTTTAAATCCAGTAGATGATGGTTATACAAAATAGGTATATCAATGTATATAATTTTAGAGCATACTTTGACCATATTTACCTTATATTACCCTCTCTTACCCTCCTCATTCCCACAATCCTCTTTGTTCGAACTAGTCCCTATCTACTTCATGTCTCCCTCTCTCTTTTTTTGAATGGTAATTCAATGGCTCGCACTGTTTGCTTATAAGAAGACGAATGAGTTTGTTTACAGGAACAAAGGCACCTTACTGCTGACTGCACCACTGCGTAAAATGTCTCTCCTGCTTGGGGCTATTCTTTAATAGTTACAAATTTACTAAAAAATTAGAAATAGCATGAAAAATATTTTTCCTTGAATTTAGCTTTTATATCTCTCCAAGTAAGAAGGAGATAAACGGAGACAGAAGCACACTGGCCCTCGTCTGCTGACCTGAGTCAGTGTCCATCGGGATGAGGCCTTCAGGGGAGGAGCTCTGGATGACAGGAGACACCACCGCAGACAGCCTGTAGGACAGTAGCAGAAGCCTCCCCAGCACTGGCCTCCACTCGCTCACCAACTGCAGGCCGCTGCAGCACACAGTACAGACAGTATACTAAATGCAAAAACTCATTTGAAAAGGGAAATTAACACAAAAGAGATGAAAGAATTTATGGCTTAAACTGTGTGATATATAAAATATTAAGGACTTCAAACATGTATATATGGGTAGATAATTAAATCTAATTTTCAATTCTTTTTAAGGAAATGTAATATTCCTTTCCCAAAACACACTCCAGTAAGAAAGTACAGGTCAAACAGAAATGCACTTCTAAAACAAGATCTCGCTGGACATCCTTACTTTAGAGGCAACCTCTGAAAAGCTCTTGTTATACAGTGGACTCTCCCATACATTGGAAATGAAGATGCAGCCTGAAGCAGAGAGTTCTCAGCCTGAGATATTTCATCCTCAAGGTTTTCCATCAAGCATTTAATAACTAGAAAAAGCAAAGAGAAAACTGAAATAGCCTCAGTTATAAAACACACTTCCAGTTAATTTATAGAAAAATAGCAGAGCTAGCTCAACTCCAATTATACTAGAGGTTTTGCATACATATGTAAACATGTACACACATGTGTGGATATGCACCAGTGAAAGTTAAAGGTCAGTACTGGCCATCTTCTCCAGTCACTCCCACCTTATTTTCTGAAGGCAAGATCTTTCACTGAGCCTAGGGTCCACTGACTCAGTGAGGCTGACTTGGAGAGCCACCCTATCTCTGGCTCCCCAGGCTGGAATGACAGATGCACATTGCCACACCTGGCTTTTTACATAGATGCTGACAATCCCAACTCAGATCCTCAAGTGTGCACAGCAAGTACTCAATCAAATGAGTTGTTTCCCCCAGCCCCTATAGTGAAGGTTTTGAATCAAAGATGTTTCAGGGGCATCAAAGCCTGTTACCAATTTCTAGCTAAGACACTGTTAAAGAGTGGGATACATTCACTTAGTTGCCGGGATTCAGGACATGCACACTGAACCAATCCTTCTAGATACCCTCTAGCTGGATGTCACAATCCAAGGCCACACAGCATGGACTAATGGGGGAAAAATGATATTTAGTAACAGTATAATCAAGATACAATTCAGACACCATGCAATTCATATGTGTACCAGCTGGGCCAGAAAGATGGCTCAGTGGGTAAAGGAACTGTCAATCAAGCCTGATGACCCGAGTTAGATTCCTAGATCCAGGGTGGTAGAAAAGAATTTGCTCCTGAAATTGTCCTCTGACAGCCACACTGCTGCACAAACACAAACATAATAAATGCATATAAATGCAGTGACAACTAGAGTGCACAAGTCATCAGATATTTGTAAACATAAATATTATTCTAGAATATTTTCACAGCCACTGTTGTAGTATTTTCACACACAAAACACTAAAACAAAAGAACTTTCCTCAGCAGTCACTCCTTTCATGGTAGCTCTGCCATTGCTCTGCCCTAGGTAACCAGTGACTTACTTTGTCCCTATAGATTCGCCTCACCTATAGCCAGGTGTGGTGATATGTACCTGTCATCCTACAACATTGGGAAGCTGAGGTGGGGAGATCAGGAGTTCAGGACCAGCCTGGCTATACAGCAAACTGGAAGTTGGCCGGCCTGGGTTATATGAGATTCTATCTCAAAAAAAAGCAAAAAACAAAAAACAAAAAACAAAACAACCAACGACAACAAAAGATTTGCCTATTCTAAAAGGATAGAATGAAGTATAACATGACTGGCTCTAATCACTTGTCATAATGTTTCAAAGTTCATCAAAGCTGCATCAATACTTTATTCTTTCATATGGCTAAATGAACAGTTCATGGTACAGGCATAACACACTTCACTTATCCATTAAGCAGCTGATGCGCACATGGCTTAGTTCCACTTTTAGACCAGTATGAATAACACTGTTGCAAACACAAAAGTGCTGTACAGTTTTTGCCTGGACGTATGCTTTTATTTTTCTGGGTACTTACAGGCTGAATGCATGTGTGCATACCCTCAATCCCAGCAGTGCATATTGTGTTTTCTCCACAACCTCATTAGCATGTACAATTTGGGGTTTTCTGACTCTACTTGGAATAGTCTTCCCTCTCGGATCTTGACCTGCATTTCCCTACAGGCTGAGAGTACTGAGTGTTACCTCCTACACTTGCTATTCACCTACCCAGCATGCACAGAATCCTGGTCTCAATCCCTGCTACTGCCCCGCATAAGTCAGGAATGCTGGCTCCTGTCAGTAAGCTCATCACTCAGGAGGTGAAGCTGGGATGAGCAAAAACTCAAGATCGTCCCTGAAAACACAGCAAGGCAGCCTAGGCTACATGGGATCTCACTCAAAAAAGGAGCAGGCAGTGAGGAGCTGGAGGAGTTGGCTTGTTACACAAGCATGGCGATCTCGGTTTGAATCACCAACACTGACGCAGGCGTCTGCTGTGGTGGCACCCATCTCTAACTGCAGTGGTGGGGCCGGAAGCAGAAACAGGCAGATCCTGGAGGGTCCCTGGCTAGCCAGTCCAGCAGAAACGGCAAGCTCCAGGTTCAATGAAGAGACTGTCTACAAAATTAAGTGGAGGGCTGCTGCCCAACCATATGGACCTGAGTTCAAATCCTAGAGCTGGGTATGGTCAGGTGGCCACACCCCTAGCACTGTGGCAGATGGACAGGAGGATCTCTGCAGCTGATTGGCCACTAGTACAGCTCCAGGTTCAATGAGAGAGCTTGCTTCAGGGGAAGAAAACAGCGTGGTAGGACAGGATACTAAATCTTCCGTGTATATGCACGCACATGTGCATACACCACATACATGCACTCACATACACAATTTTTTAAAGGTTTTCATGTTTTTAAAAATAATTCAAAATAATAAGATGGAGAAGTGACTGAGGAAAATATCCCAACATCAAAGTAACTCTGCACTGTACAGACACAATGAGGATGATCTGTCTGTGGTCACAGAAAAATTACCATAGGAAAAGGTGCACTCTGAGTAGAGAAAGAAAGAAATCGCTCTTCTTAAAGTGTGCCTTACTAATTAATGCACACCTGTGCATCTATTTATGTATCTACATGTATGTACTCTTTTGCACTTGTGCATCTATTTATTTAGTACAAGTCTCTTTAATCCCAGCATTCAGGATGCACAAGCAGGTATATCTCCGAGTTTGGGGACAGCCTAAACTACAGAGCTAGTTCCAGGACAGCAAGAGCTATTCAGAGAAACCCTGTCTGTAAATAAATAAATAAATAAATGTCAAAAATAAAAAAGAAAGAGGTGTTAAAGATGAGTAAACTTAATTTACATAAATGGTACACATGTTCTCTTATGTGCTGGCAAACTCTTAAAATATAAACAAGTGAATATTAAGCCAACGGGTACTCTAGTCAAACAGAAAATAAAATAGAGGTTTTGGTAAGTTACAGCAAAAGGTAACTTGCTTGATACAAACCCACTAATGTATTCCTTTCCACTATGGCAGACTTCTCTCCAGCTCCAGGTGTGAGTGGCTGTGCTAAGGCAGACAGAGAGGCTGGCAGAGCATCCTGCCATATCAGCAAGTTCAGCAGGTAAGAGGCTGTCACACAGTCGTAAGGTTTAGTGCTGGTGCTGAGCTCCAATGTTGCCTGGAACAGGCCTTGCAGCTTCTCAGAACCCTGCAGCAGAGCACAGTTGCAGTGACCACGGCAGAAAGCAGCTTGAAGGAACAGTGTATTTAAACCCCCTGCCCACTGTCTTGCTGAGGCTCCTATGAGCACTAACAGCATGAACTGCTTTGCTCAATGACCACAGGCTGCTCTTGCCATAGCATTTGGTGATGATCACTAATCACTTCAGAGATGAAGACCTTGAATATAATTTGCATTGGAAACTCAACCATTCTCTGTGAATGTTGCTGTGCCTCCAAGCCTGACTACCTCCATTGTGCCCACTCAGGGCACAGACTTCAGCTAGCTGTTTCTCTCGTTTATGTTCTATGTAAGCACCACATTCTTGCCCTTCCTTTCCCTTTCTCCCTTCCCATAGAACTGGCTGTTTAAATGACAGAGCCATAAAAAGGTTCCTCATGGTAAAACTCCATTCATGAGTAGAGAACAAAGGACTAGACAGGCCTCAGAAGTTGAGCATCCAGACTCCTAACCCTGTGTGCCAGGTAAGTCTCTCCTCATGTTGTGCTAAAGAGCACAGAACAAAGGAAAGTTCACAGTAACAACTAGGAAAGGACCCTGGCTTGGCAACAGGAGACATGGATCCCAGTCTCAATCCCGCAGCTGACAGGCCACATGCTCACCACTCTAGACATCAGTGCTCAGCTGCTGAATAATATTAGGATTCTTTTTGGATTGTTCCATAACTATCTAATAGGAGGGTCTAGAGACTCATTTCTGGATTTGACTATTAGTACACTGACATTTAATGATGTCTAACAGTTTCAAAATAGTAGATAGTAAATGTACTGATTTGAATATGTTTGTTTCTATACAAATTCTTTTCTACTTGACATTAGCGTAAACCTTAAACTACACTACCTATAAATCAGTGAGAAACAAAATAAGCAGCCTTATTCTACTTAGCCTTTTATTCAACTTGGATCAAGATATTAATACAAGGGACCAGGACCCTAGAGATGACTCAGTGCCTAACAACTTGAGTCAGATCACTGGAACCAACATAGTGGAAAAAGAGAACCAACTTCTGAAAGTTGTCCTCTGACCTACACACAGACACATATACATACACACACACACGCACACAGTGGCACATATGCAGAAATAAATGGAAATGTAATTCAAAAACAAAATATTGATGCACTATAAAGGCATATGATTAGCAGCTCCACAGAAAGATGGGAAGTAAACCAGATGAATAGTAAGGACATACATCAAACATTTATTATACACAGGTATCAGAGCAGTTAAGCTAGTGTTCAAGAAATACTTTAATGTTAATGTAAACTGTTCAAAAAAATTAGATACCAGACAGGATATAGGATAGAGGACTTTGGAAATGCATAACCAATATTTTCAAATCGTTTTTAAGTAAAATGTGATCAAATCTTTTAATTATTTTTTTATAATTTATAAATTAATTATACTCAATTAATTTATTTATTTGGGAGTAAGGAGCTAAAAGGGGCTTGCTCACACTATGGTAATCACACGGCAGTCAGGGGACAACTAAAAGAACTGTTTCTCTCCCTCTACCATGTAGTGCTCAGAGACAAACCCTAAGTCACAAAGCTTGGTCACAAGCACCTTCACCTACTAAGCCATCTTGCCTGCCCTATTTTAAAATCTTAAATGTTTATGTCAATGACCATTACACTAATATGCAGTAAGACCAGATACTATAACGAAAATCCTAACTTAAACCACATAAGGCAAAATGTTCTTAAATTCCACAGTATCTCTACAGCAAGCACATGCTTATGAATTAAAGAGGCAGAGGTCCTTTCAGATCCCTTCAGAGATTCTGTAAGTACCAGGCTTTTCTATAATTTCCCTTCTCACTCCAGATCTCTCAAAAATTATTTGAAAGGAATGAGGCATAGCTAATCTATATGATAAAATGCTGCAAGTGATGGACAGAAAAGGAGATTGTGCTGATAGAAGAAAAAAATCTATTTTTCAATTCTACAGGGCACAAGAATTTAGCAGTGAGCACCAAAGACCCTTCTGCTCACTAAGGCACCCCAGAAGACTACAAATACAGGTAGATTCTGGGCAGCAACTCATACCCTGGACCATATCAGAACAGTGATACCCTGAGACCCTGCAATGCCATACCAAAGACACAGAAAAAAAAACACGGTGCTGTCTAGTCTGGCACTGCTCCTCTGAATCCTACCCCTATCAGATGATATCAGGCTGTATGTCACACACTTAACTAGACACAACAGCTGCAGCCCCCACAGGCCCCTTGGCCTCTGGAGATTGCTAATGGCAGCCTGTGACAAAGCTCTATGTCCACTATGTTCCTGGTGGCCCCACATCCTGGGGATCCCCAGCAGAACTACTTTACACTGTGCCTTTATTCCCAACCCCACCTTTGTGGTCCGGTAGAGGGCTGGGGCTGAGCACCTCACAGAGAACTGCTGCTGACCTCAAATATCTTGAGGTTTCAGTCTCAGTTTAGCCCCTGCTTTTTGAAAGACCAGAAACACATTCTCTACCTCATTTACACTCAGCTTCTTGGTCTACTAACCAGGAAGAGCATCTTTAAAACCTCAAAATTGCTGTAAGTAATATGTTTTGGGCAAATATCAAAAGCCCAAGGGAACTATGGAAACCATGTAACTGAAGTCAACCAATTAGCTTGTAAGCAGCAAAACCTACTGCCTCCTACACCTCCATTTCCATCAAAGCAACTTTTAAAAGTATAGCTCAATGATGTGGATTTTTACCATTTCCCACCCTTCTAAGACCAGACACAGATGGTAACTGAAAAAAATTCTCACAAGATCTAAGGAGGCAAAGAGCTGGGACAATTCTGACTACTTTACATAAGCTAAAGTAAAAGTTCTAGAGGCTGGAGAGATGGCTCAGAGGTTAAGAGCACTGTCTGCTCTTCCAGAGGTCCTGAGTTCAGTTCCCAGCAACCACACGGTGGCTCACAACCATCTATAATGAGATCTGGTGCCCTACTGTGATGGACAGTCATACATGCAGGCAGAACACTGTATACATAATAAATAAATCTTAAAAACAAAACGAAACAGTTCTATGCTCACACACAATTACATAGGGGAAATCCACATACCTGGAGCTGTGCAGCTGTCACTGACGACAACTTCATCAGAAGATCAAATGCTAAGGTTTTCACTTCTTCAAAAGTACTAGTAAAGCATTCCAAAAGTATCTGGAAACACCCAGCATCAATATCATGACTCAGCTGATACACTGTTTGGATGCTGCCTTAAAATTTTAAATAAATGAAATTATTTAAAAATGAATTTCAAAAAATCAACTGCTCAAAAGTATCAGGTCAAATATTTATATAAGATCAGTACAAGAATTCACACTTCCTGCTTCGCCCACAGTAGGATTTTGCTTCCTACTTTATATAGCACACACTAGGCACAACAGCACAAAACTACATCTCTTCAAATGGCAAAGTACTACAGCTTAACAAATATGAAATAGACATTTTTTTTAAAACTTTTCAAAAGGTATGAAAGATCTGTTACTTTTTAAAGAAAAATAAACAAATAAATTTAGGAACACATCTTTTAAAAAATCTTCCAGGGGCTAGAAAAGTGCTTCAGTAGTTAAAAAGCACTTGCTGCTCTTGTAGAAGACCCAGGTTTGGTTCCTAGCACCCATTCGTAGCTCACAGCCATCTGTAACTCCAGTCTCAGGGAATCCAATGCTATCTTCTGGTCTTGGTGGGCAACAGGAACACAGAAGAAACATATATGCAGGTGAGCATTCATGTACATAAATAAAAATAAATCTTTAAAAAACAGAAACAAAAAAACCCTTACTGACCCAAGATCCAAAGTCTTAGTGTAAGCTGGCACATGTTGATGAGCAAGACATATCCTATGATCTTTTTATTTTGACTCATCCCAAATTCCTGGGATAAATTCCACACGGTCATAGTGTACATTTTTTTAAGAGTTATTTTTATTTTATGCATGAATGTTTTGCCTACATATATGTACATGTACCACATATGCTCCTAGCAATATGCTAGCAAAGTGTACGTTTCCCAGACATTGCTATAGCTTACCTTCCGAGACAGGAAACACTTCAGCTACTGAGCCTAAAATGGTTAAAGCTGAAAACCTAGTTGAGTAGGAAGATCCAGGAAACAATGCTTCAAAAAGAATGTTGGAAACAGATGACATGAAATTCTAAAATGAAGAACAAATTACAGTTAAGTATAATTAGGTTAGTCGGCAGTTGGTCAGGGGGGTCTCTTCTGCTGCATCTACCTCAGGGTGAAAGCTCTGTTGACGCTGTCCTAGCTGTTTGATTGTCAGCTTGACACCTGCTAGACTTTGGATAGTTTATCCCCTAAAGACACATCTGCTTCAAGTTTGATCCCCACTGAGAGGGTAGGAAAGTGAGGGGCCTTTAAGAGGCAAGGCCTAGTGGAAGGTAATTAGTCTAGGGGACTCAACTCCCAGAAACTGACTAGTTCTGTCAGGGGTGAATCAGGGTCCTTTCAAACTATTAGTTTCCATGGGCCTGGTGTTATGCTACAGGTTTATTTTCTCAGCTTGCTCTCTTGCCTTCACACCTAAGCACATGCTCCTTCCACATTGTGTCCACCACTCCGCTACCTCATGACGACGCGGGAAAGAAATCCTCAACTCTGCTGTCTGGTCTTCAGCCACTAACATTCTTCTTTACAATCTCGACCCTTTCCAAAGTACCCTCCCCTCCCTCAAGTACTTGATAGAGCAGCACAAAAGGAACACTACTCAGAGCCCAAACCACATCATGACACTAATAAACCTGTCTTCACAGACTCAACACGATCAACAGACACGATCTGCTCAGGCCCTGTCTGTGCCAGGCGTTATGAATCCTGACTTCTCTAGACAGAGGGATGCGGCATTCCAAAGTTTTAGAGTAAACAAAGATATAGCCAACAGAGAGACTAAACTGACTATGACACGATTTATACAAAGATCTAACTATTCTATTGTTTCCCTGCCCCTGGGACTCATCCTCTACCATTCTTTTTATATAAATGCTTTCTTAGAAAAACTTAAAGCCATCAGGTAAGTTTACAAAGGGGTTTTCTCGCTTAATCCTCAAAACGAAGTTGTTGTGGGTTTTGTTTGCTTTGGTGATTTTGGTTTGTCTGTATGTTTGGCTGACTATTTTTTGAGACAGATCTCACTATGTAGTCTTGCTGACCCACAGATCATGAGGTCAGGAAGATGGGTCAGTCAGTGCGGTACTTGTTATACCTGAGTTGGACCCTTAACACCCAAAGCCCAGGGTTGCAATGTACAGCTGTGATCAGTCCTAGGCTGAAGCAATGAGAGGATGTGTGGGCTTGCTGCCAACCAGTCTAGCTCAGTCAACAAGCTCCAGCGTCAGTAAGAAATCTGTCCCAAGAATAAGGTAGCGAGTAACCAGGGAAGATACTCCCTATCAACTTCCACCCTCCACATGCATGCATGCATTCATGACCATGTAACACATACTCACTCTCTCTGTGTCTCTGTGTGTGTCTCTCTCTGTCACACACACAACTGAGAGTTGTCAGTCTGACTCAGCCATAGCAGAGTCTTCTGCCATGTGAAGAGGTAGTGTTTAGAGGCAGCAACTACCCCAAATGTCAGATAATAAACTGCCCCAACAAGAGGTAAGCTACTGAGGTGAGCCAGTTATGTCACTGTCCTCAAGTATTGCCCTGGTTCTAGAACTCAGGCTAACTCCAGGGAAGCACTCAGGCCCAGAAGAAATATATAAGAGCAGCTTGATGAGGAAAAAGCACAAAGCCACAATTCACCGAAAGATTTGTGTGCTGCCCTCTAGTGCTAACTTCAAATGTGTGTGGTTTCTGAGGCCCTGGGTGCCTGGCACGTTGCCTACCTTATACTGCTGTAAAGAAACAGAAGGCTGCTCTCTGCTGGACCCATTCTCTGAGTCAGCTGTGGGTTTCCTTTGCTCCGATTTATAAAGTACCTGAGAACTTTCTTGTATCCTACAAAACAACTTTTAAGGAGAAAAAGACATTTTTTAGGAGGAAACATGTGAACCACACAGTAAATTAAATGCCCGTCTACAGGGACAATTTAAGGTGAAGAGAGTGCCTGGGTTTTCATATCTTGAAATCCATACTTTCTTTTTTATATAAAATTAACATTTTATAGTTTTACCAAAAACAATGTATTACGATAAGCAGAATCAAACCAATCTTCCCATTTCCTTTAAACTGGTGTGAACCTGAAAGAGATACACTAATCTCTATGCTTTAGTAATTCTCTAGCACATATGTGCTATAGACTCAAGACAAGCTACTCATGAAATGATCACTTCATGGGGTACTTAAAAATGCAAATGCCCCCCACCCCATCACCAGTGCTTTCTTCAAACCACCTACACTCTTAAGAACCCCAACGCTCAACTTTTTTTCTTTCAAAAAAAAAAAAAAAAAGAGTCTGGGTTGATAGGACAGCTCAGTGAGGCAGGGTGCCTGTCATCAACTGAATGACCTGCGTCTGTTGCTGGGATCCACCTGGTAGTGCAACACCACAATCATTCTACTTTCTCCCCAAATCTGGAACCTTTTAAAAAAGCAATTTCTAGCAATTACAACTCTCCCATTCTGATGGGCAGATGCAAAGCTCTACCTTTTTAAGGAGCGAGCAGATCTGTTGCCGCACCCCTGGAGACTGGCTGTTGAGATTGTATGTGATAAAGAACTGAACCCACTGCATCTCTTCCGCAGAGACCACTTCTGTGCTCCGATTACTTTCACAAAGCAAGCCTAGTGTATCTATCCGCACCTAAAATATATCAAAAGTACAATGTAAATTTTCCTATGAAATAAGCAAGACCTAAAATACTTCAAATGTGTGATATTTGTGTAAGCTACCAAAAGAATAAGTAAATTTCACATTGCCCACATATATACCTCAGAAAGGTTTATTAACATAAAACACCTTGTAGTTACTTCCTATGAAACTGTTTCATTACATGTATAGCTGAGGTTTATACAAGCTCACAAGCCGAAGCCTTACTCAGGTAGCACTCAGCTCTATCCTTCCTCGCCTTCTTAGTGCTACCTGACTTTAGGCCTCCACCACTCACTTTCCGCTACACTGGTCACTCTCCGGCCTTCTTTCTGCTCCTACTCCAGAACTTCATCTTTGACTCCACTGACAACCAATGAACAAACCCATTCAACTGGTAACTGGGAACCAATGACGTCATCAATCTTAGCCCTAGAGCTTTTGACTCTGTGTGCTGTTCCATCACTATTTCCTAACTAACCACCACCTACTCCAATCAGGCTCTTCTAAGCCTCCCAGATAAAGCCCCCTCCTAAGACATACTGGTATCTGGGTTGTCGCACAGACTTGTAGCTTCTTTGTGAAAGCTGTCTGTGTTCCCCAACCAGAGCAAGTACAAGGACGACACTTTCTACTATCTTCTTAATGGACTCCCAAGCATAGTGCTAGGTACAACTTGGGCCTCTAGCTGGACTACTAAAGGAGTGAGATTATCAGGGACTATGTATGCTATAGACGTGTCCTTACTTGGCAGTGTTGATGAACTAAGCCTTGCTTTACCCTTGCACTGCACACAAGGTTCTCCCAGGCGTGAGTTGCAGACTGAAGGTGTCCATGAGCTCTAGCTGTTCGCAGACATGCCATCAAAGCTCCCAGAGCCCCTCTGCGATTACAAGACCCTAGGAGGAGAAAAGACCACTCTTGTCCTGAAAGCACAGTGACAAAGGCCACCCCTGTGCTACACAATGACTATGACATGCCATCTTTTATGTCCCAATTAACATTAAATTTTAAACTAATCCAACATGAATTAAGGTGCTTACTCTAGAATAAAAATAACTGAAAATAATTGGTCATGCTAATAATTTCAAATAAGTATACTTATCTAATTAACTTAAAGAAATCATAACTTATTCCTTAATATATTTACTTTTGGCCTTGACACTTAGTAGAAAAAAAAATCAAGTAAAGAAAGTTACAAACAATTACACAAGAATAGTAGAAACACTATAGTAGTTAAAAGACTATTATTTCCTTGAAAATAAACACTGAACCTCAAAATATATTTTTGAGTTGTTCTCATTTTTAAGAACATAAAAGTGGACCACAAAGACTTGCGGATTTCAGTAGAGCATCAGGCATTAACAGAGACTCAGGAAATTGTAGCTCACAGGACACCTTATACAAGATAGCACGAGCTAACATCAGGTCAGGACAGGTTCATAAAGCCAAAGCCTCAGATGTTCTTTCAAAACAGCAAAAACAACTATTAGGATTATTAAATAACAGATTGTTTTATGTACAGAAGTCAAAATTTCCTCCCAGAACCAAATTAGTTCAAATAGTTTCTTAAATTGTATATAAGGATATATATTTTTTTCTTTATCAAGTAGAATAATGTTAAAATTTCCATGTTCAGGGTTATCATTCTGCATTCATTTTTAACCTATCTGTTTCTTTAGAGAGTTTCATGCAGCTGTGGCCAGCCCGGAAGTCATTACGCATCCTAAGCTGACCTTGAGCTGGAAGCAATTCTCTTACCTCTGTCTCCCAAGTGCTGGAATCAGAGACACATACCATCACATACAGCTACACACTAATTAGAAACTACGATCCCTTTAGCACTCCTGACTTCAGGTAGGATATGTCCCCCATTCTAATGACTACACCGTTCTTTTTTTTAAGTTGTGCCTCCAACCCCCGCAAGAAAAACCTCACCTGCTTTTTATTAAGCCTTCCTAAAGCATTTTTAATTACTATGTCAATCCCCTGGATAAGAAAATTATATAAAATACACACACCATTAATCTAGTTTGAAAACACAATAATAAATTAGAACCTTGTACCTAGGATCTGAAGCAGATGGCTCTGGAGTTAAGAGCACTGGCTACTCTTCTAGAGGAGCCGGGTTCAATTCCCAACATCTACATGGCAGCTTAAAACTGTCCAGAATTCCAGCCCAAGGAATCCAATTCCTGTTCTGACCTCCAAAGGCACTCACATGTTGCACATATAGATGCACAAGCAAGCCACTCACACACATTAAAAGTCAATCTTTTTTTTAAAAAAACAAAACAAAATCTTGCAACTGTAATCACTCCGTGGCTTGGTAAAACTACTTCAGCCAAAAACTGCACTCAGCTATGGAAGGTAACATCTGTTTCAGTCTGAAGTGGTTGTCACTAATCGCCTTCTTTACCACTTACAGGAGAGAAAGGAGAGATACGTTAACTAGAAGATGACAAATATCTGGCCAAGAACCTACATTTAAATATCCTTAATAGGAACTAATGAAACAAAGAATTTCTCACCAGTTTCAGTATCAATGGATGCCTGAAGAATCTTCACCATGTACTGCAGGCTCTCAGGGCTGTAATTCAGTAACCTTGGCAAGTAATAATCGATCACATAAGACTTCTGATCCAAGTTTCCTCTGCACAGTATAGAAAGAAGAGGAGAAACCCAAGTCTCGTGCCATTCGTCCACCCAGGTGTTGGTGACAGCTTGGGACTTCAATTGGCTCTTATGATTTTTAAACATGGTTTCCAAGAGGTCACTTGCATATGGTACCAATGATTGGTCTCCCATCACTTCTAGGATTTGAGTTGGAATAGTTTTATCTATTCCCAAAACATGTTCAATTCCAATACTCTCAACCAAACAGCCAAGGCATGCGTACTTCCCTTTAATATGCCATTCCAATCGCAGAAGACTCTTAGTTAGTTCCAGAAAGAAGGGGTCAGTGACTAAATCTGCCCCTTCCATAGTGAGCCGGTGCATTTGCAGAAGGTTCCTGAATATGATTTTGGTTTGGTGTCTCAGAGCATCCAATGGATGGTCCCAGTGTGTATAGACATATTCCAAAAGTCTCCTAGCTATGCTTGAATTCCCGTTCAGATGATCCCTTAGGCTTGGGGAACCTGATTCAAGGATTTGTACAGCCAAACTGGACCAAGATGTCAAGGTTCTTGACAGAAACATTTCTAGTGTTGACTCCTTAATCCTGGAGAAAAATAAACCATGACCTACATTAGTATAAACTGCCTAGTAAAAGAAATTGGATAGACATCACAACTTTAAATACAAAGAATGAATTAAAAAAATCAATTAAGGCCGGGTGGTGGCAGCACATACCTTTAATCCCAGCACTTGGGAGGCAGAGGCAGGCAGCTTGCTGTGAGTTCGAGGCCAGCCTGGTCTACAAAGCGAATCCAGGACAGTCAAGGCTACACAAAGAGACCCTGTCTCGAAAAACAAAAACAAACAAACAAACAAACAAAAAAATCAATTAAATTTACAACAACAACAAAATTACAAATAAGGCCAAACTGAAAGTCTAATTTTCACCTGAATCTTTTTACCTTATTAAAAATTTTTTAAAAATCAACACAAGGAAACCTTTAGGAATAAATGAAATATTCGCTATCTTCACTGTGATGATGATTTCATGGGTATTTTAAAGTGTGTGTGTGTGTGTGTGTGTGTGTGTGTGTGTGTGTGTGTGTGTGTGTACAAGAGACAAAGAGACAGAGAGAGAGAGAGAGAGAGAGAGGGACATGGCGGGGGGGTGGGGAGATGCACTCAAGATGTATGAACAGAGGCCAAAAGACGTCAGATGTCTTCTTCTATAGCTCTCCGTCTTATTTCCTTGAGACATCAGATGTCTTCTTCTATAGCTCTCCATCTTATTTCCTTGAGACATCAGATGTCTTCTTCTATAGCTCTCTATCTTATTTCCTTGAGACAGCATCTCTTACTGAACTACAAGCTGGCTACTTCAGCTAAGATGGCTGGCCAGCTGGCTCCTAGGATTCATTTGTCTCCACTTACCAATGTTGAGGTTACAGGGACATGTATCATGTGAGATTTGAACTAGGGTCCACATGCTTGCACAGCTCGTGCTCTAACTCACTGAGCTATCTCCCTGGCCTCTCACAGAGATTTTCAAATAGCCTGAGAGCCCAGCTGGGAAAGGCTGGGGAATCATGTTTTGGTACTGGGGTATTTTAGGATGATGAAACTATTGAGACAAGGTCTCCCTAGGTACCTAGGCCACGCCCGCACTCACCTCCCTGCCTCTGCTTCCCAAGAGCACCATCTAGAAAGATGGAAGTGATAGCTGTGTAATTCCATGAACATACTAAAAGAAACTGAATCTGTGCACTTCATGTTCATAAATTTTTGGTACATGAATTTTATCACCAATGTGTAATAATTATTTTAGAGCTTTTTGTTTATTTTAATAGTAATGCTTATTGCTATAATCATGATCTGACTTTTAAAAACGTATTAAATTCATTTATTTGTTTGTTTGTTTATTATCTGTGTGTGCACAGGAGCCAAGGTCAGAGGACAACCTGCAGGTTCAATGAATCAGACTCAGATCATCAGACTTGGTGGTACGCACGTTTAATAGGCAGACCCTATTTTGACATTTTTAAGTGCTCGATCATTTCATCCATAACAGGCAAACAGCAAAGAAACTCAGCTCTGGGAAGACCTTACTATAACATGCTCCTAAGTGAACACGTACTATCCAAACTTCATTTTACTCACCCAACAATTAACTTTTTTTATACTATGTACGTGTAGAACACATTAGATGAAGTAGAATTCATGAACCTCATGAATCCTAATACACTATACATACAGGCATTTCTGTAAGATTTTTTGTTGATTGGTTTGTATAGTGCGAGGAACTGAAAGTAGGGTATGTTTTACCATCCCTAAACCTGAATTTTTAAGTTTTTTGTTTTGTTTGTTTTTGTTGTTAATGGTCGCAGGGGTGGAGATGTAAGTCAGTAGTTAGGAACACATACTGTTCTTTCAGAGGTCAAAAGTTCAGTTCCCAACATCCATGTCAGGCAGGTCACAACCACCTGTAACTCGAGTACCAAGGGATCCCCTGCCCTCTTCTGGCCTCCATGCCACTTCATACATATACAAATACCCACCATACATCTGCACATAATTAAATAGAAAAAATTTAATGCTAGCAAGTTACCAAGAAGAGACTTGATACTCTAAGAGCATATATAGGGGGAGGAGGTCTCCTTCAATCACAGACATAGGGAGGGGAGAAGGGGAGAAGTGGGAGGGAGGGAGGAATAGGAGGAAACAAGGGAAGGGCTAACAATCGAGATGTAATATGAATAAATTAATACAAAAAAGGCTATCAACTTGAGAGTTGGGAGCATGGGAGGAGGGGGTTGAGGAAGAGTAACTGGGAGGAGCTGATGGGAGAAAGTGGAGAGAAGATGTATTTTGATTGAAAACATTTTTTAAAATAAGAAAGGTGTGTTTTATCAAGCATTTCCTATGGATTTTCTGATTGTTAAAAAAAAGACATAAAAAATTAAATCGAAAAAAATCGAAAAAAAAAAAATCGGAAAAAAAAAAAATTAAATCGATTCATAGAGCCTACTTCCCACAAAAAATAAATAAATTTAATGCTAGCTTAAGTTGGATATGGTAAAATACACCTATTGTGGAAGATCAGGCATTCAAAACCAGCCTTGATCATAAAGTACAAGGTAACATGAGACTGACTGAAAACAAACCAAACAAAAGAGCTAACATATATCTGAAAGCTAGCAATATTCACTACATGTTAACCTGCACCAACGATTTCTATAACTGTCATTTTCATTATCTTGTCTTTTCTCTCTTGTGCCTATTTTATTCTCACATATCAATTTTAATTTAGGAGTCATCCTAATCACATTTATCTGAATTAATTTTGTTGGCTCAGATATATCCTTCAAATGTCTTATAAGCATAACAAAACATGAGATAAAAAAACAAAACTCACTGTGAACTCAAGGTAAACAAAACACGCACAGTATCCAAGAGCAAAGCCTCCCCGCTTGGGCCCATGCTCCCATCCTGCCAGTCCAGCATAGCAAGTGTTCCCTGACACAGGAATAAGAGGGCAGCCGCTGGCACAGCAGCACAGCAAAGGCTCCTGCAGCTGCTCATGAACCACTCAGGGACGATGGTACAGTCAACTGACTGGAGAAGCAAGCTGCTGATCTGGAAAACAAACAAGGTAATAATATATAAATATCTCAAGTACAAACCTACAAATCTGTCTTCTGAAATATTCTAAGAAAACTAATGATGAAACAGCCACAAACATTAAAATGACTACACTAACTTTAAAAGTGAAAACACTTAAATCTAAGCACACTAATCTTTTGGCTGATAAGAAAGTGCTGGTAAAACCTAAAGGCCATTATCTGCAGGAGGACAAGAGGATGCTTTTAGAGGAGTTCTAAAAAATCCAATTCTATACAAGGATAATTATTTTGCATGCCTTCAGAATACACACATTTAATATAAGGCTGGGGTTAAAAGACAAAGTGAGTTTCTAGACAATGTGCTGGGAGGAGAGGAGAAGCCAGCAGCCAATACAAAGACTATGGTCTACATTACCAAACTACACTTTCCTTAGAGACCAAACTCACTAAACATTGACCCTGACATGCCTCTTGTATTACAGAGTATATGAGTAAGTATTTCAAAGTTAACTCTTAATAATGAGACTATCAGAAAAGTATTACTGTGTGTTTAAAAATTAGTCCCTACATAGTTGTAATGTTACGAATATCTCTTACCATACTGACACACAAAACTGAAAAACAGCCCTAGACACAATTGAGAGAGTGGTCAACAAAGTGTGGATAGCAAGATTTACAGATCAATGCTTCCGGGCCCTTACTTCATTTGCAATTTTGAATTATCATTAAAGAGAAAAGAGATATTGGGAAAATCCCAACCATGGCAAATGAACTCTTTAAAATTTAGCTAATATGGTTGAAAATTTGAGAGGCCGGTGAAATGGCTTAGTTGATACAGACATGTCAAGTCTAACAACCTAAGTTTCCTTCCCAGGACCCAAGTGGTAGGAGAGAAACAACTACCACAAGTTGCCCACTGACCCCAGTGACACGTGTGTGTCCGTACATACCCCACAAATAAATAACTGTAAAGTAGTAAAAAATGAAATGCTGCAATTAAAAAAAATTGATTTTCATCTAATTCTCAGTGAAGGAAAGTTCTAAAAAGAATACACACTCACCAATTCAGGAAGCTTTTCAGATGGTTGGAACATGGTCTTAGTGAAAAGAACAACAGCTAATCCAGATGTACTCTGAATAGTCTGCAGAAGGTCCTCTGTTGGGGGTGGGGCAGACATCATGTATTAAAGGATGGCAAGTCTGGTGCAGTGGAAACAGCAAGTGCTTTGGGAAAAACAGTCCTCAGTAGTTCCAGCCTGACCATTTCCCAGGTGACTAGACCCCAGACAGGTTACTTAACCTCATAGGAACTTCGCTTTTTTTCAAAAATTACAAAATAAATACATGAGAAAAACTAACTCACACAGGACAAGCTATCATAAAGTTTAAAAGAAAGTTAAGAGAAAGGCTAAGCCCATTACATACTCAGTAAATGAGATTCCCTGTCTCAGCCAACATCTTACTCTCATCCTCCTTAGTGACAACTCTGACGTACCTAGCAACACCATCACCTGGCCCTCCCCACCACTGATGCCTCTAACTCAAAAACACAGACAACTCTGAGAGCTTTGAAGGTCTATGTGAAAAATCTATAGCAACGTTAATTAGGAACCTTGCTGGAACAGCATTAAAAATGACCAGGCAAGCTGGGCATGGTGGCGCAGGCCTTTAATCCCAGCACTCAGGAGGCAGAGGCAGGTGGATCGCTGTGAGTTCAAGGCCAGCCTGGTCTACAAAGTGAGTCAAGGACAGCCAAGGCTACACAGAGAAACCCTGTCTTGAAAAACAAAAAGAAAAACTGACCAGGCAGTTTTGAGTTGCTATCTTCTTTCTGTTTACATACCTAGTAGCCTCCAGTGATGTGAATTACTCACCTCAGACTGAGAAGTATGGCAAACATCTTAAGCTAAGTGTTAAATATCCACTCTACCCTGCATCTCTGGGAACAAAACTGACTTTTGGCAGCCATATGCTTAGCCAAAAGCAGAATTCTTGCTTCCACAATCTTCCTCACAAGTAAAAGCAGCCACTGGAGGGGATTCAGGACAAGGAGATACAGACACAAGTCCCTTGGATCTATTAGTTTTTTTCTGATTAAGATACAACTGGTCCTTCTTCCTGCTTTAAACAAATACATGATGCCCACAGCTACAGCAGACAGATGCCAAACAGGGGTTAACAAACATATGAGTAAAATGCTCCTACATTGATGGCAGTAGCTCTGGGTCAACCGCCTCTGAATTTCATGATACAGGAAGAGAGGCATCAATTCAGTTTTTTGTTACTTGCAGCTAAACACTTTACTAATACAAAAAACTTTAAACTCCATAAGAATAGCAGTGGTGAAGCGCCATCGACTTCTCAGAAAATAAACCGTCCTGCTAAACCTGAGTCCGGGCTGCAGAGATGGATGACTCAGCAGTCAAGAGTACTTGCTGCTCTTATAGAGGACCCAGGCTCGTTTCCCAGCACCCCCCAAATGGAGGCTCATGAGCGTTACAAACCTGGCTCCAGGGGATCTGCCGCCCTATTCTGGCCTCCACAAGCATATAAACTAATATGGTGACATAAACTCAGACAACTACACACACAAATAAGTATTTTGTAAAGCATTTTTTAAATTGTGCCTTCTCTATATTTTTCAGATTGTCAATCTCCCCCTTTAAAAGGTAACTATCCTGTGAAAAGTTATCTCTAACCTCTGTCTTGATAACTAACTAACAGATCTGGAGCGAGGGCTCAGAGCTGCTGCTCTCGCAGAGGGTCTGGACTTAGTTCCCAGCACCGACACTGGGCAGCTCAGCACTTAGAACTAGCTCCAAAGTATCAGACACCCTCTTCCCACCTCCCCAGGAACCCAAATGCACACATACTCAGGGACACACACATAAACTAAAAATTCTTCTTTTTCTTTTTAAAGAAACTAATTAATTTAGTTTCCTTTAAGTTCCAAAGCCATGACTTTTCCTAGTTACCAGTGTTAAAACAACCACCCCAACAAAAGCAGAGTAAAGCACTCACACTATGGCTAGGGTTAGGGTTAGAGTACGCTCCACAGAGTGTGGGTCAGAGGACAGCTTGTGAACTCCATTGTCTCCCATCATACGAGTTCCAGGGACCACGCATCAAACTCAGGTCATCTAGCTTGGTGACCAAGTCTTTACCCACTGCGGCATCTTGTCCAGCCAATGCTTTTTCATTTTTTAAAATGTTACACGTATGGGTGTTGCACCTGCACGTCTGTCTGTCTGTGCATCTTGTGTGTACAGTGTCCAAGAGAGTAGAAGACGGCATAAGGTCCTCTGGGGCTGGAGTTAGAGATGTTGTGAGTTGCCATGTGGGTACTGGCTATTGAACCCAGGTCCTCAAGAAGAACAGCCAGTACCCATGACTGCTAAGTACTACAGTTCCTTGTTGTTGGGCTTTTGTTTTGTTGTTCCTTTGGTTTTTGTCTACTTTTTAAATTTTTGCTTTTTTTTTTTTTTTTAAGTTAAATTCATATATATGTTACTATATAGAATAGCAGATGAAAAGATAATTTAACCCTTTCTTGGATACTTAAAGCCTATGTAACCCTTTTGTTAAAAAAATAAAAGCGTGTGTGTGTGTGTGTGTGTGTTTAAATAAATTATAGCTGGTAACCATCCTTGAACTCATCATCAGAGAAAGAGAAGTTAGCTTCCTAGCCCAGACAACCTATCCATGTACCTCATCCAAACCATAATTCCCTTTCGGACTCTGAGTAAACACTATTCTGACTTTCACAGTAATGACTTCCCTACAGTCCCTATATTGTCCAGTAGCTTTAACAAATGAGTATGCATTTCTGGACATGGCAGCATAGCTAAGTTGCATGTATTAGGGAAAGCTGACTGGCACGCAGTTACAACCAGCACATAGCACTGACACACTTACCATCACTTAAAAACTGGGTGAAGATGCTCAGCAAGCTACACATGCTTTGCCAGGCTGGAGAGTAGGAATCATTCCAAAGTCCGCCCTGGGGCACTTGTACTTTCTGCACTACTGTCACAGCAACCCTAACACCAACCAGCAAGTCACTCATTAACTGTGTTTGAACAATATGGTTTCCAGCAAATTTTCTACAAAGAAAAAAGAAGATTTCAGAAGGAAATTCAAATCCAAATGTCACCACCTCTACGTCCTCTAAAACCAGCACACTCCTGTACCCAAGGGGGGTCACAGCAGGCAGGGCTCCATCTCCCACCTGCATACATTCCAGTCACACAGACACCACCTGTAAATTCCTAACACTCTTACTTCAACAGGCCCCCTTCCTCTGTCAGACTAACCTTACTCCCTATTTTAGAGCAAAAATAAGAACTGTGTAAAAAGAGAATTGAAGAACTATTGAGACAACCTACAGATGGGAACACTCAGCCTACACACACTTTTTCCACCTGCCTTCAGCGTGTTCTCCTAGATGCTGTCCTCAGACATCACGACTAGGTATTCTCTCCTCCCTCTCATACCTCACCCTCTTCTCTCTAGTGCAAAGGACCAAGCCAAAGCTCCCCAAGGTTCAGTCCTCAGTTCTCAGCTCTCTAATTCTTTCCCTTGGTGTTAGTCTCATATAGTTCTTAAGCCTTAAATTATATTCTATATGTTAACTATTGCCAGACTTTTGGCTCTAACCTAGATGTCTCCCACTGTATTTCTGACTTCCTGTTCACCATCTTCACTTGGGCATCTAATAGCTATCTCAAAATATATGGATTTATACTTGACTCCAAATCTGTGCCACCTCTTGGGATCTCTAGCTCTAAAAGTGCTGTAATCACGTTTGCCTCCTGTCCTCTTTATACCTTCTCAAGGAAACCTTACTTCTATCTTCAAAATATATCTGGGCTTATACCATGTCCACGGCTCCTATTTGACCTGGATAGTTCTCATATGTCCTTTGGATTACAACAGCTTTCATCTGGTCTCCCAGCCTTTAACTTGTCCTTCTCAGTCTACTTTCAATAGGGGAGAACAGATCCTATTAAAACTAAAGCCAGGAGCCAGGCGTGGTGGCTCGGAAGAGCAGACATGCAGACAGGAGGTGCACTTAAATTTTAGTCTAACGCCTGGTGGTGGTAGCGCACGCCTTTAATCCCAGCACTCGGGAGGCAGAGGCTGGCAGATCACTGTGAGTTCGAGGCCAGCCTGGTCTACAAAGTGAGTCCAGGATAGCCAAGGATATTCAGAGAAACCCTGTCTCAAAAAATACAACAAAAAAAAATCCAAAAAACTGAAGTCAGGAAACAACAGTTTGTAAGTTCCTCAAAACAAACAGAATTAGCACAGCACACAGCGGTTCTACTCTAGGTATTCAGTTCCAAGAACTGAAAGCCAAGTACGGGAGGCATACGAGAGGCTGAAGCATAACTGCCTGAGAAGGCTGTCTGAAAGCAGCATAAGCTACAGTTTTAAGAGGGCTGAGGCTACAGGGTAAGACCTTACTTTAAAAAACAAACAAATAAAGGGGGTGAAATAAAAAAGAAACTGAAATAGACTCTTGTACACACCAATGATTATAGGAGCGTTATACAGCAGCCAGAAGGTAGAAAAAGCTAAAGCATCAGCAGGTAAGCAGACACAATGTGTCAAATGTACACAGCAGAGTACATGGCTACAAAAGGAATAAAATTCTGATACATATTACTACATACATAGGTCTTAAGTGAAATAAGCCCGACCCAAAAGGACAAGCAGGCTGACATGATGGTATATACCTGAAATCTCACCACTCAGGAGCTAAAGCAGAAAAATCATGAACTCCATGAATGCCACCTGACTATACAGATATATATAATGAATATACATGTACGTACAAATATATGTAACGAATATGTATATATTATATGATTTCACTTATATGAAGTACCAAAGATGGGCAAATTCAAGGAGACAGAAATAGGGTGGAGGTTGCTAGGGTTTGTATCTTCTCAACAGTGAATTCTGTGGGGCACACACTGACTTTGAAGCATCTATAAAACAGCCAACCCAAAATGTCTCGGAACCAACTGACTATTGAATCTACTAGGAAGAGATCTAACTGGAAATACTACATATAATATGGATAGTGGTTCACACGAAAGAATAAGAGAGTAGCAAACAGCAGGAACAAATAAAATTGGAGAGTTGGGCCCAGGTCGGTAGGATGAGCCAAGAAGTCTAAAGGAGACAAAGGAGTTCCTCTTGAAGCAGAAGGAAGCCCTCAGGCTAGCGTGGGCACACAGCTACTACTCCTACTCCATTTCAGAGCTTCCCTAACCCAGCAGCCATGATTTAAAATACTAAAAGGTACTAATAGATAGATGCATAAGGAACAAGGTAAACTGCAAAGCACGTGAATGGCTGGCGACTGATTTAACAGAATAAAGAAAGATAAGTCAGAATAAACCTAGAAGCAACCTGAGTTATAATGCCAAAAGGCTTAGGAATCATGGGCACTTTAATGCTGGTTTGATGTGGAAGTAAATGAGGGCTGAAAATAGGCCAAGTGACTACACATTTTAGAAAGATTAAGCACTCGAAACCAAACCTCTAAGGCAGTAGACAACTGATTCACCTATGGAGAAAGTAAAGCAATGCATGTCGCCTGGGAGTGGTGGACTAGGAGTGCAGCCTGAGTTCCAGCAATGCCTGTCAGGAAAGCAGTGCACACGGACAAAGCAGCTATGCCAAACTGCAGAAAGGAGAACTAGGTAAATATGTGCACACTGGCGGTCAAAATCTCAGGTCTCCACTCTATGCTGGCACTCAGCAATTAGAATATTAAAGCAAAGTCTGGATGTTGCTGGTGCCATAAGTCCACTGCCCAAGCAGTAAGGCCGGGCCTTAAAGGATTCCCAGTTAGACTAGACTGGGAAAAAACCTGCAGTCAACCCCACCCAGGTGCAGATTCACATCAATTCTTAATGACCTACTCCTGAACAGGAGTGCCTAGCCAAGGATCACTAGACTTCGGAGGAAAGTTTTTTGCCAGAAATACAGTTAGTAAACAGAGCAAACAGGGGGGAATATAAAACAAAACAAAAACTTTGAAAAATCAGAGACTATGTAAGGCTAAGAAAACTTGAAAAAAAAAAGATAACTATTATACTATTATTAATGTCTTCAGAGAGATAACAAGAAATTTTACCCATTAAATATCAAACACCCAAAGGTAAGAGAAATGACTTTTCTCTTTCTCATTTATTCTCATAATAATATATTTGATCTTTAAGAACTATCGCTATCATCTGAGCATGGTGGCACATACCTACAATCCCAGCACTTGAGAGGCCGTGGCGGGAAGATTACAAGTTTGAGGCTAGCCCAGTTTTCACAGTGAGACCTTTTCTCAAAAAAATCAATTAAAAACTAACAATCAATGCAAACACTGGAAGCAGCACATTATGAGCCCCGTCAGGAAGCCTGCACAGACACATCGCACCCAGCACTTGCCTGTTTTCTTCCAGGGTGTCAATTAAACTCCTCTGCAGAAAGCGAAGCACTGAAACAAAGGGAACAGGGTGACAAGCAGAGCTCCAAACTGAGCTCCAGCATCAGTGCCAGAGCATTTCAGAACATATTCCATACATGGTGTCGCGGAGAGGCAGGGACTTCAGCAGCTCGGTCTACTTTAGTTATCTGGAGTACTCTACTATTGTCAAGAAGTACCTTTTCCAATTATTTATTTTTATTTTATGGGCATTGTGTTTTGTATGCATGTATGTCTGTGAGAGGGTGTCAGATCCCCTGGAACTAGAATTACGGACAGTTGTGAGTTGTCATGTGGGTGCTGGGAATTGAACCCAGGTCCTCCGGAAGAGTAGCCAGTGCTCTTAAATGCTGAGCCATTTCTCCAGCCCCTACTGCCAAGAAATTTAAAGGAGTCAGTCCTAAAATGACTCAGAGAAACTGTCAGCCCTCAGAGCAAAAGAAAATATCAAGACTTACCGTTTTTAAGCAGATTAACAACACTTGCTTTACCTGCAAGTGGGAAAATAACAATGCTGAGGAGTTTTTGCCAAAATGGACATTTAAAAACAATGATGTAATGACAGACGTTACCCAGGAAAAGGCACCAAGATGGCGCTGGCTTACCCACGTTAAAGCTCTCCATGCAGGAAGAAATGTTGTCCATTACTTTCCTATAAGAATGTAAGTCAGCAGTATCTAATTCTTCTTGAAGCTGAGAAGTAAAACTGTGTGTAGCTTCAGTTAGAAAAAATTCAGGTAGGCCATTCAGTGAGCTGCACAAAAGAACCAAAGGATGGAAACCATGCATAAGTGAGGTTAGGTGTGGAAGGAGAGGACCCATCCAAATGCTCAGTAGAGAATCCCATCTTCAGAACACAGCCCACAGAAGTTCCCTGGCCTACCCTTTCCCAGCTGTCTCCCTGGTCCCATCCTGCTGTTTCTATCCACCAGGCTGGTCTCAACAGAGTCGCCATGGCAACGGGACTAAGTGGCATGCAATGACCGTCCACTGTGAGAATGGCTTTGACACATGGTGCAGGCTTTTGCTTCCCTTAGAATGTAAGACGCTAAAAGAGCTACGCTGTTTTATTCAGGTAAACCCCAATTCCTAGAAATGTACTTAAAATATAGTTAAATCCTCAACAAAAATTTCCTTAATATAAATCTAAACTAATGTCACTTTCATTCCAATTAAATCAAAGTAGGTATTTGATATTTAAAAAGTTTATTGCTTTTCTTGAAGAAATAAATCTAAAAACTGGAATATTCTGAAAAAGAAAAATCAGTAGTAAAGTAACTTATTCTATAATTGAGTCATATTATCAAAATAGTAAATAAAAGAGTGATACTAGTTCAATAAATATACACAAGTCTAAAATAATCACACCCTATTTATATAAGAATACAAATGACAAATATGAAAGGAAATGTATGACCAACAGTCTGGAGATACAGAGACCCTATGTGAAACAGAAAACTAAACTCATCCGTAACTTACCCAATACTCAAACTTGATTCTAGATGGATTTAAAAACCAGACAAAAAAAGTAAGACAATCTAGCCAATGGACAGAACATTCTCCACAGTTGAGTGGAGAATTGGGTATGACTTTCACACGAACTCTGGTGCCTCATATTTGACCATGTCCCCTAGAGGGGGAGACCTGGTGGCACTCAGAGGAAGGACAGCAGGTTACCAAGAAGAGACTTGATACCCTATGAGCATATACAGGGGGAGGAAATCCCCCTCAGTCACAGTCATAGGGGAGGGGAATAATGGGAAAATGGGAGGGAGGGAAGAATGGGAAGATACAAGGGATAGGATAAACATTGAGATGTAACAAGAATAAATTAATAAAAAATTTTTTTAAAAAAGTAAGACAAACAAGTAAAAAATCTTGACTTAGAGAAAGCGTAAGTAAACAACATGAGCTGGGCAGCGGTCGCACACTCCTTTAGTCCCAGCACTCAAGAGACAAAGGCAGGTAGATCTCTGTGAGTTTGAGGCCAGCCTGGTCTACAGAGTGGGTTCTAAGACAGCCAAGGCTACCCAGAGAAACCCCATCTTGAAAAACAACAGCAACAACAAAAAAACAAAAAATAAAATAAGGTAAACAACACATAAAATTTAGAAATCTGTATAATGAAAAATATTAATATGGTAGTGGTGGTCTTTTTTATCTTTATAAAGACAATCTATCATGCAGAAAGTGAAAAATAAATATATGCCTGGCACAATAAAACAATATATAGTATAAAAGGTAATCAGGGCTAGAGAGATGGCTCAGAGGTTAAGAGCACTGGCTGCTCTTCCAAAGGTCCTGAGTTCAATTCCCAACAACCATATGGTGGCTCACAACCATCTATAATGAAGTCTGGTGCCCTCTTCTGGCGTGTAGGCATATGTGCAGGCGAAACACTATATACACAATAAATAAATTTTAAAAATCTTTACAAATAAAAATAAAAGGTAATCACATTATAAAGTGTCCAATGAGTTGAGGATGTAGTTCAGTCAGACAGTAAGTATCTGCTGAACATGCAAGATCTCTGTGGGGTCAAAATCTAGCACCAAGAAAAGTTCAACACTAACAATTAGGAGAAGTAAATGATAATAAAATAGTATTTCTCAGGCCAGGAGGTGGTAGCGCACATCTTTAATCCCAGCACTTGGGAGACAGAGGCAAGTGGATCGCTGTGAGTTCAAGGCCAGCCTGGTCTACAAAGTAAGTCCAGGACAGCCAAGGCTACACAGAGAAACCCTGTCTCAAAAAAACAAAACAAAATAAAATAGCATTTCTCATCTTTAGACTTTAAAAACTTAAAGACTGGTATCATCCAGTGGTGGAGAGACACAAAGAAATAAGCAGTGTAATTCACAGGTATGGAAATGTTAATAAATAGCTTAGGGAAAGTAGAGTCAACATCTACGAAACAGGCCTTTTGGCCTAGAAATCCCACTCTAGGAACACTGGCAGATGATTATACACACTTTATGTATGATAAAGAACATCAAGAATAATGAAATCCAAAACACCAGGTATTTATCAGTGGCGAGGAGATTAAATAAACCAAATAATATGCATCATGGTACACATTTTGATATATCCATAATGTGGGGTATGTACAGACATAAATGCAGGCAAACACACACACAAAATAAAAATAAATGAATATTTTTTAAAACGGGCTGTCTTGACATGGAAGTTTCTCTAAGATGCCCTATTTGTTTGTTTGTTTCGTTTTCTGGGGGCACACGGGTAACACAGCACATGTATGGACATAAGACAGCTCGCAGGAGCTGGCTCTCTTTACCACATAGGCTGCAGAGATCAAACTCAGGCCAGCAGGCTTAACAGGGAAAACACAGATCCAGAGAGCCACCTCACCAGCCCTCCAAGATATTCTTTAGGAAATAAACTAACTGCAAGTATTGCATACAATATTATCCCATTACATAAAGAGTTAAACTAAAACAGTATATGTTAACCCAAAGAAAAGGTTTTAAAAACCAAAAACTGTGCTCAATTAAAGTGGTAGCCCTTTCCTAAAGAAAATCAAACAAGGCAGAATAGTGGAATTTAAGCCTCATTTACTTTTGTTCAAGTCTGCATCCCTTAAGTATTTTATATCAAGCATATGTAGTCCTGTGCTATCTGTTAGAATAGATGGGAACAGAGAGAAGGAACAAGATCATAGATTTAAACATCCATGTAAAAGAAGTGACCCAAATATCAGTGAATCAGGGCTCACTGAATAAATGCACAGCTTGTTTTTTTTAAATCCTATAACCTATGGCTTTTTGCTTCCTAAAGCCCTCAGACAGATACACAGACAGGCAATACAAATGGAATGTGCAGTAATATATTTTAGCTTAATTTTACCAAAACAGTGAATGAACTTTACTTGCTTTTTCTTTTTTCCTTTTTGTCAGGAAAGGTCCTTCCTTTCCTGAGGATGGACCACGGCCTTCTAACCTACCAGGTAGGCAAGCACACTACTAGTTACGCGTGGCCCCAGTCCCTGGCTATTTTTTGTAGCATTCAATTTACCTCCCTTCTTTTCCTTACCTTGCCAAAACTTTCTTCAGGGGATTCTTCAGAGTCAAGGAAAAATAGATGGCTGCTAAAATATCCAAACAACTTTGAATAGTAGGATCACAAACACTATGTTTAGCTACCTTCTCCAGGAAAGGCACAATCTATAATCAAAAAGAGAAAATCAAGGTCATTTTTTTCTAATATCAAATACATCAAACTAACTTGATTACAAATATTCTTTTAAGTCATCTTTCTTTTCTTTAAAGGTAAGAGGAGAATGACCTTGAACTTTTGACCCTCCTGCTTCTACCCTCCCCCACCCCCACCCCAAGAGTTGAGACTGCAGGTATATGTCACCATGTCCAACTTCTGTGGTCCTGAGGATGAAACCCGGGGCCTTAAATATGCACATGCTTCTACCAACTGAGCTACACTGCCAGCCTGGTTCCAGTACTCCTAAGCCTTTAACACATGCCCCTCCCTCTTTACTTCCTGACACACATCCACCCACTTTCAACACAGAAAACCTATAGCATTCTTTAAGAGTAAGTAATGGTGAAGTATGCCCTTAATCCCAGCACTTGGGAGGCAAAGAGAGGTAGATCTCCGAGTTCGAGACCAGTCTGGTCTACAAAATGAGTTCCAGGCCAGCCAGGGCCACACAGAGAAACCCTGTCTCAAAAACAACAACAACAAAAATGAGTACCATAATTTTTTTGGACTATAATATGCACCTAACCATAAGACGCACCCAGTTTTTAGAGCAGTCAAACAAGAAAAACAGTAAAAATAGCAATTGGACCGTAAGGCTCGCCGTAATTTCTCCCACTTTTGGGGGAAAAAGTGTGCCTTATGATCCGAAAAACACAGTAATATATTTAACCAATTTTTAAAAAGTGTGCATGTGTGGAAAATCTAAATGTTGAAATACAGATAAGAACAATGTGTATTTTAAATTAACTTTCAAATGTGTCTGATGTAAAGTTTTAAAGATTCAAAATTAATAGAAATGTTTTTTAAAATACCGCCACAAAAAAAATTACACACAATTATCTCCTATCTACTTATAGTACCAATGACAGTAGAACCTCAGATACTCTTTCTTTTGCTGCCCTGAATAAAAGTACATTATACAATAAACAGAAAAAGAAAAACTACCATTGGGTGATAAATCAGCACTAAATAACTGAAGCCAAAAACTATCAGTTAATTTTTAAAATCTGTAGTAACATGATAATATTCAAAACATACACATAACAAAAGCTCAGCTTTACCTGTCTAACAGAATGGATTTGTGACACTCCATCAGTGAGCTGTACACAATATAACAGCAAAGAGGCAAGATTTTTCCCTTCCACATCAGCGAAAGCTAAGGAACACAAAAATTTCAGTGATGTAACTACATATGGATTAATAGAACCTTTGTTATATATCCTACAAAACTGTTAAGGATATAAACCAGGACCGATGAGATGGGTTAAGGAGATAAGGCTCTTCTCCCTGGCCTGACCCTGAGTTTGAGCCCCATGCAGTGCAAAAAGGAGAGAGCCAACTCTCAAAGTGCCCTCTGACCTCTACCCATGTCAGGTATGTGCATGCCCACATACTGTCCTATGATTTCCATTGCTGTGAAATACTATGACCAAACAAAATCTGGGGAGGAAAGAGTTTGTTTTATTTTACAGCTCCCAGGTCATAGTCCATCACTAACAGGGGCCAGAGCAGACACTCAGGGCAGGAACCCAAGCACAGGCCATGGAAGCAACACTACTCTCTGGTTCTCCAGATGAATTACTCAGCTTGCTTTTATTATACAATGCTCGACCACCTATTCAAGGGTGGCACTGCCTACAATGGGCTGGGCCCTCTTACATCAATCATTAATTAAGAAAATGCACCCACACATACACACACACAGACTTGCTCACAGGCCAATCTGATGGAGGTATTTTTTCATGCATACACACACACACACACACACACACAAATAAATAAAGTAAAAATAAATACAGAGACTCTGATGTTGAAAGAGGACCCAGGTTTAGTTCCTAGCACCCACATGAAAGCTCACTACCCTACATAACTACAGTTCCTGGGTATTTGATACCCTCTTATGACCTCTGTGGGCTTTGAGCACTTACATACATGGTATACATACATACATAAATCTAAGAAAAATTATTTATTAAAAAATTAAAAACAGAGCCAGCGGAGGCATACACCTTTAATCCCAGCACTCAGGAGGCAGAGGCAGGCAGATCTCTGTTAGAGGCCTGCCTGGTCTACAAAGTGAGTCCAGAACAGCCAGGACTGTTACACAGAGAAGCCCTGTCTTGAAAAACAACCACCACCACCACCTCCACCACCACCACCAACAACAAAATAAAAACAGACATAAACAACAACAATAATAAAATAAAAACAGATATAAACCAAAATAATAAGTAGAACTCAACCTAAAGACAAAACTATTTTTTATCTAAAACTGAATGCAAAAAATATACGGAAAATTTAACAGAAAGAATTTCAATATTGTATAGGGTCTAGACCTTCAAATATTCTGCTTGCAGAATTTGCAAATTTGTTCATTAATTTAAAAATCACTTACATCTCAGAGTTTCCAGGTCCTGATGACTAACAGTCAATGCAGCAACCTGCATTTCTCTTTTCTTCTTCACACCCATTTTAAACAGGATAAACAGTAGTCTCTGTAAGAAAAAAGAACTTAAGGCACTGGTTCAGTGGAGGGTTTCTCCTGCAACAGTAACATTTGGAGCCACATGACTCTTGTTAAGGATGTTGAACTGTGCACTACAGGACACTCAGAGCCTCCCCAGCCTGCCCCCACTAGACGGCAGAAACATCTTACTAACGACAAGCTGAGGCAACCAGTACATGTCTCCCAACAGGATGAGGGTCTCTGGTTTACAAAAAACTGGGCTTATGTATTTGCTTAGGGTTTCTGCTGTTGCTGTTGGGGTCTCACTATGTAGTCTTTAAAATAGCTGCTGATTTGAAGGTGCAATTTCTTTTGTCCCACTGAAGGATTAAAAAGTCAGCGAACGCTCCAAGGTTACAGATTCTGCTTAAGTCAAAGGAAGAGCTCTAAGGTCCAATGAGGAGTGGGCTACCTTCTTCAAGCTGACTCTCCCAGGCAGAAACTGACTCAATGTATGTCACCTACACTGACACAGCCTCCTAACTGACCCCCCCCCCTTGCCTCTAAAGAATTCATTCTTGTTAGTCATTAAAGCAACCTTTTAAAAACACTAACAGCTGAGTGGTGGTGGCGCAGGCCTTTAATCCCAGCACTTGGGAGGCAGAGGTGGGCGGAGCGCTGTGAGTTCGAGGCCAACCTGGTCTACAAAGTTAGTCCAGGACAGCCAGGGCTACACAGAGAAACCCTGTCTCAAAAAACCAAAACCAAAACCAACAACAAAGAAAACACTAGCAAAGTCTAACAATATATTTGCTTTTAAACTTCCCAACAGTTTCCAACTCCACTAAATACAACATATTATTAATATCCAAATGTGGGTGTTTGGCACCGAATGCCTAAAAACAATCTGACTTCCTCTGCCATTTATTTCAAATCAATCTACTCTGTCACCTTAAGACCTCTCATGGTACCTGATGCTCTTATTATCACCTATGAGACTTCTGCATCTGACAATTAATGTTCTGTCCCACACATGACAAGACTTCTTTCTTATTACTGAATGCCATCCAAGCGCTTTCAGTAACATTACCTAAAATGTCATCACTCTGAGACAAATGCCATTCCCACATTTTTCCAGTGTGTATTACTATCTAAAATTACATTAACTTACACACCTGTATATTGTCTGTTTTCCCTAGCTGTAAACTCCACGAAGGTCAAAAATTTAATGACTGTGTTCAGTGTTTTAATTCTCAACTCTTTAAGCGGTTAGACGTGAAGTAGATACTTATAATCATGTGGTGGACAAAATCAAGGAACATATATATAAAAGAAAGGACTACCTGATACCTAAAAGTACAGACAGATCCTGAAACTAAAGAATCTATAGTCCCTTTGGGCAGCAAGTCAATACAGTAACGGCAAGTGAGCAGTCAGCCAAAGGAAAAAGAAAAAAAAAAAAAGAAAGAAAAGAAAAGAAAAAGTTAAGAACGAACACAGCCTAGACAGACAGGCAACTTGAAGTTCTGGGTTAAATTTAGGCATATAATTTCCTAAATGAGCAGCCAGCGTACAGGTGAGAAGGTACTGAGAAAAGAAACTGATGAGACAATTTTGATTTTTAAATGGCACGTTTGCAGCAGTATTCGATTCCAGAGTCCTAGGGACTACAAAAAAAAAAACAGACCCGGGGATTCTGTGTGTCCCGTGGATAATCGTGTGTCCTGGTGAACTGGGCCTCCCCAGTGCCGAAAAGCCCTGTCAAATCTGATGGTCCTGGGTACCACCTGCGGCTTCCCTCCCATCTACATCTCTCCGACTCCCACGTGGAGTCTGAAGAATGACAGAATGACAAACGGAAAGGTGGTTAAAGAGCTGTCACTATGGAGACCTAAGGGCCCAAAGGCACGGACTGAAGGCTGAAGGGCCAAGGCTGGCACCCTGGGGAGGGTTGGGGGCGGCAAGCTGGCTCGGGCACGCAGCGGAGAGTCCGGCCCACGCGCCTAACGGGCTGCACGCCCGCGAGCCAAACCTCGTGCTCGGGGGATGTCTGCAAGGAGTCGCCACCTCTGGAGAAGTTCCGGAAGTCTACGGAGAGCCAGCAGCTTCTAACGTGGTGAGCGATCCACTATCGATCCCAGTATAGGGAGGCGGGCCGGGAGCTAGCAAGGAAATATCGCGAGAGTAGCCGAGTGCTGCCGCGCCTCCAATCAGAAGTGCTGAAAGGCCGTGATGTCATCAGAGAGGGCGTCTGCCGGTGGTTTTGGATAGACCGCGACTCACAGTCGTTGCTGGGGTCTGTGCACGCCTCGCATTCTTCTGCCTGATGGGGCTGCAACCTCCACACCTCTGCGTGTCAGGCCAACATTTCTGTCTTAACCCAGACTTTCTACACTCACTGTGCCCAGCGCAGAGACAGGCAAAAACCACCCGCGGGATGGTTGGGTCCCAGAGTGAACTGAAGTCCCAGGCGAGGACTTAACTCCACGGTCCGAGCCTTGAAAGCTGCCCTAAAAGGGTGTGTCTTTTAACAACCCGCAAACTGCCATGCGTTCCAGTCCTTTAAAAATGAGTAAGAGGAGCCGGGCGTGGTGGCGCACGCCTTTAATCCCAGCACTCGGGAGGCAGAGGCAGGCGGATCGATGTGAGTTCGAGGCCAGCCTGGTCTACAAAGTGAGTCCAGGATGGCCAAGACTACACAGAGAAACCCTGTCTCGGAAAACCAAAAAAAAAAAAAAGAGTAAGAGGGCTAGAGAGATGGCTCAGCGGTTAAGAGCACTGACTGCTCTTCCAGAGGTCCTGGGTTCAATTTCCAGCGCCCACACATGGCGGCTCACAACTGTCTGTAACTCCAGCTCCAGGGGATCCAACTCTCACAAATGCAAGCAAAACACCAATGTACATAAAAATAAAGATAAATAAACAACTTTTTTTTTTTTTAAATGAGTAAGAACTGGAGACCTATTACCTCAGTAGGAGCTGGGGCAAGGAACAAGATTAGAGAACAGATAGATGCTAAAAAGCCCAGGATGCTAGCCTGGCCCCTGAGATGCATAGTTGGGGAAAATAATGAAAATTAAGTTCATCAGGTGTATGGCTTTTAGCCTTTAATTCTTTTATCAATTTTCTATTACTGTGCTTTGTATTTCCTTGTGGTTTTGCCACATGTATCAATAAACAATAGCTTGTTTGATTTTGTGTGTATTAGCCACCGATTTGCATCTTTTGTTCTTCAGGTCACCCACCTAAAACTGGGTGATAATTTTTTGATTCATTGTTAACATAATATACCATTCTCTAACGTGCTACATTTGTGATTCATGCAAATGTATCTGGACATTTGCTCTAAAGGCATCCAGAGCAGATGGGGCGGGGCTGGGAGGGCGGAGGTGGTGACAGAACACAGACTGGGCATAGTCAAGGATAGGGAAGCAGGATATCGAGAAAGAAACAAAACAAAACAAAACATGTAGGTTATAAGGAGGATGAGTAGCAGGGAATCCTATGAGCTGAAGCAGCCTGGGAGTTTAGGGTGGAGGAGGAAGTGAAAAAGGCCAGAACGCCAGCTTTGGGCTCCAAGATGCCTAACAAGTACATGCCAATAGGGACCAGAGGAGTTTGGAAGCTAGCTTTAGCTTTGGTGTGCACCATCAGTAGGGAGCCGGATACCTCATTTGCCAAAGGCAGGGGAAATAGGGAAACAACTCTTCCTGGTAGACAGAAACCATTTCACAAGTTCCAGAGGAATGCTGAAAATGTTGGTCAATCCTATAGTCCAGCATGAGCTGAGCCGAGACAGTCATTTTATACCAAGTCAGTGGCTGCCCTTTGGAGTGCCAGGGTTTTCCTAACAGTAGCATATTACTGATATGGTCTAGGGTTCTGGGTAGGCTAATTTCCTCTGGCAGTTAAAGAATTAGATATGTGCTGGGCGTGGTGGCGCACGCCTTTAATCCCAGCACTTGGGAGGCAGAGGCAGGTGGATCACCGTGAGTTCGAGGCCAGCCTGGTCTACAAAGAGAGTCCAAGACAGCCATGGCTACACAGAGAAACCCTGTCTCAGAAAAAGAAAGAAAGAAACAAACAAAGAGAAAAAAAGAAAAGAAAAGAAAAATGTGGAAGGAATGTGACAGGGCTCCAGGTGAACGTAGTCTTGGTGGGCAGTGCCCCATTGATAGCCCACTGAGAGAAGCGTCTGTCATAGATGGAAAGGAACCATTTGGGCCCAGGGACTAAGGGCAGGACCAGGGACACCAGCCGGGCTACTGTATTGCAAATCAACCATCTACCATTGATGGGAGGAGGGAACCGGAGGAGAAACCAGCGGTGCCTGGAGAGGCAGCAGAGAGACAGGGATGGACCTCTAGGGTGGGAATTGCTTTTATGGGGAGAGGATCCACATGCAGGCCCAGAGACACATAGAGATTCGTCCCGTGGAACTGAGACCCGGAAGGTTTAATTCTTGTTCTCTTTAACCTCCTTTCCCTCTGGTTTAGGGTAGTCTGGTTGTAAAGAAGAGATCTTTCTTTAATAAATTCATAATAGAATCGAATTGTTAAGGAACCAGAGCCAACGATTAAAAAGCAGTAAAAATCTGGATCAAAACAGGCAGCAGCAGCAGAGAAATATCAAACACAACAGACAGAATGAACAGTTGAAGAAAATCCCTACTACCTGACCAATAAATAAATGAATATGGGAATTCCTGGGGGCGTTGGATACTGCTGCGCATGGATCATAAGAGTTGTTGAGACACTCAAGCCCCTCTGTACCAGCGCATGGAGGGCCCACCCTTTGGAATGGACGGTGACTGAGCAGAGGACCTCCAAAGCCTTGAAAAAGGCTCCGGTGTCTGGCCCTCCCAAGCATTACTAAGCCATTCTACCTGTGCTTTTGAGGCCAGAGACATTGCCTCGGGGGTCCTCATCCAAATCCTGAAAAAGATTGGTGGCATATCTGCCCAAGAAACTGGACAGAGCTGGATGGTCATCATTTACCGCCTTGCTGGTAAAAGAAGCTGACAGATTAACTTTAGCACACAAACTGTTCCTGACAGCCCCACACTCTGTTGAGACCCTCTTGAGGGGAGCACCTGAGAGATGGATGTCTCAGGTCGCCTGGGTGACCCAAAGCCAAGCTCTGCTTCTGGATCAACCTCACATTTGGTTTCACAAGACATCAGCCCTCAACCCTGCCAATCTCCTACCAGACAATGATTCCTTGGGTCCCCTACATGACTGTCTTGAGGTAACTAACCTGATCCAGTCTGTCAGGCCTGATGCAATTGGCATACCCTTGATATCGTCAGATAAGGTATTTCTTTGGTTTCAGACCTCTCTCAGTCCCTACCTACTACAGGGCGTGGCTGGCACACAAGGCTCTAGGTCCTGCCTACCTCCTCCCCACTTTTATTCCTCTTCCCTCCTATCCATGCATGGTCTTGGAGGGTGGCAGAAGTGGTGGTTCCTGGCATGCAGCATGGCAGGGTGGCAGCGTCTTTGTTTTTGTTTTTAATTTTTATTTATTTATTTATTTACTTACTTACTTATTTTGTTATTTTAAGATAAGGTTTCTCTGTGTAACAGCCCTGGCTGTCTGGACTCCCTTTTCATAGACCATGCTAGCCTCAAACTCACAGAGATCCTCCTGCCTCTGCCTCCCAAGTGCTGTAGCACTAGCACAGCAGTTTAAAATCTCCCACCACAGCAGTGGCTGGTTGCCTTGTTAATACTGGGAGGATTACCACCATCTTGACTAAGGGTGTAATACGGAGATCATCCAGAGTAATACTGAGATCACTCAGATCACGAGACCCCCAAAATGACCACCAGGACTCGATACCGATGCAACATACACAGGGTCCTGAAGGAGAGATAAACCTGTTTTTGTTATGATCCCAAGTGTGGGATTGGAACAGTCTTGTGAGAACAGGTGAGGTTAATCCACTAGAAGACAAACCACCTCATGCAGGAGCTTGATTGTTGCCAGCTGAAAAGATCCAAGAACAGACTCTGGGAGGAGATATGTAAATGAGCCCAGAACTGGAGGCGGGGCCTCTGGAGACTTGGGATAGTTTTGGCTCCACTTCAAGACGCTCCTAGAGAGAACCGCTAGAGAGAAGGCTTCGGTGCTCCGACTCCTGCTGTGGTTCCAAGTTCTGGTTACTCCAGGTTCCAGCAGAAGAAATCCTGCTGATTGTGCCAAGAGAATCGTTCCTCGGAACTGATATCCTTATGGTTTTGTTATTCTTTAATCCTCTTTTCCTATTTAGCTTAGATGGACTATAAGGATGTACGCTCGGTTAATAAGTTTGTAATAAAACAAACTGGTTTAAAAAAACCTAACCTACAGGGTCCTGTATTTTGGGCTTGAGCTTCGGATCACAATCCTTCCTGATGCAGCAGCACAGAGGAGTGACCCAGAGCTTCAAGAGCAATGGGCTTATAAGGGGGAAACTACAATTGGGGCATGAGGTCACAGGGAAGTAAGGAAAAAACTGTAAGCAGGGACTGTGGGTCACAGGAATGTCGAGACCAAGCATCTTGAACAGCGGGCAAATTTAAAATGATAGTAGGCTGTGAGCAATGGCTCTGTCACCTGGGAAGCACAGCTGAGACAGGGCTCAGGGACAGCAGCAGTGGTGGCAGTGGCAGCACCACCTTGGTGGAAAAACAGGGCTCGCTGGATCTAGGCTGGTGGCACAGAGCCAGGAAGGGCCCAGCAGGATCAGACCTCTGGGCCTCTCTTGGAATCAAAATAGACTATCTGAGGTTATAGGCGTGCATTCTGGGGGACTTGGGGTCCAATCAGAGGAAAGATGTACGCTGTAACCCCAGAAGGCCAGGGCCGATGGAGGAGATGGGCGGGGGTGGCGGTTGAGATCCATAGGTACATTACCAAGAATCCAACATTGGTCGGGGGACGTCAGCCATGGGGACAGCAGTGGAGAGATACCTGATTTTCCAGTCCCGGGAGAAAGCAAAGTAGCTGAATTTTTGGGTAGAATGGGGTCCCAGCTGGTTGTATAGAGCAGAAAAAGTCGGAGAGTAGATGGGAAGGTCCTATGAAGTTTGTACCCAGTTTCAGCACCAATGTTATATATAAAAATTAAAGATTAAGGCAGATGTTAGGATATAAGGCAGATATTGTGTAATACAGAGTTTATTAAATGAGCATGGGGGGAGAAGGAAAGGCAGCAGGGGTACCCTACAGAGAGAGAGAGAAAGTAGAGATAGAGAGTAAGGGGGGGGGGGAGAGTGCCAAGTGGAGGGCCTGTCTTTTATATGGCCCTGGGCAGGGCCACGCCCCTGTAAGCAATGACATCACAGGTAGGCAGACTGAAGCAGAATCCTAACAGTGTGGTCATTTCCGGAACACAGGAAGAAGTAAAGTCACCTGCAGGGCAAGTTCTCACAGAACATTCACACACCATGGCATTAGTTGCAGAGTATACATTACATATAGAATATGGCATTAGTTTTGCCCCTGCAAGGGCAGTCACATGTATGGCAACCATCTTTATTGTGGGAGAGTCCTGGCTTTGCTGCCATCTTTATTGAGGGCTATCAGGTGTGTTTGGTACCTTGCTGACTGTCAAATATAACTTTTGTCTTTTAAGTTTTGGCTGTGTGGATACAGTGGATACAGTGGGACATACAGAAAAATACAATGGTCTGTAATGATGCAATCCGATAGGATCAGCAGGGTTTCCAGTCTGTGAATTGTGTCTATGATCGAAAGTTTTGCTTTGATAATAGTGTGATCAAATCCTTTAATGTGTTCATATATTTAAAGTCATGCTAAGTATTCCTATTTTATGTTTACAGTTTAGAACAGATAACTATAAACACACAAGGATTGTTTAACTCAGAATGTTTGATAGATGCTGGCCCTCAAGCCTGTCAGACCTGTTGAATATGGCATTTAAATGTTTAATGAAAACGCTTACTATGACAGATACCCCAACTTCTGGCAGTGGCTCCAAGGCCTCCAAGAAAATACTGGCACATTGACAAATGACTCCACCTGGATCATGGAACACTAAACACTGGGCATGACTGCCCCGATGCCTCATCTACTGTTAAGGCCTGGTCTGCACTGTGGACAAACAGGACACCCAGGGAGTTGCCTGCTTCATTTTTGCCTAGATAAAATAAGGTTGCTCAGTCTCCCAAGTTCCTCCTCAACAGAAAGGTCTTCCAGCCAGAAACTGATGCTGTGTAAGGACTTGTGCCCACAACGAAGTGGTCCGCACTACAGGAGTCTACTGGGAAGTCCACCTGGGTAATGGCTCCAGAAGGTCCACTAGAATCCACTTGAATCCATAGGTAAAATAGACTCCAGAGATGTACTGTTAGCCAACAACTTGTTTGAGTGAGGGTGTGATTTCTTCCCCTTTCCCTGGTCCTGGGACCCAGCTCCCTCCACTACCAAAACCACAGGCCTAAAAGCCTCAAATGTATATTCTGCCCCTGTTATGCCAACATTCCTAGATTCCCAAAGACCACCAGCAGTCGGAAGCCATATGCAAAAGCAAGGAGCCTTTATTGAAACTCAAGTCCAAGGACCCTGAAACCTCACAGAAGCAGCAGATCAGCAGCAAGAGCCCCGACTCATCATCAGGCAGGGTTTTTATTGTGGTTACAACGAAGAATTGGAGTTTCCAGTTTGGCAGTTACAGGATCGGTTGATATTTAGCAAGGTTAGATAGGTGCTAAGAGATTGGTTAAGCCTGACTGTGAAATACTTAAACAATCTATAACATCTGGAGACATTAGGTACTTCCCTCTGTCCCCTGATTGGCTCAGGCCTAGGGTGGTTCTTTTCCTGGAACAGTTTGTGACTTTTTTCCAGCAACAGAGGTGAACTTAGGGACAGGCTTAAGATGGTGCCTGCTGACAAGGCTAAGGCTCTTCATTCCCCCCCCCCCCCCGTCTTATGTACCTAAATCAAATCTTTGATTTTATGACTTCTGTCCAGAATAAAAGGGGTTGCTTTGTGCCCTCAAAACCATAAGTTTGGCAGCATTAATGGAGTCTTACACAAACATGAAATAAAGTATCGAGTAAGAGGACAACACATTACTAGGAGAAACAGAACTAAGGGTCTATTTTCTTGTAGCCATTTGTCCCTTATGCCAGAGAGTCGCCCTTGACTTAGCATTTCAGCCAATGAAGTGGGACAATGGGCGAGGTCATTCTCTTCTGTAACTTCTACCTGCTGACATTAGGGGCGCTGTTATTGGGACCTAGGAAGGCTAAAAAGCTTGTCAAAGGCTAGGTAATAGAGTGCTTATCAAAAGCATCTGTTTAGCCGATCCAGTTGAAGAGAAGGGAAGCAGTCATATCTTCAGGACTGGTTTACATCAGCTTCTAGAAGGTCCAGATCTTGGCAGATTACAATCCACAGGTGATCCCTAGATGGAGTCCATTAGCCAAGTAAAAATCTGCTGAGACAAATACAGACTAGGGACAGAAGTTAAAATTGTGTCTTTAAGACAGCTGAAATTGGCTTATGCCTTTGAGACCGATTAAAAGTCTGAACATTCTTTTTTCAGTCTAGAAGGCTTGATGTACAGATTGAACAGGCACATTTGTAGCACGAAGAGAACTCTAAGTCTATATTCTTAAGACAACCAATGGGAAATTAAAATCTTGAGCTTGTGACTGATTAATAACCAGTGCTCCACCAATTTATCAGAACTCTATTGATCTTATTTTTTATGTATTTTAAATCACTCTTATAGCTCTATAACTTGTGAGGGCATGAGTCTCCCACAACCAAAATGGCTGCTATTCATGTGACTGCCTTTAGCTAAGATGGCGGTGAAGCTATGGCTCCACCCTTTTTATCCCAGAATCAACATGGTGGCCAACCACCATGTTAAAGGCCATAGTGGGCAATTTAAAAACATAGCCATATGCAGAAAATAAGGCCAAACATTCCTTTTGTTTTATTTTGTTTGTTTGTTTGTTTTTTGAGACAGGATCTCCCTGTGTAGTCTTGGCTGTCCTGGACTCGCTTTGTAGACCAGGCTGGCCTTGAACTCACAGCGATCCACCTGCCTCTGCCTCCCAAGTGCTGAGACTAAACGTGTGTGCCACTATACCCAGCTGGCCAAACATATTCCTAAGGCAGTGATTTTTTTTAACTTTTTTGAGAGTGAAGGTAGGACATAATAACCATAATTTTTTAGAAATCAAAACCCAAAATTTAGCAGTGTAAACAATTGAATGTCTCTAAAATTAATATATTTCAACTTAAAAATATATATACATATATGTATCTTTAATATCTCACTAAGGAAACATTATTTTAAATTCTATCTTTTATAAGTCTAGTTTTTAATGCAGGGCAAGAATTACATAAAAATCTTATTTTAGCACTTGGGAGGCAGAGGAAGGTGAATCACTGTGAGTTCGAGGCCAGCCTAGTCTACAAAGCAAGACCAGGATAGCCAAGGGTACATAGAGAAACCCTGTCTTGAAAAACTGAAAAAAAAAAAAAAATCTTAATTTAAAAATGCCTTTGGAAACCTGTTTCCTTAGTTGGCTCATGCCACTTCCTATTTAGGATGGCTCCAACCCTAAATTACTAGCTTAAGTTAGCTTTTTGTTACAGATTTTTAACTATCTCCAATAACCAGTAATTTATAGCCAAGATGTATAGAACACAATAAAGTCATATTTTTAAAACAAGTCAAAAATCAAACATATAGTGGCCACATACATTAATACATTTAATACAGACAGACAAAACATTTATTACTTTCTCTAGCTGTAATTTCAAGGGAAAAGTACCTTGTCATCTGTTAACTCCAGACAGGGGCTTGTTTTTAACCGAAGCCAGTGGCCTGAAGTTGGCGACCAGTGTCATCCTATGCATCTGCCCACACTGCACCCAGGTGCAATCTGTGAAAAGCTTCCATCAAGGCCTTGCAAAGGCCCAGGGACCTGTGGCTCCTGTGCCTTCCTGATGGCTGTTTAGCAGCGGTAGCAGGACATTTTAAAAGACAAGGACGGAATAGGTGGGCACCAGCAGTCCTGCTTCTGTCCGGCTCCTACTGCTGTGCACTCAAGCCATAAAGCATCAGATCGTGAGTTTGAATAAAGGCTCCTTGCTTTTGCATATGGCTTCCAACTCCTGGTGGTCTTTGGGGATCTAGCAATCTGGTCATGACATTTGGGGGCCCGTATGGGATCTCCAAGACCCTCCCACCCAGAGACCCCAGAATTGTGGAACCATGTCTCTGTGTCCTGTCCATCTCTATGTCATATCCCTGTATGTCCAGTCAGTCTGAGTCTGAACTGTTTAAGCTGAGTTCTGAAGGCCCAGGGGATCCACGCAGATGCTGTACCGGAGCCCCTGACGGGTGGGTTGAGAGAAATCACCAACCCAGCCTGTTTCTGGTTTTCTGACTTAGGCAGAGCCGGGTTACGGGACAGGCTTGGTATCTGGCAGAAAGTGATGGAACCTGCTTAAGGGACAGGGTGTCATTCCAACTTAGACAGAGCCTGATTAAGGAACAGGCCACTTCTGGTGGTGGAATGTGATGGAGCCTGCTGGCTTGAGAAACAGTCTGCCATTCTGAGTTTTGGGTTTTTTAAAAGTGCCATACTGGTGCATTTTTGTTTGTGTGGTCCTTTTGTGTTTCTGTTTGCCTGTTAACTGTCTCAATTCTATAAATGAGCCAGGCCCCAGATGCAATGCCGGCCAATGCTCCGCACTCTTTGCCCCGCCCCCCCCACCTGATCTCTCGGTGGCGGCTAAAGCCTGGCTCCTCCCACTTCCTACTTGAACACTAGGCTGCTGCTGAGCTCTGGGGGACTCCACCACTCTAGTGGAGGATTTTTAAATCCTTGCTGGTATGAGAAACAGGAGCACCCAGACAGCAGCAGCACTCCCTGAACCCCACCTTGAACCTCACAGAAGCAGCGGGTCAGTAGTGAGAACCCTAAATCTTCATTAGGCAGGGTTTGTTTGTTTGCTTTTGTTTTGTTTGTTTTGTTTTCCTGAGACAGGGTTTCTCTGTGTAGCCTTGGCTGTCCTGGACTCACTGTGTAGACCAGGCTGGCCTCGAAATCACAGCGATCCGCCAGCCTCTGCCTCCCAAGTGCTGGGATTAAAGGCGTGTGCCACCACCACCGGCCTCATTCCGATGTTTCAATCAGTCCTGCTCACAGATGGGAGCAATAACATCCAAGATGGGAGCAGGTATGCAGGGGCACCAGGGTGACCCAAGATAGGACGGACTATCCGGGCACAAACTTTAAGCAGAAGAACCTCATCTCAAGGAGCTGAACGTTAGCTTTGAATCCAGCACTCTGCTGGGAAAGACAAGGCTATGACCATATGCACTGTCAGCAGATACGCTTTAGCTGTGGCCCATGTCCCTGGGGCTCTATACAGGAAAAAAGGACGGCTAATCTCAGCAGGAAATACATCATAAATAGAAAAGAAACCTTAGACCTATTGGAAGCTATCTGGTTACCCAAGAGAGTGGGCACTGTCCATGGTAAAGGACACCAAAATAAATACATAAATAAATAAATAATTAAAAAAAAAAAAAAAAAGAGGGATTCCCCAGAAGCCAGAGGCAATGGAGTGGTTGACTTGGCTACTCCAAGAAGTGTCCCTAAAGGCAGGAGGGGACACCCCAAGTCTTGATAGCCTCCCTGAGTTCCACTTATTGAACCACCTGAAATGGGCTAAGCAGGAGCTGGCCCAATAGCACAAACAAGCATGGTGGATGCTGCAGGGCACAGTCTGTACGCCACGCCGCCTACCTAGAGACCAGGTATTATGTCCCAAATTTGGAAAGCCGCCTGACTGAAGACACCACTTTTGGATGTGCCACCTTTGCTCAGGTAAACCCTGGATGAGGAAGGGAGATCCTACGAGTCATCCAGGCTTGAGGACATGGGCCTGGGGAGCCTTGGTGGTTGCACTCTACTGAAATCAGGCCTCCTGGTTTTGGCTATAAATATTTGCTGCTGTTTGTAGATACATTCTCAGGATGGGTGGAGGCCTACCCTACCCAAACAGAGACTGTTTGAACAGTTCACTAAAAAACGTCTTCAACAATAATTACTGGGTTTCTACTGCCCCTAGCATTGAGGTCTGACAATGGCACGGCATTCTCAGCCAAAGCATCTCAAAATCATAGAAAGGTATTAAATATTAATTGGAAATTGTATTGTGTGTATAGGCCACAGAGCTCATGTCAGGTAGAAGGGCTGAATACAACTCTTAAGGAGACTGACCAAATTGGTCCTAGAAAAGTGACAAAAAATTGGGCTGCCTTCTTCCCTTTGCCCTGCACAGGGCCTGATGTGCTCCCTGCTGGGAGAGGCTTACTCCTTTTGGAGGTGTGTTTGGGAGACACCTCCCATCCTCTCCAAACTCTAAGATACTGCCCAGACAGAAATGTCTACTCACATCTCAAGTGCCTGAAGGCTTTGCAGGAAGCTTGCCAGGCCACGACCAGACCGTGAAGGGAATCCTGTCATCTCCCACCTCCGAATCCACCCACCAGTTCTAGCCGGGATGCTTGGTTTGGATAAAGAGGATCCCTGACTGAATCTTGGAGCCTGTCTAGAAGGACCCTACCCAACCACCCTAACTGCTGTCAAAGCAGCTCGTGTCATCTCTTGAAAAAAAAAAAAGTCACTGAGGCACCATCACTTGGACCTCAAACCTCTTCATCTTCAAAACTGACGAGTGTTTACTAACCCAGAACACACAATCCCCACCAGCCTCAAACCTGAATGTGGGAACTCAAAACACTGAGAATGGAAATCTTATCTTTTGGGTAGACTTCTGCTGTCTTATGTCCCTTCCAGGTCTAGGCGACAGGTCTAGTGACAGGGAGTCAGTAAATCAGGTTATAAAGAAGACCAACTAGAAAAATGCCTTCAGGGATTCCAGTTTTTTTAATGCCTGCTTTGCCAAGGATGAGGCACCCATATCATGACCTCAAGATTACCTGGCTTGCTTGTGCTAACCATTTGACTAAATATGCCTCCAACTCACTGTAAAGCCATACCTACACTCCATGTATCTGCTATCCTCAATGTATTTACCTATAATAGAGAAGAAATGAGAGCACAAGCTCATATGGGGAAGTGGGGGCCACCAGAGATGCCAACCGAACAGACTCAATGTATTGTCTTGTTTTTCGAGACAGGGTTTGTGGGAAGGATTGTAAGCTTTGTCACAGGGGAAAGCTGTTTTGGCGGGCTTTGCCCTTGGACACACCATGGATGCTCCCTGAGATTAACCTTGAGATAGACTGGGTGGAGCCATCCTGGGCCTGGAATTCGGGAAGCAGACCTGGGGACTCCACCTGGACTACTGTGTTTCTAATCAACCCTCAATGGGAGAGGGAGACCGCCTCTTGCACGTGACTGACTGACAGGCAGCCAGGATGAGAGGAGGCAGCAGGTACAGACCGAGCTCGAGGGAGTGCACGTGGATCAGAAGAAGGATCAGCGAACAGGCCAGACCAGCACACAGACCAGAGACACCTAGGAACACATCCTGTGGAACAGATACCGGAAGGTTCACTCTTTTTTTCCCTTTAACCTTTTTTTCCTTCTTGTGTAAGCTAGCTGGGTTGTATAATAAAGTTTAATTGTTAAGAAACAGCCAACAGGGTTTCTCTATGTAGCCTTGGCTGTCCTGAACTCACTTTGTAGACCAGGCTGGCCTTGAACTCACAGCTGTCTGCCTGCCTCTGCCTCCCTGAGTGCTAGGAGGCCTTAACTCAATGTTAACAAAAAGTCAAATGGGTCCCAATTCTGGTCCTGGTCCTAGAAGGGGGAGGAAGAACCAGGACAATTGCCATAGGCCACCCTAGCCTCAGGTTCCAGAGAGATCATTTGGGGAATTCCTTTCCAGGCTGAAGAGTCAAGTTGATTCTGTCATAGAGGTAGTCCTACAGAACTGAAGGAGGCTGGGCCCCCTTTTATGAAATAGGACTTTGTATGGCCTTAGGAGAAACTTGATGTTTTTATGCCAACCAATTGGCTAATCAGAGAAAACCTTGCCATGGTCAGAGAAAGACTCAGGGAAAAAAAAGGAGACATAGATGAGGTAACTGGTATCAGTCTCTGTTTATCTGGCCCCCATGACTGACCACCTTACTATCAGCATTAGTCAGGCCATTGATTCTGACCAGGCTAACTATAGGACCCTGCGTCCCCAACAAAGAGTAAGCTCAGTTAAGCTGCAGACCCTTAGGGTTAACCATGCTTCTAGAACATGACAAGTCAAGCATTTGACTGGTACCCAGAGAACAATGGGGAATGTGACAGAAGAAGCCAGTGCAGACGGTCTTCCATCTTGTATTCTTACTAAGGCCATTTCAAGTTTATGCAGAATTTGATCTCCTTGATGGAGAGTCCCATGGAGACTTAGGATAGAGTGTGGACTCTCTCCTAGGAAGCTGAGGTCAAGATACCTTGGCTAATTTAGCTTCTGTAAACCGGCCAGCTTGTGCTGCATCTGCCCAGCGAGGGGCCAGGACGTGTGTTTTGCCTCCAGAAACCCTGTTCTCGAGATAGTTCAGTGTCAAATACCTGAGTGGAGTCCCAACTAGCTAGAAAAAGAATTTGAAGTGAATATAAATGAATCTGAGGGGCTGGAGAGATGGCTCAGTGGTTAAGAGCGCCGCCTGCTCTTCCAAAGATCCTGAGTTCAATTCCCAGCAACCACATGGTGGCTCACAACCATCTATAATGTGATCTGATGCCCTCTTCTGGCCTGCAGGTGTACATGCAGGCAGAACACTGTATACATAATAATAAATAAATCTTTTTAAAAATGTGTCTGAGTGGTCATGTCTGGTGGGCTTCCTGTAACACACATGTGTAACTGAGACAAAAGTTGCTTGAAGCATGAATCAGGAGCACAGAGACTTTGTTTTGTTCATTCTGATGAATAACTTTTATCATTTTACTTTATAGTATTGAAGGTTGAACCTAGGGCCTCCTGGTGCATTCTAAGCAAGCACTCTATCACCGAGCTGCATCCCTAGGCCTTTGAAACAGTGTCTCATAGGATGTCCAGGTAACCAGTGGTCCTGTTGCCTCGGCCTTCCAAACGGCTGCAATTGCAGGTCTGTGCTACCAGTTCTGGCTAACGTGTACTATTTGAAACATTTTTAAAGCTGAATGTGTATACCACAGCACTTAGAATGTGGAAGTAGTAGGACCAGGGGTTCAGGGTCAGAGCCTCAGCTACAAAGAGAGTTCAAGGCTCTTCTGGAGTACGAGAGCCCCTGTGAGGATTAATGCAGATTGCCAACTTGACAGCATCTTGAATCAGCTAAGGGACAAGGGCATCCCTGTAATAAAGGATGGTCTAGATCAGGGTAGCCTCTCAGCAGGATTGTAGGAGCTATTAGATGAACGGAGGGAGAACCTACCTTAATGTGGACAGCACCCTTCTGTGGTCCAGGGTTCTGGACTCAACTGAATAGGGGAAAGGCAGCTGGCTGAGCATTAGCACAGTGGAGTCAATATGACCAGCTTTACCAAACTCCTGCCACTGTGCCTTCCCCACAGTGGTAAACTGTGAGCCAAAATCAAACTTTCACGGCTGTTTTATTATAGCAAGAAGACAAATATCTAACGCAAACTCAACAACAACAAGGAAACCTTTTTAAGGGTGTGATAGTGCACACCTTTAATCCTAACACCTGAGGCAGAGATGGGTGAATCTCTGAGTTCAAGGCCAGCGTGTTCTACAGAGTGAGTTCCAGACAGCCAGGGCTATGTAACAGATTCTGTCTTGTGTGTGTGTGTGTATGCGTGCGTGTGTGTGTGTGTGTGTATGCGTGCGTGTGTGTGTGTGTGTGTGTGTATTTAAGTATGTGTTTAATGTGTATTGCTTCCACCCCACTATAATAAGTGTTTATCTCTCAATGGATCCCCACCATGTTTTCCACACTAAACTGTTCGGAGGTATGAAACAGGCGTTGTGACCCTTCTGCCTGCACAGTGGGAGTTATTGCTGCAGGAAAAATAAACAGAACAGAGCTAAGAATGTAGCAGAGATGTGTTGCTGCTTTGGATAGATTGGGCAAGTAGGAGCCACTGAGCAAAGATTTGCAAGAGATGCAGACACCTGGGGAAAGGAAAGCATCCCATACTAAGAGACTAGCTGTACCAGAGTCCTAGGGCAAGCATTTGCCTCTTGGGAGACCAGCAAGGAAACTGTGCTGCCTGGAGCCAAGAGCACAGAGCTAAGTTCTAGAAAATGAAATTAAAGGCGTTCATATTATATAAAACCTACAGAGCACTGTGAGAACGTTTTTGTTGTTGTTGTTGTTTTTGAGACAGGGTTTCTCTGTGTAGCCTTGGCCATCCTGGACTCACTTTGTAGACCAGGCTAGCCTCGAACTCACAGAGATCCGCTTGCCTCTGCCTCCCGAGTGCTGGGATTAAAGGCGTGTGCCACCACGCCCGGCACACTGTGAGAACTTGGACTTTTTTGTTGTTGTTGTTAAGTGAAATGGGGAGCCATCCTGAGCAGAAAAGTAATGAGGTCTAATTTACATCCCAGATAAATCACTGCAACTAGTTGGTTTGGAAGAGGCCTTAGTGAGTGCAGGAAAACCAGCGGGGAGGTGTTCTATGAGCAGAAGGTTCTAGTCTGTAAACCAGGGAGCAAAGCCTGAGTGGCTCAACCCACTGGACAGGGGAAGAATGGACAGATGCCAGATAAAACTCAGTAGTGCTAACAGGGCATTTCAAAGGATAAGATAGGGATGGGAAGGAAAAAAAAATGAGAGGAAAAAAAAAAGATTCTAAGTTTTCTGGCCTGAGCAATGAAAAAGATGACGGTGCATCTATAAAAAGGCAGGGGTGGGAGTTTGTTTGGAGCAAGTTTGAGCAAGTATAAGAGAAAAGGAACCATCTCAGCGAATGAGATCGGAAATCTGCACATTTGACCAACTGTAGATTAAAAACGTCTTGGAAGCAGGAAGAACAGAGCTACCGTGAACTCGTACACACTTTCTATTGTCCCTTAAACAGGACAGTATGGCAACTGTTTGCATAGCATCTATACTGGACTGGGTAGTATATGTAACCTAGAAGTCAAACCACAAGGAAGTGCGCGCGCGGGCTATCCTGAGATAGAAGCATTCTAGATAGTAGATGGCCGAGTACTGGAAAAGCCTCAGGTTCTGACATTATTTTGCAGGGAGGAGTCCTAAAATGAATGCCCTTATGAAATAGAGGAGCGACTTCTAGAGAAAGTGGGGATAAGGAATAGTTTGGTTTTAAAAGTTGAAAGCATAACACATTTGGAGAAAATATCTTGTTTTGGGAAGGTACCTAGCTCCTTTTACAAGTTATAACTGGTTTAAAGGTTTTTGTTTTTTTGCTTTGGGTTTCCCATCCTCTGCTCTATGTTGATCCTTGTAGCTGTTTTCAAATATGGCCGTTTCTCCCTGTGAGTTTTATACAGTTATATGTTTTCTATGAGCCTAATAAATGAGACTTATTCATTTTTGAAAAAAAAATCAAAACATGTTGGCATGAGTCTGAACCACAAGGGTTTTGTTTTTCTTGCTTTGTTTTTTTGTTTTAAGTGACTGTGAGACCAAAGAGCTGACTCAGTGGGCAGAGGTGCTTGCTGCCAAGTCTAGTGGCCTAATTTCAGTCCCACATGGTAAAAGGACAGAACCAACTCCCAGAATTTGTCCTCTTCTACATATGTTCTTGTGTATGTGTATATATACACAAACAAAATGTAATAAAAAGTTAACTATTTATCATATTTCTAAAAATGTATTCCAGGGGGATTTTAAAGGATTTTAGGAGTATTTATCATATTAAACAAAAATATGTATATGTAGATTGATTTTTTATGATTTTTATCTATCCTACTTCTACTGTGTCATTTAAGTTTGTTTTCATCTAAACTTTAATATATAAAATAATTACTTTGCCAGGCAAGATGGCACATGCTCAGGGGACATAAACAAGAGAATTTCTGCAAGTCTGAGACCAGCCTGGTCTACACAGGAAGTTCTTCTGGGTGACACAGAGCTACATAGCAAGATCCTGTCTCAAGAAAGAGAAGAGGGGGGCTGGGGAGATGGTTCAGTGGTTAAGAGCACCATCTGCTCTTCTGAAAGACCCGGGTTCAATTCCCAGCACCCACATGGCAGCTCACAACTGTCTGTAATTCCAATTCCAAGGGATCTGACACCCCATACCATTTTAGATAAAATAAAAACATTAAAAAAAAAGAAAGAAAGAAAGAAAGAAAGAAAGAAAGAAAGAAAGAAAGAAAGAAGAGAAGGCCTGGGGATCTGGGTTCAGTGTGAAGCATCTGTCCAGTGTGCCTGAGGTCCTGGGCCATCTCTAGAAAATAAATTCCCTTCAGTCAGAGGAAGGAGAGTTTTGTTGTTGTTGTTTTTCAAATAATTAGTAGAATATTTTCAGACATAATTAATTTTTTTCCATTCATAAGGACATTTAAATAATGACATTCAGCCTTAACAGACCACAAGACAAGGCTTTAATGGCCAGCACAATTGCTCGCTCTCTATTTGTAAAGCCAACCTTGAGAACCAGCACAACTGGCCAGCCAGAGCAAGGTTCTCTTACAAATAATTATTTTTCATACAGAAAGCATAAGAAGACCTCCCAGTATTGTAGTCACCATTCCAGGCCCCCAGATTACAACAAACAGTAATGTGCCAATAATGCAACGTAATGTATATTCATGGTCCCTATGGAAGCCTTTTGAATAGTTTTGCATTTAAGATGAAGTCTAAAGTCATAAACTAAAAGCTATGAGTATGCATATTTTGATATTTGCATAAGATGACATTTTTGTTTTTAACATAAATTTATCCTAAAGTCAGTAAAAAAAAAAAAAAAAGTATTTCTGTTATTTATCAGTATATCTGTCTGACTTAAAACACACACTCAAAAAAAAAAAAAACCCATATTCAGTTGTTTTTGTGTAGGTCAGAAATTCAGGAGAAACTTGGCAGGGTACTTTGGGCTAGGACTCTCTCTCTTTTTTTTTCTCTCCCCCGAGACAGGGTCTCTCTATGTAGCCTTAGCTGTCCTGGACTTGCTTTGTAGACCAGGCTGGCCTCGAACTCACAGCGATCTGCCTGCCTCTACCTCCTGAGTGCTGGGATTAAAGGCATGCGCCACCACGCCCAGCTGGACTAGGATTCTCTCATTAGGTTACAGTCAGAATGCTGGCTGGGAGTGCAGGCACCTGAGGGGTTGGGTGGGGCAGATGATCTGCTCTCTGGTTGTTGCTTGTTGCTTATGGAAGACCTCAGTTCTCTTACTACACAAGTCTGTCCCCAGGACACCAAAATTAAAACACAGTGGCTGGCCCTCCTTCTGAATGAGCAAGAGAAATCCTGGCAGATCCTGTGGGCTTAAAAGACAATCCATGTTCTGTATAGGAAGGTCCAAACAAAGGCACAGTAGCAGATGACCAGTATCAGGAGAGAGTAATACAGGAAGCCGGTTACGGCAGTGCTACATCCCTTTGCATATAAAGTACACTAATGTGTATCATTAACTAAGGAATGCCTGAGATATATTTGCATATAATTTCCAGTGGGATGTGTGCGTGTGTGTGTGTGTAGTGTGTGTGTGTGTGTGTGTGTGTGTGTGTGTGTGTGTGTGTGTGTGTGAGTGTAGGTGAAGGTCAGAGGATACCCTCGAATGTTGTTTACAGGTGTCTTCCAGATTGCATTTGAGACAGGGCCTCATTGATCCGGAACTTGTTCTCTACTTGCCCTTAGGTTCTGTGGGTGAAGGAGTCTTGTTTGTAAAACAAAATCCGAAAATTGATTTTACCGATAAACATTTGAGAGCCAGATATTGGGGTGAGAGCCTGCTAGCTCAAAGAGGCAGAGAAAGCGCCCAGCTGACCTTCCTATTCAACCAACATCCCAGAAGGAAAAAGCTCTTTCTCCACCACACTGTCTTAAGTACTCTTCAACTCAATGTCCTTCCTTCTTGTGTTTGCTTATGTTCACTTCCTGTTGACTGGTGCCTTGCTCTGCCTCTTGACCTTTAGCTCTGGCTCACAGAAAGCTCTTGAGTTAAAGGTGTGTCTTATGACAGAGCCACACCACAGCAAGAAACAAGTTTTTCCAGTTCTCCATCTTGAGGTTCACAATGGGATCAAATATCCTACAACAAAGGAGGTATAGGGCTTAGGCCTGAGGCATCCTTGGAGAGTTCATAGATTGAACAGGAGGAGGCAGAGGGCAATGGGGGTTTTAGCCATCCAGCAGACACTCAGTGAACCTGTGCTGAGGGAGATGTGGCTGCTGGTGGGACTGGGCGAGATCACAGTGGGGACTACAGAGGTGCTGTGGGTGCAGGTCAGCAGAGTCCAGGGACCCTCCCATCGCGACTTCTCGTCTCACCCCCTGCCATGCCAAGTTTTTAAAATATGGATTCTAGGGATCTGAACGCAGGCCCTCATGTTTGCAAGGCAAGAACTTTATTGGCTGGGCTATCGCCAGAGCCCTCCTAATGATTCTTAAGGCACTTAGGTTTTCATACAATTCTTGTATGAAATATTTCATACAGATAAGACATATTTTTTATATAGGTAAATAAAGGGAAATATATTTGCCTTTAATGACAAACAAAATTTGGACACAAAAATAGGTTGTTTGTGAGTAGGGAATATTTCACATGTTCATCAGAGCTTCTCAACAGTCCTCATCCCTTCCCTGTAGGACATGGCCATAGTCTGTGTGACAGAACCTCTCTTCCTTCTCCATACACTAGTCTTTAACGTGAAAGACCTTCTCAACATTGCTGAAGGCACTGCTATAAACCTTCTCATGCTTGAGGACAGGGCTCAACATCACTTCTTAAATTAAATCTGAGAAATCCCTCTCCTTTTGTTTTTCTTGTGTCATTCCTTCTGAGTACTGTCACTTTGTTAATGTATAGCACTTAGTTCTGCACGTTCATTAGGCCTCCTTCTAAGTTGGAATTTTCCCAATAAAGAGACTGTCCTTAAATCCCTGGTGACTGGGCTGTGCCAACCATAACTAGCTCCGTAAATAATGACTGAGTTAAAGCGAGGCCAGCAAATTCCCTCCAGGAGTGAACAGCAATGCCTTCTTGGCCACTGTGTGGCAGCAAACTACAGAATTATTGTTCTTTTAGTGAGGCAGTCAGCCAGCACACACACTCACATTGAGGACGCTGGTGGTTGTGAGAATTCCTTTCCTGACAAGATGTAAATAACATCTGTTCCCTCCTCATAAGGTCCCAATGACAAAGGAAAGTACCAATCCACCCAAGTTCAGCTTGGGAACCCCCGAGTTTGCTAGACTTAGAAGAAGTACAGAGTGCTGGGTGGTTTTTGCCAACTTGACACAGGCCTAAGACACATCTGGGAAGAGGGAATCTTGCGAGAATGCCCTCCATAAGATTGGCCTGTAGGAAAGCCTGTAAGGCATTTTCTTCATTGATGACTGATGTGAGAGGTACCATCCCTGGGCAGGTGGTCTTGGGTGGTATAAGAAAAGCCAACTGGGGCTGGAGAGATGGCTCAAGCGTTAAGAGCACTGACTGCTCTTCCAGAGGTCCTGAGTTCAAACTACTGGCAACCACATGGTGGCTAACAACCATCTATAATGTGATCTGACGCCCTCTTCTGGCCTGCAGGTGCACATGCAGGCAGAGCACTGTACACAACATAATAAGTCAGTCTTAAAAAAAAAAAAAAGAAAGAAAAGAAAAGAAAAAGAAAAGCCAACCAAGCCATGAGAAGCAAAATGTGTGTTCACATCACAGTCCGTCATTGACAGTTGGGGCAGGAACTGAAGCCAAACCCATGGAGGAATGCAGACTTTCCTTCAGTGATGGGCTGTGATGTGAAAGTATAGTCAAAATTAACCCCTTCTTTCCCAAGTTGTTTTGTTTTGTTTTGTTTTGTTTGGTCATGGTGTTTTATCTCAGCAGTAGAAACCCTGACTACAGTAGCACAGGTGAGGGGTTATTTGCAGAAGTGCAGGTGACTCCAAAGCTGCCATACTGGAAAGTGTTGACTCAGTGTGGTTGACAGCTTTTCCTTGGCTGCGTGGACAGTGCCCTCTTCAGGTGACTTCCCCTAGCCTACATACTGTAGCATCTTCTTCCTACTTTGTTTTGTTTTTTGTTTGTTTGTTTGTTTGTTTCTCTGTGTAGCCTTGCCTGTCCTGGACTCACTTTGTAGACCAGGCTGGCCTTGAACTCACAGCGATCCATCTGCCCTCTGCCTCCCAAGTGCTGGGATTAAAGGTGTGAGCCACCACACCTGGCTTCCTGTAGCATCTTCTAAGTTCTATACAGTTAGGGCAGAATTGCATACACATGGGCAGGAGGACCAATTGGACTCCAAAGTGAAGGGTCAATGGCCCACCCTACCTCCTTCTCCTGTGAGGGAATATCAGCAGTCAATAAGCTAAACTGTGATGGACTCCTCCAATCAGGCACAGCTAATCTGATAAAGATGGTATCTACTTTACTTGGAGGCCCACATCCCACAACACTGGGTTTTAGAAGAGTGAAATTATAGTGTGGCCTCATTGTCAATGTTGTGCAGCTCTGTGTCACTTCAATAAAAAAATTTTTTTTCTAGAGATGTGACACTGTGTAGCCCAGGCTGGCCTAAAACTCTAGGTCCTCCTCCTGCCTCCCACATGTCAAGATTATAGGTAGCTACATATAATCAATGTGAAATACAGATTTCATACCATGAAGTATATAAAACAAATAGTTTCTGTTTGTTTGTTTTGTTTTGTTTTTGAGACAATGTTGCTCTGGAAGAACAGTGCTCTTAACTGCTCAGCCATCTCTCCAGCCCATAATAGGTTTGTTTTTAAGTTCCAGCTAACATAGTTAATTAACACTTTTGATGATTCAAAGCAAAATTCAGTTCATCTCTTAGGACATTTATGGGCAGAGGTAGAAGGCCTGGGTGAATGTGTGTTGTAGACATGAGGCAGCCATGTCAAGGACCATAGCCTCAGAGCCACGGGGAAACAGCAAATCCCCGTCCCCTGATACATACCCAGGATGAGGCTCAAAGGGCTGGCTCAGCCTTCCTTTGATAGCGCGTACCATCCTGAAGACTGCTCCCCTACAGAGCCTGCCTCCACCCAGAACGGCTAACCCTGCCGCCATGTTCAGCTGTATGCAATAACCCCGGGTCCCTGTTCAACTATACATAATAAGCATGCTGCATTTCCTGGGTGCTGAGGTTTCTGCATGAGAAAGCCCAGGTTACCCAATGCTGGGTTTTCCCTGTGTGCCTGTCCTTTCTTCACTCCTCCATCACCGGAGTCAAGCCCATCCCTGGCTGTGCTGGGCACGACAGGCACTCCCAGAAGGAAGTCTACAAAGCAGAGCCATTTTCCCTTGTATTCAAAGTTTGGGTTTTTGTTTTTGTTTTTGTTTTTACAAACAACTCGTCTTCTCTGAGCTGTACTCTAAGTGGCTCCTGACACTGTCCCTATGACAATATTAATTTAACGTTGTTAAATTAATTTTAGAGCTCACACTGACATCTGCCCACTTGGGCTGGATTTGGCTTGGACTGAGTGGGACTCTGTCTGCCAAAGCAAACAGGAATTTGAGCCAGGAGATGCCAGGGAAAGATGGGGCTGGCAAACAGTAACATTCACAGCTGGGCACCACCACCCTTACCCACTTCCAGACATCATCTCAGTCCCCATACAAAACCCTTGAGCCACTTACTGTCCCATTCCGAAAATCAGGAAAGTATTTGTCTAAGCATTAAGAGAAAGGATTGAATAATGAAACATTTTAGCACACTTGTAATCCCAGTGCTGGGGAGGCAGGGGCGTGGATTGCTGGGGCTCGTTGGCCAGAATGCCAGGCCGATAAGAGACGTTGTCTCAAAAAACAAGGTGGATAGTGTCTTGTCATTCTGCGCCCAGCAGCAGCGGGCCTGGGCCCCACATCAGGCTGGTCAGTACAGGTGCTGCTTGCCTCCAGACGGCAACCGGCAACCTTGAGATCAAAGGTCCCAAGGTCCCGTTTCTTGCTCAAGGACAGAGTAAAGTGTTGGGGGGGGGGGGGGGGGGGGGGGGGGGAGGGTTGTGGCCTGGGCACTAAGGGGAGAGTTAGCTCTTTTTAAAATGAGCTCCGCAAGTGTTACAGCTCCTTGTTTGAGCCATTGTGCCAGGCGCAGCAGTGGAAGCAGGCGAATGTCCAAACCCAGCTGGCAGACAGGGTGAGATGCAGGCCCAGTGGTGCTTCACTGGGGGTCAGCACTGAGCTATCAACAGTGGTTGAGCAGGCCTCAGAGGCCGCAAAGGCAGTTATGCCATTGATGTCTGACCATAGTGTTTCCAGCGCCCCGCGCCCCCCTACCCCATCCCCCAAATAAAGAGTCTCAGACAGTCAGGTGGAGGAACGGCAAGCAAAAGAGCATGAGCCCGAACACAAGAGGTGCGCGCGCGCGCACACACACACACACACACACACACACACACACACACACACACACACACACACACACGTCAGCCAGCCTTTATTTATAAACCTTGAACAGTGGGGAAGGGTTTTGAGGGTGAATGTGTCTGATTCGCTAGGGTTAAGGGTGCCAGGATACTTAATCTACGTACAGAGGTACAGCACCTCATTTACTCGCAGTGGCACCGGGCCCTACCAGAAGAAGGAGTAAACAGCACTTAATTATCCTATGAGTGAGGGGGTGACTCCTAGGTACACTAAAGAGCTATTTGCTGGAGGCTAGGATCTCAGCACGGGTTGGGGTACTTCCGGGAATTCCCTGTGCCTGTTAAAGTTCCTTATCAGGAAAGGGTCAGACCTGTACTTTTCTTTTAGGACTATGTGACACTCCTTACAAAATCTGGGGTTCCCAGATCAGGTGGAGTGAGAACCCGGCTGAGAAATGTGAGCAGAGTCCCACAATGCATGAGGGGAAAAAAAAAAGATACCCAAGTGCTTCCACACACACGTGTATGTGCACACAACCACACACACAAAATAAATGTAATGGGCTGGAAAGATGGCTCGGCAGGTAAGGGCTCTTGCTGCCAAGTCTGACAACCTGAGTAAAATCTCCAGGACTCACATAGTGGAAGGAGAGAGCTGACTCCTGAAACACACACACACACACACACACACACACACACACACACACACCACACATACCATACACACAATACACACACAACACACATACACATGCAACACACATATACACACAACACACACACACAACACACACAACACACATACACACAGCACACACAACACACATACACACACAACACACATACACACACAACACACACAACACACATACACACACAACACACACACAATACACACACACACACACACACACACACTCACCCTTCTTTGACACATTGGTGTGAGAAGTAAATAAGACAAGACATGTAAAACACCTGTCATAGCTTCTGAAACACAAGCAGTTTCATTCTCCTTTGACCCTGGACCATAACCTCTCTCAGTAGGCTGTATGGCATGACCCCAAAGGTGATCATATGGCAATCCCAGGACCTATGAATGCCATATCTAATGCTGTTTAAAAAAGCAAAAGCCAGGGCTAGAGAGTTGGCTCAGTGGTTAAGAGCTCTGGTTGTTGCAAAGGATTGGAGTTCCATTTCCAGCACACACATGGAGGGTCATCACCTCAGCCATCACGCATACATGTACTTGCTACACAAACAAACATGCAGGCAAACATTCACACACATAAGATAATAAAAATAAATAAAAAATTAAAAAAACCAAACAAGAAAAGGAACTTCCCAGAATCCTCCAGAAAGCAACCAGCCAGCTCAGATGCTAAGAAGAACTATTCATGCTTCGGCCCATCAGAACAATGAATATATGCTGTTTTAAGGCACTAACCCATATATTCCCTAAATTTAAAGAATTGGGATGAAAGAATAACAGGCTTCTCGCTCCGTTGGCCCCAGTTCTCACAGGCTGTCTACCCTCAGCACATTTCATTGGTTCACATACTCCACGTGGAATGAGACAAACTCGAGCAATACTGTATGGAACTAGATCACTGGCTTTGCTGAGGCTAGCCTCAGGAAGACACCAGCCACCTGCCCACCCACCCTCATGCACCCCTACTCGCCCAGAGCATTCTGAGCTGGGAAGGAGTTCAGCCAAGCACCCATCCTGCCTCAGTACAGACCCACAAGGCTCAGAGACCTGGAATTCTCATCTGGTTGACAGATGAAGACACAGGTTAAATGGAGTAAGTGGCCGGTGTGCAGGATCCTGATGCTCAGACAAGGCCTCTCTCTAGTATATTCCGTAGCCTCTTCTTTTTCTAAATGCAAACAAGGCTATTTGCAGCAGTGACACTTCCCTATGAAGCTGAGCAGTGGCGTAATTACAAGGGCTTGGGAATTAATGGTACTAAATGGGTAATTTGGGTTTCATGTTAAATTGTGGAATAGATGACCCAGGGTCATGAAGTTTCGCTCTCCAAGTGTCACCCCTGCCATCTGGTGGTCAAATAACAATATCACTGCAACAATTGGCCATGGATACAGTCATCAAGTAGGCCATGAGTGACCTTGGGGTCGGGTGAATGAATTGACTGTGAGATCTGACTCATAAGGCCTGAGATGACAAAATAAAATGCTAAATACACAAATAAAGGTCAAATGTGTTCCACAATATTTCAGCTCAGGATGAGATCTGTGGAAGAGCCCCTTCATTCATTTCTTCAACAAATATTTATTAAACACTGTCTTAGTTGGTTTCCCAGGAAACAGACTTCAGGCAGAGACGTGTGTGAGGGAGGGTGGCTGGGGAATACGCCTGAAGACAACCCTTGTAAGGGATTGAGGGAAAAATAACTGGCTGGAAAGAATTGAACTCAGATGACCTTGTAACAGGGGTCTAGGCCAACCCTGCTCCAGAGCCGTGGAGTTGGCTGGACAAGCCGACTGCGCCTTGATATCCTGTATCCAGTAGTCATTAGACTAGCCTTGAGCTATCGCAGACAATATAGCTGCACAAAGGGACCAAGCACCTTGATTTTAAGTGGTGGAGCTGCCCACAGCATCTGCTTATAGGCATCTATGGTCGTTGGAGTCCTAGCTGGCTCTGGAGGTACAGAGTCCCGTGATAGAGCATCTCTACCTCCAAAGGCATCCGGGAGCACAGAGAAAACAAAGAAATGCCTGGGGTTTTAGGAATCAAAACCCAAGCTGCACAGTGGTGGTGCACGCCTTTAATCCCAGCACTTGGAAGGCAGAGGCAGGTGGAGCTCTCTGAGTCCCAGGCCAGCCTGGTCTACAGAGCCAGTTCCAGGGCAGCCAGAGAAACCTTGTCTCGAAAAACCAAAAAGCAACAACTGAAAATGTGTTCTATAAAGACTCAGTGGCAAAGAAAAAAATCTTTGCTTTTATTACGACAGCAGAGCATGTTGAACATATGTGGGGTGAAATGTGAGTTCCTCTCTGCTGATATAAACAGTAAAGAAAAGATCCTTCCAAAAATAGTTCTCGAGATACTTAACCAAAGCAGTGGGAATTGGCTTCCGTGTTCACCTGCAATAGAGCCTGGCTCCTTTTATTCCCTTTTGCTCCACTCAGGCAGAGATGATGGGGCACTGCCTGTATCCTGAAGCTCCAAGTGTTGTGTGCTGTTGTAAAGGAGGGTTGCCTATAGGCAGGTGTCATTCCTGGGGGAAGACTGGTGCCAATAAGTTAACTGTTTTCTCCATATGTAGTGCTCTGATGACACCAGGAAAGCTGGTCCTGGGAGGTCTCCAGTTCCTCTGCGCCTACCCATTTGGTATTCCCTGGCTGGCACATGGTCTCAACCATTCCTTCCTCTGTACCTCTTTCATCTTTCTCTTCTCCCACTGATGTAAACTTTATTTCCTCTCAAAGAAAAGCAACCAGATTCTAGCCTGGTGTCCCCAGTATGACAGTGAGCTCTGTAATTTTGGATATAAGCTTAAATATTTGAAACACACAAAAATATTTCTTTCTTTTTTCTTTTTCTTTTTTTCCCAAGACAGGGTTTCTCTGTGTAGCCTTGACTATCGTGGACTTGCTTTGTAGACCCGGCTGGCCTCGAACTCACAGCAGTCCACCTGCCTCTGCCTCCCGAGTGCTGGGATTAAAGGCGTGCACCACCACCGCCTGACATGCACAAAAATGTTTCTAGAAGACACTTTTCAGGAAAACCATTTGGAACTTAAGAAGGTACCCCAGAATGCATTTGTTAGGGCTGGTTGTGGCCCATGCCTTTTATCCCAGCACTCAGGAAACAGAGGTAACTAGATCTCTGTGAGTTCCAGGCCAGCCTTGTCTAAGTAGCAAGTTTTAAGCCAGCCAACATATGTAGTAAGACTCTATCTCAAGAAACTGGGGGGGAGGGGCATTTCTTCTCCCCTAGCACATCTGCTCACTTCATTCTCTGAGGTAGGAGAGCGACTGCCCTGGGGTCTTGACATGGCAGAAGGAACTGATGACCTCTGAAGTTCCTGTCTTCAGAGCTTCCTGTCTGAGGACCTCTCTCTTTTGCTTTTCCCTGATCAGTGTTTCCTCCTGAATTCTCTGTACTAACCTGAGCCATAAGGAAGAGAAAATTCTGGAAGACCTTCTTTCTCTACCCCCTTCTGGCTGATGAATCATCGAGTTTAGTCAGCGCCACATTTGCCATTGCTGCCTAATTTGTGACACTGCAAATCCCCTCCCCTTTTGGGGCTTCCCAGCCTCAGGACTTTAGACAATTTTTTCTTCTCTTTTATTGAAAATATATTTTTTTCATACAATATATTCTAATTATGGCTTTCCCTCCCTCTCCTCCTCCCAGTTCCTCACCACCTCCTTCCCATCTGGAGCCACTTTCTGTCTCTCCTTTAAAAAAGAAACAAACATCTAAGTAAAAATAATAAAAGAAGTTAAAAACAAATCAGAATATGACAAAACAACCAAACAAGAAAAAAGAGCCAAAGAAAAAACACAAACAATTGCACATAGATGGAGAGACACACAAGTCTGCACTCTCGGGGGCCCATGATTGCTGCCTGTCAGGATCTCTCGTGGGCACTACAGAATTTTCTGCAGTACTTCTGGCTTCTACCTCCCAGATGCCAATCAGTAGTACCAACCAGTCAGTCAATCACAAAAGAAAGAAAGAAAGAAAGAAAGAAAGAAAGAAAGAAAGAAAGAAAGAAAAGAGAGAAAGAAAGAAATGTCTCAAACACCCATATAAATAAAGTACATAAATAAATAAAATTTAATGGCTGCACTGGGGATGAGGGGGATTACACGGTAAAGCATTTGCCGCACAAACACGAGGACATGAGTTTGGATCCCCAGAACCCCGTTAAAATGAAAAAAAAAAAAAAGTCATACTAGCATTGTCCTGGAAGAGGAGAGATAAGAGCATCTCACAGCCCAGTTACTATTGCCAAGTCAGTGAGTTCCATAGTCAGTGAGAAAATATGTCTGCAACGTTTTAAGGTGGAGAGTGGTCATGGAACACACCTGACATTAGCTTCTGGCTTCTGCTCACACACACACACACACACACACACACACACACACACACACACACACCCGGACAATATACATACATATATTAAAACACCCATACACACACCTCCAATTTGTGCTGTGACAAATCACATTGGAGTCTAAGGCAAAAGGGAAAATGTGTGCCCAGTATACATTGACCAAAATGTCTTCTCATACTTTGAAACAAAAGAGTTCTGGAAAGTTCCATAGTGACAATAAAGAAATTGATTTCACTCTATTCAAAGGGTAAATTTTGAAGGGAGAAACATCCCCGGGCAGTTAAAGAACTCCTAACACAAGATGGAGATGCCAGGGACGGGGGTTGGGGGGGGTGGTGCTCCTCAAAAATGTATTAAGAATTTCAAAACAATGACGACAGTTAAGTAAGCACAGGGCCTTGGATGGGGGGCTCCTGAATGTGGGGGCTCCCGTGGACTATATGAGCTACCCCATCTGTTCACTTGCCTTTATCAAGCTCATAAGTGTGCCTGCTGGGGAGTTCCAGAGCCTCATAGACCTTGGGAACCCCAAGGCTGACACAACTGCCCTCCGTGTGCAATAGCCTGGCCTCCTAAACCAAACAGGCAGTCCTTACTGAAAATGTTGATGCTTTGTTCATCTTGGGAAAGCTCCATCCTTTCTTTTTTTTTTTTTTCCTTTCCTTTCCTTTTCTTTTTTTCTTTCTTTCTTTTTTTTTTTTCTTTTTTTGTTTTTTGAGACAGGGTTTCTCTGTGTAGCCTTGGCGTGTGCCACCATACCCAGCCTCATTTTTATTTTTAAAAACTGCATTAAACTATGACTTATCTTGACTATGGAAGGTTTTGTTACCCTTTACAATTTTGCCCCTGAGCGGAGCCCTTCACTCGCCTTACCCTAACTGACTCACATACCAGCTTCCTCACTAGTTCGGAGCTGTGTTCCTCAAACTTTGACCCTTGTCAGAAACTACTGGAAGACTTGCTGAATTTGCCTGCTGAGTCTACTCCCAGAGTCTGCTCAGGAGGTCTGGGGCGACGGGACTCGGAAGGTATTTTTGTTGTTGTTTATTTTTGATTTTGTTTTGTTTTGCTGTGGTTCAGGAGGTCAAACCTATCATCTTGTGCACAAAAGAAAAGTGCTGGACCACCAAGCTACATCCCAGTCTGAGAATGTGTGTTTCTGACAAGTGTGTGCGGTATTGTTGCTGGCTCGGGCACACTGAGAACTGCTGCTGTTGGAGGCAGTGGCAGGTGGATCGCTGAGTTCCAGGCCAGCCTGGTCTACAAAGCGAGTCCAGCCAAGGCTACCATAGAGAAACTCAAACAAACAAAAATTAAAATGCTGGGCATGGTGGTGCATGTCTTTAACCCCAGCACTCGGGAGGCAGAGGCAGGAGGATCGCTGTGAGTTGGAGGCCAGCCTGGTCTACAAAGTGAGTCTAGGACAGCCAAGGCTATACAGAGGAACCCTATCTTGAAAAACAAAACAAAACAAACAAAACGTTTTTAATGGAGCCAGGCTTGGTAGCACACACCTTTAATTCCAGCACTGGGGAGGCAGAGGCAGGCAGATTACTGAGTTCAAAGCTAGCCTGGTGCACAGAGAGAGTTTCAGGACTGCCAGAATTACATAGAGAAATCCTATCTTTAAAAAAAAAAATAAATAGGGGGCTGGAAAGACAGCTCAGAGGTTAAGAGCACTGGTTGATCTTCCAAAAGTCCTGAGTTCAATTCCCAGCAACCCCATAGTGGCTCATAACCATCTATAATGAGATCTGGTGCCCTCTTCTGGTATACATGTATGCAAAACACTGTTTATATCTGATAAATAAATTGATTAAAATAAATAAATCAAACAAGCTACAAAAAAAAAAAAACCTCACAGCCTCTCTAATGGACCCACTGGTTCTCCCTGCCTATCCTGGCTATCTTCCCAGCCTTGAGGAATTGTTCTTTAAATGTTTTATTATATATACTAATTGTCTATGAGAATGGAGTTCACTATGGCATTTTTACACATGCGTATAATGCATTTATTTTTATTTTATGTGCATGATTTTTTTTTTTTTTTTTTTTTTTTTTTTTTTTTTTCCTACATGTATGTCTCTGCTCTCCCAGAAGACTCAGGTTAAATTCCTAGCACCCACATCGTAGCTTACAACCATTTGTAAGTCCAGTTCCAGGGAATCAAGCACCTTCTTCCGGCCTCTACTGGCACCGCACACAGTGTGTGGTACACAGACATACATAGAGGCAAAAGACCCATACGCTTAAAATAAGAATAAATAAATAGTTTTAACTTAAGAATATCTAAGTAACATTTAAAAATAATTGAGAGTCTCACTGTGTTGTTGCCCACGCTCATGTCAAACTACTGAGTTCAAGTAATAATCTTGCCTTAACGTCTGCAGTAGCTGCATTGTAAGCATGGGCCATCACTGAGCCACACTCCCAGCCCTACTATAACTTTTCCATAATTTTTGTTATGTTGAAAAGTTTCAATCGGTCAGTTAAATTTGTTACTTTAAAAATCAACCAAAGAAACACTTTTTACTATGAAAGAATAATGCCAAACTTCAAAGCACAGGCTACAATATGAAGTCGCTTAAAGTTGGTTCAGATAGTTGGCTCCTGATGTCATGGAAAAGGGATGGAAAAATGAAAGTCAGAGGACAGAGTGATCTGCAGTCTGTCGTGGAAAATATTAGACATCTTACAGGATGAAGTAAGCTCAAATTCTGGAATAAAAATATTGCCCATCAAACGTAAAGGAAACCACATGGCAGCAGCTTTGGACCCCAATCTCCCTGAAAGTAATATATTCTAGCGTACTTCAATATACTAATTTCTGTCCTACATCTTAGATGCTTTTCCATACTTTAAAAAATGCACATATTCTTGGGGATAGGGAGATAGCTCAGTGGGTAAAATTGCCTGCTGCCCTCCTTCTCCCCTCCCTCCCTCCCTCCCTCCCTCTCTCCCCCCATACCTCTCTTACACACACACACACACACACACATGCACACACCTCTTTCTCACACACACACATGCACATACCTCTTTCTCACACACACCACTTTCTCTGACACACACACACACACACACACACACACACACACAGAGTTACATTCTATTAGAGAAAGAGTGATGATAGACAAATTCCTAAAAAGGAAGTGTAGGGAGGAGAGGACATTCCCTAACCATCCAGGGAACTCAGGGAAAACCTCACTCAGCATGCTACATGCAAAGGAAATGATGGGCTCACTGTAGTTATTAGACAAATAAGATATTGGTAACATTATGAACAATGCTTTTTAAAATTTGCCCCACCATGGACAGGAGAGATGGCTTAGCAGTTAAGGGCACTGGTTGCTCTTCCAAAGGACAAGACTACTTCTCCTCCTCCTCCTCCTCCTCCTCCTCCTCCTCCTCCTCCTCCTCCTTCTTTTCCTTCTCCTCCTCCTCCTCCTTCTTCTTCTTTTTTGGTTTTTCAAGACAGGGTTTCTCTGTGTAGCCTTGCCTGTCCTAGACTCACTTTGTAGACCAGGCTGGCCTCAAACTCATAGCTATCTGCCTGCCTCTGCCTCCTGAATTCAGTCCCCAGCACCCACATGGCAGCTCACAACTTCTTTGTTTATTAGTTTGGTTGGCGTTTTTGTTTGTTTGTTTTTTGGAATTGTTTGTTTTTTTGAGACAGGTTTCTCTGTTTAGCCTTGGCTGTCCTGGACTCACTTTGAAGATGAGGATGGCCTCGAACTCATAGAGATCCACCTGCCTCTGCCTCCCAAGTGCTGGGATTAAAGGCGTGGGCCACCACACCCAGCTGCTCACAACTTTTTGTAACTCCAGCTTTGGGAGTTTCTGTCCGTTGCCCTCTCTGGCTTCCTCAGGCAAGCACTCACATGGTGCACATATATACACTCAGGTACACACACACACACACACACACACACACACACACACACACACACACACTAATGAAATAAGTAGCCATTCTTTAAAAATAGCTCCATCATTGTGGGACAACACTGTGGTAATTACTTCTGCATCATTGTGGTTAAAGACCTGACATAAACAATGGAAGGAATGGAAGATTTATTTGCGCTCACTGTTTCAGGGACCTTAGTCCATCGTGGCTGCCTCCACTGTCTTTGGGCTGGTGATGAGGCACACCATCATCATGGCAGCAGGAGCATGCGGAGGAGCTACTTCACCTCAGGGTGAACAGGACGTAGGAGAGAGAAAAAGGGGGTGAAGGCCATGTATAACCTCCAGTGGCCTCTTTCCTCCGGTGATAGCCCGTTGCCAGGTTACCAGAACCTCCCAAAATAGCAACAGTAGCTGAGGACCAAGCTGTCAACATATGAACCTCAAGGGACAGTTTGTATTTGGACCGTAGCACGTGTCATGGCTGTTCTGGGTGCTAGCACGGAGGGAGTTTGCTAAGCGCTGTTATCTTGGTTGTCTCTTTGGGCCCAGCAAATCATTGCAGGCTACACAAATCGACTTGTCTGTTCTATAAAGCTTCCTGTAATAGTAAAAAAAAAAAAAAAAAAAAAACAAAACTTTGTTTCTAGAGCATTTTAAAATCATGGACTAACACAGATAAAATCTACCATCAGTATAAATTCTATCAGTACAAATATTTGTTGTTAACCAGTACGTCTGAGCAAAGACAATTAATATAGATGTCTGACAGGGGATGTGGCTCACGGCAGAGTGCTTGCCTCGCGTGTATTCCTGGGGTCCAAGCCCCAGTGTCACAGCCAATTTGAGTCAAGTCTGTGACAGCATAGCTGCTTGGTGAATTTTGTTTTGTTTTGTTTTGTTTTTCCCTTTAGTTTGAGTTCTGAGAAAATTAAATCAAGAATGCTTAAGGTAGCCCTTAGAAGGTCTGCAGGGAATGGAGAATTCTCTGACACAGGTTACTTCATGGCAGGGTTCTCCTTTTCCAAAGCAAGGTAACGTGAGTGGCTGTGCTAAGAGCACTCTGCAAAGGTTGGGTGACAATGCTGCGCATTGACGAACAGCTGCTATCCACAGAACAGTCTGGAGAGCTGATCTCCTCTCCAGAGCTATACAGAAGCCAGGGCAATATGTCTGAGCCTGTAGATGTGGGAGCTAAGTCAACTTGTTTTTTAAAAAACACTATCCAGCCTCATGTATTTTGTTGCAGTAAAGAAAAAAGAACAAATATGCCACGTATGTGTTATTACCAATAGTTTTTTAAAAAAGACTTCCTATAAATAAAAAGGAATGTGAGTCCAGAATGCTAGGAGAGGGGCCCGGGATGCAGCCCAGGGATGCGGCCCAGAGATGCGGCCCGGGATGCGGCCCAGGGACGCGGCCCGGGATGCGGCCCAGGGATGCGGCCCAGGGATGCGGCCCAGGGATACGGCCCAGGGATGCGGCCCAGGGATGGGCACCTACCTGGAATGCATGAGGCCCCATGTTTGGACCACAGCACTAAAAAAAAAAAAAAAAAAACAGATTAAAAAAAAGTTCTAGAAAAGTATTTTGGTAGACAGTTAATATACCAGACTTTTATAAGTATGTATCAATTTTTTTTAACTTGAAAAGTGCATAATTCCTGGGGCTGGAGATGACTGAACAGCTAAGAGGACCCAGGTTTGATTCACAGCACCCACATAGCTGCTCACAACTAGCTGTAACTCCAGTAGCAAAAGGTGTGATGACTTCTTCTGCCCTCCTTGGGCATCAGGCATGTACAAGTTTATGGGCATATGTGTGGGTAAGACACTCCAAACCACAATATTTCAAAATTTAAAATTTAAAACCAATACCATTTTAAAAGTATGTACTCATGGTATTATATTTGTAGTAACAAATTTTACCTAAGTACAAATTTTTCTCGAAAGAAAAGAACCCCCATACATGTTTTGAATTTGTTAACTTCTGGAGAATTTTAGACAAATCTAATTCCTTCTTCCTTTTTTCCGCTATTGTGTTTCTTTCTGCTCTGTTTTCCTTTTCTTTCTTGGTTATGTGGGCTATTGTGTGGGCCCAGGGCCTTGTGCTTGCTGAGCCGACACCCCACCTTTGAGCTACACCCTTAGCCATTAGTTGTCATATTTAACAAAAGGAATCAGCTTTCTTTTACTCCAGACACAAAAGAAAATTTAGGGCCTTGAAGATTAGACTCTGCTCAGCTACTTTTCTCCACAATGCTTATGACATATAATTCTAACAAACTGGAGGAGGCAGAAATACCCTACTATTGCAGGTATGAGTAGCTGGGCAAAGATTCTGAATGTATTTACATATTTAGTGAGCCTTGTAGATTTGGCCACAGAAGTACATTAAATGTGCGCTTAGTCTCAGTGCTCTGTGTTTCTTTTGGGGGAACTGTCTATGCATCCAAGCACTACCCAATCGCTGAATCATGCATCTGAACATCACACTTTTAGCAAGATAGATGTAAACCTTTATGATTGCTACACTGTAAAGAGCTCCTGCAATTGGACCATTCATAAGCATGTGCCCTGTATCATTTTGTTTAGCTGAAGACAGTTTTGGGCCGGGCGTGGTGGCACACGCCTTTAATCCCAGCACTCGGGAGGCAGAGGCAGGCGGATCGCTGTGAGTTTGAGGCCAACCTGGTCTACAAAGTGAGTCCAGAACAGCCAAGGCTATACAGAGAAACCCTGTCTTGAAAAAAAAAAAAAAGACAGTTTTGGATACATCATCGTGGACTTAAAGCAAATTTTAGTAACAGTGGGGATTTATTGAACTCATAAAACCAGGGTAAAAAGTTTGCCTCATAAAATATTTGACCCCAGCCTTGAACAAACCAAAGGACTAAGCTTACATTACTTTTATAACAGAGTAATTTTTAAAGATGCTCAATCAAGACAAAAAAAAAATCTTTTCTTTTAGAATAAAAGCCCCTCTTCCCTCTTATCTCTAGCTGTTAGATGAACTATTATGCAAATATACTTTTTAGTGTCAACAAGAAGAAACACAGCTTAATAACTATTTTCTTTCTTTCAGATACTTCTGACTGCTTATCTGGCCTGTTTTCCTAGAGGGAGCCTGCAACTAAAGACTTCTTAAAAAGCAATTAATCTTTACTGTTCCCAGAGAGAAGAAAAACAAGAAGCAAAAGAGAAGAAAAAAATGTGAAGTATTCAGGTTCAAAAAAAAAAAATACAAAATTGTTTTTGAAAAAGGCTAATTATGTTTCTTTTGCAAGAAAAAGGAAGAGTTTTAGAAATAGGAAAACAAATACTCCACATATACACACAAAAAGATGGGACGTGCAGTTGGTTTCGACATCATTTGGGTCCTTGACAATTTTATCAAGCCATACAATTACAATGTCAGTTCTTATTAATCTCCAAGTTAAAAAAAAAATGGAGCAGGGCTTGTTTCTGAGGTTAAACAAAAGTTTTCAGTCTTTTAGAAAAGCTAAGACAACAGTGCTCTCTTGAGATCGTCTTCATTCTTTTGTTCCGACCCACTTCCTGAATGAACAATCTTCTTCCTGTCAAAATCTCCCCCAGTTGGTAACAGTGGTTCAAATTCTCCCTTGTAAAATTGTGCCATTTGTAAAACGATGGGTGTATGTTACCACACATAGAAAAATATAGCAACGAAGGAGGCAGGTGTGAGCCTGGAACGGGCACGGCTGTAGGAGACAAATGAGACCCAAATCGCCTGTGAGGTACTTGGCTCGGTGTCTTGGTTGGCTGGCCCAAGACCAACTGTTGCTGATCCAAAGATGGATAAATCCCTCTAGCTGAGTGCAGCTGGAATGAAACGGAGCAGTTCTCAGGAAAACAAAGGCCAAGCCTGAGGACGAACCCTTATAAGGGCTTTCAAAGTGACCCCCAGAGACGGTTACTCAGACTCTCAGCAACAGATTTTGCTAGACTCGTGTCATTCTTTACTGACAAACACTTAAAATGCTGCTTGGTCAGGAACAGGTGAGAAAGAGCTAGGTAACAATTTTACCAAATAATAATAATATCGTTTGTTAGCTTTTTGTTGCTATGGCAAAATGCCCGAGACAAATGATTTAGAAGCAGGAAGATCTATTTTGCCTAATGTTTCATGGAGGCTGGCTTCATCCCTCGGGGCCTGAGGTGAAGTAAACTATCATGGTGGAAGAGAATATGGAGGGAAAGCTGATCACCTCATGGTGGTGGAGTGAGAAGTGGGCAAAGAGAGAAAATGAGTCTCTGTGGACAGAATAGACCCTTGAAGGTATGTCCCACCCCCGGCCCGCCCCGACCCCGCCCTGCCCCGCCCCCATCCCTCCCACCCCAGTGACCCACTTTTCTGAACTAGGTCCCACCTTCTACTAGCCCAATTGCTATGAGCTCCTCAACTAACTGATCCACTGATGAAGTTAACACCTTCAGGTCCAAGTATCTCTCAACAGCACCACCGGCTGGAACCAAGGCATCAACATGTGAGCATGGGCCGAAGATGACAGGCTTCGAATCCAAACTATGAGAAATACAAGCCTGGTTACATGGAGGCAGTACACTCTCTTCCGGCAAGGGCAGCACACACCTGTAGTCAACAGGCTCCTGGGAAACTGAGGCTGGGTGAACTCCAAAGCGCTAGACTTTGAAAATGGCCTAGGCTATAAAACAATATGCTGTTTCAAAAAGATAAATAAATAAATAAATAAATAAATAAATAAATAAATAAATAAATTCTGAGCAACCACATTCCTGTGAGGACAAAATAAACCTACCCCTGAAAGGCTTCAGTGAAACCGACCAGACCCAGTTCAGCTCAGCATCTGCTTTGGAGACGCAAAAGGCCTCAGCTGTGTGAACTGTTGGCAAGTCCAGGGCCTTGACCAAAATGCAGGAGTGGTGTGAGGACTTAATTAGGGAAGGGGAAGAAGATTAATGTGAAGAATGAATATAAAATAACAGGCCGGGCGGTGGTGGCGCACGCCTTTAATACCGGCACTAGGGAGGCAGAGGCAGGTGGAGTTCGAGGCCAGCCTGGTCTGCAAAGAGAATTCCAGGACAACTAAAGCTACACAGAGAAACCCTGTCTTGAAAAACCAAAAACCAAAAACCAAATAACAGTAAAATATCTGAAAAGGGAATCAAAGTAGTATCTACCTACCTAAAGTTGCATATAATACATATGTCAGTGTATATATATGCATGCGTAGTTAAAATGAGAATTTCCCATCTGGGTTGACGTTGCTCCCTCAAGATCTATACACTATCTTAACAGAACCCCAACATAAGCCATCAGAAGCCCCCCCTTTGAGTTGCTGGTCAGGGTTGTCCAAGAGACTCCCCAAACATAGGCTATCACTGTTGCTTTGGGTTGTCTCCCAGAGACGGAGGTAAATCCCTACTCCTGAAGACACCGTGCACTCTGGACATAGAACTCAGAGGCTATGAAGTAAATCTACCCTAAAGTCTCCCCCCTGAGGACTAGCTTCCATGGCTCCAGAAGGCAACAGGAGGAAGCTTTCAGGGGCAGGAAGCAGCCAATAGTCCCACTCTGCCATGACACCGGAAAATTTAAAAATGGCAAGAACGAGACAATATTCCTCCAGGTGCAACAGTGGCATGGATACCCTGGCAGTAACCAACAGCACACTAATGGACTTAAAGCCTCTTCAACAAGAGAGGTCATGCCTGGTACTGGATACAGCCAACTACCAGGAGCTAGTGAGGTCATGGATTTTAAAGGAGAACCCAGTACTGTCACTTTAATAAACCAGAATAATTACTAACTACATTCTAAATAATTATCCTTACACCCACAAGTAAGTACCCCTGTCAAGGAAGTATCTCCTTGCAATATAGATCATTACAGAAATCCAGGATGCAGAGGACTTGTGACCACGTGGTGCCCAGATCCAACTGATGCATCTAGAACACAACTCCTCCTGCACCCAGCACTCCGGGATCATAGCAGATGACAGAGTGGAAAGACTGCATAATCCAGAGAATAGGAAGTTCCCTATGAGATTTTGACTATTAGAAACGTTAGAGAAGCCACACACACACGAAGTCTAATTAACAGGACGTCTTAAACAAGACCTGAACACTGACAGACATGCTAGCAGGAGAGAGAGAAATTTCATTGGGTGTCAAGCAAGACAAAAAACTACAGGCAACCAAGAAATGCTGGGATCAGAAGATCATCTTCCCCAGGGAAGAGCCGCCAGACTGTTATCAAGAGGTCAACAGCCCTGAAATCTTATGCATGCAAGTAACTTCATAACAGCTGAGCAGGTTGTATTTGTATAGTTAGGAATATACATATGTGTGTGTGTGTGTATGTGTGTGTGTGTATGTGTGTGTGTGTGTGTGTGTGTGTGTGTATGTGTGTGTGTGTGTAAAACAAGAAAATAGAACCCATGAATTTGAGATGGAGCAAGGACAGTACAAGGGAATGGTAAGAAAGAAAATGGGGAGAACAATGTAATTAATTATACTTTAATTTTGAAATGTATGTTTGGGTTGGTTGGTTGGTTTTTGGAGATAGAATGTCTCTGAGTAGACCTGGCTGTCCTGGAACTCATTCTGTAGACCAGGCTGGCCTTGAACTCATGGAGATCTGCCTGCCTCTGGTTCCCAAGTGCTGGGATTAAAGGCGTGTACCATGTACCACCATCATCCAGCTAAAGGAATGTGTTTTTAAAAAGTAAATCTGGGCGGTGGTGGTGTATGTCTTTAATCCCAGCACTTGGGAGACAGAGTCAGGCAGATTTCTTTGGGTTCGAGGCCAACCTGGTCTACAGAGTGAGTTCCAGACAACCATGACTACACAGAGAAACCCTGTCTTAAAGATCCTAAGTAGATAAACAAACAAACAAACTAATCTCTTCCTTCAAAAATAAAAGTAAAGACAGTCAGGCACTGTAATACGGATCTGGAATCCCAGCCAGTGCAGAGGTTGGGGCAGGAGTTTAAGATTAGTCTGGACAACATATCATGACTCTGTCTCAAACAAAAATACGAGACAAAATAAGCAAGGATACCTCTATGATTAGACATTGCAGGAACTCCTACTAGAAAAGACAAAAGACTAGGGGTGCGGGAGTTGAGACTGACTAAGAGGCAGGTGTCAGTCCTGTAGCCAGGAAGGGGTGGGTTTGAGGCATTTCTTGTGGTTTGTATTGTGGTCTTCGTTTTGTTTGTGCTTGTCAAAATTGTGAAATAATGTTTTCATCTGTTTTGTTGTGTTGGTTTTGGTTTCATTTTATCCAGGGAACATAGTGACCTTGCCTATTCTGTAAAACTGTTACTGTCCAACAGACCACTCAGGATGACCTGCGATACCTCGTACCCTCTCTTTACCACCGTGAGGAATTACAGGGCTAGACTCACTCAGAGATCTTCTTAAAATATGTTTTTTTCTTTGGAATTTTCATAGACACATACCCCAGTGATACTCTATCTGCTGATCATGACCCCCACAGGGGTCATAGGCATATCAGGTATTTACATTGCTTTGCATAGCACTAGCAAAATTACAGTTACAAAGTAGCAACAAAATAATACAGTCATCACAAACATGAGGAACCTTATTAAGGGGACACAGCATTAGGAAGGCTAAGAACCACTGATACACACCTTCCCTCCTCCTTTCAATTCTTCCTGGACTGCCTTAACACATTCCTCAATGTTATGTCTCCTCCTCCTCCTCCTCTTCCTCCTCCTCCTTCTCCTCATCTCCCCTTCCTCCTAGTAATGCACTGAGTCCAATTAGTGCTTTTTTTTTTTTTTTAGATTTTTTTTATTAATTTATTCATATTACATCTCGATTGTTAGCCCTTCCCCTGTTTCCTCCCATTCTTCCCTCCCTCCCATTTCTCCCCTTCTCCCCTCCCCTATGTCCGTGACCTAGGGAGACCTCCTCCCCCTATACATGCTCTCAGAATATCAAGTCTCTTCTTGGTAACTAGCTATCCTTCCTCTGAGTGCCACCAGGTCTCCCCATCTGGGGGACATGGTCAGAAAAGGGGCACCAGAGTTCCTGTGAGAGTCAGATCTCACTCTCCACTCAACGGTGGAGAGTATCATGTTCGTCGGCTAGGTCTTGGTAGGGGTTAGTGCTTTCAATATGTAGATAAATGTTTGGAAATTCACTGGAATGTGCTCAAGTTGCCAGGGACCAAGTCCCCAAGGAAAAATAATTCTCAGGAGCTCTGAAACCAGCGTGTCCTCCTCTAAGGAGCGGGGCCTCCTAAGTCCCTCTCCCAGTCATGGAACTTTGACTGCCTTGATCTTGTGGAGCCCTTGAGCAGGTAACCACAGTGCTGTGAGTCTGTGGGCTCAATGACCATATTCCACACAGGAGACAGCGTTTCACAGCTCGGCTCCCATCCTCTGGCTCTTTCATTTCTTCTACCTCTACCTCTCTTTTCCAAGATGTTCCCTGAGCCTTTCACAGGGAGACTTGCTACAGACATTTAGGGTTGATGTTATTCTCAACACTATGGCCAGTAATGAGCTGTACCTTAACCTCTGCCCAACCGCCTCTCTGACCAAGGTTGAGAGCAGCACTATCTTTGTGATGAAACTAAAATATTTAGAAGGCAGTGTGGCAGCATGGCCATTCAGCCAAACACCAGCAGTTAAGTTCCTTCCTGCGAGCCAACTATGACCTCCCCCATCAGTCTCAGAGTTTGAGAACTTTCTTAATTGAGGATGCTGATGCCAAATGATGCTGTTCCCGCAGCTAAGGCAGGAGCTGGGAGAGCCGTGGATCCTAACCATGCAGCTGGAGGTTGAGTAATTGGGAGCAGTGTTCAGAGCCATCCCCATGAGTGTGTGCCAACTTGGGCTATATGAAGCTTTGTCTTAAGCAAGAAAAGAACTGGAGGATTTTGTTTTGCTTTTGCCGGCATTGGTCGGACACACCAATAATCCTATCACTTGTGGTGTGGAGGAGAAGGATTTGGAGTTTAAAATAGAATTCTCTCTCTAACAGGTGTGTCTAGCCTTTTGACACTGCAACATAATGTTTTCATCTCCAAGGTTCATGCTCAAGTGCTGCATGATTGAATCACAAAAAAAGCTGTTAAAATAGCCTATAATATTTTAAGTAAGTTTATAATCTGGTGTTGCACCTCTTTCATGGTTGTCATGTTGTAAAACATGGCCTACTGGCTGCAGGTCGGATAGGCCTGCCATAGTCTCGATTCCAGTTAGACTTAGAACCGAAACGAATGATCTTCTATTTAAAAGTTTTCTTTTCAATAACATAGATGCAAAAGGCAAATAAAAGTTAGCATAATAACCTAACTGTAGAGTAACAACAGAAATGCTAAATATATTAGTGTAGAGCCCTATGGTAGATAGTTAATAAGCCAACAAAAATGTTTTCAAGCTAGGCATGGTGGCACACACCTATAATCCCAGAACTTGGGAGGCAGAGGCGGGCGGATCACTGTGAGTTTGAAGCCAGCCTGGTCTACAAACCGAGTCCAGGACAGCCAAGATGACACAGAGAAATTCTGTCTTGAAAAACTAAAAATAAATTAATAATAATAATAATAATAATAATAATAATAATAATAATAATAATAATACAAGACAAGGAAAAGTAATTGCAATGTGTAAAAGCAAGGCAAAAATGTAAATTTAGCCATGTCATATTAAGAGAGAAGATGATCTATGTGTGGAGAAAAAGACCTAGAGGTCGGGGAGATGGTTCAATCAGCAAAGTGCTTATTATGCATTTGGGAAGACTTGGGTTCCCATTCCTGGCACCCACATAAAAACTGGGATGTGTGGCTGCACATGCCTTAATTCTAGAAAGGGGAAGGTGGAGGCAGGGCATGCCTACATGCTCATTAGCCGGACACTCCAGTCAAACTGGTAAGCTCCAGGGATACTGCCTCAAAAAATAAGGTAGAGAGAGACTGAAGAAGACATTGATGCTTGGCTTCCACATGTGTGTATTCACACACATATGAATATGCTACCTGCATACACAGTTTACAAATGAGGGATTTAAGGTCATGTTCTTCTTTGTTTTCTGTATTTTTTACATGTCCTAATAAAAACACATTTATATTATTTTGTAAAAACAGGAAATGAAATATTGACAAAATGTCAATGGTCACTTTAAAAAGGTTTTATACCAATTTAGTATGTAACAGAGTCTTTGTACTGATGTTCCAAATACAAGGTGACCCTGCGAGTAATGATTAAGGAGAAGACATTAAAAACAAAGATGCAAGTAATCACTTTTTCACTTCAATCGTTATTCCAAAATGTGGTCGCCAAGTCATCTCGAGTCACTTCACCGAGAACCTAGCCTCTTGTGTGGCCCCTTCTCACGGTTACAGTCTCCTCTTTTCGTCTGCCTGTGCCTCCAAGACTTCTCCATGGATATCTGCTGATTTTCAGGTAGTGTTTCCTGCAGGCTTCTATCAAGCTTCTAACATCTATCTAGCACACCAATCTGCGTAGTGGAACCCGGTACCTTTTCATTGAACTTGTCAAGTTACTAAATGCCTCCACGGCGCCCTCCACAGGCACTAGGGCAGAAGAAAACTTTGGACAGACATTGCCAATTCTGTTGTGGTGGATCTTGCTCAACACCGCAGTGTTAACTCTTAGGTCAGAGATTCTCAACGGAAGCTACATCTCCCAACCTAGGGCTACTAGGATGGTTCAGCCTCCTTTATAGACACTACTGTTACAGCTATTTTTATGTAACTGTGTTTATTTCTCTTAGTTTATCTCTTAACCCGGCTATCACACAAATATCTGAGACTCTTTTATATTTGTTTATAAAGCTTTACAACTCAATCTTGAGCAGTTTAAGTCTGTTCTTAACCCTCTATGTCATCATGACTCTATCTTTGCCAAGATCCCCATGTCACTTGCTTTCTAGTTCTTTCTTTGTTCCAGCTGGATCTTCTTCATCTCTCCTGTGCATCTGTGGTGACTGAATCCCCTGCTTTCTCTTCTAACTCCTCCTCCCCCACATGGCAGGAAGTCCAGCCCTATTCTCTGCCCTGGTCAGCAATTGGCTGTAAGCTGCTTTATTGGCATACAAGGAGGCAATTGGGGAGCAGAGTTTATTGAGACAGGAGCTTCTCAGAACAAAGCTTGCAACCCGGTATGGGAGATACAGAAACCAGCATTTGAGTTACACATTAACCTTATGCCAACACACTAGTACAGCCATCACCAGCTCCTTCACATACACTCATGCCCATAGCTGGATGCTGTCCCTGCCTCTGATACTGTAGTGACAGGGTCCTTTTGATTAACTAAACTTTGTTTCAGTTCAGCCCCCATCTCCTCACTTGTCAACATTTCCCCATGTTTCTTAAAGATCCTGTTTATTTTACAGTTGTTACACAGAACATTATAATATTCTTGTATGTTCCTTTCTAAGTATCAGACATTGTTTGGGGACACTGTGGTCAGTTTTGTTGTGTTTTTTGTTCTTTTTCTTCTGGCTTAAGCTGTAGCGTTATGCAACACAAAAACAAAAGGAACGACTTTCAGTTGTCAGCTAGAATAAAAATTTCTGCCCTAGAATGCCTGCCTCTGCCAGCGAGGTACCTAAACATTCATCATCTATTCACACTGAATACTTAAAAATATCATTATGGTGTGTGTGTGTGTGTTTGTGTGTTTGTATGTGTGTGTGTACATGACATCTGTGTGAGTAACAGACTTGTATAGGGGTCAGAGGACGACAACTCTGTGGATTTGGTTCTCTCAGTTCACCAGAAGTGTGCTGTAAAAATAGAGGTCAAGTGCCTTTATCTGTTTCCAGCCCCACATTTGATGCTTCTATACCACTGGGCTCTTTCTTTCTTTCTTTCTTTCTTTCTTTCTTTCTTTCTTTCTTCCTTTCTTTTTTTCTCTTTCCATCCTGATAATACTCCCTTCCCTCCTTTCCTCTTGGTCCCACCCTCCCTCCTCTTCCTCCTATTCCCCCTCTCCTACTCCTCAGAGAAGAAGACCCCCACACCAACAACACACCCCAGCACATAAAGTTGCATCAGGACTGAGCGAATCCTCTTCCGCTGCCAGAGGGTAGTGAGCAGGCAAGAGTCCATGTCAGAGACAGTTCCTGCTCCCCTTACTAGGGGACCCACATAAAGACTGAGATGCTATTTTCTTATGTTGGCTTTCATAGGCATAATCTTAAAACAAATAAGAAAACCCAAAAAACAACAAAATGCCTTTATGAGGAAACCATTGCAGACTATGTTTCCACGTGATAAACAATTCTCCTTTATGCAATTTCCTGGAAATAGTTGATGTTGTTTACCCTTACTCTTTTCTCTGCCCTCTGTACCGACTTGTTTTCTCTGAGGTCTTACTAATGTCCACTAAACCCTTTCGAGCTTTCAAAGTTCTGAGCGTGGCCTGTCACCACCTATGGGTGCTGCTGACAGACACAGTAACAATAGGGACCCGGCTCACCCAATGGAATGAGGTCAGAGAGAATCTTGTCTCCATTGAAACCCAAAGGATTGAGAGATCCATCATGCCCAGTTCATGAGCTAGAGGCTTGGTACCCAGCGAGGTGTTGCTAGTGTGGCTTATGAGACGGGGCCTGCTGGAAAAGTAATTAGGTCATAGAGACCTTTCCATTATGAATAGTCTCAAAGGAGGGAGGTTTGTCAGGTGTACATAAGTTCTCTCAAGGATGGCTCATTTTTGAAGAGTCTGACATTTCCCTGGTCTAATAATGTTTCACATAACTTCTTTCTCCCACACACATTCCCACCACGACGTCATCTGCCATATTTTGATATATCCAGCAGTAATCTAATCTCTCTTCTTTAGTAGCACAGCCCGACATTTTGCCACTGAAGTCCAAAATGGAGTAAGGCGTACACCAAGCAAACTGTCTTCCTTGTCCATCCACTTGGACAACCACATTGGTTGTCCCTTCCCTTGCTTCTTTTTATTTTAAGATAGTTCATAGCACTGGACAATAGTCTGGTCTCGAGAGAAAGGGTTTGAGGCAGCATTCATTCATGGTACATTGCAGGGGGCACATGCCATCCGATGCACACGTGTTTGCCTTCAGAGCCAAAGCTTCAGTGGGGCTGAGAAGTGCCACCCAGGTGAGTTCTCCCAGGTGAGTGCTCCCAGGTGAGTGCTCCCAGAAGCACCTCAGATTCCTTCTGCTTTTGATCTTGATTTCAGTTTTGGTTACTATACTTTTAGAAATCTTTCACTGTCACCAAATTTTTAAAAAAAGATTTATTATTTATACAGTATTTTGCCCGCATTTGTGCCTGCACGCCAGAAGAGGGCACTCGTTCTCATTATAGGTGATTGTGAGCCACCATGTGGTTGCTCAGGACCTTTGGAAGAACAGACAGTGCTCTTAACCTCTAAGCCATCTCCGCAGGCCCTCCGTCGCCATTTTTTCTTAACCTTCACATTTAGTTACATGACCCCAAATGGGAGTATAGCCCATGGTTTAGGAGCAGCGGTATATCTATAGCATAGTTATGACATTCCCAGGGGTTTGCTAGTTCCCGTCCCAGACCATTGACCCTGAGTCTACATTTTAACTTGGATCCTGTTACAGCCCTTTCCTCACAGTCTCATGTGGGACTGGCTCCTTCTCCTTCCAGCCTTTTTTTTTTTTTTTTATTTAAAAAATTTTAATTATTCAGATTACATCTCAATTGTTATCCCTTCACTTGTATCCTGTTCCTCCCTCCCTCCCTTTTTCACCCTATTCCCCTCCCCTAGGTCTGTGACAGAGGGGACCTCCTCCCCCACCATATGGTCACAGCCTATCAGATTTCATCCTGGTAGCCTGCTTATCCTTTCTCTGAGTGCCAGCAGGCCTCCCCACCAAGGGGAAGTGGTCAAACATGGGGTACCAGAGTTCATGTCAGAGTCAGTCCCCGCTTCCCACACAACTGTGGAGAATGTCTTGCCCATTGGGTAGATCTGAGTAGGGGTTCAATGTTTACTGCATGTACTGTCCTTGGTTGGTGCAGTAGTTTAAGTAGACACCCCTGGGTCCAGATCTGCCTGTCATGATGTTCTTCTTATAGGTTTCTAGGACCCTCTGAGTCTTTCTATTTCCCCATTCTCCCATACTTCTCTCACCTAGGGTCTCAATAGGAGGTCCTCACATGTATCCCAATCTCCTGGCAGGTGAAGACTTTCATGGGGCATCCCTTTTGGTCTAGCCAGCCTCTCTTGGTATTCCCCACCTCCCTCTGTGCTCTTGACCCCTTGGCCCTCATTCAGTTCCCCGGATACAGTAGTCTCCTATTCATTACAAAGCCTGGTACCTGCTATATGTACCATTACCCACAATGCTCTTCCTACCATCCCTTTTATTGTTCCTCATTAACGTTCTCAGACCTCATCTCAAAAATCACTTAGAAAGGTGTTCTTGGCTTCTGAACATGGAGCATCACCTGCTTATAATTCGGCTGTGTGATGCCATGGGAATCCCCATCCAGCACCTAATGGTGAAGACAGAGGATCCTGGACTGATGTGTTTTGCTCACCTTTGTATTTCTTGCAACTTAGCACAGAGCTTGGAATATCACAAATAGCCAATAAAACACATCCCTTGCTGTCTTTGTCCACATGTCATGCACACACTAAGATGAGGACCAGTGCTTCTGCTCTCTCATGTCACTTATGGGGTAACAGAGGAAGTGGGCAATCACATTGCCACAGAAAACTGAGTATAACTACCAAGGCAAAGAAGTGAATAAGGGATACACTTCTGTGAGCATTTGACAGCGGTGACTGGGGATTTTCTACCATCTACTTAGTAAAGAATACAAAAAGTGTAAAAGTCTTTTTTAACAATGGTGTGTGTGTGTGTGTGTGTGTGTGTGTGTGTGTGTGTGTTTCATGTGTGTCTGTGGATGCATGTGAAAACGCATACCTGTGTGCATGGAGGCCAGAGGTCAACATCAGGGATCCTCCTGCTTTCCACTTTATCTCTTGAGACAGTCTTGCACTGAACCTAGAGCTCACTGATTTGGTTGGCCGGCCACTGAGCTACAGGGATGTACCTCAGCATCCCTAAAGCTCAGGTTATAGATAAGTACCACTCTTGCCCAACCTGTACACGCCTGCTGGGGACCCAGGTCTGGGCACTAAGCCATCCCTTCTGCCCCTAAAAATACCTTTGAGTTGTAACTCATAGAATACACAACCCACCTGTTTAAATGATACGCGTTCATGGCTTTCAGTGTAGTTATCACGCTTTCCAAAACACTTTCGTTGCTCACCACCCCAAACACCTCATTCCCCTAGGTCAGATCTTCTCAGCCTTCCTAACGCTGCAACACTTTAATACAGTTCCTCATGTTGTGGTGACCCCCAACCAAAAAAAATTCTGTTGCGAATTCAGAACTGCAATTTTGTTAGTTATGAATCGCATTGTAAAGATCTGTATTTTCCAGTGGTCTTAGGGGACTCCTATAAAGGGGCACTCAACCCCCAAAGGGTCACAACCCACAAGTTGATAACCACTGCTCTAGACTACCACCCGCATCCTTCTCAGCCCAGGGTAACCACTAATCCACCCCTGTGGACTCACCTATTCTGAGCATCCCCTACTTATGGAATTATACACTATTTTAGTTTGTGATTAGCTCTTTTCAGTTAGCGTATTTTCAAAGGTGTATTCAGTAAGTAGCCTGGCTTCTTTCCCCCATCATCCTGTCTCCTCAGTTTCATGTAGGCCAGGCTGTCCTCACTCAGATTCATGATGTAGCTGATCAGGATCTTCATCCTTCTACCTCCAGATCCCAAGTGCTGAGATTACAGGCTTCCCAGTCTCCGCTTTAAAAAAAAAAAAAAGTGCTTAATAATATTCCATTATATCAACTATGGCTTGGGGTTTGTTTATTTTTGTTTTGTTTTACACATCTGGAAACAGGATGCTATTGAACTTTTTTTCCCACTTCATAGCCAAACAAATTTAGTTTGCCATGTTTCTAGAAAAAGATGCCTATAAGTGAATGTCAGCCGAGCCCTTCAAGGATGGCAGACATGTTTAGAAAGCTGCTTTTTATGAGTGAATTGACTCACCCAGCTCAGCTAGTCTACTTAACATTTCTGACTCACAAACGGAAGTGATTTTATTTTGGCGTCCTCTGTCTTTCTCTTGCTGGGTCTCTACTGACTTGCTGTGTTACATTATGCAAGTTACTTTAACTGTTTACTTAACTCCTGCATGCTTTGCAAAATAAGCCTAGTCCAGCCTGCTTGTTTGCCAAGGCTGTTTGGAGACAATTTTTCATATGATATGCATCATCAGCTCCCACAGAAGGCAGAAGGAATTTGATGTGTGGGGGTTGTCTGGGATCCAGTCCAAAATGAATGCTCCTCTGGAAGAAATATGGACGCCTGATGCTTGCTTGCTGACCTTATTTGTTTGCACTTATTGCTTTCTCTCTAAGGAACGTTGCAAATCTTTATCAGTTTAGTCATTTTTTTCCCTATATAAGGTTGGCATTTCCTTTTCTAAAAAGCTTGAAGTGGAAAAAGCCTTCTGACCCTTTCTATTAGTTAGCTGTGTATCTAAAGAGTAATTTTCTGACTTAGTTTTGTCACCTGGGGAAGGATTTCCTCTAACACCCAGAATTTGTCCCTCCCTCCAAACCTCCCCTCCCCTCCCCTTCCCTCCCCTCTCCTCCCCTCCCCTCCCCTCCTCTCTCCTCCCCTCTTCTGCCTTCTCCATCTCTCCCAAGACTGGCCTCTCTAGGCCCCAGATTGGGATGTGGAATCCAACCAAATTTATCATTCGTGTCTTCACGCAATATGCTGTGTGCAATATGCTGAAGAGGAGACAAAAAAGGAACAACACACATCTTCGCTTTCAAATGCTCTCTGGCTGATGGTTACAACAGTAGAAAGTCAGGAAAACGTGTGCACGCCAAGAGTGGCAAGGACCTGGACGATCTGAGGGCGAACACAGGAGCAGAGGTTTCCGCTTTGTGGGGTGGCCAGCACCTTCAGAATGAGACTGCGACTGCGGCTATGCTGAGAGAATAGATAGACCTTTTAAAGGAAGGGCAGGAAACAGCGTGTCAGCTTTCCCAGCTGGATTCCTCAGGCTGGGGACATACATGGACCACAGTCTCCGGAGGTGTGAAGAGCAGCTGTGAAAACTAAACTTGCACAAGTAGGAGGGAGGCTTTGCAGGCTGCACACGGAAATCTGTTCTTGGCTATTTTAGTATCAGGAAGACAATAAAGGCCTTTGGCAAACTGCACACTTACTCTACACACTTAACTTCCAAGTAGAAAGATGAAAGATTGACGAGGATAGAGTTCAGGCCTAGAGAAACTATGCAAGAGGATGGTACACAGGTCCAAGCGAGGCAAAGGGAATGGAAAAGAGGTGACTAAACGCTACAACAGGCCTTGAAGTCTAGGTGTGGGGAAGGCAGTAGAAGCACCTCTTTGGGTCAGAGCTCTTACTCAGAGGGGCGCCAGGAGGAGCCAAAGATAAACACCTCCTCCAATGACGCCCGGTGGTCGGCCGTCGCCTCCGATTAGCTACTCCGGCCGCCAATCCCGGAGGAGGCGGTGCCGTCCCCGGCCCGCTTCGGGCTCCGAGAGCTGCCGGCGCGGGCTGAGAGCCGGGGAAGCCGGCGGAGCCGGGTAGCAGGCGAGGCCCGGACATCGGTCGCCGCGGCAGAGGTAGGCAGGTGGGCAGATCTCAGGGTCCATCGGCCTCGGGGACCCTGCCCTCGGGGACCGGGCTCCGGGGGTCCCTCACCCCGGGACCACGCCGTCCCGTGTAGCCGGCGAGGAAAGGGGCGGTGGTGGGGCCGGCGGAGCGGGACGGGGGATGCAGTACAAGACGCCGCGCGCCCGAGCTCGGCCTGGGTCCCGAGTCACCCGCACGAGCCGGCGGGGGTGGCACTACGTACCCTAGGCTCCTGTGACGTTCTGTTAGAAAAGCGGGGCCCGGGCTTGTGGCACCACCGGGGGTCTTCGGGCGGGCGCGCTGCTGGGCAGCCCCGCGTCCCCGCATGCCGTGGGTCCCATCGGCGATGCTACAGTTCGGCCTGCGCTTCTGGAGAGCTGTGCTGTGAAGGAACTCCGGGACCAAAGTTCTCCAGCTTTTCATGTTTAACACCTACCTCCACTTGCTCGACCGCCCGACGCCAGAGCGCCCTAAGGTGACAGAAGTACCCCGAAATAAAGCTGCCTCCTTGAGAAGTTGAGACATTTTGCCCCACGAGAAGTTGAGACATTTTGCCCCATGAGAAGTTGAGACATTTTGCCTTGCAAACTGTGCTCGTGCCGGGCTACCTGCAGGTCACTGGCTTCTTTGTGAAAGTTTCAGGCTTTGCGAGCCTGGACCTTACAGCTATGTGTGTGTCCTGAAGGAGTGTGTGGTGGAGCCAGGAGCAGGCTGTTCTGGGCAGTGCTGCGGAAGGGCAGGCGTGGTCCAAGTGGGTCTAGGTGGTGGTAGGGTTCTTTAAACAAGGCATGCTTCAGTCCAGTTAAGAAAGACATCTTTTCTGCATTAGGGGGAGGGGAGACGAAGACAACTCACAGCCCAAACTGTTCCTAGAGAAAATGAACGTTTTAGGGGTTTATCCAAATTTCATGACCATGAGCTAAGGTAGTATCCTATGTCCTTTCCTCCCTCGTTTTCTTCCTCTTTCCCTCTTTCTTCTGATTCTTTTTTTAAAACCTCCTCCCACCCCCTTTTAGGATTTGGAAAAGAAACAGGAAGTCAGAGATGCAGAGAAAAGAGCGTTCACTTCACAACTGTAAACAGTTTACTTTGTGTTAGTAAATATTGACAAAGTCACTGGAGGTCTTGGAAAAATCTTTTTTTTTTTTTTTTTTCCTGACTCCCAGCAGAGAAGGTAGATCCCCTTAGAGTTCAAAACTTAGGCCATTTTTAGAAGAGAGTGATAGCCCCAAAGCCGTACGGTTCGGTCACTATGGGTGACGAAACTGTTGAGAATCCACATTCTTAACTACTCAAGGTGGTGCTTTCTTTCTTGTGTGTCACAGCTGCCTTCTACCTAGTTACAGAACTGCAGAGTGACACAAGGCGATCACGTGTCTAGACCTTGGGCCATCACAAAACCAAACTGAAGTTTTGAATTCCTCGTACTATGGCTTAGTTATTGGGACTCAAAGATGTCAAAAAGTATGTTTGATAATCTTAAAGCTCTGCTACTTCATCATACAAATGTATAATTATTACAACTAAAGAAAAACAGATGTATTTAACTTTGAATTTTCTTGTATCATTTTTCATAGCAAAGTTCTAGGTAAAGAGATATGTACTAAACTTTTTCATAGTTTAGGTTAACAGTTAGTAATCTATTATTTGAATTATTGGTGAGATTTCTGGCAGGGATAACTACTCATATTGAATTGTTAAATCTGTAAATGTGGTCCTAGTATATGCCCATTTCCTTTATTTGTATATATACTTTTAAATTGAAATGTAATTCACAAACCATAAATTGATCCTTTGAAAGCATATAGCTTAGGGGATTTGCAGGGTTGTGCAGTCACCAGGATACAGTTTTAGAATATTTTCTTTATCTCTCCAAGAAGCTATAGGCCAGTGGTGCTCAACCTATGAGTTGCAACATGTTTGGGGGGTTGAACGACCCTTTCGGGGGGGAAGGGGTTGAACGAACGACCCTTTTGGGGGTTGAGCAACTCTTTCACAGAGGTCACCTAAGACCATCGGAAAACACAAGTGATTACATTACGATTCCTAACAGTAGCAAATTGCAGTTATGAAGTAGCAACAAAAATAATGTTATGGTTGGTGTCACCATGACACGAGGAGCCGTATTAAAGGGTTGCTGCATAAGGAAGCTGAGGACCACTGCAGGCCTATTAGTAGTGAGTCTCAATTGCCGTCTCCTCGTCGCCTTGGCAACCATTGATCTGCTTTCTATCTTTTTTGGACTTGGCTGTTCCCGGCACTTTATACAACCTGGAGTTGTGGACCGTATAAACATCTGAGGAACTGTTTAGCCATTTTTTGCAGCACCAGTGATATCTAAGAGTTCTAACTTCTGCAGAGCCTCATCAATTCTTGTTGGCCCATGTGCTTTTCCATTTCAGGATGATGAGCCAACGTGGGATGAAGGGGAATGTCATCATGATTTTGATTTTTCACTTACTCTTTGACTTTTTTCTTGCAGTTAATGATGCTGGGAATTTTGTGTGTTTATTGACCATTTATGTATTTCCTTTGAAGAAGTGTCTGTTCTAATTGTGTGTCTGTGTCTGTGTGTGTGTGTGTGTGTGTGTGTGTGTGTGTGTGTGTGTACTAGTCAGCTTTCTATTGCTGTGATAATTACTATGACCAAAAAAACAGTTTTGGGGAGGAAGAGCTTTATTTCAGCTCACAGTTTGTAGTCCATCATGTACAAAGGTCAGGGCAGGCACCTGGGGGCAGGAACTAAGGTAGAGACCATGGAGGAGAGCTGCTTATCATCTTTCTCCTCATGCTGTGCTCAGACTGCTTGCTTCAGGAACTGCCCAGAGGTGGAACAGCTCCCTCTGTTGGCTGTGCACGCCCACGTTTTTGGTTTTTGTCAACCTGACACAGAAACCTATCACTGTTAAACCATACCCTTTCCTCTCTTGCTGACCTCAACCACTAATAAAGAAAACGCCCTACAGACTTGCCTACAGGCAGTCTGGATGGAGACATTTTTCTCAGTTGAAGTTCCGCTTCCCTGATAACTCTAGCTTGTGTCAACTTGACAAAACCCAAAACCCAAAACCAACCCAAACAATTGAGGCCTTGTCAATTTGACACAAAACACATCACTATTAAACCATAACCTTCTCTCTCTTGCTGTCCCCAAGATGTCATGTTAATATTAAAATGACAATATAAAACATTCCAACTTTTTTTTTTTTTTTTTTTTTTTTGGCTTTTCGAGACAGAGTTTCTCTGCATAGTCTTGGTTGACCTAGATTTACTTTGTAGACCAGGCTGGCCTTGAACACACATCGATCCACCTGCCTCTGCCTCCCAAGTGCTGGGTTCAAAGGTGTACACCACAGCACCTTGCTAAACAGTCCAACTTTTTAAAAGTTCCAGTCTTTAATAAGTTTTAACACTTAAAATTCCAAAGTCTCTTTAAAATATTGAAAGTCGGGGCCAGATGTGGTGGCGCACGCCTTTAATCCCAGCACTCGGGAGGGAAATGCAGGCGGATCCCTGTGAGTTCGAGGCCAGCCTGGTCTACAAAGCAAGTCCAGGACAGCCAAGGCTAACACAGAGAGACCCTGTCTCAAAAAACAAAAACAAAAACAAACAAACAAACAAACAAAAAAATTCAAAGTGTTTTAAGTGTGGGTACCTATAAAATACAAATTGCTATATACTTTGCTCCGAGAGGGAAGAACCAGAGCACAGTCACACCCCAAAGTCAGAATCAGGCATGTGGCACTCACAATCTTCTGGGCTCCAGAGGGCTTCAGCAGCTCCATCACTGTGGTTCTGCAGGTCACAGCACATGCGGCTGGTCTCATAGCTCGAGGCCAGTTGCACTCCTTGGATGCTGCTGTTCCTTGGTGGTTGCCCCATAGTCCTGGCATCTCCAATTTTCTGCTACAACTGAGGCTGCGCCTTCACCAGTGACCTCTCCTGGCTTCTCACAGAGCCAAGACTCAGCTGCTCTCCCATGACCCGCCCGCTCTTGCCTTCAAAACCAGCACCATCTGGGTGACTCCTTATGCATTATCAAGTTTGGCTGCCAGCATGAAACACAACCTTGGCCTTCTCTGGACCACATACATCTTCTTTGTGTTGACCCTGAGGAAATTGTCCCAGAAAAATTCTACCTCAGTGATGCTGGTCTCTTAGTCTCTGATAATTTCTCTATTCCAGCTAACCAGCATTGATTGTCCAAGTAAAGCAAAGGTTCCATTTCAGAGCTTCTGGTCTCTTCTATAACCACAGCTGCTTCTTCAGCCCCAGCTGCCCAGATTCTTAACACAAGGGATTAAATAACCCTAATAAAGTCTTTAAGGTGCTCTCAAGCTTCCTGCTGGAACTTTCTAAGCCAGGCCTTTCTTGTCTTTAGCACTTTTAACATTCTTACCTTCCATGTTCCTCAAAAACAGTTCACTGAGCTCTGAGCACCCAATGGCGTTTCCAGCCGAAAGCACAATCCCCCCTTAAAAAAAAAAAAACAAAGTAGCCTGGAAGCAGATGCAGAGACCCACAGCCAAACATTAGGCTGCACTTGGGGTACCCTGCAGAAGAGATGTCAGGAAGTTTGTAAGAGCCAGAGGGGTCAAAGAATACCACAACAGCACAGCCCACAGAATCAACTAAGTAGGGCTCATAAAGACTCAGAGAGATTGAAGCTACAATCAGGTAGTCTGTGCGGGTTTGAGCTAGGTCCTTTGCATATAAATTATGGTTGTGTAGCTTGGTGTTCTTATGAGACTTGTAACAATGGGAGTGTATGTGTGTATGTGGGGTTCTCTCTCTGACTCTTTCGGTTGCTCTTGGGACCCTTTTCCTCCTACTGGGTTGGCTTGTCCAGCCTTGAGGTGAGACTATGTCTCATTGTAACTTGTTATGCTGTGTTCCACTGATGTCCCCGGGAAGCCTGCTCTTTTCTGAGTGGAAATGGAAGAGAAAAGGAGCAGATCCCGGGAGGTGACGGAAGGGACTGGGAGGAGCAGTGAAGGGAGGGGAAACTGCAGTTGGGATGTAATGTATGAGAGACAAATAACAAACAAACAAAAACATGGCAAGGTTGGTCATTCCCTGGTACCAATTTCTGTCTTAGTTGGGGTTTCTATCGCTGTGACAAAGCACTGTGACCAAAGGCCACTTGAGGAGGAAAGGGTTTGTTTCAGCTTACAACTCTCAGATCGCACGTTCCATCACTGAGGGAAGTCAAAGCAGAAAACTAAGGCAGGAATCTGGAGGCAGGACTGAAATAGAGGCCATTGAGGCATTCTTTTTATTGGCTTGTTCCTCGTGGCTTGGTTTCAGCCTGGTTTCTTTTATACAGCTCAGCCTGGTTTCTTACACAGCTTAGAACCACTAGCCCAGAGATGACCCTGCTCTACCCCCATGGTCTGAATTCACCCGTGTCAATCAGCACAGAAAATGCCCTACAGACAATCTGATGGAGACATTCTCTCATCTGAGGGTCGAATCAGGTTCTCATGCCTGCATGCCAAGCATTTTGCCATGTAACCCATCTCCCCAGGCCCTGATTTTGCCTACTTTTAAAATTAGATTTCCAGCCAGGCGTGGTGGCACACGCCTTTAATCCCAGCACTTGGGAGGCAGAGGCTGGTGGATTGCTGTGAATTCGAGGCCAGCCTGGTCTACAAAGTGAGTTCAGGACAGCCAAGGCTACACAGAGAAACCTTGTCTTGAAAAACAAAACAAAACAAAACAAAATAAAAAACCCAAAAAATTACATTTCTTTTTTTGTTTTGTTTTCAAAACAGGGTCTTACTATGTAGCCCTAGCTCTCAGGCTGGCCAAGAACTCGCAGAGATCTATCTCCCACTGTCTCCTCCATGTTGAGATTAAAGGCATGCGCCATCAAGCCTGGAATGTTGTCTTTTTTACTGATTGAGTTGTTTGGATCATTTCCATATTCTGGGCCCATCTCCCACCAGATACCCAATGTTCAAATAGTTCTTTACCCTTTTGTAGGTTATTCGTACAAGCTCTCCATAGTGTCCTTAGAGATGCATAATTCTTAAATTTTGATGAGGTTTCATTTATCTATTTTCTGATTTCTTCTTAGAGCTTTGGGTTACACTTTGGCCTTCGATACATCTTATGCTACTTTGTGTATCTGGGATGAGGGAGGGGACCACATCCATTCTTCTGCAGGTGGATGCCCAGTTGTACCACATCGTTTGCTAACAATGTTGTTATCATCCCTGTTGGATGGTCTTGGTTCTCTTGACAAAAACCAAAACGACTGTCAACAGGAGGTTGTATTTCTGAGCTCGACTCAATTCTGCTGATGTCTCTCTGGGTACTTGACGTCTTGGTACTTGCTGCAGTTTGTAGCAAGTTTTGAAGTAGCCTCAGCCTGTCAAGGGCTAGAATTATAAAGGGAGCTTGTAGCATATGGTTTTAAATTTTTGCTTTATGTTTAGGGAACAGGATATATTACAGAAAATGCAGGAAATTATGAATATTATCATCATAACTCCTCAAGCACACCAAGATCGCTTTGGCTATGCTTGGGCCCTTAAATTTCTAGGTGAATTTTTAAGATCAACTTGTCAATTTCTGCCCTCCCCTAAAACCCAGTTGGAATACTCACAGTTATTGCATTGCTCACCGATTTACAAGTCTCGTCATCCGAACAGATTGCAATCCATGCCTTTCTTTGACGGCGTGTGGAATATTTTAATAAGTTGGGTTTTTTGCTAGTGTGTGCTAGCTTGATTTTTCATAATTGCAAAACCTAACACCTTTCTCAGTAGTTCCAATAGATTGTGTGTATGTGCATGTATGTGTGTGTGTTTTTTTTAGAATTTTCTATGTACATGATCATATCCTCTGCAAATAGTTCTACTTACTTTTAAAATCTAGAATTTGTTTATTTTATTCTTGCCTTGGCTAGATCTCTAGTGTAAGTAGAGCAGAAGTAGCGAGAACAGATTGTTTGTCTTTTGCTGATCTCAAAGGGGGATGCAGTCACTGATGGGTGTGTAAGTTGTCAGCTGTGGACTTTTCGAAATGTCCCTTACCAGGGTGAAGAATTCCCATTGCTAGTGTGTTGAATGCTTTTCTTATGAAGAGATGTTGGATTTTGTCAAACTTTTGTCTGTGCTGTTGAAATGATCATGTATTTTTTGTCCTTTATTCTATTCATATGACACATTGCCTTGATTTACTTGCATTTGTTGAAAAGTATTTATGCTATTTTAAAAACCATAGGCTAGGTATGTAAGCTATTGGCAAAGCACTTGTCTTCCGAGCACAGAGTTCAAATCTCAGCAATTCAAGGCAAACACCTTCACACCGTGACACAGACAAGTTATTCTTACTGTAGAGGTAAACTTAACCCAGCATGAAATAGATTAGATTGCTTGTGGTAGAACAACGTCCATATTTTGCTGAATGTTTAAGAATTAAGGATGCCTATTTTCTTAAAGCTTTTTAAGTATTTTATCTGCTTTCTTTTCCTATATTCCATCTAAAGCTAATAGGAAGATGAAGCCACAACAGAATGGAGAAGTTTGTGATACCAACATGAAACATTAATAGTAAACGTTAATAAAATGCCATCCGCAAAGCTAATATTAAAAAAAAAAAAAAAAAAAAAAAACAACAACAACAACAACCAGAAATCAGTAGGGGTGGATTCTATAAAAGCAGGAGAATTTTCTCCAACTCTTCAGTGGTGTTTCTGCAGTTTGTGGCCCAGATGTAGGAGTGTCTAAAGATTTGCAGTGGTTAGGGCTGATCGGAGCAGAAGTTGCTGCCTTTGTAGAACAGTTCTTTTGTATTCAGTTGTTTCCAAACTGTGGAATGATAGTTTCAGTATTAAAGTGAAAACTGTCTTAAGCGCAAACCATCTCTTTTCGTGCTTAAGGAAAACAGTTTTCAAGCTAGTCTTCAGTAGCTAGCAGGGTTGTTGTTTGGTTCTTTGTTTTGTTCGGTTTCTTTTGAGATGATCTAACTATGTAGTCGTGACCGGCCCGGAACCTGGAACTAACAGTGTAGTTAAGGAGGGCCCTGAATGTACCATAATCTTCCTGCCCCAGCCTGTCAAGTGCTAGAATTATAAAGGGAGCTTGTAGCATACAGTTTTAAAGTTTTGGTGTATGTTTAGGGAACGGGATATATTACAGTAAATACAGGGAAGTTCTGAATATTTATCATCATGTGTTCTCCTAGACTGGAGCGTGGTTCCTTTGGAAAATCCATTCCTAACTCAGATTTCATCAGTTCATGGCAAAAAGGTCATTCAGATATACAATTAGGCCACCAAACATTAGTAAACATTTCAACTACTTTCATGAATCCCAGAGCCAGAAGCACCCATGCTTCTGAAACCAGTAGTCCTTTAGACGTGCAAGACCACCTCCCTGGCCTAGAGCTTCCTCCCTCCAGAAAAGCCTCCTCCTGCAATTAATCTCCTTCAGAAGAACAGCTAATATCATAGAAAACACTGAGTCTGCCATTTGGTGATGGCTCGCCTTTAATCCCAGCACTTGGGAGGCGGAGGCAGGCAGATCTCGCTGAATTTGAGGCCAGCCTGGTCTACACAGTCAGTACTAGGGCAGCCTACATGTAGAAGCCCTGCATCAGAAAAACAAACAAACAAAAAAAACCAAAACAAAACAGAGTCCAGATTTACTAAATGTAGATAACTCCAGATTTCATCTGTATCTGTTTCCTCTTCTTACCTGAAAAGGCTTTCTAGCTTCAGAGACTTTAGCTTGGACCCAGACAAATCCAAAATGGTACCAAGTCATCATTTTAGTGCAAATCTAAACCATAATCTTGGCACAGGTATGGGGTAATTCCATAGGGTATTTTGTCACATTACCAGCACATTGTGGTGTGTCTTCAAATTTGAAGTGTGGGTTACCCATTGGGAAGAGTTTATATACAATAGTCTGTCTCTGGACTTTGCTGCCTTGTACTTCACAGTTCTGTTGGAAGCAGCGTTGCTTCATTTATTCCTCACAGCTTGTCCACGAAACGTGTGCCTGTTAGCGCCTCTCTCTTTTAGCATGGGTAAACTGAGACAGAAAGTTAAGCATGCCAGTGTGGCTTCCAGCCTTGGCTTCTTATCCTTCATGGAGATCTTCAAACTGTAGCAAGTGCTGGCTTCATCTTAGAACTTAAGACCAGTATGTGGATGGCATCCATTGAGACATCTCTTGCATTATCTTCAGCGTTAATGTGTGTGTTGTTTGACTGTTTTCCCTCCTTTCTTTTTTTTAGGAGAAATATGGCGGACCCCTGTGAGCCAGAAGGACCGGTAGATTGGAAAGAGCGCTGCGTAGCTTTGGAGGCTCAGCTTATGAAATTCCGAGTTCAAGCAAGCAAGATCCGAGAGCTCCTAGCAGAGAAAGTGAGTGCTTCCCCAGAATTGATGTCACTATCAGTTACTGGACCCCATGTCATCTGTACTAAGTAATCTCATAACCCCTGTGTGGGTGTAACCATTTTTAAAAATAATGAATATAGTTTAACCTTCTATGAAGTATTTGAAGCTATATTTGACATATTCTTTCACCAAATATGGGACAAAAAGCCATTTATTTGTGAGCACTAATGGAATATGGGAATATTACATGTTTGACGAATACAGAGCTCATTCATTCCAGAAAGAAAGCTATAATTTATCTGACTTATTAAAGAAATTTAATAGTGTTTTGATCTGCTTCCTGTTGAAGAATATAATTTTAAGCCCGGTGTAGTGCCACAAGTTTGTAATCCCATCACCGAGGCAGGAGGATCACAAGTTTAAGGTCAGCCTGAGCCACACAATAAAACCCCGTCTCATTGAAACAAAACAAACAAAAAGTGATTTAAAAGTAATTATAGAAGAAAACTCTCTACTGATAGTAAATACACTGGAAAGAATACAACTGTCTAGGAGTTCCTAATTATAAGTTTCAAAATTGTCATCTGGGCTAGAATTGAGTTCAATATAGTAATAGTCTTCTGTCAATAGTTCTAATAATGTAATTAGAATTTTTGTCACTGGAAATGTATATCTCTGAGTCCTGGGAACTTGGATTCTAGGCTTTGCTGTCTGATGTAGTGCTGTGTTAATTTCCTTTCTATTGCGGTGATGAGCATCATGGCCAAAAGCAGCGTGGGGGAGAAAAGGGTTTATTTGGCTTTCATGTCGGGACCACAGTCCATCATTGAGGGAAGTCAGGGCAGGAAGTCAAGAGCAGGACCAGGAGGCGTGGAAGGATGCTGCTTACCGGCTTGCCTTCAGGCCCATGCCGAGGTACCGTTCTTACGTTCCCCAGGGACACCTGCCCAAGTGGCACCGCCCACAGTTAGCCTGTGGCCCCCACATTAATCAACAAGCAAGACAACGCCCCCACAGACTTGTCTCACAGGCCAGGCTGATGGAGGTGAGTCCTCACTTGAGATTCCCTCTTCCCGGCCACCGCTTGTGTCCAGTTGACAAAACGAGTTGGCACTGATATGCCTGTGTGCCACGTGTCACTATGGCACACTTCAGCAAGGCTTGTTCAATTGAAGTCTGTTGCAAATGTAAAACACACCACGGATTTCAAAGAATAAGATGAAACAGTTTAGCAGTAATTGTTATATTGATTGTATTATCAGTATTTTAAATATTGAGTTAATTGAGCAATTTTTGGGCTTTTTATTGTATGTTCTAGAGATTTTAAAGTTAACACATGGCTCTCATATTTCTAGATAATGTAATCTAGATATATGGATGAGTGATCATCCTGGTAACCGATTAGAATTTATAGGTGATAGGTTTTTTTTTAATAAAAGATTTTTAATGTATTTATTTTATAAATATGGATGTTTTATCTGCGTGCACATCCATCTGTACATCAGAACAGGGCATCCGATCCCATGAGACTACAGTTATAGATGGTTGTGAGCCACCATGTGGATGCTGGGGATTGAACTCAGGACCTCCGGAAGAGCAGCCAGTGCTCTGAGCCGCTGAGCCATCTCTTCAGACCTATGGCTGTTGTTTTAAACTTGAGTTCACATCCTTTTGGGATAGAGACCGGTGCACATGTCACTCACTTCTCCACAGAAGTCTTAAATCTCTGCTAGGCAAGAACCCTTTAGGAGTGTCCTCAAATCCCATGAGACACCGTTTTGCTTAAGCCTCCAAATATCTCACCTGAGAATCTTTTAGGCGGGAAGACTAAGGTGGCCCTACTCGGCCTGGTTCATAGGTGACCCCATGCCAGACTCTGTGGAATGAGTCCTTAATATTAACGTTGTCTGCTTGTTAATTTCAGAGTAAAAACCACAGCTTGAAAAGATTCCAGTTTGAATACCTATAGCCGAGGGAAACTTAACTCAAAGATGATTATCATTCACTGAGTGTTTTCTCCTTTCAATAGTAAAATCGTTTCTCAAGTTGAAAGACGGTTTAGCTGCAGCCCCAACTACCTAGACAATGTTGGTGGTTAGCTTTACCAGTTATTTCCTCGTTGGTAACCCTTGTCAACATGTCCGGGTCATTGTCCCTGCTTCTCAACAGCTGACACTGTTAACCAGTGAGCTAAATAGAAGTTCTGTTTATTTGGGTTCTCATTAGTTAACCTTATTTTTTAATTTGTATAGCAAACCTTTTACCCCTGCCCCCCATGCTCTCTCTCTCTCTCTCTCTCTCTCTCTCTCTCTCTCTCTCTCTCTCTCTCTCTCTCTCTCTCTGTGCGTGCATGCGTGTGCATGGAGGCCAGAGAACAACCTCAGGCAACAACTTGAGCATCCGTGTTAAAGAGTCACAGCATCAGGAAGGTTGAGAACCACTGATCTGTCCACCTTGTAGTTTTGAGACAGGGTCTCTTCACTGACTAGTTAGGTGGGATGGCCATCGAACCCCAGGGGTCTTCTGGTCTCCCCCTCCCCAGTGCTGGGATTATAGAGCACACCAGAACAGTAGCTTTTTACATGGATCGGCCGGACCAGCCTCAGGTCTTCACACTTGCATAGCAAGCACTTTACTGACCGAACTGCCTCCCAGCCCTTACTGGTTCTTTTAAAAGCCATTGCAGCAAGGTCCTTATGGAGACACTTTAAAAATGTACAGAAGTATTGTTTTCTTTGTAAGTACAATTGTAAGTTGTTTTTTGATTATTGATCTGTATGCTAATATATTTACTGTTTTTAAAAAAAAATTTTCAGTGAATGAGCTAAATTAAAGGAATATTAGTTCAAAATCACTGCGGTTTCTTCTTTTAAAAAAATGTCAAATTTAGGGGCTGGAGAAATGGCTCAGAGGTTAAGAGCACTGACTGACTGCTCTTCCAGAGGTCCTGAGTTCAATTCCCAGCAACCACATAGTGGCTCACAACCGCCTATAATTGTGATCTAATGCCCTCTTCTGTCATGCAGGAAGAGCACTGTATACATAATAAATACGTCTCTAAAAAAATGTCATATTTAGTAGGCGTGGTGGGGCATGCCTGTAATCCGAGAACTCTGGGAGACAGACACAGGCAGATCTCTGTGAGTTTGAGGTTAGCCTGGTCTACAGCGTGAGTCCAGGACAACCAAGGCTACACAGAGAAATCCTGTCTCGAAAAACCAAAAACAAACAAACAAACAAAAAGTCAAATTTATAACTCTGGCTAAAAGCCTTTAGAAGATCTAAGAGATGGAATCACTCATGTGTTTTACACACTGGAAATATATACGTGTGCCAGTTACTCAGGGTTCCCTAGTAAACACAATCAGCACTACAGTGAGAGTAAAGATTTTCACAGTGCTTTTTTTTGTTATATTCTATTATGAAATATTTTTCTCAGGGTTAAAAATTATTTTTGGTATCCATCACACTTTAATGAAAATGTCAACTATTTATTGACTTACCATGTGTCAAATATTTTATAGGGAAAATGTACTAAGTTCATCTAACAACTTGTGAAATTATAATTTTTTATCCGTTTTATGGACTAGGAAACTGATGTTTTATATGACCAGTGTGTATTCTAAATAATTTATATATTTACTCTTCCCAATGATTTTTTTATGAGGCAGGTACTAATATTATCCACATTAGGTACAAAAAGTTAATTAGCTTGCCCACGTTCATACCAAAAAGAAAGTGATAAGGCCAACATCTTTTTTTTTGAGACAGGGTTTCTCTGTGTTATCTTGGCTGTCCCTGAACTAGCTTTGTAGACCAGGCTGGCCTCGAACTCACAATGATCTGCCTGCCTCTGCCTCCCAAGTGCTGAGATTAAAGGCCTTTTAAGCCTGGTCTACAAAGCCAGTCCAGGACAGCCCATGCTACACACAGAGAAACCCTGTCTCGAAAAACCAAAAAAAAAAAAAAAAAAAGTTTTAAAGCCAGATTTACTGTTTTTTAAAGCCTAAAGTCATTTGTCAGCTCAGGTTGCTTTCTAGTCTGCCTGCCAACTCTTTTATCCTCCCATACAACAGAGATATCCAGCTCTGTGTGTGGTAGTTGTATATACGTTTGCATAATATGTTTATGTAACAGCACATATTTTTCAAAGTAAGCCCTATTGCATTGTGGGTAAGTGCCAGGTTGAGTCCAATGCTGCATTCCTGAGACTAGTGGGGTCCCCACCTACACTTCTGGCTTTGTGTTGGGGCTGGTATGCTCAGAGCTCCTCCCTCATAGCTCCTCTTTACACCTTCTCTCCACCTGGATGCTGCCCCAAGGCCGAAGATTCTTGAGGGAATAGTAATTTGTTTCTTTAGATCTTTGCAGAAGGTGTAGCCAACTGGAACAATTCTGGTTCTTAGCTTACAGTCAGCAAACGGTGAGTGCTGTGGTTCTCAAGCTTTTACCATGGTTTCCAGCTAGTTTAAACCCTACGGGAACTCCATGGGAGGCAGCTGTCACTGTCTCTAATCTATAGATTGCAACATTAATATTCGGAATAAATGATTGGTGTGTTCACTACTACACAGCTGACAAGCGGCAGAGCTGCCAGTGCATCGGGAACCTTTCAGATTTGTCATGAGACAACTAAGAGTACTTGGTAGGTGGAGATAGCCCACTCTTGCTTTCTCCCATCTTTCCGTCCCTTCACTTCCTTCTCATGTTGGGAACTGAGCCCAGGGCCTTGCAGCGTTAGCGCAGAGAGCTCTGCCACCGATATAAACCCCTGGCCTCCCTTAATCCCTGTGAATAGATTATGCTTGTTAAATGCAGGAAGACTTGAAGGTAGTTACAGATTAACACCAGAGATACTTCTGACACTTTTAAAGGGAATGCTTTGAGATAATGGCAAAGTAGCTTTATAATTAAATATGGATTTCAGATAGATAAGTCAATAGAATATGTGAGGGGTTTCTTTTTGTTTTGTTTTGTTTTGTTTTTTCTTTTTTCTTTTCTTTCTTTCTTTCTTTCCTTTTTTTTTTTTTTTTTTTTTTTTTTTTTAAGATTTATTTACCCAGAGGTTCCTAGAAACCTACAAGAAGAATATCATGATGGGTGGATCGGGACCCAGGGGGTTCTGCTCAAACTATTGTACTAACCAAGGACAATACAAGTAGTAAACATCAAACCCCTACTCTGATCTACGCAATGGACAGGACATTCTCCACAGTTATGTGAAGAGAGGGGACTGACTTTGACAAACTCTGGTGCTCCATATTTGACCACCTCCCCTTGGTGGGGAGGCCTGGTGGCACTCAAAGAAAGAATAAGCAGGCTACCAAGATGAGACTTGATAGCCTATGACCGTATAGTGGGGGAGGAAGTCCCCCTTGGTCATAGACCTAGGGGAGGGGAATACGGTGAAAGCAGGAGGGAGGGAGGAATAGGAGGATACAAGTGATAGGCTAACAATTGAGTTGTAATCTGAATAAATTAATAAAACATTTAAAAAGAGTTATTTATTACTATGTATTCAGTGTTTTGCTTGTATGAACACCTGCAGGGCAGAAGAGGGCATCAGATCACATTATAGATGGTTATGAGCCACCATGTGGTTGCTGGGAATTGAACTCAGGACCTCTGGAAGAGCAGGTGGTGCTCTTAACCACTGAGCCATCTCTCCAGCCCTGGTTTGGTTTTTCAAGACAGGGTTTCTCTGTGTAGCCTTGGTTGTCCTAGAACTTGCTCTGTAGACCAGACTGGCCTCAAACTCAGGGATCCACCTGCCTCTGCCTACCAAGTGCTGCGATTAAAGGCGTGCGCCACCACGTCCAGTGTGAGTTTTTCTGTTTTTTAAAGAAAGACATTTTTTCCACCTATTTTTAAAAATCACAATTTTCAAGTGACTTAGACTATTGAAGCTTGAGAAGAAACAAGGCCTTATTGAAGTCTCGGTCAAGTGCTTCTGTAAATGGGAGAGTCTTTAGAGGAATCTAAGGAATGGTGTTGGAAATATCCTTAGTATGCCAAATATAAACTCTTCAGGGAAGCTGAGATGAAATCGTTCCCCTCCTTAACAAGCTAGTTTTCTGAGGCAGTGAGGGAAAGGGACAAGTTTCTCTTAGAGTTAAAGTGAAATGTTACTTTCTTTCTTTCTTTTTTTTTTTTTTTTTTTAGATTACATGAGGTTTATTAAGTGAGCATGGGAAGAGAAGGTGAGGGGAGAGGCATACCAGAGAGAGAGAGACAGAGAGAGAGAGAGAGAGAGAGAGAGAGAAAGTAAGAGAGTAAAAGAGTGAAATGTTACTTTCTATGATCTAGTTTCTCAGTGAGAAGGGAAGAAAAAATATGAAGCCTCCCTGCCCCTCCCCCGTATCACCATGGTAACTGACTCCTGCTCTTACCTAATTCGGTGTCAGCGCCTCTTACCACTGGCCTTGTTTTCATGAGGCAGTTCAGGACCTTCTCCTAGGATTGAAGAGTCACTGGACAGCAGGATATATGTTTTCTTTATACAACAATCCAGGACAGCACTGCTAGAAGCCCATTTGAATATGACATCCGTTCCTTGACTCTTTTAGCTCAGCTAATGATGCACAGTGCTGACTGGAAATCCCACTTAGAACAGTGTGACCTTTTAGGCCACTTTTAATGTCACTTTTGGGGGTAGTTGGTTGAAGATAGTATCAGAAAAAAAAATCAAGGTGTTTAATGATAGAGTCTTTCATGGACTTTATAAGGAGAACCCAGAAAAGGCCAACTGAGGGGTTGTGTCCACAATCATTGAGTACAGAGATGCTAAAGTATTCCTTCTGCCTGGATTAATCATGGGGCAATTTAATTTGTTCGCAGGGCCTATGACAGAGAGGACCTCTGAATATTTGTGTGGTAGTGTTATGATCCAAGTTCAATGGTAGATACTTGTCTGCTACTAGTTGCTAAGTTCACCGTGGCTACAGAGACCATTTTTGGAGTAATAAATCAAGCACAAGGCTTAGAATTTGGTGCCAGCTTATAAAATGCTTAACCATATCTTCAGTAAAACTTCCTATGGGGCACTTGATCGTTTCACACTGGCTTAGTATATGGTGGGTGGACTTGGAGTAATAACTACATTATAGTTTACACCATGAAAGTAAAATATCATGTGAATGTGTCCTGTGGGTTTTAAGAATTCTGCAAAGTTCTTTTCTGGCTCACTCAAATGATTATGAAAAGAAAAACTCAAAGTGAAAATATTGCCTGTCAGTTTACTAGTGTGTTTGAACTGGCTTTAAAGTGCTATACATTTTATTGAATAGTTTGAATATATATATTTGCGTTAATGCAATGTGAAATGTTAGGTAATTATGGTTGGTAATTTAAATTGTGAATAGTAGCAATTTCCTTTGGTGAAAGTTTAGCCTCAATTTTAAATCTTTTTGAAAAATCAGTCATTCCTTTTGTTCATTACATTTGTTCAGCAAATACCTTTTAAATTTTTATTTATTTATTCACTTTACATCCTGATTACAGCCCTCACCTCTTCTCCAACTACCCCCTTCTACGCCCCTCTCTCATTCTCCCCTCTCCTCCTCAGAGAATGGGGAGGTCTCCCATGGGTACCAACCCGCCCTGGCACATTAAGTCGCTGCAGAACTAAGCACATCCTCTCCCACTGAGGCCAGACAAGGCAGCCCAGTTAGGAGAACAGGATCCAAAGGGACACATCAGAGTCAGGGAGGCCCCTGCTCCAGTTGTTGGGGGACTCACACGAAGACCAAGCTGTACATCTGCTACGTATGTGGTTTGGTCTCTGTGAGCCCCTATAGGCCTAGGTTAGTTGACTCTGTAGGTCTTGAGGAAACCTTGACCACTCTGACTCCCTTAATCATTACTCAAACTCTTCCATAAGCCTCTCCAAGCAGGGCGTGATGGCGCATGTCTTTAATCCCATCACTCGGAGGCAGAGGCAGACAGATCTCTGTGAGTTCGAGGCCAGCCTGGTCTACAAGTGAGTCCAGGACAGCCAGGGCTACACAGAGAAACCCTGTCTCGGAAAAACAAAACAAAACAAAAGACCATGTCTCAAAAGATAAGATGGAGAACAATTGAGGAAGACATCTGTGGATTTCTGGCCTTCACACACACACACACACACACACACACACACACATACACACAGACACACACCCAACTATACCAACTAGCACATACACCACACATGCTAATTCTCCCTATTATGACTATTCGCATGACTGAGGGTTACTTCATTAGTTTCTGTGCTGTTGCTGTGATAAAATTTATTTGGCTTATGCGTCCAGTGGTAAAAGAACTGGAGTAACAAGCAGCAAGCATGGTGGCAGGGAGAGGAAGCTGAGAGCTCACATCTTGGACTACAAACACGAAGAAGAGAGTGGACGGCGAGTAGGGGGCAGCTTTAAGCTTTAAGCGGCTAAACGCAGTGATGTACATTCTTCAGCAAGGCCACACCCCTAAGCCTCCCCAAACAACAGCGCTAACCGAGGACCAAGAATTCACGCGTCTGTCCGAGACTATGAGGGACATTTCTTAAGCCAACACAGTTTACCAGTAAGGAGTTCCTTAGGCTCAAAGAATACTGTGGGATAGAGCTAAATGCTAATGCTTTCCAGTTATGGGCTTTATGGTTTTATGTTTGGGCGGGCTTTCCTATGGCTCTGGATTCCTCTACTTTGTGTCTGGGTACTTTATGTGCAGCTGCGGTTCATTGAAAAGAGCACCAGGGAGTTGGACTATAAAGATGGAATGCCAACACCGTTGCTGGCTAGAGGCATAATTCTGCACAAAGCAAACTCATCAGGAACGCAGTTTCCTGTATTTTAGTGGGCATGGTTTCTACTTCACACAGTGACTGAGGAATCATGTCTTTGAAAGTTCTTGGTTCTAAAACATTATTAGCTTTTCTAAAATGTACACTCCATTCCCTTATCTTTCTTCCCTCTGAGATTATTCTCCTCCTTCTGTGGTGGTTTCTTTCCTGAGCCGCCAGCTTCTCTCACGTGTCGGCTGATCTTTGGTGGTCTGTTTACATTTAAGAATGGGCCAGCTGTGAACTTGTCGGGCAGCTGTGTATACATGGCAGTCGCTGGTCCGCTATCAACTCTGTTTTCTGGTAAGTGGGTAGGACACTGCTGTGAGCTCGTAAATGTGACAGTTGGTAGATGAATACACTCCAAACAATTTATTCAGCTTTTCAAGGAAAGAAAGTTTTTAGTTTGTTTTTTTTTTTTTTTTTTACAGGAAATGAATGCTTAGTTGATGGATGTTTTTCATATGAGATATCTAAACAGCTACACATCTTCCGTTAATATCCACCATTTCTCACCACAATACATATGTCCCTCTAGTCTTTGCAGAGTTCGAAGGAGCTACTGGCCTTCAGGAGGCTAAGGACCCTCAAAGCCTTAATCTAGGCTGTGCTTTCCATCAGATGGTTCCTGCAGAGAACAAAGGCAGCATTAGAAGATAATGGGACAGAATTATTTTTTTTAATTTTTTTTATTTAGTTTTAATTTATGTGCATTGGTGTGAGGGTGTCAGATCTTGGAATTACAGACAGTTGTGAGCTGCCATGTAGGTGCTGGGAATTGAACTCAGGACCTTTGGAAGAGCAGGCAGTGCTCTTAACCACTGAGCCATCTCTCCAGCCCCGGGACAGAATTCTTTTCTAAAGCCCCTTGTGACTTTTTTTTTTTTTTTTTTTTTTCGAGACAGGGTTTCTCTGTGTAGCCTTGGCTGTCCTGGAGTTGCTTTGTATACTAGGCTGGCCTCGAACTCACAGAGACCCTCCTGCCTCTGCCTCCCTGAGTGCTGGGATTAAAGGTGTGTGCCACCATGCCTGGCTTCTCCTTGACTTTTTTTTTTAAAGATTTATTTATTATGTATACAGTATGCATCAGATCACATTATAGATGATTGTGAGCCACCATGTGGTTGCTGGGAATTGAACTCAGGACCTCCGGAAGAGCAGTCAGTGCTCTTAACCGCTGAGCCATCTCTCCAGCCCCCCTTCTCCTTGACTTTTAAAATTGATGTGAGTGTGTGTGTGTGTGTACATGCATATCATGTGCATGTATCATGTTGCATGTGTAGAAGTCAAAAAGATACCTTGCAGCAATCAGTTCTCTCCTTCAACCCTGTGGGACCCAGGGACAGACCCCACTGAAAGCACCTTTATCTACTGAGCCATCTTTCCCCCAACTATGAACTTTGAGAGTTAATAAGGATATTTTTAGTGCATGCAAGATACCACGTAATCTTTCTGAGGGATCTCAGGAGAATGCGTTCCATTAAAAGGAGGAAGTAAACTTAGGCTCCGGAAGACAGGGGATGGGAAGCAGGTGATCTCGCGCAGAAGAAAGCTGGCCGGCCTTCCAAGATGGCAGACAGGCCTGGGCAGAGGGTGGCGGTTCACACTGGCGTCTCACGGGCTTTTCCTTTTGGCTTCAAGAGACATGGGTAAGATGCCAAAGTGTGAGTGAGAGCCCCGAGAGATAATTGAGACAGACAGTGGTGGGAATTGGGAATACCAGAGCGGTTATTGGAGTTCTGTTCTGAAAACTACGTAATGAAGCAAGGCCTTTAATTCTAGGAGGAAAGCCATGCAGAAAAAGTAAGTCATGGAGCTGAACTTTGTATCAGTCACATGTGCATGTCGCTCTCACACAGAGTAATGGTACAAGGGTCCCAAAGTATGGATTAAACAAGGCACGGCACAAAGATACAGAGGGAATAGGAAGAGGGGATCCAGATTGACGGCAGGGGGACAAAAGGGCTAAATCTCCATTTTCCATTAAGGAAATAAGTAGGAAATCATTTTTAAAAAGGAAGGCCGACAGAAATAGAAGCATGCTAAAGGCAAATATGAAAAGAATTGCCTAAAAGTGTCCACTGGAGGATTTATTAAGGATTTATTAAGGATTTATTAATAAATCCTTTGGAATTAGTTGATGTATTTGTATTATTTATAGCTTTGATAAATATAAGAGTAAACAGAAAAACCAAGTTGTGAGGTAAATGGATTTGTTTAGTCTTTTGACAGGAAATCTGAATAGGTCCAAGGATATTTAAACACAATCATTTGTTCTGACATCTCAGGATACATGAACAAAAATAAAAGCTTGTGTACCATGGTTTTACATATCACAACAGTGTACACACACACACACACACACACACACACACACACACACACACACACACACACACACATGTTTTTTTCCCAGGGCTAGAGTTGGAGCCGAGAGCCTTCCACTTGGTAAACATTTGCTCCATCACTAAATTATACCCCAGCTCTTCCATATATGTCTTAATGTTGGCACACTTGGAATTGTGATAGTTATGTTTTCTTGATGAATTATTCCATTTATAATTGATCCTATTTATTACTCATAAAACTTTCACACACACACACAGACTTTCACACACACACACAAAAATCTCTATTTTATATTGCGTTTAATATTCTTGGTATGTTTTCCATCAACATTTTTGCAATATTTTGTTTTTTTGAGACAGGATTTCTCTATATCCTGGCTGTCCTGGAACTCCTTCTGCAGATTAGGCTGGCCTCAAACTCAGAGATCTGCCTGCTTCTGTTTTCCAGAGGCTGGAATTAGAGCCATGCACCACCATGCCTAGCTCATGATACTTAGAGTATCATCTTTAAGTGTCTCTTTAAATACATCTGAAGTTATTATAAATATGCCTTGTTTTTATTTATCTCCCTCTACTTGTAACAACTGCCAGCATAAGTAATAGATTGAGGAATTGGGGTGTGACAGGGAGACTTTGGGGCAGTTGGCCTATGATTAAGAACTTGGTAGAGCAACACCAAGCGAGGTTGGCGAGGTGAGGAGAGGGGGTCCAGAGTGGTAGGGAGGATCCAAAGAACTGTGGAAACTCTTAGGATGGTAGGCAGGCACTTGCCTGCCAGAAGGTGCTCTTCAGGAACTGAATGTATTTCTAGAACAAAGACTAGCTCTTGGAATTTAGGTAACGCTGTGGCTTTGTTGCAAGCTAGAAGATGCTAGACATTTAAACCCATTCAAAACCAAAGAATGGAAGGGTGCCAGGCAAGGACAAGAACTGAAGCTGTATTGTCCTGTCCTCAAGAAAACTCGTAGTTTTTCCAGTGTTACCACAAAGCCACGGGCTTTGCAAGGCTGTGGTGGCTGGGGGTGGGTTGCAGTAGGCTTGGGTAAGATGGGTAATACAACTGCTCTTTCCTTTGGAGAATAATTCTCTCATAACTCTTTGGGTTGCTATGGCCTTGCAGCAGCGAGACTGTGAGTGCACCAGAGATGGCATCAGGTTCTTTTCTCCTTCGTCCTCCATCTTATTTTATTTTTTGAACTGGCCTCTTCATTCAAGCTGAGGCTCACCAGTTCTGTTACTATCTGGCCATCAAAGTCTGGGAAGCATCCGGTCTCCACCTTCACCCTCCCCCCCCACCCCCCCAAGGCTACAGATACAGAGCTACAGATATCCGCAGACACACTCAGCTCTTATAGGTGCTCAGGATCCAAACTCGGGCCCTCGCGCTTTCATGGCAAGCACTCCTAAGCATTTGCACAAAAGGAAAAGATTTAGATTGTCTTTTTAAGAAAAACCTCTTAGGGATGGAGAGATGGTTGAATGGCAAAGGGCCCTTCCTCATCTTGCAGTGGATTCTGGTTTGGTTCCCAGCATCCAGACCAAGCAGCGCGTATCATCCTGTAAATCCAGCTTCATGGGACCCAACACTCTATGGTCTCTGTGGACAGTGACAGCTTGTGGTGCAGATAGACACTCTCTCTCTCTCTCTCTCTCTCTCTCTCTCTCTCTCTCTCTCTCTCTCTCTCTCACACACACACACACTAATAAATAAATAAATAATTTTAAAAGAAAAACTTTTGACATTAACCTGCCATTGTTTCATCAATAGTTTATTGTATGTTTAGCCTGGAATGTATCCTAATGATTTAACATTTTTAGACTTAAAAAAAGCATTTAGGAGGAGGAAATTAGACAGAGTCTCACTCTAACCAAAAAGCTATTTGCAGTTGACACCCACTGGCAAAGGGAAACTTAGTTTTCTCCAATGGAGTGCTACCCCATCAATAACAGCACTTCAGGGCAGGCCCCATGGCCAGCAGTAGTTGGTCAACACAAAAGGAGCTCCACTTTGTTTTTGTTTTTTGAGACAGGGTTTCTCTGTGTAGCCTTGGCTGTCCTGGACTCACTTTTAGGCCAGGCTGGCCTCGAACTCTCAGCGTTCCGCCTGCCTCTGCCTCCCGAGTGCTGGGATTAAAGGCGTGCGCCACTAGGTCCAGCTAGGAACTACTATTTATTTTGCTTGATTCTTTGCTTCATTTTGGCATTTTTTTTTTTTTTTTTTTTTTTTTTTTGGTCTTATTGGTTTGCTTTTTTGTTTTTGTGGTTCTTTGTTTTGATTTTTTTGGCCTTTTGTTTTGTTTTGTTTGAGTACACAGCTTGGGGAGTAGGGAAGTGGACAGGATTTGGAAGGATTAGGGAGAGGGGAAAGATCATGATGAAAATAAATTGTATGAGATAGTTTTTAAATAAAAAAAATTCAAAAAGGGAGAGAAAAGCAACACATGCAACTTTTGTTAATACATGTGGGGCCGGTACTTTTGCAGTTTATGGGATGGAGAGTTGAGAATAGCTCTGAGATTTTCATGATTATACCTGAAGCTAAGGGGCTAGTTTCTTTGTACCACATGGACTGAGAGCTCAGAGAAAGCGGCATTCCAAGAAGCTGCATGTTGAGATGGGAGTAGCTTTCACGGGAACGATGAGCAGAGATTAGGAAAAGTACCATAGGAATCTGGTAGTATCCCTACAGACCTCTGATCTGTAACACTCAGTAGGATAACCATGGGTTTTAGTTGTCTATTTGCTGCATAAAATGAAAAAAAAAAAAAAAAAAGCCTGTTTCAAAACTTGGCGGCTTTATCAATCTGGGTATTCTACTCTGTGTGTGTGTGTGTGAAGGTAGGTGGTTCATATGAGTACAGGTCCCTCTGAGGCCAAAAGAGTCATATCCCCCTGGAGCTAGAGTTCCAGAAAGTTGTGAGCTATCTGACACAGGGGTTAGGAATCAAGCTCAGCTCCTCTGGAAGAGCAGTACACGCTTAACCACTGAACTATCTTTCCAGCTCTGTAAATATAGCTTCTTACCAATTAAGAAAGATTGTAGTTGCTTTAAAAGAACATTTATTCATGGCTCTACTGGTGGTTCTTCTGTGTTTGCTCTTTAATGGGGTCACTCATGTAATGGCAACCGGTTGGCGGATGAACTGGAACCCGGGTTCAGCAAGGATGCTGACGTGACAGCGGTCTGGGACATTCAAGACAAGCGTCGCTGGCACCTTAGCTGAGAGTAACAGGGTGTCTAGAGACTGTCGCAACCCTCACCCCTAGTTCTCTGCCACAAGCTAGCGGCATCTTTTCAGTGGTGATGCAGGGTTCTAAAAACAGGTCAAAGCTGCCGATCTCTTCAGGCCCGGCCTTAGCAGATATGGTAGTGTGCTAACTGAGTCAGCTGCCCAGCGGCCAAGTGTTCCAGGAAAGGGGCTTACGTACTGCCTCACCTGGGAGAAGGGACACGAGATAGGAGCAACTGGACCGCCTTCTGAATACAGGCTTGTTTCTGTCTTTCGAGAAACTCAATTTCTTGTCATCTTTAAGTTTCCTTATCTAGTCTACTCTGAAGGTCAATGTCTGAACTTCAAGAAGATGAACCCATCTCCTGGGAAGTTGGTCTCTAAATGTATTCGATGACCATAGCATTGCAAGATACCGTGCAGAGTGGCTTGGGTAGGCCAAGTAACGGTTTATATGATCTATTATGTGTTTAAAAAATAATGTGAGGGGGCTGGAGAGATGGCTCAGAGGTTAAGAGCACTGTCTGTTCTTCCAAAGGTCCTGAGTTCAGTTCCCAGCAACCACATGGTGGCTCACAGCCATCTGTAATGAGATTTGGTCCCTTCTGGTATGCAGGCATACATTTGGGCAGAATACTGTATACATAATAAATAAATAAATCTTTTTAAAAAATAATGTGAGGTTCGTCACTAATATGTCTTTTTTCTCCAATACCTACAGTTGTTTTTACTTTTAAGTTTAACACACATACACAATATGAATTAGCTTACGTAGCTTAAGGTAATTCAGGAGCGTTTTGTTCCTCGTGAACAATGGACGTCACATTCAGCTCTTCACTGACCGTCTCTTCAACTTTCCTTAGACTAGTATCTTGGATGTTCATTTTACTTTAAAAAAAAAAAAAAAAAAAGTAAAGCATGCGGCCACTGTGACCTCTTAATCATCAGTGGCTATTGTCCGACTGTTTCGGACCTGCCAACTCCCAATAATGACATGGCAGTATTTATTGTAGCTCAGGCCTTAGCTTAGGCTATTTCCCAACCAGAGCGTGCACTTGGGATGTATCTATAAACATGTCCATATATCTAAAACTTGTTCATAATTCTCAAGCCCTGTAACATGCTGCCTTTTACAAAGTGCTGTCATTTAGATCCTTAAATTATCACAAGTGATGACAATAGATATTTTATACCATTATTACTCATAGAACTGTAACATGAGCTACCTGTGTAATTTGAATTTTTCTAATGTGTATATGAATAATATGAGAGAGATTGAATTTTAATGATGTATTTTATTTAATGCAGTGTATTTCAAATATTTTAACATGGAGTTAATATAAAATTCATTTGGAGGTAACTTACATTTTTCATACTTTTTCTAACGGTAGATGCTAGTGCATGTGTATTTGACCATTGTTGGACTAGGTGCATTTCAAGTGGTCCTGTTTGAGGCGGGTTATTAGGCGTCGCCTCTGCATTTTATGTAACACTGCATATTTCAGTCAGACCACCAGCTGCTCGTCAAGAGATAAAGTCCGAATTCATCTTGATCTGTACACTTTCGTGGTTCCCAAGAAGCCCATGTAAGCCTCTTCACCAATTTTCTGCTTAAGACAGCTCCTCCTTCCAGTCACCAATGGAGGCCTCCAGATATTATGGTGTGGCCCACATAAAAGGGCTGAGATGTGGCCCTTGTCAGTAAAAGATATTTAAAAATTTCAATGACAGTAGTGGGAGGTGCAAGAAATACCAGCTGGAGTTGCCATTTTGAAAGACAAATTTGTATACTTTATTCATTTGTAATCTCTTCGCATTGTTAACAGATAGAGCTTCCTCTTTACTTGCTTTGTCACAGTGTATGGGCAAGTCTGTCTTTCTGTCTCTCCTCTCCCTCTCTCTCTCTCTCTCTCTCTCCCCCCCCCCCCCCATCTTCTACAAGACCCTTCTGTTGAATGTAACTCTGGACGAGCATAGTTACCAAAGCCCAGGAAATGATCCCAGCCAACCAACCCTTTAAGAACAAAGCCTTGCTGGCTGAAACCATGCTCCCAGCGTTGAGCACCCTCAGGTGTGAGAGCAGGAAGCCTGGGGTCTGTGCTGCATGTGTCTGGCTGGCTCTTCTGGCCAGTGCTGCTTGGTGGTGCTGGGAGAAGGCAGGGCCAGCTGACTGGTCCTTCGGCAGCGGCCCTGGGGTGCGGAGAGCTCGAAGTTTACCATAAGTTCTGGGCATCCCAACCAACAGTCCCGGAGGAGAGTGAAAAGTGAGCACAGATGTGACCACAGGCTGCTCTAAACTTGGTCAAACTACAGCTTCGAGAGAAAAAGCCTTGAATTTCACCTCATAGCTGTGTATTCAACACCTGACACACATCCCTCTGAAAGGCTTTTCTATTGTACTGTCTGTGCTTATTTTGATATTTGTGTTTCATCAGTCTTGTAGATATGTCCCTTCCATCTTACACATATGACTGCAGGCTGCCTCAGCCTTGAGTTAAATATACCTTTCAATGAGTTTGTGAGAATACAAGCTTCCCTGAGTTCATAGTGGCTTAGTGGCTTTTTTTTTAATCCAAATGCTAAATACGGCATTCTAAGTCTTATTTTTTTATTGTTCTTAATATGTACTGAACAGCAATTTCTAGTCTATTGATGAACATTTCTGTGGCATATGAAATACTGTGTTGAAGGGACCCGTGAACCTTACCAATGCTGTGAACTACCAAACAACTTTACAAAGTCACCAATTAATGGACTACATTGTAGTCAAAGAATCAATACTTTGGCATTTCATCAGTTTTTAAATATCAATTTTCATTGTGTTAATTCATATCCAATGGACTACTTAATTTATTTGTAAGGAGTGACGACACTGTGAGATTTAAAGTCTTTTCCTAAAAGGCAAATATAAATGTTTGTATTTTATACTCTTCCTCGCCTACAGATGCAACAGTTGGAGAGACAGGTGATCGATGCAGAACGTCAAGCAGAAAAGGCTTTCCAACAGGTAGTGTATATTAATCTTTTCCTGCCTCTGTGCATATGAAGATTGTTCGGCTCAAAATAGTAGGGCAGCTCCCAGCCTTCCTGAAATGTTTTATCATTTTGACTGTTCGTGAGCTCAGTTCATGGAGCGGGGAAATTGAACTCTCTTTTGTTCCTTTAGAGTTTTTCCAAGAGGGAAAAGGACTTTGATTACAATACTTTATCTTTTTAGAAAGTCAAATGTGACTTGTAATAGCAGTCCTATCCACAATTAAGTTTTATGTATAAAACTCATATCAGCTTTATGCATAGTAATAAAGAGCAGAAAATGATATGAACTCTATATTGTAGAAGAATTAGTAAGTAAACTCAAAGCCATGAACTGTTAAGCAAATATTTCAAATACTGAAAATTAATAGAGAAATTTGCTTAGAATTATATTAGGACAATATGTACAAAACTGTATATTTCATGTATTAATATTTGTGGGTAAGGAAAGTCAAATCCGTGAGTTTAAAAATAGTCTGAGAGGAAAGTAGAAATTTGCTTGAATTGTGCTATTAAGAACGATTCATTTTTCTCTGTTTTCATTCCTTTTTTAATATACTACTTTGATTCTTTAGATGATGATTTGATAAGTCACTTAACCCTTTCTGGGCCCTGAGAACAATAAAGTGGGCGGCTTGGATGGGCACACCAGCCTGAACGTTCAATATTCTTTAAATCCAAAGCTTTTCATTTTATGAGAAGATATGTATTACAGTCACTCAAAACAACCATCTCCAAAAGCTCCAGTTCAAAACCCTCTCTCAGAAATGCACAGTACAGCAGCTGCACTGTCCTGAGGTCTTCCACCTTTCTTCTAAGGTTACTTTGGTTTGCTTGCTTCGGTGTGGTACTAGGCGTGTTTTCTCTTGACTAGATTAGAATTTACATAGCAAATTGTTAAGAGTGGCTTAACAGATTTCTAAGCATCTCCAATCCAACCTAACACTAACGTTCTTATTTATATTTGAAAAGAAACCTTAAAATTGTATTACATGAAACTTCAACCACCTGTAAGAGGAGAGAAAACAGTACAGTGGCGTCTGCAGGAGCTGGCTAGCTTGTGGCTCATCCTACCGCGGCTCACTGCTCCCTCTACGCACCCCTACACTGGACTGCTTTGAAGAAGCCAGTACCAGAGGTCATTCCATTGCACCCATGAGTCCAGTTGAATGAAACCAAAGCAAATAATCTAAGAGAGTCTTACAAATCCCAACCACGGTAGCATTGGCATGTCAATAATACTAGCAGAACTTTCCTGATATGGCAGAGAGCTAGACACCATTCAGAACTCCCCCAGGCATGTCATAATTGCTTTTGCTTTTGTTTCTCTTTAATATTTACTTTGTTTTTAATTGTGTGTGTGTGTGTGTGTGTGTGTGTGTGTGTGTGTGTGTGTGTCCAGCTCCATGTTTTTGTTTTCTAATTGGGGTGAAGTTCATATAACGTAAAATTAATTATTTTAAGACAGACAATTCACAATTATATAATACACAATCATATTACTCAACAATTATATAATCAGCATCTCTGTTTAACTCCAAATTATTTCCATCATTTCACAGTGAACTGTGTTGCCCATTAAGCATTTTCTGTCACTTCTCTCTCCCCTCAAACCCTCTCATCCACAGACTTCTCTCTGTCTTTATGAATTTACCCACTCTGGATAGAAAGGCAGGGCCTCGCTATGTGGTCCAGGTTGGCCTTACACTTGTAATCCTCCTGCCTCAGCCTCCCTAGTATGGGTATTAAAAGCATGTGTCACCACACCTAGATTGGGTATTCCTTACAGAATTATGCATATAATATGTGACTTTCGTGTCTGGCGTTAGGATAATTTTGACCACACACACACACACACACACACACACACACACACACACACACACACACACACATACACACACCATGTTTTCTTTATTCATCTATTGGTGGATATTTTAGTCGCCTCAGCCTTTTGGTTAGTGTAACGAGTGTATGTGCACTTGTATTTATTTAAGAACCTGTTTATTTCTTACATTATTTTATAATTAATACAAATAACTTTTATTAAAATAGCATATTTGTATATGTATATGCTATTTTCCTCATTTCCCTGGCTAGCACGCAGATTTATTCAAATGGAGGTCAGAACTAGATTGACACATTTCATTTGCATCTTAGACTTTATTCTATGTGGTTTTTCTTTCTTTTGCTTCAGTATTTGCTGAAGATGTTGGTTTAGTTTTTTCTCTCAAGCTTTCTGCATTCTGAGTTTTGTTTATACCGTCCCATGGTGCTATTTAGTACACTCTTCTCACAATTATTATATAACCAACATCTCTGTTTAGTTCCAAATTATTTCCATCATTTCACAATGAACCGTGTTGCCATCACTGCTATCAAGTACATTTAAATTTAAATATCTTACTTCCCCATTTTCATTTTACCCCATTCATTCTTCATTTCTTCTTTCCAATACTGCCTCTGGGGTGGTATCGCACTTCCCTATCAGGAGTCACACAATGTCAAGCTCTCTTTTCCTGTGATATTAGCAGCCATTAATCATTTGTATACTTCCATTTTTGTGGATACGTGTTCTTATCTTTCCTGGTTACCCATTGAAATTCTTATGTCACAGTGGGCAAAGTAGTTCCTTTAGTAAAGGTTGGCAAAGAGTTTCCTTGAGTGAATGTCCAGATAGCATCCCTATGGCACTGGATGGGAATTCTAAATGCCAACACTGCCATTATTTGGCTTTGTGTTAGTTATTTTTATACAGCTGTACTTGGTTTTCATGTTTTCTCTTAACCCTGCTAGTGCACAAATAATTGAGACTCTATTATATTATTATATTATATATAAATCACAGCACAAGAACTGAGCAGTTATTACTCTATTCTTAACCCTCTAAGCTAATCTGGTTCCCTCCCAGCCTACATCCCAGAGATACTTGCATTTTGTAGCTTTTCTTGTTCCAGCTCTCTCTCCTCATGTCTCTTCGACCTCTCCCATGGCTCAATCCCCTACTTCCTCTTCTAACTCCTCCTCCCCTGGCTTGCAGGAAGTCCAGCCCTATGCTCTCTCCTGTTCATCAATTGGCTGTAAGCTGCTTTATTGGCATATCGAGGGAGCAGAGTTTATAACACTGAGACAGGAGATTCTCAGAACTAGGATTGCAACCAGATATGGGGGCTATAGAAATCAGCATTTGAATCACACAATAACCTTATGCTTACAGCATTGATATGCATTTTAATTTTAGCTATTCTAGCCCTGCTAATTTAAAAGAATGCTAATCTAGATTATCATCATTGGTGTGGTGAACAGAGATACACAAAACATTCCAGTTCTATAAGTCAAATTGATTTTATTCAGAACTTAATCTCTTCATATCTTATAATGACCCTTGCCTAGAAAAAAGAAATGTTTATCTTCTGAAAATGGCCCATCGAGTCTACCAAGATAGGAGATGAATGCGGGCTATAACATGAGAAAGGCTGGTATGACACAGATGTAGACATTCCTGTAAAACCGTGGTCCAGGCAAATTCTAAATCAGTTATTCCTCGGGGTTCTTGAAGAACAGTTTCTCCAATTTACATACAACAGTGTTCTAAGGACTTAGGATGAAAACTCAGCATTTGAGGTGAGCACTTTCTTTCTCTTCCCCTCCCTCCCTCTTCCCAGAAGCAGTGGAAAAGATGCAGGGGAGTATGAGACCAAAGGTTGCCAAGGGGAAGTCTGTACAGTAAAAAAGAAATAAAGATGGAATTCATATTTCTCTGCTTTGGGAACAGACATGTTTTTAACCAGGATGAAAATCCAACATCTACCAACTTTTGGCTGGAGAACTTTTTTGACTTGAGTGTGTCAGGTTTGCCACTTATACCATGCAATTAGCATTGACAGCTGACGGCCTCTGTAGGCAGAGTGGTTAAAGAACGCAGACTCTGGAGGCAAACTGTCAGGGTCGGTCAGCCTTCGTCTCTTAACGATTTGCTTCAGTTTTCTATCTACAAAATGTGGCGCAGTCTCGTGCCTGTCTCTTAGGATTATGTAGAAACGGAGTAGGCTGTTAGGAGCAAAGTACTTGGACTCTTTCCTAGCACATGGGTGTGTTGAGTAAGGGTGAACTATTGTGAAGACTGAACCTGATTTAAATGAAGTGCCTGGCATGCAGTCAGCCCACAGAGGACAGTGGTGGTGGCAGAAGCACTGTTAGCAGTGTATGGCTTTGTGCTGCTCTCATACGAATAGGATTAAAAAAAAAAAAAAAAAAAAAAAGGTAGCTCTGGAAGTTGTGAGTGGCTCCCCAAACTACGCTTGGGTTCAGTGAATTGTTGGAAGCATCTACAGGACACAGAAAAACCACTCCTGGTTATATGGTTGTACACAGGGAGGGAAACACATTTAAAATTCACAAAAGAAAAGGGCATCATAGGCAGCATCCAGGAGCACCCAGGTCCATGTTCCTAGTCACTCTCTTCCAGTGAAGTCACACAGGGATGCGTTTTCTCCTCCCATCAGTGTTGCACGGACAAGATTTACAAAGCATTGCCAACGCCAATACCCACGAAGCTTGTTATGCCGGGCATCGGTTTTGTAGGCCTGACCTTAGTTACTAAGATTCTAGCTCCCCTCATCCCTCTGTTCCCTGCCTGAGTCACACTGGTCTAGTGTGACCTAAGACCCTGAGGGAACAGCAATGCATATTCACCATTGTACCGATTTGAGTGTGAGTACTCGTGTATTTGAACACTTGGTTTGCAATGGGTGGTTCTGTTTGTGGAGGCTTAAGAGGTGTGGCTTTGCTGGAGGAGGTATGCCACTGGCAGCGGGCATTGGGGTGCTAAGACCTCACCTTAAACCCCAGTTTGCACACTCTGCTTCATGCTTGCAGCTCCAGATGTGAGCACTCAGCTTGCTGCCCCGGCCACCATGCATGGCTGCTGCCGAGCCTCCCTGTTGCCATAGTGATGGACTCTTATCCCTCTGCAGCCATAAGCCTGAGCAAGCCCTTCTTTCTGTAAGTTGCCTTGGATATGGAGCTTTATGAGAGTGAAGGGAAAGTACCTGACACATAGTCAAGCACGTTGTGGGGACCGTTCTGATGTCCCCCAGGTTGTTAGGTAGTCAAGGCAGTCTCATTTGTAAGGATGTCTCAAGGGTGCAGAGCAAACTAGCCAGAAGCCAGTCCTATCTTCAGGATCTGAGCAGCCCAAGGTTGCTGGGTCTAGGTATTTGATGAATCCCTAGCTTAGGGACTTGAGTATCCTAGAGCATTGGGGGAAAGGTGGAAGGGTGTGCTGAGCGGAAGCAACTAGGAATTTAGCCAGAAGAAAGAGAGAAAAGTTCCCTGAAAGTATAACTGTCCCACACAGAAGGGCATATGTGTAGATATTTGTGAGAGTTTATTTAAACCAATGTGAATTTGTCATTACAGGTCCCCCCACCCCCACCCCCCGCACCAAGACAGGGTTTCTCTGTGTATCCTTGGCTGTCCTGGACTCACTTTGGAGACCAGGCTGGCCTTTAACTCACAGAGATCCACCTGCCTCCCCTCCTGAGTTCTGGGATTACATGCGTGCACCACTGCACCCCACTGTCCCCCCCTTTTAAATGAAGTATTTTATTTTGTGTGCATTGGTTTTGCACGCATGTCTATGTGAGATATGTCTATGTGAGGCTGTCAGATCCTCTGGAACTGGAGTTATAAGCAGTTGTGAGCTACCAGTTGGGTGCTGGGAATTGAACCCTGGTCCTCTGGAAGAGCAGCCAGTGCTCTGAACTACTGAGCCATCTCTCCACCTCCATAGGTGGTGCTTGTCACTGGTCAGTCTGAGTAGCTAAAATTCTTGGATGGTTAAGGTTAAAGGCATGGGACAAGAGCTGGTTGTTTCCGTGTGCTGGTGGCAGGGCATCTTAAAAGGCTCCTTGTCTCCTGTAGACTGAAAGCATTTCTTAGATGTCTTACTCATGATTACCAAGCATGGCTGGGAGTCCTGGACACAACAGGGCCAGCTGGCAGGCAGGATGCCGGTGACTGTTTTGTGATGCTTTCAGAGACTTTGCACATATGCCAATATTTTTCTTGCCTCAGGAAGCCGTTCATCCAAAAGTAATAGTTACTTTAAAACATTTCAGATGACAGCGGTGGTTCCAAGGATCTTGGTTGTATTTATGCAAAACAAGAGAGCGTGTTCCAGGTCCTAGCTGCCCAGAGGTGTAGTCATACAGTAAATAACCTCTCCCAAGTAACAAAAGGGCAGTTTCAGGTGGTGACTAACTGTGCTTGCTCTGACTTAATCAAAGCAGACTATAGGTGAATGTCTGTCTCTAAGCTCACATGGTGCTGGGTGCTCAGACCTTGCCATGCTGTGACAAGACAAAAACAAAAAGCCTAACAAAGAAAGAAAGATTAGTTTTTGGTTCATGGGTTCAAGTCTGTGGTTAGCTGGCTCCCAAGATGAGGCAAACATGGCAGAGAGTGCAAATGAGAAGCAGAGGAAGGGGAAGGGGAGAGGAGAGACAGACAGACCGAGAAGCAGACACACAGCCAGCATGGAACACGCACTTCAAAGCCATGCTTTCAGATGGTCCCGCCTCCAGCCACGGCCCATCCTTTACCAGCAATGGTGTCAGATCACTAGACCATCAGTGGATAATTTATTACTGAAGTCAGAGCTCTCAGGATGCAGCTTTGTCTCAATGGCTGCGTCTACAGGCCTAGAGCAAGTCTTCAATCTATGATGAGCACTTTGGGAGATACGTCACATCCATACTGTAAGGTCATTTGTATTCTGTCCACATTGTTCCTTTCTCTCTGGTGTGTGTGCACATGTGTGTGCGCGTGTGTGTGTGTGTGGAAATTTTACAGATGAATACATGCAGTTAGATCAGATCCACCCATGCCAATTTCCAAACTCCAATTTCTCCCGGGCCTCCCCTCGACAACCCCCCTCCCCTAACTCTATGATGTCACCATCTTCCTCCTCCACCTTCTTTTTCTTTTTCCACTCTGAGTCCGATTAGTCCAGTTATACACATGGGTGTAGGGCATTGCCCACTGGACCATGAGCATCCAGCCGCGGGCCACATTACTGAAGTAAACGGGCTTTCTGTCTCCAATGGCCATCAACTGCCAATAGCTGCTGAGCTGAGGTGGGGCCTAGTGTAGCTCCTCCTTCTTCATGTGAGAGTGCTGATTGGCTGGACCTTGCGGCAGCAACCACGGCTGCTGTGATAGGAGTTCATGAAGTTCATGAGTACAAGGGCCTCGTTGTGCCCACAAGACACTTTGACAGCAGTCTGCCCCTAGCCCCCTCTTCTGAGCCGTGGTAGGAGGAAGGGGTGTATACAGATATACCCCAGTTCGGGCTGCGCACTCTACAGTTACTGACTCACTCTTAACCTCAGATGCTGCAGAAAGAGACTTCCCTGGTGAGGTCCATCCTCCTTCCACACCCAGCTTTCATGTGGGTGCAGGGATCCGAACTCGTGTCTTCAGACATGCACAACCCAGCACACACCTCAGTGACAGACCCCCCCCCCCCCCCCCCCCCCCGCCAGCCTCACTTGTCTTCCATGAGGTTTACTTTCTACTTTATTCTCAGAGACCAAATGACATATCTGGGTCTGCTCTCTTCCTACTTCTGTAGCTATGGAATATCCTGGTTATAACTGGAAAAATGTTTGAAGATTGAGTATTTACTCTCTGTTTTTCTCCTGTTGGGCTATTTTTCACGGCAGACTTCTTAGGTAAACCTTTGTGTTTGGTTTGAATTTTTATGGTTCATCTAAAACCAAAAAAAAAAAAAAAAAAAAAAAATCAGTTTTATTAAGGCCACTTACATTTTTGAAAAACAGAATATTTTTTCCTCCTCTGCTTTTGTTTTTCAAAGTTTCCAGCTGTGTGTGTGGTGTGTGTGTGGTGTGTGTGCATGCATGTATGTATATGTGTGTGTATCATATATATTTGTGTGTGTATGCATGTGTGTAATATGTATGTATGTGTGTATGTGTGTGAATGTGTGTATGTGTTTTGGCATGTGAATCCAAGTTATATTTATACAGCGAATCCAGGGATAAAACCTGGTATTAATGCTTAAAAAATAAAACCAAACTGACCTTCACAGCTTTCTTCTAAAAATATTCTGTAGTCAAACATGTCTAAATTTCAGCTAACTTTAAGGATTAAAATGATGGAAAGATTTCTTTTGTTTGAACTATCATCTCCAATTTCTCAAATGCATTCATATTTTTCTCCTTTATGCCTATAGTCACCGAGCTTCTGATAAAATTACATTCTTACCTACTTAGAATGTTATAATGATATTTATTTATAGAATATTGTTTAGTGTTCACGATCTATTTTCTATCACAAACACCTTCCTTCCTCAGACCCTCCCATGAAGTCTCAGGGAGGCTTTCTACCATGCAGGGATGGGTTTGTGATCTGCAGAGAGAGGAAAGGCACAGTTAGAAGGCAGTAACCGGAAGTCAACCTCACTGGGTTGGGTGGATTCAGTGTGTGGGGGTGAGCAGACACTTTGCGCCCATGGTCCTCAAAGATTCCTTATGCCTCAGTGTGCTTTGCAGAAGATCGGAGCAGATAGCACTCACCCGCCTGCCTCACACGTTACCATTACTAACCACATTCTTACTGTTGAGTTGGATGGTCTTTGACTGTACTTACCGTCTCTCACCTCCACTAGGATGTAACTTGATACAGGAAGAGATGTGCGAGTCTGTCTTATTCTCTGATACCTTCCTGGCCTGGAACTGGAGAGTATCTGCTGCCTGTATCTTACAGTTTTGGTGTTCATTTGTTTTTAATGATTTTGCTTATTTGGGCTTTAAATTTCTTTGTTCCTTTTTTTTTCTTCTGTGTCTTTTTTTTTTTTTTAATGAAAATTCAGTTTTCTCCCCAAAATGTGTTTGTTTGTTTGTTGAGACAGGGTTTCTCTGTGAAGCCCTGGTTGTCTAGGACTCACTTTGCACACCAGGCTGGCCTCGAACTCACGGCGATCCCCTAGCCTCTGCTTTCCCAGTGCTGGGATTACAGGTGTGCGCCACCACACGTGGCTCCCCAAATGTGTTATTATCCGGGCCATCTAATTTGAGTTGTATCTCACCACTCACTCTCTTTCTTTATATTCATGTCTAAATGTGGCTAGGAACTTTTGCTTCCGTATGGACGCCTTGCGTACTATCATTTCTGTAGTAGACACGTGCCGTACCCTGTGTAACTGCAGCAGTCTAATGATCTCTCGTATCTACCCTGCAGGCCACAGCATTTGCCACATAGTCTTCAGATTTTATAATCACCATAATACATTATAGCTTGCTGTTTAATATTTTCAGCTTGTGAAACTCTTCTTTTCAGGTTTTCGAGACAGGGTTTCTCTGTATAGCCTTGGCTGCCCTGGACTCACTTTGTAGACCAGGCTGGCCTCGAACTCACAGAGATCTGACTACCTCTGCCTCCCGAGTGCTGGGATTAAAGCCGTGCACCACCACGCCCGGCACAGTTTGTGATACTTTTAAGAACCTAATGTTAAAAGTAAAACTCTATGCTTAAAACTGTGACAAATTAAGAATGGCATAATGTCATCTTACCCTCTGACTTTAGGTACAAGTTATGGAAGAGAAACTGAAGGCAGCTAATATTCAGACCAGTGAGTCCGAGACGCGGCTCTATAAGAAGTGCCAAGACCTGGAGTCTGTCATGCAGGAGAAGGATGACACGATTCAGAGCTTGGAGCTGCGGCTTGAAGAGCAGGTGAGGGAAGCCGAGTCGTCACTTGTATTAACACGTGCTTGTGAATATGGAATTTAAAACATAGCTTAGATCCCTGAGTATGGAAAGCTCGTAGTCGTAGGATTAGGTCACATGCGTTGGTAAGAGGTACAGGGAAAATGCTGTTCCCTCCATGGCTTGGGTGACTAAGGCCTCAAGGTAAGATCTAGTACTTTGTATTACGTGTGTGTTCATGAGTGTACATGCATGCATGAGTGTATATGTGTGCATGTGTGTGTCTGTGTGTGTGTCGCTATGTGTAGAGGTCAGAGGGTAACTTACAGAAGGTGGCTCTCTCCTTCCACCACGTGGGTCCAGGTGATGGAACTCACACCCTCAGGCATGGTGGCAAATGCCTTTCCTCGTGGGACATCTCTCTGGCCCCAGACTTAGCCGTTTTTTTTTTTTTTTTTTTTTTTTTAGATGTGTCGCTGTTCTTTATATTCAGACTTTGGAGTTTAAATGAGATGTTTTTCATTTGGAAATATTTAGCTTATAACAGGCATAAAATATTTGCAGCCATGCTTGTGTAGTGGTGCATGCCTGTAATGCCAGATTCCTAGAGGCCGGCACAGGAGGATCACTAGTGTGAGGCCAGTCTGGACAATATAATGAGACTATCTAAAGAAAAAATATGTGCTGACTACGGAACACATTTATGTCTGAACTAACCCTCCTGCTCAGAAGTGTAAGTTTTCAGCTGCTTCGTATGAGCGTGTGGAGTACTGCCTGTCTTCTGACAAAACTTCCCTAGGGACTTCAGTATAACAGCTCATCCTCGTCGGTCCAGCACTTGAGGGGCTGATGCAGGAGGATTGCCAGGAGTTTGAGGCCAGTCTGGGCTACACACTGGATTAAAGGGCAGCCTCTAGGTTACAGAGTGAGACCTTATCTCAAAAACCAACAAAAATTTGCATTAGGATTAAATGACTACATAGGTAGCCATTTAATACCATTTAAATGTGACTGTTGTGTTTGTTAAATGCATTAACATCTTCATTTGTTGCTCACTTCTCTGTGGGGTCAGTGTTTTCAGCTTTCTAGCAGGCGAATCCCCACCCGTTGTGATTTATATGATATTTGCAGTGTCTGCACAACCTGCCCAGTGTGATTTATAGGGCAGTCACATTCTCCATAGTCTTGTGACCAGAGCCAGGTTTTAAGGCTGCTATGTGAACTTGAGTTTCTCTGTGTTTGTTTTTCTGGGTTTAAAAACAAAATTTAGAATTTGAGGGAGAAAATAACCCCAGTCCTAAGCAGATTTGTGTTCTCCTCCCTCCCATCCTAGGAGACCCAATTCTACTGGTCCAGAAATAGTTCGTTTTGTTGATCTAGTCAGAGGATTCACTTCATTGTATGTGTGTCTGAGAGAAAGAGAGGAATGCCGCTTGCAGGACTAGACAGGCACTTCCTGTTGCTCCCACAGAACACCTGACAAGAGCAACTTGAGGAAGCCAGGGGTGGCTTTACTCACAGCTTGAGGTTACAGTCTGTCACCACAGGGAGGATGTGGCCTCTGGAGCTTGAGGCAGCTGGCCGCCCTGTGTCCCCAGTCAGGGAGCTGAGAAAGATAAGCGCTGGTGTTCAGCTCACTGTCTCCTTTTCTTCAGCCCATGGAAGGATGCTCTCTGCGCTTTAGGCGGGTCTTCCCACACCAATTGACTCAGTCTAGAAAACTCCTCAGCGGTGCCCAGGCCTTGCTTGCCTGAAGCTCTTGAATCCCATGAAGTGTACAGTGTGGTTTATCATCACATCTGTGTGGGCCTTTTGGTTTATCTATCTGCTTAACAGTTTTCCCTTCCTTCCTTCTTTCCTCCCCCCATTTTTTTCTTTCTGTTTTTTAACAAGATCGACTACTGTCCAGGCTGGCCTAGAGTCTCCTGCCTCACCCCCCAAAAGCTAGGATTATAGGCATGTACCACTATGTCTGGCAATTTTTGGCTTTTAAAAATTTGGTTGGTAATTTGGAAGTAAATATATAGAAGTAAACAGGTTTTTAGGTGGATTTGCCAAGGAGCTTATATTTGAACTAAACAAATTGTTGATGTTATTTCAGAAACAAATGCGAATACAAGAAGCTAAAATAATAGAAGAAAAAGCAGCTAAGATCAAAGAGTGGGTAACAGTTAAGTTAAATGAGGTATTTATTGCTATGTTTTTCCTTTATTATTTTCTTCTTTTAATTAGTCTTCAGAATATGCAACCATGAGTGAGACATAAAATTCTGATCAGTTGGTAATGGCCCTATAATTTTGTAAACTTGTGATATATTGCTTTTTTTTTTTTTTTTTAACAATTTAAAACTATTGATAGAGTCATATTGGTGACTGCAGCCATATTTCAATAGGCTAATTTAAAAACAATAATGAGTATTACATGTATATATCATCAAATTAATAGGGTTGGTATCTGAGAAGCACAGACTAAATTCTAAAATAGTTGTTTTAAAATTATTTTACAGTGGAAAATATGCAGGGTTGAAAACTTTCAGCTCTAAACAAATAAATATTGATGACATAATTGTTAAGGCTGATAGCCAATGCTGCCGAGTTCACCAGTTTGCAGACAGCATAATTATATATTGTTATTTTCTAAGCCAAATTTTGTAATTTATTAATGCATTTGAAAAATGTTGTTTTTGGGGTTAAAGAACATCGTTCTGCTCTTTTAGCTGGAAGTGGAGAATCAGAAGCTTCGGTTCATCAACCAAAACCAAACTGAGGAGATACGAGCAATACAGTCAAAACTGCAAGGTACAAATATTTTCACTAAGAGAGCTTTTTTTTTTTGGCTGTATAGGAGTTTACTATTAGTGTTTTAAGGATCTGGTTATGAATGTCACATAAGAAGCTATTGTCAGCAGATGAAAAAGACTTTCTCCATCCCACCAGAAGCCCTTTACTTAAGTGCTGTTGGACTAAAGAGTCAAAAGCAAAAAGATGAGTGATGACATATTCAATTACCAAAGTGACTGTTACTTTGGTCAGAATGGTCAGAAAACATGACTGCATAGCACTTTGACCTCTCTCACCTAAAGGGCAATTCATTTAAGGTCCAAAGAATTCAATTTGCTAAAACTACTACATGTTAGTGTTAGCCTTGGAGTTCAGGGGTCATAGGCAGCTGGTCCCAGGATCTAATGGTACTAGCGTTTTGTTTCTTCCAAGTGACTGAGTGCTTCATCTCTTTGTCACCTTGACCGACGGAGAACGGTACCTATGAAGCCAAATAATAGGAGTATTTGTATTAGAGGTTTGTACTTCAGTCTTCTGAGACTTGGACTTTGGCTTCAGGAAAGAATGCATCCCTTTAGAGGGGATTAACAAATCAGAAATGTAGTATAGTTGTGCCCACATTGAGGGCTTTCAAGAAGGCTCTGGCTTCACGCATGCCGAACACACCCCTGAGGGCAGCTTGGGGGTGGTTCTGTGGGTTCTCGGATACCTCCTCTGGTTGTTGTAAATGACACAAAACTCAGTTCACTCCTGCATTATCAATGCCCTAATCTTCCCAGGATTAAGTCTTCCGGGCAAGCATATTCTTGCCAAATGGGAGTGTCCATTGATAATCCATTGATAATGCCAGAATGTCTACACTAGGCCTGGCCTATTTAAAGAAGCATTCAACAGCCGGGGCTTCAGTTCAGTGCTAGAGTGATGACACAGCATTCGTGAGAGCTCTGGCCTCAGGCCAGCAACCACAAACATACAAAAAAGATGTTTTCCTTCAAGAAATCATTATAAAACTTGACTACTCCCTGCACTGAAGGAAGTGTCCTGTACCTGGTGGTGATGGCCACCAGTCATTTATGACCACTGAGCACTTCACATATAACCGTTGCCACGAATGAACTGGGTTTAAGCTGTCTGTTCATTAGAATTTACTTGAAGTAGCTTTACCATGCTAGAGACTACCATTGTCAGACAGACACAGCTAAATGTTACTGAATAACTTGGAAATGGTAATGCAATCTTGAATATTTAATTTCAGGTACTTTTGCTTTAGAAAAGAAAAACAGTTATTTTCGGGTTTTGCTTCAGATGACTTTTTTTCTATTTATCCATTTTGTGTTATGTATAAGCGCACTCACCTGAGACTGTGTGTATGGAGGTCAGAGGTCAACTTCACTCACCTTCTTTTATCACCTCTGATTTATTTTTGACACAGGGTCTCTCACTGAGCTTGGCTGCTAAGAGCCTTAGAGACCTACCTGTCTCTGTCACCCCCCCCCAACCCCACCCAGGGCCTGGTTATAGGCTTGTGCCACCACACTTGGCTTTTATGTGGCTACTGGGGACCCAGGCATAGATCCTTAGGCCCGGCAAGGCCCTTCGCCCTCTCAGCATCCTGTGTCATGCTTTTGGACCATTATAGAAATTGGCACAGCCTGGATGTTCTGAGTAGAATTTTGGATATCAAAAGTCCTTTGTTTTCCTTTGCATTCCCTTTAACGTTAAAGGCTTGTGTAGCTGTCATGCGACCAGAGGGTAGTACACCATCTTTGTGGTAACATGCAGTGGCACACTTGGATGAAGAAGAGATGAAGCCACAGGTGTGTGTGTGTGACTGGTGCTCACTCAACTGAACTGTGTGATGGGTCCTTAGCTCTGAGACTCAGCCTCCACCTTGCTTCTTTGCATCCCACAAACCTTGCATCCCGTATAATGCGCTAAGACCATACTAGTGTGACTGAAAGAACATGATTCTTTTTGAGAGAGGGTTTCTCTGTGTAGCCCTGGCTGTCCTGGAACTCTCTCGGTAAACCAGGCTGGCTTCAGACTCACAGAGATCCACCTGCCTCTGCCTCCCGAGGGCTGGGATTAAAGGTGTCCACCACCATGCCCAGCTGAAAGACAACTTTAATGTCCTACTACTTAATAACCATGTTATATCTATAGAATATTTTTATATTAATGATTGTGATCGCACTGGTTTCCTGAAGGAATATATAAAGTTGTTGATGAAGGAATATACTTTTTGGGGGGGGAAAAAGGGTCTCTCTCACTGTGTAGCCCAGGCTGTTCTGGAACTCAGCATGTAGCCCAGGCTATATCTACCTCCCCAGCCTCTTGAGTGCGGGGTTTCAGTTGTCGGCCACTACGCCTAGCAGGACAGTCTGCTTAGATCATGTTACCACTTGCTTTCATTTCCTCCGAGTGACAAAATGTAGACACTGCCCTAACTGATGGGAGCGCCATATTTAGAACCAAGGTCTCCTGTGTTCATGACACGCACTCTCACTGAAGTAGGTTGGATGTACCAATTCTATTTCCAAAGGATTGCCAATTCCCCTGACAGCCCTGGCTTGCAATGCTAGTCATTGCATTGGGTCTTTGGGTTTTATATACTAAGAGATTCTGATTCTTGGAAACTAGGCTTAGATTGGAGCAGAATTCCATAGATAAGCTAGATTTAATGTACTTACATACATATTATCAAATATATACATAATATATATTGTACATAGTATAAACACAAAATATATGTATATATTACATACACACACACACACATGTGCGAGCGCACACACACGTGCGCACAGTTGTTTGTTAGTATCTACAGATGATTGATTCCAGGATCCCCATAGATACCAAAATCTGAGGCTACTCTAGGTCCTTAAATAAAATGGCCCAATGTTTGTGTATAATGCGTTACACACATCCTCCTGAAATTTTAAATCATCTTCATAGTGAAAGGTAAATAAATATTGCACAAACATTTGTTAGATTGTATTTTTTTAAGAGACTCACGGTAAAATATCTGTAAATATTCAGTAGAGACCATTTTTTTCTGAATATTTTTTGATCCACCTTTGGTTAAATCCACAAATGCAGACTCTGTGAACCTGAGGAGCAACTGTCCATAGTCTTTACTGTATCTATTGTCAATCAGTTCTGCGATGATCAACATAAAAAAATTTAAAGTACCTCTGAAGAATATTCTAGAAATATTTTTCTTTACTATCAGTTGCTACTTAGTGTAGCCTACTTCACCTTCTGTTGCTTTCCCAGGGCTCTGAAATCAACTTGCTCAGGAACTTTTCTTCCTGCAACTTCCATGCTTTGGATCTTACAAGCAGCAACGTGAAGAATCCTAAAGATGGACTAAACCATGATAAGCAGTCTGAGGCCTGAACTCAGGTCACCATGCTGGGCAGCAGAGCACCTTTACCCACCCACACCTGCTGACACACACACACACACACACACACACACACACACAGATTTATGGGTCTATGCTCCGCGTTGGAGTTTCCATTTACTATACATAAGATGAAATTCAGTCTTTTTTTTTCCTGGTGTTAGGATGGTTTATTCACGTCCGTGTGAGCTTGTGTTCAGTGTCTAACAAACAGCTATATAAAAAAAAAAAAAAAACAAAAACAATCCAACTCCGTTTTGTTGATGACCTTGCAGAGCTCCAAGGGAAGAAGGCACCCTGCGCCTCCACACCAAAGCTTTCGGAAGGGCAGCGCCTGAGCAGTTTGACCTTTGGGTGCTTCTTGTCCCGAGCAAAGAGTCCTCCTCGCGTAGTAAGATCTGAGGAAATGAGCAAGACGGCGTCGAAAGAGCCCGAGTTCACGGAAGGGAAATGCGGAGAAGGTACTCAGGAACTATAGCAATCTACCTCAGCATTTTCCAAAAAGCAGAAGCATCATTCCCTAAGATTGTTCAGAGCTTACCTTGGGTTTCCTCAACACCCCAGTGCCTCACGGGAGTAGTTAATACGAGCCAGAGCCACACAGCACCGAGCTTCCTGATCTAGTTATCGCGAGACTTATATAGTTTTTTGTTTTGTTTTGTTTTGTTTTTGTTTTTTTGGCCAAGGGCACAAAGAAGAAGCTGATTTCCCCCCTGCCACCCCCGCCATCTTAATGCTTTTTTTCTTTCGCACAGCAAGTGGAAAGGATATATTCAAAATGTAAAAGTTTATAATCTTATTAACTACAAGGTCCACCTTTTAGCCCAGTTTCAGATGAGAACTCTGAATTTGTATTCACAGCTTCCGGAAAATATTTAAAAATGACCTACTATTAAACATGAAATTAACACAGGCCTCCCAGACACATAAAAGAAATGAATACTTGGTGGGGGGGGTGGGGGGGCGGGGGTGGTGGTGTGCTTTAATAACTACTTTGATTCTTTATTACTTTGGAGAGGAAAACACTGCCTAGATAACCCGGCCCTGGCCCTGTGTGAAGATTTCTACTCTTCCATTTTCCTAGCCTACCTCTAAATTTTGCCTAGTGGTGCAGCTGTCAGCTACAATGTCTGTCAAAAACACAGCCTGGCTGTGACACCCCAAGGCCGATCCTTTTTTGTTGACTTCTTCCCAAAGTTCTAGGAGGCCACAGTGGACTCTAGTTTTCTTCCAACGCACTAGAAAAGTGACAACGCGGAAGCTTGCCCCTCGCCTTGGTTTTGACATCCTGGGAAACACTGCGGCTTTTCCAGTGGGAAGGCTGCCTTGATACCTGCTTCTTAATGTTACTCCCCTCTTTTCATCTCCCCTCACTGTCTAGCAGTCAGCTGAGTATTGCTGAGGTCACCCGCACCAAAGCTCTGGCTCACTTGGAAATGCAACCAGTACCTGCTCTAAAGCTGGAGGCCATGTTTGGTCGGCCCCTCATGCCTGGGCTGTGCGGGTCACATTTGTGTTCTCATAGTTCCTTTCCTGTTCAATCTGAAGTTTCAAGTGATTATTTATGAAGCTGCTGGAGCATTACATTTCTTTCTTTCTTACCTTCCTTCTTCTTTCCTTCTTTCTTTCTTCTCCTCTTCCTTCTCCTCCTCCTCTTTCTTCTTTTTAGTTTTTTTGAGACAGGGTTTCTCTGTTTAGCCTTGGCTCTCCTGGACTTGCTTTTGTAGACCAGGCTGGCCTCGGACTCATAGCGATCCGCCTGCCTCTGCCTCCTAAGTGCTAGGATGAAAGGCGTGCGCCACCATGCCCGGCTTTGCATTACATTTCTCATGGTGCTAACAAAAGAATCCAGGTCGAAAGTCATTTAAAGAGGTTATTCTGAGTATTAAATCACACGTTGTAGTTAAGCAGAGAGCGGAGGAAAGCCGCTCCTGTGATTTTGCACATTCCACGTGTTGAAGGGTAAACACAGTTTGATTCTTAAATCATGGCTCCGTGCTTAGGTCAGGCTCGCATTATGATGACTGTGAAGGGTTGCCATTTTCTTTGCTTCTAAATTGGAATCAATGGCGTTCATTTTTTGGTGGCTTCTTCCTTTGATAGTAAAGCGCACCCCGCTTCACACTCTGCTCCTTTTCTCTTTAGATTGTTGACAACTTTCATTCCCCAACATACTCATTTGTTAAAAAAAAAAAAAAAAGTTTACTCCTGTTACAATTACATGGAAGCACAAGGTTTTTTTTGCTTATATCAGTCCTGCATTTTTCAAACGTGCTTAAGAAGGCGTAAGCTGACCTCATTCACGCGAAACTGCCGGTCTCTGCAGTGTAGTTGCGTCAGGCAGCGCAATGCACACTTACGGCGTAGTTACGTAACGGTTTCATTGTTAAGGGCAACCTGCCAATGTCATGTATCTTCCTCTAGAGATGGAAATTGCAGAGAAGCGTGCTGATAACCAAGGCCGAGAGAACGGCAGAAGCCAGGGAGAGTTGCAGGAGACCTCTCGCTGCTCAGAACAGAACCGGAAAACGAGAGCAAGCTTTGGAACGGACGGTGGTACATCCCAGAATTCCGGGGTTCCAGTAAGTGACTGGAGTTCTGACGAGGAAGATGGAAGCAAGGGCAGATCCAAGCCCAGGTGCACTTCCACCCTTTCCAGCCACACGTCCGAGGAGGGCGTGCCGTGTGGCAGGATGGGCAGCGAAGCTTATCTCACTGCCTCGGATGACAGTAGTTCTATATTCGAAGAAGAGACTTTCGGCGTTACCAGGCCAGAGCACAAGACGCTGTATTCTTGGCAGCAGAAGGCTCCGTGGAAAGCTCAGAATAGCCTTGCAAAGGGGAATTCTCAGTCGGGAGGAAAAGAGCAAGACAGTTCCTCAGATGAACTGAATAAAAAATTTCAGTCCCAGAGACTGGATTATTCATCCTCATCAAGCGAGGCCAACACCCCAAGCCCTATTTTAACCCCAGCTTTAACCCCCAAACACCCTAACTCACTCCCTGGGAAAGGAACACAGTTAGTGCCTTCAGCATATCTGCCACCCCCAACGCTAAGGATCCCCAATGTTTTCAGTATAAGCGTGGCGCTCACCAAAAGGCACCTGAGCCAGCCACAGTTATGTTCGGACCGGATGTTTGGCACCAACAGGAACGCCATAAGCATGATCCGGCCACTGAGACCTCAGGAAACAGATCTTGATGTGGTTGACGGCGACAGCACGGACGTTGTGGAGCCCATGGACACGGGCTGCGAGGATGGGTTATTTTCCTATGACTCCCTGGATCCTCCGTTTGCAGATGACCAGGAGAACAGTGAGCCCACAAAGAAGGCCTCGGGCAGCAAACCGCCTACTCCTCCTCTGCACCGATTTCCCTCTTGGGTAATTACATGGCTGTGCACAGTGCACACACAGGGGCCTTCTCTCAGCCCTCAGTCTCAGCCTTCGTACCCCCTGTTGCTTTTCAAACCCAGCATTGTTCTAACAACTTCCAGTTTTCAGAATATGATGTCCCCTTTTCTTCCCCAACTGTGCTCTGAACAATTGAGAAACAAGACAAGTGGAAATTCAAAGTATGACTTCATTCACAGATAAGAGAATTGGGCGGGGGGAGGGAGGCGATGAGCTTTTCAATATTAGAATTTGGAAGATTTGTTCACTCAGGCCCAAGCTGGACCCTGAGCATTCTGGCTTCCTCCTGGGGGAAGCAAGGCTAGTTAGTGCCTTCAGCATACCTGCCACCCCTAAAGCTAAGGATCCCCAATGTTTTCAGTATAAGCGTAGCACTCACCAAAAAGGCACCCGAGCCAGCCGCAGTTCGGACTGCATGTTTGGCACCAGCAGGAGTGCCCTGTTGGTGTTGTCATAAGTGAGGCCCTTTTAACACACCCAATATAAAGACGCTTGTTTCCTGTGGGAGCTAGGAAAGGAGAGAGGGAAGGTGCTGGGCTGGGAGAGCCAAGGAAGTGACAGAGTGGGGGTAGGGAGTAGGAGTACTCAGTGACTGGAGGCCCCACGACCCAGAAGGAGACTTGAGGGGTGAGGGAGAGGCGTTCTGTAACTGATGCTTTTGCAGCACCCTGAGACTCTGTAGGTCCTGGTCGCAGCTTTGCTGTTTACTTGGTTAAGACAGCTTTCGCTTTACTTGCCATGGCTCATACACCCCTTACCTCAGCTAAAGTGCCTTCCTGCTAGCCCAGAAGGGACCTGTTTTCTATGCAAGCATTGGCTGTGACTACAAAGCCTGCCCGTCAACTGTTGATACTTCTTAGGAATGAATATCTATCTACACTGCTTGATTTTTTTTTTTTTTTTTTAAAGAAAAACCTATCCTAATGGGAGGGCGAGCATGCCGTGGTGCACATGTGGAGGCCAGAGGACAGCGTGCAGGAGCTGGCACTCTATTGTACCACGTAGGTCCCTAGGATCAAACTCAGCTTGTCACACTTAGCTACAAGCTCCTTTGGCCACTGAGCCATCTCATTCGCCCCGAGATTCTATAGTTAAAGTTAAGTGAATTGGTCTGTTTTGTAGACTTATGTTTTCCTTTCCATATTGGCACAATTTAACCTCTCGCTTCAAAAGAAACTCTCCTGGGTTGCCAGGTGTCTTGGGTGTGGGAGCCATGTTCTTGTCCTGTGGCTATTTTTTTTTTAGTGGCCACTGTCACTGTAAGCAGCTTGCAACAGCCATGGCTTCCCTAATATAAAATCAGACTTAAGAGATGTGTCTGCTTTTTATTTATTTTCACGAGGACATTTTTCCTTTTGGTATCCACATGAAACAGCCTCTTGTTTATTGCTAAATTCTACATGGCACAAAAAAAGAAAAAAAAAAAAAAATAGAAGCAAATGGCATGTGGATCTCCGGAATTCTAGTTATGCCACCCTAAGGCTTCTTTTGTTATGTTGAAGACTTTCAAAGATTGATGTTAAGCTTTCAAGTTCATTTTATTTAGCAATTTTACCTTTTCCTTCCCTTTGTCTTTCCAAGCTATTTGGTCCTGGAAAAGTAGTATTGCTTCTCAAACTTTCTAATGTACTGACACGGGCAAAAGTTCATAGGCATTTGCAGGTGCCCAGGAGATGCTCTAGCTAGCTCAGTCAGCGATGCTAACTCAAAGCAAGCCTCCCCTGGTTGAATTGGAGTACCAGGCACAAGGTAATAGTCACTGTGATTCAGAAATACCTCTGATGGCCCGCTCTTTATAAGTGACCTGGTTTGGCTCAGCTTCCTGCTCGATCCCAAGCTCACATAGACGCCAGCTGCCTCGGACCTCCTGCTTAGAGTTACGCTCTGTGTGTGAACCCTGCACATGCAGAGAAAACACAGCTTGTCCATTCTGTTTGGCCCTCGCCCCCATCATCAATGACCTCGCGCCAGTTGCTGTGGCCACTGGCCATCCTAATAGAAGAACATGGCATCAGTTGTTCTGGTCCAGGCAACTGTGTTCAAGTTTAGACCTTTTATAAAAAGCACAGCGCAGTGAATTAGGTCCTGTGGAGCACTGGGCTCCTTTTCCTTGTTAGCTAGCAATGCTGTCCTTACCGCACCCATCAGAGAGCTTTCTTGGAGAAGAGAAGGAAACCTAATAAACTACTTTTGGAACAAGATAATAATTCTAACATAATTCTCAGACCCGTTTATTATTTGACCCGAAGTCTATTTTATTTTACTGAAATGTACATTGGAATAAGAAGGCAGTAATATTTAATGCTCTGCTGTGCTTCTGAATACAATTTTTTCCTTTTCTTTTTTTTTTCTAACCATGGTAAGACATATTAAAGAAGTTACCTGTGTGTCATCAGTGACTAAGCAGGTTTTGGCTTCATGCTACAGCTGCTCACGTTTCCCCTTTAGCCACGTGCAGACTGTTAGAGCGTTAACGATGGTGTTTATCTGCTGTCAGCGATTGGGAGTGATCTTCCTCAGGCTTGTTCTTGTATTGTCTATACAAGATACCAAGCCGAAGTCTAGGAACAGAGATAAAGGATGGACTAACTAAGGAATGGGAGGAATCTCTACAAGTTTTTCACAATGGCGTGTTTTATTGGTACTGATGCATTTTCTGATAACTAGAATTTTGTACTCTAGTGGATGTTATCTGAAGAGCAAATGAAAAAATAATTATGTTCCGTGCAATCATTTCTTGGCTGTAAGTACCTGGTTCAATCTCTCTTTTATTACTAGGAAAGCAGAATATATGCTGTAGCCAAATCAGGCATCCGAATGTCTGAGGCCTTCAATATGGAGAATGCTAATAAAAGTAAGTGCTCTGCATGTTGTGGTGCGGGTGAGCCAAGGAGGGATGCAGCTGCAGAGAGGCAGGGGATGTGATTCAGAGCAACCAGTTACGGAAGCAGAGGATAGGATGATGGTCACCGGGCCTGGGAAATTGGGGAAGGGGAAATGCTGTTTAACAGGTTTAATATTTCAGATGAAAAAGTTCCAGAAGTCTGTTTTACAAGAAAATAATCTCTGCCCTAGCAAATTATGCACTTAAAATGGTTAAAACGGTAAATTTTACTGCTTATGACTTCTTTAAAAATGATGTAATAAAGGATATTTTAAACTATATGATTTTATATTGCTGTTTCACTAGACAAGATGTTCCCTAAATGTCTAATGTTACTGGAATAATGGAATTATGTAAGTGTTTGGGAAATGGTTGCGGATTTGCTCTAAAACTGATATTCATTGTATTTAGGATAAAGGCACAAAGACATTCAGTCATGACACAGAAAGTGCTTTACTATGTTTTTATCACTCCCAAAAAGTAGAAAGACTTGGGCATCTATCCATTTAAAGCTACAAAAATTATAAAAATATTGGTTTCTATACCATTTTTCCCTCCTTCCTTCAAAAAATATTATAGAAACAGTCATTCCCACTATAAAAATAAATAAGGCCAACACTTGGTAGGTGGAGGGAGGAGGATCTAACACTTGGTAGGTGGAGGCAGGAGGATCTAGAGCTAAAGGCTAACCTCAGCTATATAGTGGGTTCAAGGGCTAGCCTGGGTTACATGAGAACCTGTCTCAAAAACTTAAGGCAAAAAAAAAAAAAAAAAAAAAAAAAAAAAATCACCTAAGTGTCTAGAATAAGAAAAGAAAAACGTCTGTGGGTTTTTCCCATGTCCTACCTGTCTTCCATTTGGTTCATCTGGAGAGGCAACACTGACGATTTTAGTCATCTTCTGTTCTTAATATTCAGGGAAGTATATTCTAACCTATCAACATTGGAGTCTTCTGTCAGGGCTTAAGAATGACAGAAGAGACAGGGCTCAGAGAGCATCTTCAGCCAGTGGTCGTTTCTGCCTAGCTCTGCACAGCTAAGCATAGTGGAGAGGCCAAAGAGGTAACAGCATGGAGTCTAGTTGGGGAGCTGGCACGTGTGAGGAAAATAATGTCCCACCAGAAACAGTGTTTGTAGGTGGGTATGGTGCCTCTAACCCCAGCCGTCAGGAGGTGTAGGCAGGAGGATCGCTGCTAGTTTGATGCTAGCCTAGGTTTTGCAGTAAGACTCCATCACCAATAGACAGAAATCAGAAAGTGTAGGTGTGAATCTGGAAACACCATAACTCATAAAGCGGAATAATACTAATAGTCACCTGTTGATCTGATTTCTCTTTAATATAGATTCATAAGAAATAGAGTGGTGTGCTAGTTGGAAGGCTTTTCTTTCTTTCTTCTTTTTTTTTTTTTTTTTTTTTCTTTTTTTTTTTAAAGATTTATTTATTTATTATTATGTATACAGTGCTCCGCCTGCATGTACTCCTGCAAGCCAGAAGAGGGCACCATATCGCATTACAGATGGTTATGAGCCACCATGTGGTTGCTGGGAATTGAACTCAGAATTTTTGGAAGAGCAGGCGGTGCTCTTAACCACAGAGCCATCTCTCCAGCCCCCGGAAGGCTTTTCTTTAATGTTGTTTTTTGTTTGTTTGTTTCAGATTCTGCAAACATACTTTCCTACTCTGCATCAGGCCTTTATACGTCTCTGATATACAAGAATATGACAGCCCCGGTGTACACAGCGCTGAAGGGGGTAATAATGAGTGTGCTTCTTGCTGTTTGACATATGGTTCTCTTCAAGATGCTCAAGGAAACTTCCTTCAAGCTCCAGATTCCACTCCTAACATTTTACATTAGATTTCAAAGTTCACATTGATAAATCATAAAAAAAAAAGAAGAGACGGAAAGCCTGGAGAAGATGATTACGATGTCTTTCTCCTCACCCCCCCCCCCCATCCCCTGGCCTTAGCGCATTATTCATGATGCAATGGAAACTCCGAATTTAGAAAGGTCTTTGTGTTTCTGCCAGGGTCCCTTCTTTGCCAGAAGAAGCTAATTAAAACAAGGACAGTCAGATATGAACAATCTTATGATTTCAGGAATCTTTTATAATTGACAAATTCCTAGCTAATTAGAGCCTAAGGTTTTGAAGACGATTTTCATGATGTCAAAATACGCTATTATCTTGCTTTAAAAAAAAAAAAAAAAAATGTAACTGTGGCCGCTTTCTGTAAAGGGCGGCGACTTTAGAGGTGGATACAGGGGGCGCTGTTCTGCTTTTCTTTAGAAGGCAACACAAATAAGTAGCAGCCCTTTCCTGGACGATTCTTCTGGTTCAGAGGAAGAGGACAGCTCTAGGTCCAGCTCCAGGACGTCGGAGTCAGACACACGCAGCCGCAGTGGGCCCAGCAGCCCCAGAGCCATGAAGCGAGGTGAGGGGAAAGTGCATGCGCAGGAGTCAGCGCCAGCACGTTCTGAATATTGATTCAGGACTTGCATCAACAGTAGGCTTTCTAAAAATACAGTCTCCAAAGCCACAGTGAAATGTGTGTTAGCCTAGGACTGAGCCATCTATATTCTAGTGGTAATTTCCTACTTATTCTCTGAGTTTTCACACAAAGCAGTCTTTCATCATCATCCTAATTAACAATGTTGTTGTTAGTGGTAGTATATTATATTATTATAAAAAGAAGTAATTGGCCAAGGTTAAGTTTCTTTTTTATACATAACCTTGTGGCCTGTTGACTAATTTGTGGCAAAGACTATTGTAAAATGTCAGAAAACACACCTACAATTTGTGTCGGTTAATCTGATAGTAACGTGGAAGATAGCTTCATCTTTACTTTGTGCCTACACATAACTTTTAATAATTTTAAAAAAGTTATATGTGTGCATGTGTGTTTACTACACTCATGTGAAACTCAGAGGACAACCTCACTGCTGCCTCCCACTTTGAGACATGTTATCTTATCATCCAGGCCGGCTAGCTGGCCCACGAGCTCTAGGATCCTCGTGTCTCCGTGTCCCATCTTGTGCTGGAGTTACAGATGCTCATGTCCGGTTTCGTGTGTACTGAGGGGCTCTGAACTCAGGCTGTTGTGCTCTACCGTGGTTCTCTGTGGCCACTCAGGTTATGTCACATAGTTGCTGAGAATACAGCTGCCCTGTTCTTCCTAGTAGCTGACAGGCTACTCTTTTATGTCTTTGATCTCATTCCCTCCTTTCTCTTCCCTGACTCAAGGCTGGCCTCGCCCGCCCTCTTGCTTACATTTTTTTTTTTTAATTGCCGACTTTGTTTTGAGACAGCGTCTCTTGTAGCCTAGACTAATCTTGAGCTTGCTCTCTAGCCCAAATTTGCTTTACACCGCCTATCCTCTGGTGCGCACCTCTGGAGTGCTAGGCTTATTCATGCGTGTGCACCGTTGTTCCTGACTCCCAAGCTGCCTCATCACTCCGCTCCAACATGGCCTCCTGGTGGGCTCCACGGTTCAGACTATGGTGCTCGCCCTTCTTCAGTCCCGTATGCTTTAGTCGGCTCCGCATTTCATTTTCTTGCACTTGCTACTGCCGGGCATCTGTTTCCCCTCGTTAGGCTCTGTGCCAAGAGGACTCATTGTTTCTTTCCTTATATGCCGCGGCCGCAGCACCTCCGACAGGGCCTGGCACATCAGCCCTGTGCTTGGGATCCGAGCTTTGCCCTCCAAAATCACCACTGCCTAACTATTTTACTTTGCATAAATTCTGCCATCTCTGGGTCTTTCACTCCTTATGAGGACACGAACCAGGGTGATCTCTGAGGATCCTAATGTCTGGTGTCTGTGTCATGCAACTGTTGTTTGAACAAGTAAGCAAAGGCTAGTATTTTATAGGCTGGGCATTATCGCGTGCCCTTTAGTAAACACTTTTTTTTTTTTTTTAATGCATGATGGCCTAAGTTCATGACTTCGCTTAGTAGTTATACATCTCCAGTTGTATGTATCATCTGTATATGGCTTGTAACTCACAAGACACTTTCTAGAACATCAACTGAATTAGTGTGAAAATGTCCCATCAGGTCTTACTTCATAGTTGTTGGCAGATGAACTAGTATGTTTGTGTCCTTGAGACTTACTGCTTATCTTTAGTGAAGGATTTTTTAAAAGCCAATAGGCTGGTTAAAAGTTTACTGGACTTTCATAAAAATACTGTTGAGGTTCAACATCTGTTTGTCTATGTATCAACATAAAAATATACACACAAACAAATCTTTACTAAAAGATGCACCAGTAAACCTTCATAGTATTTTGTATATGTGAGAAAACTCACAGTTCCAATCATACCAAAATGTTACTAGTGTTCTTTTGACTTTCTTGGAAATTTGGGTGACAGTCTCAACCCCCCCGCACTGGAAGTCTCTATGGCCAGAGGAGTGGGCATAAATCTTGTGAAGGGCGGTTTCTGATGGAGGAGTCAGTGCCGTCCACAGGAGGACTCACGGCTGCCGTTGGCCCACACCTGTATGAAATATTGACTCCGCGTACATCTTTGTTTTCCTAGGCGTGTCTGACTCCTCAGTTGCGTCTGAAAGCGATTATGCCATTCCTCCTGACGCCTATTGCACCGACGCAGAGTGCTCGCAACCAGAGCAGAAACTCCCCAAAACCTGCTCGTCCTCCAGCGAAAACGGGAAAAATGTAAACGTTGGATCCAGCTTTGAAAAAAAATTAATGTATCTGCTAGTTTTTCCCAGAAGGAAACAAAAATCCCACTTTCCTCAAATGTTTTCTTTTCATTAGGAACCACTAGAAAAATCTGGCTATCTGCTAAAAATGAGCGGGAGAGTCAAGACATGGAAGCGGAGGTGGTTTGTCCTCAAAGGTGGAGAATTGCTTTACTACAAGTCTCCAGTGAGTGGGAGGTGCTCGCCGTTGAGTCCCGAATTCCTCACACTGTAAAGCAGACTCCCAGATGGTTTCTTACCCTGTAATAAAGAATTAATTATGGGGCCTGGAGAGATGGTTCATGCTGGCTGCTCTTGCAGAGAGGGTCCTAGTTCCAGTCCTGGCACCCACATGGCAGGCTCATGCCTGTCTGTTTGTAACTCCAGTCCCAGGGCATCTGACGGCCTCTCTGGCTGGTACAGGCTTTACATGCATACACGGAAGACATACAAGCAAGCAAAACATCCATACCCATAAAATAAAAATAAAGGTTAAAAATTAATCATGTATTAATGATACAAAACATTTCCTGTAATTCCTGCTATAGCTGCTAATCTCTCTGTGTTTGCTTTTCCTCCTTTTGTACAGAGCGATGTAATTCGGAAGCCCCAGGGCCACATTGAACTTAGTGCATCCTGCAGTATTTTAAGGGGAGATAACAAGCAAACAGTTCAGGTACACGTCTTTTGAGTTCGCTATTCTTTTGGCACCATGAAAACCAATTCTCAACTGAGGTTTGGTTGTGTGTTACCCTCTTCCTTCATTTTTAGAATCAGTTTGACGCTCAAAGGAATATAATAACCCAAGGCTTTAGTTAAGGCTGCACTGCGAGCTAAGCATGGTTGTTTCCCAATGCTACCCTGCACCTTTCTCCCCTGTGGCCTTAATCTCCTGGGCTCTTCAGCTTTTCAAATATCCAGGTGTTTTAGTGCGAGGTTATCCAATAAACGAGTTTCTGGGATGTTTGTGACACAAGATGCTATTGAATTCAAGAATGTTTGTACTTGAATATAGAATTGGACAGTGGCAATTAGTTCTCCCAGGAACTTCAAAGAGGGAAAGCTATGGGTGAGCAGAGGCACTGTCCCTGCCAAGTGTCATCAAATTTTCTAGCAAAGTTCGCGGTTGATGCTGTCAGTGAGCTGGGACGCCTGAGGTTAAGACAGATGAATAGGGAGGGCGCCAAAGCAGAGCACGGCTCGAGAATTGGCTGCGAAGTCCCGAACCATTTGGGTAATTGTCAACACAGATAATTTAAAATACTGTGACCTCCTCTTGGTCAGTGGTCACGTGTACCACCAGGAATTGGTGTTGAATTCCTCTCATTTGTTTCTAATTCACTCTCTCACTTCTCTCTGTGAAAACCCCTTCTTGTTCTGTGGGCTTCGGCCTTGTTTGTCATCACCTCCAGTCTGTCTCTTTGTTTCAGCAGCCTAGATCCTATCACCCTGAGGGGGAGAAACTCAAAGTATGACAAAGATACAAAACCACAGCCCTAGAGTTAATAGTGCGAGCAGTATCAGACCCACATGAAAAGGATTTTCAACTCAGTGGTTGTCATTCTCACAGAGTGGCTAAAGAATTCTGCATTTCCCCGGGAACAGAGATCCCTGTCAGGAATGATGCTTGACCTGGCAAGGGCTACGTCCTCACTAGTGCCTCTCCTGTTGTTCCTTACCTTGTTCTAGCTGACCACAGAGAAACACACGTACTATCTGACTGCAGATTCTCCCAATATATTGGAAGAATGGATTAAGGTGTTACAAAATGTTCTGCGAGTACAAGCTGCCAACCCTCTTTGCCTGCAGCCGGAGGGCAAACCAACAGCAAAGGGATTGCTCACCAAGGTAGGACTGTGTGTGCATAGCAGCATCCGAGGCAGCTCTTTTGTAAGTTCCCAGCATCACAAATAGGAGGGCTCAGATAATATGTGCATTTAATATTTTGGGGGTGGGTGGGAAGTGTGTTTTTAAGTATAATGCCCAGGTAAACCTATGGAGATGAAAAAAAAAAAAAAAAAAGATAAAATTGGCCACAGACAAAAATATAAATAAAAGAATTTGAAAAGGTAATTGAAAGGTGTGAAACCCAGTTAATACCCTTAATATGTAATATGCTTGGGCTGGCAAGATAGCTCAACAGATAGAGTGCTTGCTGCCTGAATTTGATCCCTAAAACCCACTTATTGTAAGGAGATAACTGGTTCCCACCAATTCTTCTGCCCTTGATATTCATGCTGTGACACACACACACACACATCACATTAAATAAATAATGGAGTGAAAAATATTTAACAAGCCTTTTCTAATCAGTAGCTAACGAATGGGTACCAAAAAGCCATAGGACAAACAGTGGACAAGCAGTAGATACAGTACAACCAAGAAGAAGCAGAAGAGATCAGCAAGGAGAGCAGAGACCAGTTTGCTGTCTCTTAGATTTTTTAGCACACAAATTGGTTTAATGGATATAATGTTTACAATTTGCTCAAAGGAAAGACTTTTATTTTGAAACTTGGTATTAGAATAAACTAAATTTGCTAGAGTGTTACTCTGGAAGACAGTTTACGTGTGTGTGTGTGTGTGTGTGTGTGTGTGTGTTTATGTGCATGTATGTGCATGTGTGTGTATATGTGTGTATGTGTGTGTGCGCATGTATGAGTGTGTGTATATGTGTGTATGTGTGTGTGTGTGTGTTTGTGAGCTAGAAGTTCATGCCAAGGGTCTTCCTCAATCACTCTCCACCTTGTTTGTTTGTTTGTTTGTTTGTTTCTCTCACAGCCTGGAGCTGACAGATTTTGCCAGACAGGCTGGCCAGCAAACTTTGGGGATCTTCCTGTCTCTGTCTCCCTAGTACTAGCACAGGCAAATATGCCTGCCCTAGCGTTTCCCACGTGTTGTAAGGGATTGAATTCAGATTCTCATGCTTGCTGGGGCAAGCACTTTACTGAATGAGTCATCTCTGTCCTGTTTTTTCTTTTTTTAAATTTTTGTAAAATACTCTTTTGCCATGCAAACACTTAATTGTTGAGAACTTCCTGGCATTGTGGAAAATACACTTTTAAAAATGAACACAATGCCATTAAGTCAGGTCCAGTGATATGTGCGTTAAAAAATGCCACAATGAAGCCCATATGTTATGTGCTGTCTAAATTTTTAATTTAAAAACCAACTAGAAAATAATAGCATGCCTTTAATCCCAGCACTTGAGAAGGCAGTGGCAGGTGAATCTCCTAAGTTTGAGGCCAGCATGGTCTACAGAGCAAATTCTAGGACACCCCGAGCTACACAGAGAAACCTTGTCTTGAAAAAAAAAAAAAAAGAATAGCAAACCGTCTATTCTTCAGATAGCTTCCTATCCTACTGAGAAAGAAGAGGTCATAAGCTTATTTATAATAACATGGGAAAAGTACAGTCAGTGATGTATCAGAAAGCCCTGGTGAAACAACTTGGGGTGTTGGAGTGATAACTTCTCAGAGCTTTGTCTCCGTTGAGCACCGGAGGGGAGACACATAGTTATAGCAACTGGCAGTGGGCAGAGAAGCCACCCCATGGGGCGAGGCACACACATGAGGTGTGATGCAGCAGAGCTCCCTGGGCTGGCAACATTTGGCGAGGACACCAGAGAGCTCTCACTTGTTTGTCTTACGGCAGGTTAAGTGCTTTGGGCTTCGTGAAGGATGTCCAGAGCCCCTCAGGGTTTGTAATGGGGACGTGGACATATGGATGCTGTTAACAGCTTGCTCTGCCGGAGAAGATGAATTTGCAGGAGGCACGCTAGAAAGTCTAAGATCGGCTGATGCTGTGGCTCTCATGGCCATGAGGCTCTGAACTGTTAAGGGAAATGAGGAAAGAGGGTGCGTTTAAGTGGCGGCTGGTAGGAAAACCAGTTTGTTTGGAGTCGGGTGAGGCAGTAGACAAGGTTTTTATTTTAAGTGTCCAGATGACAGCTCGGCTGGATATGAACACTCATGAGAGAGGAGCAGCTTTCGGCAGATGGACAGGCTGTTTGGGAACAGACTGGTGTTTTGAGTTCTGTATAGACATCTTACCTAAAAAGCATCCTGAGCTAGCAAGATGACTCAGCAGGTGAAGCTGCTTCCAATCTCTGGAACTCAGGTAAAGGTGACAATGACCTCACAGAGCTGTCCTCTGACCTCCACATGCGCATCATGGCTAGTACCCTCCCTCCCTCCCTCTCTCTCTCTCACACACACACACACACATGCACACACACACACAAACACACAAATAACAACTAACTAAAACAAAGCCTAGCAGACATCAGAGGACAGTCTGCATTGGATGAGAGAACTGGCTGAGAAAGGGCGTGGGGACTCGGCATCATCTAAGTGACTGTTAGAACAATGAAAATGAGAGAAATCACCCAGAAAAAAAGGATAATGTAGATTTTTCAGAGTACAGGATGGAGAATGGAACACTCCAAAATGTGGGGATGTACAGGCATGGGTGGAAAATCCCGAGAGTCTGTCCCGGAGCGAGGGTTGGGTCTTAGGGTCCTGCTTGCCGCGCTTGGGGAAAAGAGGACATTGTGGTGGGAGGCACGTGGAGGGTGTGAGTTTACAGGGCTGTCTATACACTCCAGTACTCTTCAGCTGCGGGGCGTGGAGCGTGGGGCTGGGGGAGGTCAGACATGGAGTCAAAAGAGGACGAGGAAGACTTGTACCCTGTATTTATGAGCCGAGGGAAGAAGCCAGGAGACCTGGAAGATTAAGATCCAGAAGTGAGTGGGTGGGAATCGGGAAAGGCAGGACGGAAGGGCTGGCCTGGTAGGAAGTGGGGAGGGGTGTGGATGACATCTGCATTTGAGGGACATGGAGTGAGGTTACTTATAATGTCCTTGGTTTTCTTGGTCTCCCTAAGACAAAGGCATTTGCTAAGAGTGGGGGAAGGGGTTGGGTGGACTCACTGAAAATGGGATGTAGCCAGAGACATTTGAGGTTTATACGTATTACCAAAGGCTCCCTGAACCTGTAATGATTGGAACATCAGTCAACGCCCTTGTTAGGAGCAGAGACTTTACAGCCTAGGAGAAGGAGCATAGTGACGTTTCCTGACGTCTTACTATGCAACATTTCAAATATGAAATAGATCTACAACTAACTTTTCACTTGCTTTACATTATGCCTGTCAGGGTAATGATTTGAAGTGTGTCTTTTATTATCAGATTTCAAATACGTAAGCATGAAGGATACTTCACAGATTCACCATTGGTTTCAACAGTTGTTGACTGTGGCCAGTCCTGCCCACCTAGCATAGCCTTCTGCTTTCTCATAGCCTCCACTGGGCTATTTAAAGGCAAGTGGAGGTGACGTGTTGGTGAATGGATTTGTCGGAGCATAGGAATGCAATTTGGTCATGGGCCCTGGAGCAAGAAATGCTTTATGATCAAGCACAGCATCCCAGGTTGGCAGAGAGCGAAGAGACCAGGCAGGAATGGAGAAAGTAGAAGATGCTTGGATCAGGGGATTGAGTCAGGAAGATGGTCAAAGAATAGCAAGGATGGAACGAAAGGGCCAGGGAGTCAGAGGCGGCGGTGCTCAGCGACTACAGAGTGTAAACCACAGAAGCGAGCCCTTTCCCGGTGGAGGAAAAGGAGCTAGAGTGTAAAGACAAGGAGTGGGTGGGAAACATGACAAACAGCCAAGTTTGTTGGAAATGCGAAGGGCAAGGTGACAAGATGCTTCAGCTGAGGCAGCAGGGAAAGCGCTGGCGAGCCACGCTGCCTAGGCACGACCTCTGTGACCCGGAATAAGTTACTCTCAGGCCCTGTGCCTCAGTGTCCTCGTCTGTGAAGTGGGAGACAAGCATAGCGACAACCCCCTGCGGGTGTTAAAAATATGAAATATATTCCATTGAAACATGAAAAGTGTGTCCAGACAGTACATGGCACATCAAAAGCACTCAAAAATGCTAAGTATTGCGCTAAGTATTGTCAGGGGAGTTTCTCATAGATAATGATGTCAGCCACGCTGGTGACAAGATTTGCATGGAGACACTACAGGGATGAGATGAGGGGAAGAGAGGGGACCAGGGAAGCTCATGTTTTGTGTGTTGACAAAGGCTTACGGTAAAATCTATTGTTTGTTCTCTAACTTTTTTTCATTTTCTTCTTTCTTTCTTTTTTAAAAGATGTATTATGTATACAGTGCTCTGTACTGCATGTACGCCTGCGCACCAGAAGAGGGCACTAGACCACATTATACATGGTTGTGAGCTACCATGTGGTTGCTGGGAAATAAACTCAGGACCTTTGGAGGAGCAGCCAGTGCTCTTAACCTCTGAGCCATCTCTCAGTTTCTGTTCTCAAACTTTTATCATCACTGATATAGTTAGAAGGCTTTTGTTATCAAAGCAAGACCAAACCCAGTTTTAAAATTATTTGGCTTGCCAAGCCTTTGAGGTTGCCTTTACATCTCTGTACGGGTCTGTCTAGTATGGTATGTTTTGTTAAAATGGCTTCAGATTCAGAGTTTGAAGAAATCCTAATATAAGATGTATGCATAAAGATGGGCTGTGTTTTTGTTTTTGTTTTTGTTTTTTAAAGCACGGCTTTTATAGTAGTTGGTAAAGGCGCCTACTTACTTTGGGTTTAGACACAGACATTGTTCTATTTTAAAAGTAAATCATTTCCAAAGTACACGAATTATACTCCGGTTTTGAGGAAACTTCTTTTGGAGCTGTTTAAAGAAAGAGGAAACAGTTTAAAAGCCAAGGATATTCCTCTGTAAATATATGTTTCCAAATTTAATTAAACGGAGGCACATCGTGCCAAATGAAACTTTTTTGTTGTCGTTGTTCCTCCAGGAGCGTTCTAAATCCATCAGAACATTAGTGGCAAGGACATTTGCTTAAACCAGAGCTTCCAATGCCGAAAGGCTAGCTGGCTTTGTGGGTTTAAAGGAGGCCATGTATTTGATTCTTTATATAGTGAGGAAGGAAGCATTTATTGCAGTTAGTATTATATTTTAATTTATGAGTTGTCTCAATGGGCCAAACGATAGCTGAGAGGTGCACAATAATCCTATGTTGTGACAGGGTACGTAGGTAAGTCACTTGCCTGAGGACACCAGAGAGTGACTGTGTGTGTGTGTCTGTGTCTGTGTCTATGTGTGTGTCTATGTCTATGTGTGTGTCTGTGTGTGTGTCTGTCTCTCTCTCTCTCTCTGTGTCTGTCTGTCTGTCTCTCTCTGTGTATCTGTGTGTGTGTGCGTGTGTGTGTGTGTGTGTGTGTGTGTGTGTGTGTGTGTGCACAAAATATTCTGGAAGGGGAATAAGAGGGCTTCATCTTAGGCTCGCCCACTGGTGGGAATAGGTTTCTTCATGTTCTCATAGAATAGAGGATGTAGTGGGGTCTGTCTGGTCTAGACCTTCAGTGCCTATGCCAGACTTAGCAACACTAGTGCAGGTTGGAACTCACAGAGCTACAAAGGCCACCAAGTTCTGATCTCACAATAACTCATCTAGACAAATGATAGCCTCCTCAGCAAAGACTGTGAGCTCCTGCAGGAGGAGGCTGTGCCTAGTGCCTGTCAGCTTCTCCAGTTCACCTCTGGCTCTGCACAGTCAAAGGCGACATCCAAACTCTGTCTCTGTTACTTAACATTTAGGCCAGTGGTCCTCAATCTTCCTAATGCTGCGACCCTTTGCTACAGTTCCTTATATTGTGGTGACCCCCTAACCATAAAATTATTTTCATTGCGACTTCATAACTGCAGCTTTGCCGTTGTTATGGATCACAATGTAAATATCTGATTTGCAGAATATGTGATATGTAACCCCTGTGAAAAGGCCATTTGACCTCCCCCAAGGGGGTTGAGACCGACAGGTTTGGAACCTCTGTTCTAGTTGGAAGTGTTGCATGTGATACACAGCAGACTCTCAGGGAGTGTTACATGGTGCACTGTAGAGCAGTCTGTGCGATTCTATCAGCCGCCATCATGGGCAAATCTTGGGCAGCTTTTGAGCAGTCTGCTTGGGATGTCACTTCCGGCTTGAGCAAACTAGACACCCATAGGACCTCACAGAGATTGTATAAACTATACGTTTTCCAAGCTTCGAACCACATTTTAATCCACTGAAATACAATTTCAGGTGAAACATGGCTACTCTAAGAGAGTCTGGTGCAAGCTCATTGGAAAGATCTTGTATTATTTTCGTAGTCAAGAGGACAAGGTACGTACACATCTTAGTATCCCAGTCAGAGGAAGACTTTCACTTTGTGGTAGCCTGAAAGCTTTACCTTTTGGCTTTTCTGTTGTTAGGCAAGCCTTTAGAACTTTAGGTGAACTTGGAGTTACAATTAGTACTGAGGTAATAAGCTGCTTGGCCTTTACGTTTTAGCTCAGTAACTAGTACTTTCTAAGCACTGAGAGAATACCACCTCACTATACTCCACTAACCTTCGCTTTGCCTCGATTCCCAGTGTTCTGACAGATTAGATGAAGCCAGGAGATGTGAACAGCTAGGAAGGATGACCGAGGAAAAGGAAGCCGGGCCGATGGGTCCTCGGATGCCTGGATACCACTTACCTGCCATCTGCTTGCTATCTGCTCTTCCTGTTATGTCCTGTCTGCTCATTTTAAAACTAATGTCCCTGTCACTCTCAGGAACTCAAGTTACCTTCACCTTAAAAGTAGGAAGATGGGCTGTCTACCAAAAGTGAAATGGCTACATGCCATTGTGGGCACTCAGTCACCTGGGTATTACTGTAACTACATGGACTTAGCCAACACAGATGCCTCACTTGTATAAACTGATGATTCCAGACCCATAGAACCAGCCTGTGGATGGTTAGTTAATGACCCTAGATTTGGTTCCGTGACCATGTTGGTCAGTTATTTCCCTGATCCCTTTGCACAGGATGTACTCTCAGGTCTACAGCTGTATTGTTCTTGGCATTGCTGATTGCAGCCAATGGAAAGGATGCGCTCGTAGCAAGGGAAGAGCTTGCAAAGCGATGCTGCCTGAAGCTTTAAGTCTAAGCACAGTGCAAAGCAGCACCCAGCATCCCCTGTTAACCCAACAGTCAGGAAAGTGGACACTCAAATTTTGATCTAAAATTGTGGGCACATGTGACTTTTAGGAAGGCTCCAATAAGTGAATTTATGTTTAGAAGAGTTGAGGGAATAGGGGTCAGGGACATGCTCCTAGTGACCCCTTCCTCTGGACACGTCCCACTTCCTGAAGTTACAGAAGCTCTAGAAATGGCATACCATCTGGGGACCAAACCACAACACATGGGTCCTTGGGGATAATACTTCATATCCAAACCAGAGCATACAGTTAACCCTCTGATGCAAAAATGACTATTAAATATTGAGGTGATGAAGACTAGGAATTCATAGACTTGCTGTGACTTTTTCTACCTTTCTTTTCCCCCCACAAAAGTGAAGATACAAACACACACACACACATAAAATAAAAATGTTTTTTAAAAAAAGAATGTCATAAAATACATTTCACATAGAAGTTACTGTTTAGTTAGTCATTACTTATTAACCAGATAGATGTTACCTCAGGAAGGTCTCGCTTTTCACTGGATCCTAAAGGAAGTCAAAGTGCAACCATGGGAATAGTTGTGACAATATTCCAGGCAGATGGAGCACCAGATGCAAAGGCCCCAAGGCAGGAGCATGCCTGCTATGTTTAGAAAGAGTGAGGTCAGTGTGACTGGACTGCAACTCTTTAGGAAATGAACCAGTGGGAGGTGACGTAAGAGATATGGTAGGGGCTAATCCGTACGGAGCCTCGGAGGTCAAAGGAAAGATGCCAGCTTTTTTAGGGAGATGAAATTTTGCCTGTGTTGGCAGAGTTTTCAGTAGGCCTGAAACCAACGTGGGCCAGATTATAGGCAAAAGGTATACAAATTTATTGAACGTAAGTTGTCTAGCAGACACGAGGCTTTGTCAGGAGTTGAAGACTCATAAGCACCTGGACCAAGGGCAGTAACTTGGGAAGACAGGGGAAGGCCCGGGGACAGGCTGTTGTAGTCACCGGGCGAAGTGCCTAGCAGGCCAGGCCAGGCAAGAGTTTCTGTGTCAGCTCTCCAGGGCCTCAGTTTCCCATCTCCATTTAAAGAATATTGTTTTCAGCCTATTACCAAAAGAGCATCTTCCATATGGGAAGTTTTATCCCCTACCTTGAAAGAAAAAAAGGGGAGGGAGATCAGGATGCACCCTCACACGTGTGCAAAGAGATGTCTTTTGGTATGCCATATTCTGTTGATGCTATGAGTCAGGACACGGCTGCAGGATTTTGAGCAGAGCCAGCACACAGTCCTACCCTGTCTGACAGGAACACGGAGCTTCTATTTTAGGAACAGACTGAAGGGGACAAGGAAGATACTAATTAGGAGACTGTTGGGCTAATCCAGTCCAGAGACAGCTGTGGCTGGGAGAGGCGACGGCCCTGATCAGAAGAGACCGTATTTTTCTGACGGTCTTGATGGAATTTATGTCACGGAAAGAACAGAGTCAGGGATGCTGTCAAGGTTTTTGGCCCAGGCTTTAGGAAAGATGAAGTCACCGAGTGCCCTGAGGAAGGCTGGGAGGAGCAGGTGGTTGAGGTAGGCTGGTCGAAGGGAGTCTGGGATGCTGTAAGACGTCCAAGTTCGGATCCTGAGTTTGGCATTTGGGAGTAGCTAACGGATGCTGGGACTAAAGCCATGAGTGTGGATGAGATCACCCTCCGTGTGTGGAGGTGGTCAGGACAAGGGAGTCCGAGCACAGAGCCCTGGTATGCATCGTGGAAAAGGGATGATAGCACACGTCCTTGTGGTTAGAATGGTTTTTTTATTTCTCAAAGAATTGTAGCCAGGCATGGTGGTGTATGCCTGTAATCCCAGTACTCAGGAAGCTGACACAGGGAGATGACTGCAGCAGCGAGGCAGAGTCTCAACACCCTCCGCCACCCCCACCCCCCCCAAAAAAGTAATTTCTGCATTTGCAAACCTGGCCAAGTATTTTAGAAGCTATAAACCTGACGAATGCTCTGCAATGACTAACGTGGAAGACAGTTTGTGTTAGTCAGTAAAAGAATAGATACACTTTAACAAAACGACCCGTAGGGAGGTTTTCTTACGCTTTAAATTGCAACGGAAAGTGCCGCTGCCTCTCCCAGGGAGGTGTGACTCGCTTTGATAAGTGGTCCAGGAACACTAGACACCCGTGGGGGTCTGAGGTAGCCTCTGCGCCAGCTGCCTGGTCTTTTGATCTACAAGCAATATGGAGCCCACTGCTACACTTTACCGTTTGCTCCACCAGCTCACCCAAATCACTCATCAGCTCCAGGATGGAAGCTGGACCCAATGTGCATTTGCGCTGAAATATAAACTGTATTCTTGCGCAAGGAGTTGGTCATTTGAGTCCGTTCTTGTTATTCTTGTCCTCCAACGTTAAATGTCCAGTGTTCCCTTGGTTGCTTTACATCGCAGTTAGGGTTTCTGCTGGTGGCCGTTATGTTTGTAACAAAGTGGATATTGGATCTCACTGAGGTACTCGCTTTTCAAAGCATGCCTTTTAAAAGGAAAAGGACCATTATAACTTTCTCCAAGGAAAAGACTGAGACATCACTTGCCTTACCACCACTAACCTTTGCTGCAGTTTCCTCTAGGTCAGATCAAACTCTGGGAGGCTAAGGTGGAGGAGGTGGACAGGTCCTGTGACTCAGATGAAGACTATGAAGCCAGTGGGCGCTGTCTGTTATCCACCCATTACACCATCGTCATCCACCCCAAAGACCAAGGCCCAACTTACCTGCTGATCGGATCCAAACATGAGAAGGTATTTAACATCTTCTTGGTTGGTCTGAAGGGATTCAGGCGTTGTACTTCAGGTACGGCTACTTTCAAGCCAATTTTATGAAAATAAGAACAGATTTTGGATGGGCTGGAGAGATGGCTCAGTGGTTAAGAGCACTGACTGCGCTTCCAGAGGTTCTGAGTTCAATTCCCAGTAACCACATGGTGGCTCACAACCATCTATAATGTATACATAATAATAAATAAATCTTTAAAAAAAAAAAAAAAAAAAGAACAGATTTTGGGGGGGGGGTGCAGTGGAGGCCCTTCAATCTCTGTTTTCTGAGATTCTCTACTTCTCTGGAGAAAGCCTCATCTAAACATGCCATCTGTTAACCTATTGACAAAAATTGTGTTGAGATAAAAATTAATGGTGACAGTGAGGGACAAAAGGACTTTATGTTTAAAAAGTGTGACCGTCACAGGCTGGACATTTTTGGTGAATGTAAGGCCTCTAACATTATTTAGTTATTTTTATCAAAAACTTTGGCTTAGAAACAACAAAAAATGAATAATTATATTTGCTGTATGATGTCTATAACTGGGTATGATATAAGGAGAGTCACAATTTGATTGGAAAGAAGTGAATTGTACATTTATTTTATGTAGTATTATATGTTTGTTATATTTTGATGAAATTGGCTTCTAAGAAAACCATTAATTTTTCATTTTGCACAATTGTCAAAAATTAACTTCAGGATAAATTTAAAGAGCTAAAAGAATTTCATGAAGTTTTTCTTTAAAAAGCTTGTATCTGGGTCAAAAGTGCTTTCTAAAAAAAAATACACATGCTAGTTGTGGTGGCACATACTCAGGAGACAGAGGCAAGCAGATCTCTGTGAGTTCGAGGCCAGCCTGGTCCACAAAGTGAGTCCAGGACAGCCAGGGTTAAACAGAAAAACCCTGTCTCAAAAAATCAAAAAGAAAAAAAGGAAGAAAAAGAAAAATACACAGTGCAAGAAATTACAGTGGCAGTGGTTTATAAACTTGACTTTAAGACTTTAAAATCCAGGACTTAGGGCTGGAGAGATGGTTCAGCGGTTAAGAGCACTGGTTGCTCTTCCAGAGGACCCAAGTTCAATTCCCAGCACTCACGTGACAGTTCACAACTGTCTGTAATGCCAGTTCTAGGAGAACTCACACAGACATACATGCAGGCAAAACATGAATGCACATAAAATAAAAATAAATATTTTTTTAAAAGAAAAAATATTCAGACTCAGCAGCTAAGAACTTGCTGCTCTTACACAGGACCCACTTTTGGTTCTCAGCACACACAGAGGCTCACAGCCCTCACAGCCATCCATAACTCCAGTTCCGGGGGCTCCGATGCCCTCTCCTAGGCTCCAAGGGCGTGAGGCATGCATGTGGTTCACATAAATAAATGCAAGCAAAACACTTATGCACATAAAAACGTAATTTTTAAAAATTAAAATCTATCATATCAAATAAGATCATAAATGCAACTAGAACACACAGAGAAACCATGTCTCAAAAAATCAAAAACAAACAAAAAAACAAACAAACTCCTTGATTTTATCATGCTTTTCTAAGCATGTGTAGAATATAGTGAAAAGTGAGGAACAGTGTGAGCATGGCTCAGGAGAGCGAGCCCTCCTTGGCAGTTGCAAGCTTGAGGACCCCAGTTTGATCCCTAGAACCCACATGGTAGAAAGAGATAATCAACTCCCTCAAGTTGTCCTCTGACCTCCACATGCATGCACCCCCCCGACACACACACATACACACATTAAAATGTACAAATTAAAAATTAAAGGAAGTGCTTTCTTTTCTGTCTCAAAGTTTGCTTTTGTTGCTGTTGCTGTTGTCCTTTTGGTTTGTTTTTGTTTGTTTGGTTGGTTGGTTTTTACTGTTTTCGGCGAGTTTTTCCTTCTCTTCAGATCAATAGGACGTCTTGGCTAACATTCTGTTACCATGTTTTCTTTTGAAGGACACTTGGCTTTATCATCTCACTGTTGCGGCTGGAAGTAACAATGTAAATGTTGGATCTGAATTTGAACAACTGGTTTGCAAGCTGCTAAATATAGAGGGAGAGCCTTGTAAGTTCAAAACACATAGACTTCCGAGTTCACGAAAGTGGGTCTCAAACCCTTAGCCTTATGGGGGTTTTCACATGGCGGCTACTCTTCCCCTCGCTCTTCCTCTAATGGGCCAGAATTCTTAGTTCAAGAGCATCAGCATCTTCCACGTCCTGTCCTATCTCGTCGCCCCCTCAGCCTCTGTTTACCTTGCTCCTTTTGTCTGGTGTGCCCCACCCTTGGTGTCTGTCTCTAACGTGATGAAACCTAGGTTAGCCTTAGAAGATGCCTCAGCTAGTCCACTCCAGTGTAGAGTCTGAATCTCAAAAGGTACTCCATCAGTGTTGAAGTTAAGTCCCAATTCACTTGGCCATTTAACACTTTTATAACATTTGTAGCTTTGTATTGATATTAATTTTCTTCCAGCCATAGTGTATTGTTGCATTTCTTATTGCTGTGGTCAAATACTTGACAAGCAGCTAAGTTTCTAAGTTAAGTAGGAAGCTGAGGTAGGAGGAGTTAATTTGGGCTTGCAGTTTGAGGGGATACAGTCTACTGTGGTGGGGAAGGCACTGTGGCAGGAGTAAGAGGTGGCTGACATATCACTTACTTTCTCCTTTTTATTCACTCCAGGACCCCAGCCTGTGGAATAGTGAGGTCCAGTATTCAGGGTGGGTCTTCCCTTCTCTGTTAAGCTATCTGGAAATGCCTCACAGGCATGCCCAGAGGCATCGTTCCAAACCCTGTCCCCTTGAGGTTCAAGATCAGCTGTCATAGAAGGTTTTCCGTTGAGACTCTAGATTCTGTTCTGTGTTTTCTGTACGTTACATCTGTACTGACCAATATTTAGCAGTGATAGGAAACAGTCTTGAGCCTGCCACATGCTCAGAGTCCCCTGCCACTGATCTCCATGCCCAGCTATACTGCAGGAATTTAATAAGTACTGGTTTCAGGAACGACGCCGTGTTCCTTTTTGTCTTCGTATCTCCTCCTCTTTGGCTTCTCTCTCGATCTTTCCCAAGATCCTTGTTAAAGTTACCTTCCTAGCTGGTTCACTACCCACTGGCATGTGTGAGTAACACGCTGCTGAGTAGACTTGGGACAGCTGAGCCGGTTAGGACTCAACTTTTCTGTATTCACAGCCTCCAGAAGGAAACATGAGGGCTGCAGGGGGCTGGGGGCGAGGGAGGTTTTAGTTTGGTTTTGTTTTTTTTTTTTTTTTTTTGGTTTTTTTTCCTGACCCTTGGGAGACAATGAGCCACGCCTGAATGAGTTGGTTGCTGAAGGGTCAAGCTAACAGCCAGGAGTGGGAATCCTCTCACTCTGCTCATGTGCCCTTCTGTGTTCAGCCTCCCAGATATGGAGACACCCCATGCTGTGTCACAGCAAAGAAGGGATCCTGTCCCCTCTGACCACACTGCCTTCAGAAGAGCTCTGCAGACAGAAGCCATTAAGTTATTTAAGGTAATACTGTTGGCAAGTCTCGTGATTAACTGAATGTAATCATCCGTGTTATAAAGTTTGGCTCTAAGAAAATTCAAGCTGTGATGATGATGATGGTGATGGATGTTGTTGTGGATGATGGTAGTGGTTGGTGATGATGGTGGTGGTGGTGGTGATGACGATGAGGATGATGGTGATGGTGATGGTGATTGATGGTGGTGGTGGTGGTGATGATGATGATAATGATGGTAAGATGGTGGTGGTGGTGATGATGGTGAAGATTGGTGGTGGTGGTGGTGGTGATGATGATGGAGATGAGCACTCTGCCACTGAGCTATATCCCCCAGCCTCACTGTCTTTTGAGGAACATGTAGAATGATGTTTCATCAGGATGCTACGTACTTTGTGTAGTAAAGGAAAATGGGCATTTTGACGGCAAAGGAAAGTGTTAAATAGACCCAATCTGAACTTTGAGATGAAGTGACTAAAATGAATGACTGACTGGGCAAGGTAAACATGTGTTTTAAAGCTCTGTTATTAGAGAACATAGCGCAATCATTGTGTCTTCCAGAAGAAGTGACCCCTTTGCCATTATAAAATGACCCTCTTTATCTTTGACAAAGTCCTTTTGCTCTGAGCCTGCCTGGCCTGCTATTACAGTAGCCACTCTAGTTTTTTGGTTTTTTTTTTTTTTAAGTTATCACAATACATCTTTTTCATTGTCTTAAATAAAAACTATTGCTAAAAAGAAAAATAGAATGGCTGTGATTTGTGCCAAATCAACCCGATCGTTTCTCACCTCGACCATGTTCTCTTCCATTCAGACATGCCAGCTTTTCATAAACGCTGCGGTCGACTCCCCTGCCATCGACTACCATATCTCTCTAGCTCAGAGCGCTTTGCAGGTCTGCCTGACGCATCCCGAGCTACAGAATGAAATTTGCTGTCAGCTTATTAAGCAGACCAGACGGAGACAGCCGCAGAATCAGCCAGGACCACTGCAGGTGCATATGGGTGCAATTTAAAGTCATGCCTTCTGATCAGAAGAAGGATGCACATTTGAGTATAGACATTTGAAAACACAAAGAGTGTGATATGCTGATGAATATCCTTTTGATTTGTCTATCAGGTCCTTGTATGTAAGTGTGTAAATACCTATCTATTATATACTCCCAGTTTTTCACACTGGAGTTAGAGTGTGCATATTACCTTCTAGAACCATAGAATATAATCATTTTCCCCATGTCATTAACCATGCCTCAGAAACTAAAACTTAAGTTTTTAAAAAAGATTATTTATTTATTTATTATGTATGAGTGCTCTGCCTGCATGTACACCTGCAGTCCAGAAAAGGGCATCAGATCTCATTATAGATGGTTGTGAGCCACCATGTGGTTGCTGAGAATTGAACTCAGGACCCCTGGAAGAGCAGTCAGCGCTCTTAACCTCTGAGCCATGGGGACTAGAGAGATTGTTAAGAGTATACACTACTCTTCCAGAGGACTGGAGTTCAGTTCCCAGCACCCAGATCAGGCAGCTCACAACCAGCTGCAATAGCTTTGGAAGCTGAAGCACAGAATCTCTTGCTTTTCTCCACTTGCTCCGTCAGCTGTGATTAAATGAACTCTCCCTGTTCAACAGTGAGTGAGCAACACCCCCGCCCTGTTCTGCAGATGCGTGGAGCCTTGCAGTGCTCTCCACCTGGCACCTTGCACCTGGCACTCTTGCAGTGCTCTCCACCTGGCACCTGGCACTCTTGCAGTGCTCTCCACCTGGCACCTGACACTCTTACAGTGCTCTCCACCTGGCACCTGACACTCTTACAGTGCTCTCCACCTGGCACCTGACACTCTTACAGTGCTCTCCACCTTGCACCTGGCACTGTCCCTCTTGCATCCCTTTCTTCCTTCCCAGCACCTTGTGTTACAATCCATCCAAAACTGCATCTTCCCAGTGAGTCTTACCTTAATGCCCCAACCCATTACCTCCATGTTATAAAAAAGTAATTCATGATATTAGGGTCTACTATAATTTGCTGAGGGTTTTATATAAACTTTTCCTATTAGATTAGGCTTCTCAAGGTCAAGACCCATTCTTCCCACCTTTTTATGTAAGATTTTAAAAGATATTGGCACTATATTTGTTTAATGAGGAAAAATACATACAAAAGAACATATGAAGGAGAACACTGGTGGGGAAAAATCACATATGAACCTGTTGCCAAAATAAATCTTTGATATTTTATACTTGCCCTTTATACGTGTATGTATACTGTATAGGTGGGGTTGGAGTATACAACTTTTATTTTTACTTTTTTACTATTTTGTAATCTGCCTTCAAAGTTATATGCCAGTGGATACGTAAAAATATAAAGGAACAAAAGAGAGTGAAGTCCCTAATCTTTGTGTGTGATGTCAAAAAGAGCTACTGAATCTATCAGAAAACGTTAGTGCTGCAGTTGCAGATAGTAGGTACAACTGGGTGGTTCATGGATGTAACCCTGGGTCGAATCGTTATGCTTTTAATTTAATGCAAATGCTCTGAAGAGGCTATGTGGAAGGGACAAGCTGTGAGCGGTAAGAGAGTCTCTCGTTCTCCCACCCTCTGCCAGGCGCCCTGCTCTGATGCGTCTGTGCGGCTGCTGTGGTCTCTAATGAGCGGTCCTTCTCCTTACCCAGGGCTGGCAGCTCTTGGCACTCTGCGTGGGGCTCTTCCTTCCTCACCACCCTTTCCTGTGGCTCCTCCAGCTCCATCTAAAAAGGAACGCGGACTCCAGGTATGCGGAACACTAGCTGAACTGTTTATGTGACCTCGGCTGTCTACGGTAAATCATAAGTATTTAATAACCTGCTGGGTATAGTCTCCAGAGACTGAGTGAAGCAAATATTGGGATAGGAAAGCTTCCGTTATCCTTTATGTAGAGCCTGGAAAACATTGCATTTGTTATGTTAAATATCTTATGCATGATTGCTAGGGAAGCGAGAAGCTCTGACAAAGAACATTTTTAAGTGAAAAGACCGTGTGCATTGCAAGTACGAGTGACTTGGCACTCGTGGGTAAAAGCTATTTTGCTTTCTTAGTTTCTCCTTTTACTGTTCTTATCTGAACTGGATTCTTTTGGTGGAAGTCCTCTTTTCTCATGCTCTTCCTTAGTTTTAAAATAGTATTCAGATTGCTTTGATTTTTTTTAATTCTCTTGAAAAAGATATTTAAAATCCGATTATTAAAATGACCTTTTTAGACTGGGGTCTAAAGCAGTTGACCAAGGCTTTTCCAGGTTCATCCTGTCAGCCGAGGGAGGGTTAGGTGAGGTGTTTTGGTTTGCTTGATTGATGGCGCTTGGGATCAAACCCCGGGCCTTGCGAATGCTCGGCGAGCGCTCTACCGGGCCCAAGAGGCTCCTGTGCTAAATAGACATTAATAATAGCACAAACAACCGCATACAAGGAAACAACAAACCGCTCAGGACAACAGGAAAACACTCCTCAGCCCATAATACACCCTAGAGAAGCTGTGACCAAGGTCATGCGACTTCAGTACCTGAAGAGCCGCTGACAAAGGGGGACACCATCGAGTCTGTCTTGAAAGCACTTGAGTATACATGTATTCAGAAATGTTCGTTTCTTTAAACAAAATAAAACTTGTGTGTTTAGTTTTATGCTGTGTATGAAGAAGGGCAGATACATTCTTGAGCCCACTTGTGTATTTATGTACTTGAATGGCTTCGCTTGGTGTACTGTCTACATGATAGGCATTTTGTATGAAGGCATTTTTCTTACTTTGTTTAACAGTGAAATAAGCTGGATGCTCTTCAAAAAAGAATGTTGGGAAACCGTGAGTTGTGATTTAGAAGGGCTCTGCATGAGGCCCGGAGGTCAATGTGAGAGCTCTGCCCTGTAGCTTCATTATAACATATTATTCTTTAGACATTGTCCTCTTTCAATGTGTTAGCATTGATTATATATTGAGTGTATAATTACTGGCAATTTAAAATTCAGCTTGTGATTACAGCAATGCAGAAAGATGAAAAAAAAAATGTCATAGGGATGTTTGAGTCAATTGCAAAATTAGAGAAACTGACGTCCGGTAACATTCAAACAGTTTGATATTAACTGTGAAAGTTGCACGTGTTAGACTGTCTTAATTAAATTTATTCTTAGATTTTTATCCGAAGTTTTGCATTACAGGACAGAATTTGGGAAATATGCCATTTACTGCCAGCGGTGTGTGGAAAGAACGCAACAAAATGGAGACCGAGAGGCCAGACCCTCGAGGATGGAGATCCTCTCCACTCTCCTTCGGAACCCTTACCGTCATTCGCTGCCCTTCAGCATTCCCGTGCACTTCATGAATGGGGTCTATCAGGTGAGCTCACATGCGAAGAGACCAGCCAAGTCCGAAGACAGATTGTCGCTAAAAACAAATGATCCCCCATCGGTGAGCCTGCAGCGTACTGAAACTGTGACTGATAGAGCCCAGGCACACTTCTCATCCATCTTGGGGTCTTCAGATCTTAGGAATTACCTGGTAACACATCCATAGGCTCTTCCAGTTCTCTGGTCCAGATGTTCGTTTGTTACCCATAAGAATCAAAGCTAGCAGTTACTCTTTGTGCCTATATACCTTTCATCCCGAGTTCCATGCCTAGACCCCACGCTCACAAGTTCTCTGTCTGCCACTCAACTTGGTGTGACACATCACACACACACACACACACACACACACACACACACACACACACATACACACACCAAATAAAACAAACATTTTAAAATTTTATTTAAAATAATAAAAATAAATAAATACATATAATAATAATAAACAAATAAATAATAAAAACAAATACATAAAGGTGTTCATTTATGTAAAGGACTGTGTTTTCTTTCATGTGCATATTGACTACCTATTGTCCTGCATTTCTTACCTTACTTCCAATGGATCGACCTAATTAATGTCTCTACACATGTTCAGGGCTGTCAAACGATCAGTCCTTCTCTGCCTGTTGTCTGAAGCTGGAATTTCTGAACTCTCATAGCAAGCTGACTACCCAGGTTGCCCTCTGTGTTTTCTCCTGCAGCGCACCAGACCAAAAAGTTGAGGCTCCCTGAGAAACCCGTTCCCATTAGTCACGTATCATGTGTGCCCTGCTTCCCCTGAGACCTGCCTAGTGCGTATGGCTTTCATTAAGGGCGTTGCTGTCTTTGTCTAGGTAGTCGGGTTTGATGCGTCCACCACAGTGGAAGAATTCTTGAATACTTTGAACCAGGACACAGGAATGAGGAAGCCAGCGCAGTCTGGATTCGCACTGTTCACTGACGACCCTTCTGGCAGAGACCTCGAGCACTGTCTTCAGGGAAACATCAAGGTGAAACCTAGTTCCTCACGGGAGCCAAAGCTAAGCAAGTAGCAAAAGACTAGTCTGTGCAAGTTCAGTTCAGGAATTTTCCAAAAATGCAAGAAACCTGATCAGCATAATTTTTAAGAATTGCCAAACTTTGACAAGTTATAGGATTCTCTTCAATCCCCCCCTTTTGGGGGAGGGCATAGAATTCTTACTATGCAACCTGTGCACACAATAGAAGAAAAGGAGCAATAATTGTAATGGCAGGCTGGCAAGATGGCTGGGTGGGTGACAGGGATCGCTGCCAAACCAGCCCTGGAACCAGCAAGGTGAAGGAGAAAACTGATGCCCACAAGATGCCCTTTGACCTCCATGCATGCATACACACACAAACAAATGCAAGCCAAACAAAATGCAACAACAACAAAAATGAAGATGTGAGAGCCCAACTCCCCTCCCCGCCCCCACCGTCGCACTTCTCTTTCCAGTATCCCGAGGCCTAAGTGGAATCCTAAGCAGAAAAAACAGATAAGGTTTCTGCTCATGGGGATTTTTAGTTTGCTTAGAAAAGGGCAGATTTATTTTCCAATAATCCGTACATTACAACTGAGGGTGACAAGTGTTTTAAGAGGGAAATTTCAGCCTGGGCCTTGTGGGGGAGTCTGAATTGCAGTTGGGTAGGAAAAGAACCAATGAAAATAAAAAAAGAGATTTTTAAAAAATGTCTTTTCTAGCACATGGTATAAAAACAAAAACCCCAAGGTTTTCATAGAATGATGCCAACAGTTAGAAATAGTAATTACTGACCTGCGGGGACCTTAGAGACACAGTCCACTTACTTTGCAAATGAGGAAACAGGTCTTGGCCTGTTGAGCAGTCATGGTCGAGTGGAGAGCGCGCCTTCTGTCTCAGACTTCTTTGGGGTACCTTGTTCCAATCTTGATAACTCACAGGTGGAAAAAAAATGTTTCTTCAGTGACCAAATCATGAAAAAAAATTCCTGGAATCTCTTTGTTTCCAACCCTATGCAGTCCCAGGTTAGATTCCTTTCTGAGTAAAAATGCATGAGCACAGTCCAAAGTTAATATGTGTCCATTTGGACAAGTGGCCGAAAGAAATAGTGTATAATCAGACCCTAAGCTCAGAGCTCTGCAGAAGCTAAAACTAACAAAACCAGACTGAGGGGGGGTTTGTATGAATTGAGAGTTTTCAGTCTCACAGATGCTCTTGGCCTTTTAAAATGTTTTTTTTTTTTTTTAAGCCTGTGGATCTCAGCTTTCTCTTTCCTTTCTAGATCTGTGACATTATTTCTAAATGGGAACAGGCGTCCAAAGAACAGCAGCCCGGGAAATGTGAGGGCACAAGAACTGTCCGGCTGACTTACAAAAACAGGTGTGGAATACCAGATCTGAACACGGGAGCTTAGCGTGCAGCCGGCTCCCAGCTGTGGGCCTGCAGTCTCGTTCCCTAGTCACTGGCCTTGGAAGCCACACTGTTAACACAGACGGGCTTACTTTTTAAAAATAAGTAATAACTGTTCTGGGAGAAACTACCACATGACAACATGACATTTTGTCTCCAATTCTCATTTTTTCCTAGGCCAGCCTCTCTCTCTCTCTCTCTCTCTCTCTCTCTCTCTCTCTCTCTCTCTCTCTCTCTCTCTCTCTCTCTCCTCTCTCTCTCTCCCTCCCTATGCCTCTCTCTCTCCTGTGTGTGTGTGTGTGTGTGTGTGTGTGTGTGTGTGTGTGTTCTGTCTCTTTCTCCCATCCTCTTCCATCCACCCCATTGCCTTCAACTGTAAGCCGGTCACTTAGATAAATGCTCAGGATAAAATGGTGTTAGGAACAGACAGAGAGGCGGTCTCTGACCTTTTAGAATTTGCAAGTTAGTAAGCATGACAGTATGACAGTGGTTAAACACACATCCTCTCTAACATACCATTAAACATTAAGCTAGCATAGCTCCCAAAAAAAGCACACAGCATGAGCCAGCCCTAGGCTCCTCTTTTTTTTTTTTTTTTTTTTTTTTTTTTAATGGTGTTGATACTAAGTTCAGAAAGGGGCTGAGTGTGGAAACTTTAACTACTGTGCCTGAAAGGGTGGTCAGTGCAGTGGAGGGCCTCACGGCCTGCGCTCTGGCATGTGGTTAGAAACCTGCTTTTCTTTCTTTTTCAAGTATTTTTTCTTAACCTTTTTTTTTTTTTTTTTTTTTTTTTTTTTTTTTTTTTTTTTTAGCAGAAGATAGTACTGAGCTGACCACCTCACATTAAATGTACCTTCAAAAAAAGATATTTTTCTAGGTTTTGTTTTGTTTTGGAACCTCATAGTTGATAAATTAATCTATAAAATATCAGGCCAAGAACCTGATGGAATTACTGGCATAATGTCGAATTTTTTCAGAATTGCCTTTGGAAAGTCTTCAGAGACTTAACATTGGAATGTAAGAAGCGAAGGCATTGTATAATATAAAAGAGCCTAACAGCCCTTCATCTAGTTCAGCATTTATTTTTCTAGCAAGTTACCCTAAGAAAGACCTACATAAGTGGGCAGGCTACTCCAGTGTGGCCCAGTATCTTCTTTCCATAATTGTGGAATAGTGAGAAATAATGGGAGTAAAAGAATGCTTGGACTAAGGTGATGAACTCATTGTTAGGCTGCACTGCACACACTCAGCTACCAAGAGGACTTACCATCCACTTCGACAGACTCCTTCCGTAGGAGCCGATGCCAGTTGCCATCTGTCGGGGCCTCTTTACTCAGGAGCTTGAGAACTGCGATGATGGCTTATGAGCAGCAAGGTAACCGTGAAGTATTTGCTGCTATTGCTCTGAGATATACACACACACACACACACATATACATTTCTATGTATATATCACCACTGAAAGCAACCGGAGAAAGGAGGAGTTTGTTTTTATCCTATAGCTTATAGTCCGTCATCAAGGGAAGACAGGGCAGGGGCTCAATGCAAGAGCTTGAAGCCATTTCCCGGCCCTCGGGCTCTTGTTCAGCCATCTTTCTTTTAGGGCCCAGGCTCAGCTGCCCAGGACTGACATCATTTGCAGTGGGCTGAACCCTTCGGCATCAATTAGCAATTAAGAAGAATTCCCCACAGCTGTGCTCAGACCAGCCTGATGGTTTCTTCAATCGTGTTGACAACCAAGATTAACCCTCACAATAGGTGTCCATAGTCTCCGGGCATCTATCCCGAGAGATCTGCAGCATCCTTTAGTTTATGGAGCACAGATAATAGGTGTTTGTTGAGGTCAACCTATGCCGTACTCTGAGCTAGTCCGTATTGTGTAAGGTGGTGGTTTTCCAGGCTGTCCCTTGTCCTAGGAGACTCCATATTGAATCTACTTTGAGCATAAGATGGTTACCCTTGAGTGGATGCTCGGACACCATCTACCTAGCACCATTCATGCAGCACAGACTGATACAAATGACTTATTCCTGGGAGTAGGAAAGGTACCCCTGGGAATCAAAATTTATTATATTAAAATCATATCACAATAGTTCTACTGATGTTTCTATTGATGGCAGTCTTCATATGTGACTTTTTAGTGACTGTCACTTAAGAGCAGCAGGCTAGATGAGCGCTGAAGCCTCGGAAGGCTGCACTGTAGCCTGCATGAGATGCACTAATCTGATGTCCCCATCCTTCATCTCTTTGCGGCTATGTTGGAATTCAGTTGGGACAAAATAGAAAGACCACCGTGTGTCTAAGACAATCCCTAATCATTAATACCTTACGATCAATTAGTGCATAACAATTCTGGTTACAATGGCTACAGTTGTGTGAAATGGACAAAGGCGGCTTGAAATACCTACAGATAGGAATAATGCCTTTGAGGCCTCGGCACTAGAAAAGACCAAGAGATAGGTGGTAGTGTGGTGAAATGGCCTTGTTTAAACAACAGCAAACAACTCAAACAATAGGATTAGTGTTTACACAGTCTGAAAGGCCTAGGGGGCCATGGCTAAGAGAAAGAACGCTGTTTCTAAACATGGCCATGCTTTGCGCGGGCTTATAAATAGCTTGGACAATGAGCCCTAATTTCCAGTGACACAGTCAGGAGGGGAACTGGCTGTGACCTGTCCCTCTGCCAGGCATCTGATTCTTCCTCTGCCAACTTGCTTTGTAATGCCTAAAATGCCGATTTTCCTTCTTCATGGAATCTTACATTTATATTTAGCAAGTTAAGGAATTTTAATTATTTGACTCAGGGATCAAAGGTCTAATTAATAGGCTTTGAACATGCTCTCAAGCACAATCACTTGGAAACTAGTATTTGGATTCTAACTTGTTATGAAACGGTTCTTATTTGACTTGATTTCTTGCTGCATGCCTGAGATTGCAAAAGTCAGGTGTGGTTTTAACAAAGCAAGCTGGCAAGGGTCCTTCCTGTGGGGAAGGCTCTTCTTCCCCCTCTGTGAAATCAAGGATTATTTTTGGTAACACTTTGTAGTTACCGTTTTCTGGAACATAGTTTAACATTCCCGCTTGCACAGTTGGCTAACCGTGAGAACACATGCATCCAATTGGCTCCCAAGTGGAAAAGGGTCTTGAGAGATCATTTAGCCTATCCTAATTCTTCTAGAGATGCCCACATTTTAAAGATTCCAGAATCAAGGCTTCTTTTCTTAAGGATAGGGTCTCAGTGTGTAGCCCAGGCTAGCCTTGAGCTGTCCTGTTGACCCTGTGCAAGCATGGCAGGTGGGCACGCCGTGCTTGGCTGGCCCTCCTGCTTTGCCTTGCAGACTCTTTTCTTGGTCACCTTTGGGATGCTTTCCTTGTTCTCCAAAGCTTTGTCCAGCCATAGGGGCCCAAGCTGTTTCTCCTACATACTGGATTCTAGGACTGGGCATGGCTGGGATTGCATTCCCTACTCTGTTAAGGTGTTTCACTTTTCTTTCCCAGGCTGAGCCTTGCGGGCATGCTGGAAATGATAGGAAGCACATTGGTCCCTCTCTCTCTGTAGAAGACCTGTCACCATTCCCATTGCAATAAGAGCTCTGAGTGGTAACACTTCCTGTCTCCTCGGAGGTCTCAGGATGAGCAATGCAGTTCCTTACTTCAAGTGAGGAAATGAGCCCCGTGTAAAAACTTCCATTTTCAACCTTCCTTTTTATGTCATACCACTTTCCTCGTTATGTTTTACACTTATCACCTATTTCTGTTGTCTGCTTGACAATCTTTTATATATATATATATATATTGTCTTCATAAAACCATGCACGGAAATGAGACTGTGTTTGACTTCTAGAAAGAGCTCTGCTTGTCCTCTGGGCTTGGCAGGAGGACAGTCAGAACTGTGGGTAGGAGGAGCTTCACAGAGAACATCCGCCATGCTTCTCCAGATTGCAACCCACTGCCTCTCCTTCCCTGTTGTTCAGAGAGAGATGCCCTAACTAAGGGAGATGTCCTCTCCTGGCACGTGTGCACGTGAGTGCACCACACACACACACACCCCTACTCCACCTAGCCTCTTTCTCACCACTGTGTTGTTCAGGTTTGTCCCACTGTTGCATACCTGCCTTGTTATCTTAGCACTTTGTGCATCCATAACAATGTGGCTTAACTGAAACCCAGAAGCTTAGGCAAACCAAGGCCAAGCCATGGTGTCCTAGCTAATGAGGAGGTGGGGATATCACTTTGAGGCCCCCCAATACCAGATTCAACAACAAAGAGACCCCCCCATCTCAAAATAAACAAAGCCCAGCCGGGTGTAGTGGCGCACGCCTTTAATCCCAGCACTCAGGTGGCAGAGGCAGGCAGATCTCTGTGAGTTCAAGGCCAGCCTGGTCTACATATTGAGTCCAGGACAGCCAATGCTACACAGAGAAACCTTGTCTCAAAAAACAAAACAAAACAAAACAAAAAAAATCCAACCAACCAACCAACAAACAAAGCCCTTGTTCTATTTCCACAAGGAGTAAGAAAGTGTGTTGGGTTTTTATATTTTAAAGACACATGTAACCAAAAGAGTCAAATAGGCCTGAATGAACAAATATTATCTTCTAGACATCTAGTGAAAGCCTCTCTTGACATTGGATGTTAATTGGAGTTGACTTTTAATTGAATTCCTCATTTCCTATTTAGTATGTTCAAGATGTAGAAAAAAGATTGTGTGTTGATAATTGGGTTTATTCAGTTCATTGGAATGAAGAATTTGTTGTATCCTGCATTCCTTCAAGGGGGGAAATGCAGTGTCACTCAAAGTTTAAGCCCTTCTTCCAGTTCATTTAAAGACAGACAGCCTTAGTCACTGTTCTATCACTGTGAAGAAACACCATGACCAAGGAAACTCTTATAAAAGAAAGCATTTGATTAGGGGCTTGCTTATTGTTTTGGAGGCTTAGTCCGTTTTCATCATGGCAGGGAGCATGGCTACAGGTGTTGTGCCGGAGAAGCAGCTGAGAGCTGCATCTTTATCGGAAAGCAGTGAGGAGAGCGGGGTGAGGGAGAAAGAAAGAGAGAGAGGGAGAGAGAGAACATGCAACTAGACCCAGCATAGGCTTTTGAAATCTCAAACCCCAGTGACACACCTCCTCCAACAAGGCCACACCTCCTGATCCTTCTAATCTTTTTCAAATACTGCCACTCCCTGGTGACTAAGTGTTCACATATATGAGCCTATGAGGGTTATTCTTATTCAAAACAACACAGTGACTTAGTACTTCCGCACATTTTTAATTTTTAATTTAAGTAGAAGGGTTCTTCCACTTCAAAGCAGTTGCCCCAAGTTTTCCCGATGACGATGGTCTATTTGTATCGTGTAGTGGGCTGTTGAAAACAGTCCTGTGGTTTATCCTCACTGTCCTCCTTTATAAGAACACTGTGAAGGATGGTACAGCTCAGTGGCTGAGCACTTGCCTAGCTTGTGCTTGGTTCTGTCCATCATGTGGAAAAAAGGGGGGAACAGTGAGATGGCTTAGTGGGTACTTGCCATAAGGCCTGATGACCTGAGTTTGCTCCCCAGAACTAATACGATAGAAGGGGAAAATTAGCTCCTACACATTGTACACACGTTTTCTCTCCTTTTTTTTTTTTTTTTTTTTTTTTTTCTTCCCAGACTGTATTTCTCTATGCAAGCTCGTGGAGAGACCGATAGAGAGAAGCTGCTGTTGCTGTATCAGACAAACGATCAAGTCATAAATGGCCTTTTCCCGCTGAACAAAGACCTGGCATTAGAAATGGCGGCGCTTTTAGCTCAGGTAACTTCCGTATTGTCTAAAATAGCCTAAGGAAATGGTAAGGTGCTTGTTCCTAGTTACACGCAGTAAAACAGGATACTTTTTTTTTTTTTTTTTTTTTGAGACAGGGTTTCTCTGTGTAGCCTTAGCTGTCCCGGACTCGCTTTGTAGTCTAGGCTGTCCTCGAATTCACAGAGATCCGCCTGCCCCTGCCTCCCTAGTGCTGGGAAAACAGGATACCTTTGGCAAGACTTTAAACTCAGTTTGCTGGGATTAAAAACTGCAGGCATTGTTACTACACTGTCATTATCTGACCCTGACAATGTGGTCGTGTGGAGCGAGACACTACATTCCCTAAAGGGAAACACACTTCTTGGTTCTTTTGAAAGTGTTGCCTGGGGCTTTGCGTTTAATGAAGGAGTCTGAGTGTGGCGTGCAGGCACTGAAGACAGTACGCACAGCCGGCAGCCTAACAGCAGTCTTAGGGGAAGCTGGAGCACTTTTTTTATTTACCAGTCATATCCATTAGGAGTAAGTTTGGATTGCTTTAACACATACACACAAATTACTAGTGAATTACCGGAACAGAAGTATGTGTTATTCTGAGCTTAGTGAATATGTACCTGTATCTCCGCACTTGGGAGATTAAAGCAGGAAGATCACGTGTTGAAGGGCCAGCCTGGGCTACATTAGTAAGAGCCTATCCCAAAAAGGGGCGTGTGTGTGTGTGTGTGTGTGTGTGTGTGTGTGTGTGTGTGTGTGTGTATGTTGATTCTCACAAGGGAAATATTACATCCTGATGCCTCTACAGAGCCATCAGGACTTTGTCTTTCTACCCAATTCTGCCTCCCATTGGGTGCCATCGTCATGATCCTGTTAGAGGTCTGTTAGAGTCCCGGCATGGTCCAGGATGGGGCACTGAGAAGAAGACGCCTTCCCAGCTTTGGGAAAACATCTCATACTTACATCGGCCTTCCCGTTTAAGTGCCTGGTTATAACGGAAACATGGGCTTGCCTAGCTATGCAGGAGGCTGGGAAGCAGGCCCCGCCAGGCAGCAGTGTGCTTGCAGGAGGGTGGTTGTAAAATGCACCTGAGTCTGCGTGGATAATGGAGGGAGCAGGGAAGCTTCCCTATGATGTGCCATGTGGCCAGATGCTTGGGCCCTGGGTCTGTAGTCCATGTATTCTCATCCCACGCCTCATCTCATTCGCTCTTTATCTCTTCCACCACCCGAGCTGATAATTCCCAATTCTTCTCACTCACTCATGCCTGGTTAACGGGCTCCGTGAAATTCAACCCATTGAAAACTGCACCAGTTAACTTCTCACTCCTCTGTGTTGTGTCACCGCCCCTCCTAGTCCTCCAGGGGAGCTTCCCCACTACAGTGATCCCAGCTGCCTTTTCCTGTCCCCTCTCCCACACCTCGTCTTTTCACTTTAAACTCCTAAGGTTTTCCTCTGCTCACCGCTCTCTTCTGGCTGGACTGCCATGGCTGGGATTCAGACCCGCCTCACAGACTTTGTTTTCCAACCACTTTCTGACCGCATGCTCCCTTGATGTGGTCCCCCACAAAGTCATCCTTCCCACGGATACTAGTGGGACTTTCCCCAGTTATCCATTGCTGCCTAACAAACGGTTTTGAGTTGAGTGTGGTGGGGATGAACGCCTGCAGTTGATGATCCTAGCTCTTGAGAGGCAAAGGCAGGAAGATAACAAGCTCAAGGCGAGCCTGGCTATGTAGCAAGTTCCAGCACAAACCGGGAACCTACCGAGACCCTGATGCAGAGACAAACAAAACAGAACAGCATACAGCATCAACAAGTAAAAACTCCAAAAATAAATTGAGCAGATATGCAAAAGGCATGCAGTTTCTGTGTCCCGTGGCTTCGGTTAGCTTAGCTTGAGGGACAGCTGTGACACCATGAGTGAGGGCTGGAATCATTGGCAGGCTCATTTACTTGTATTTACTTGTGACACTGGCTCTTCATTGAGACTTCTGCAAGAGCCATCCACTGTACAATATGATGCACTATATATTACCTGTATTCTCCTCAAGGAACTGTTTGAGTTTCTAACTAGCATGATGGTTGGGATGATAAAAACCACACCCCAAAAGAGGCATGAAGGAAAATCTTACATTTTCCTCAGGCCTGAGACCGGAAGCTGGCACAATGTCACTTGTCCATGGAGAGTTGTTTCCGCAGCATTGGTGCCTGAGAGGGAGACAAAGCAAAAACAAATGCCATCTCATTCATGCCCAAGGTCATTCATGGTCTGCCCTGGCAGCTGCCTCTGCAGCTCAGCATCCTTAGCTCGCCCTTCCTGGAGCTTGGGTCTGGGCAAAAACCCCTCACTTGTTTATGGCATCTGCCTCCTTTTTAGACTTTACTAATCTTTCTGATTTGTCCCATGTGCCTCTGTCACTTGCTAATTTCATCTTGCTCTTTAGCTTCCCTTGTGTGCACTGATACCAGGGTACCTTTCTGAATCCGCCCTGGTGGCTCAATGGCCCTCTGGGGAGTTTCTGCAATATTCTACACATGTGTATCGTGGTCCTGACCTTGGTAGCTCATAATTCCCTGTGATTCTGCTTTGCATCAGTGACTGGGGCCTCCCCAAGGGTCACTGCTGTTCCCGTCCCTCCTGCTTTCCCGTGAGCAGATTTCCCTACTGCTCTCGGAAGAAGGGACACTTAGTCACTGAGTTTATGTTTAGAGGGTTTTGAGATTGTCTGAGCTTGAAGGCATGCTTGCTGCACTCTGAAGGAAGGGAGCAGGCCCAGGATTTCCAGACAATCAGAGGTTTCATGATGCCTGCCATTCTAGGGGTCTTTTCTGTTGCTTCAGTAGAATATTCTGACAAAAGCAGCTTAAGGGGAAAAGGCTTTACTTGGCTCACAGTTCTAGTCACATGCTGTCAGAAGAATGCAAGCATGCATCCATTGCTCTCTGCCCCTGATTACGGACATCACATGACCACTGTGGCTTCCCTAGTAAGGTGGTCTGTAAAATGGAACTAACAGTGAGCCGAAATAAACCCTTTCTCTCTTAAGTAGCTATTATCAGAATGTTCTACCATAGCAACACGGGAGGAAAAAAAAAAAAAAAAAACAGGACAGGAGTTCCAATTAGAAATGGAGGGTTGGAGAGATGGCTCAGAGGTTAAGAGCACTGGTTGCTCTTCCAAAGGTCTTGAGTTCAATTCCCAGCAACCACATGGTGGTTTATAACCATCTATAATGATATCTGGTGCCCTCTTCTGGCCTGCAGGTGTACATGCAGGCAGAGCACTGTGTACATGGTAGAAGAGTAAATGTTGCCAATTAGAAATGGAACTGAAATGTTTGTCATAGAATTTCTCGGAAGTTAGATTTCAAGTGAAGTGTATATTTAAAACAACAGCTCGGGCTGGAGAGATGGCTCAGCTGTTAAGAGCATGGACTGCTCTTCCAGAGTCCTGAGTTCAATTCCCAGCAACCACGTGGAGGCTCACAACTATCTGTAATATGACCTAATGCCCTCTTCTGGTATGCATGTGTACATGCAGGCAGAGCACTGTATACATAATAAATATTTTTTTTTAAACCTCACATATGAGTATTAATTTTTTTGAGCCACACAGTCATGACAAATAGATTTGTGTTTTACATTTGCAAAGAATGTTTCGAAAGAGCAAAAGTGATTTTCTTTCTGAAAGCTGTTCTCGATCCTGTTTTCTCTTTGGGGGAATGTTCTACCAGGTGGAGATCGGGGATTTTGAAAGGCCTTTCTCAACGCCAGCGGGGCACGTGACTAACAAGTGCAAAGCGAACCAAACCCTCAAACAGGTCATAGAGAAATTCTACCCTAAAAGGTACCGAGAAGGCTCCTCAGAAGAACAGTTAAGGTAAGACAGGATTTCCAGCCTTCTAGAAGGTAGAGTTGCACTAGGAACTTAGCAAAAATTTCTGTTTGGCTCTTTTCTCAGAACCTTTAATTTCAGTGTGTCCCAAGAGGTTTTTATATATTTTAAGATGTCTTCAGAAACCGTAGAATTTTCTTGTCACCTACAGCATGATGCTTGCAGTATATATTCATCGTATGATGACATAAATAAGCATCTGTGGATTTTTTTAGAGGCAGCCTCGCATAGCCCAGGCTATCCTCAAGCTTGGTATGAGCTGAGGATAACCTTACGCTCCTGGTCCTCCTGCTGTTCTGGCCAAAATGCTGAAATCACAGATGTGTACCAGGAGCTGTCCAGTTTGAAACAGCTTTTTAAAATAGAAATTATTGTAATTTAGACTACCATTTCATCATATCTCAATCCTGGAATAATCCTGGCCAGAAAGAAGGCTTTGCATTTGTAGTGCATTTGCATTTGGCTGCCTCTGGGTACCACCTGAGAGGAAACGCACTCGACTTGCCTGCAAATTGGGCGCCACTACTAGTGTTGAACTTCGGAACATGAGACTACACCCGGCACACTGCCGTTAGCCGTGTAGTTGATAAATATTTACCTGCTAGGTTGTGTTGAGCACTTGACTGTCATGGGAGACTTTGGTGGAAATTTTCCAGAGAAATGAAGTGTGAACCAAAAAAGGTTGGGGATGGCTGGACAGGGCTTTGTCTGGAAGGATGACGTGCTGCCTGATGGGTTTGCTTTTGTGTCTTGTTTTTGCCCTTTTTTTTTTTCTTTTTAGGCAGCTTTACCAGCGACTGTCCACCAGATGGATGGCCCTCCGTGGGCACAGTGCTGCAGATTGCGTGCGCATTTACTTGACAGTAGCCAGGAAGTGGCCGTTCTTTGGTGCCAAGTTGTTCTTTGCAAAAGTAAGAAAGAATGGGAGGAAGACACATAATAAAAGCCTATGTGTACATGTCTGTCCAGATTTACCCCTGATGCGGCATATTTGGTTTTATTTTAAAAATGAGGAAGTTCCCAGCAGGAGAAAAGGAGAAAGGTCCTTTCCTCTTTCTCCCTCTACTCACCCCACCCCTGTACCACACACACACACACACACACACACACACACACACACACACACACACAGAATAAATCATTTTGAGAGTCACCAGACCAATCAAGAGAGGTAAGAGCTAGCTGAACCTCCTCCCACTCCCCCACCCCCCCACCCCGCCTCCCCATCCCCCACCCACCCCATACCCACCCCCAACCCCGAGCTTACTCCTCTTTGTTCATCCTCCCATTCACTCATTAACTCTATCACTTACTGGCTTAATTATTTAATGATTATTTACGAGTCCTGTTTGGCAAGCATTGCAATAAGCTCCAGGGACCCATAAAGCAGTTTCAAATGAGTTGTACCAGACTTCAGGGCAGTTCTCAGTGAAGCTCAGTGTTGCAACAGGCCCATAAACCAGGCGCTGTGTGGTGAGTAGCCTTTGAAGGGGCCAGAACAGAGTGCTGCAGAAACACTGGGCAAGGCAAGGAGATGGCCCTGCCTGGAGGTGGCTAGCCCTTGTCCCAAGGGAAAGCCTATGCCTTTTCCTGTTTTTCTTTGTTTGTTTGTTTGTTTGTTTGTTTGTTTGTTTTGGTTTTGGTGCTGGGCATTGAATCCAGAACCTCTAGCATACTGAGAACAGGTTCTCCCCTCGAGCCATAACACCAGCCCCAAACTGTGTCTTTTAGTTCTTTTTCTTTCCCTTAAATGGTGCCACTTGGGGACTCTCTTTAGCTCCAAAGATGCATCCATCCTGTCTGGTTCTGTTTTCCTCACTAGTGCATGCACACTCCTTGAGAGGATACTACCATCCTCCTCTGCTGCCCACCGTCAGGGGTTGGCAATAATTATCACGAAATAAATCTTTGCTACTCTGAGCAGAACTGTCAGCCTGCCTGATCTCAGTTTTCTCATCTTTTAAGAAACAGTGTGGACCAGAAAAGTCACATCCCAGGAATCTTCTATCCCTGGCCATTAGGTTCCCAGGAATCTTCTTCTATCCCTGGCCATTAGGTTAGAAATTACTTTGCTACCGGAACTAGAAGCCGTACGCTGAGATAACAGAAAACTTGTTATACAGTGACAGCTACACATTTGTAGAGAATTCAGAAGTTTTTGTTATTCTTGCTTTTCAATATAAAGGATAAGCCTGGCATGATGGTAGGCTCCACGCCCAGCTACTCGGGGGCCTGATGTAGGATTACGTGAGACTAGTCATTAGAGGCCAGCCTAGATAGTATAGTGAGGCCCTGTCTGAAAACAGACGAAAAATTAATTGATAGACTTGAAATGTGAACCATTTTATAATGAATATTAAGTCCAACTTCAGCATGGGCAGTGCTGCTAACACACACACACACACACACACACACACAGAGAGAGAGAGAGAGAGAGAGAGAGAGAGAGAGAGAGAGAGAGAGAGAGGGAGAGAAGAGAAACACACATACATACACACACAGAGAAACACAGAGAGAGAAAAAGGAAGGAGAGAGAGAGAAAGAAACACACACACATACACACACACACATACACACACAGAGAGAAACACACACACACACACACACACACACACACACACACACACACACACACACACTTTTCTGTACCATCATTAGTTAATGGTGCTGTGTTGGATGTTGCAGGGCCAGCATTTGTCAGTCTTTAGAACAGGGAGGCATTTCCCTTGTTGGCTTCATGGTGCCCCTTTTTTTTATATTTGCGGGGATACACATGACAAAAACCTGCTGGTATAGCAGTTTTAAGAGGATGGAGGTCTGTTATTAAGTACATCCACACAAATGTCCATTCTTCAGATATTCTTTCCTCTCGTAGCCCTGGCTATCCTGGAACTTGCTCTGTAGCCCAGGCTAGCCTCTAACTCAGAGATCCTCCTGCCTCTGCCTCCCAAATGCTGGCATTAAAGGTGTGTGACACCATTGACTGCCTCTGGAATGTTTTTATCTTCCAGCCTGACATTCTAGAATCACTAAATCACTAAATGTTTAACTTTCCATGTACTCCCTTGCTACCCTTGCTTCTGTTTCTATGAATTTTTCTACTCTAGGGAACCATGGACCACACATTATTATTTGTTGTACTTAGGTAACGTCTTCAGGATGCATCTGTGGTGTAGGATGTATCAAATGTTCCTTTCTTTTCAAGGACTGAATAACATTCCTCTCATAACCACACCCATGTACCACACTTTGTTTATCCTTTTGTCAGTGCATCCTTAATCAAGAGGAACTCACAATCCTCCGATAAAACATACCATCAGCCTCTTGTGTGGTGCTGGCGATTGAGCCCCATGCCTTGTGTAGTCTGGGTGAGCGCGCCACACCAACCTACATGCCCAGCTCAGATCTTTCTGAGCTACCATTTGAAACCACCCTCAATAGAAACAGCAGTAACCCTGCGATTGAGATGTACTGAATCTTCATAATTGAGATTTATTACATAAAACGTAAGATTCGGCTTCCCTTCTTATCTATAGTTTTGATGCTCTTACAGAAGACTTAAGCGAAGTAGGTAAGTTTTTGCTAGAATTTCAGTTCTTAAATAAAACAATCACTGTAAAAATGCTCAAAAATAGTCTCAGATTTTGACTAGGTTTTTCTGATGGAAGTTTAAAAAAATTATTATTATTAATAAGGTTTTATTGTTGTGGCCATAAAAAATGTATAGAAATCTCAAGACTTCTTATTCCTGTTTATCACACAATTTTTTTCCTTTTTCTTCTGTTTCCGTTAGACATTGACTATCAGGAAAAGTATGAACGTGTCACCACAATCCTTCACTCCTTCTAGCACGAGCACCCTAGACATATTGATGCTGTGTTTGTTTAGCAGTGCGGTCGTCACAGAAACCCTAAAACCTTTGACAACTATGAAATTTGTGAAACAGAAAAGGAGATGTAAGAATTAGTGTTCCTGTGTGTAGGATAAGAAACCTGAGCCCCTGTGGCATAAGAAGGTTGTTCAAATGGACACACTACTGAAGAAAAGATTCAAGGCTGCAAGTTGCGCGGCCTGAAACAAGTCCACTGACTGCCCCATCTCCAACAGAGATTTTTCAACATGTTTTTGTTGGGTTTCTGTAATGGCAGATCTTACATGCATTTAGATTGGAAAATGCGGCTGTACTTTTGTGTTTGTAAAGCAGCATATTTCCCCTTCTCCATAGCCCATAACACCAGCATCCTTTGGCAACACGTTCGTGTGGCTGGCTGTCCATGAAAATGGATTGAGCATCCTAGAATACACCTCCATGGTAAGAGTAAACCCTGATATCTGTAATTGAATCGTCTATTTTCGTTGCTCAGGGAACAGTCAGCTATCCTGGGTAGTGCTATCCTGGAATTGGTGGGTGTGTTCTGAGTTTTTTCTGAGCTTAGAATACATTCTTCCTAATACTCTGATAATTATGTCAAAACCCAGTGTTTCAAAGTAAGATGAAACAGGCTATGTGTTGTATATGGAAAAAATTAAGATGCTATGATTAAGTTGCGATCATGGTTCTGGTGTGTGTGTGTGTGTAAACTCAAGTGCAGATTAGAGGACAACTTTCTGGAGTCAGTTCTATCCTTCCATGATGTGGGTCCCAAGGATCAAATTCAGGTGGTCAGCCTTGGCAGCAAGCACCTGTACCCTTCGAGCGCCCCCACATGTTTTTCTCTGTATAAAATAAGAATGTTTAATATATTAAAAAGTAGAAATTCTCAAACTATGGCACCAGCCAAGGACAATACATGCAGTAAACTTCAAACCCCTACCCAGATCTACCCAATGGACAGGACATTCTCCACAGTTGAGTGGAGAGTCGGGTATGACTTTCACACGTACTCTGGTGCCCTATATTTGACCACGTCCCCTGGATGGGGAGGCCTGGTGGCACTCAGAGGAAGGATAGCAGGCTACCAAGAAGAGACTTGATACCCTATGAGCATATACAGGGGGAGGAGGTCCCCCTCAGTCACAGTCATAGGGGAGGGGAGTAAGGGGAAAATGGGAGGGAGGGAGGAATGGGAGGATACAAGGGATAAGATAACAATTGAGATGTAATATGAATAAATTAATAAACTATATTTAAAAATGTTTGTGATTCTTAAATGAAAAAATTGTTTAATTTACTACAATACTCCCACTTCATAAAATGTATTTTTAAAAAGTAGAAATTTACCAAAATGTAAATTTCATCTCACTTAATTTGTATAGTTTTCCGTAATATCATCAGTTTTACTTACATTAAGGTTACATAGCTACTAAAGCTTAGGGTACATAATTTAAAATGAACTCAAGCTGGACAGTGTGGCACATGCTGGTAGTTCCAGCACTGAAGACCCTGAGACAGGAAGGATACAAGTTCAAGACCACTCTGGGCTACATTGCAAGATCCTGTCTCAATTATTAAAAAAAAAAAAAAAAAGCATCAAACTATTCCTTTTGTGTGTTCATTTATATATGTAAGGTTATTTTCTATCATATTTCATAAGCTATTTGGAAATTTTTGTTGTTATATTGGGGCCTCACACATGGCTGGCTAGTGCTCTACCACCGAGCTACATCCTAACCCTAAATTTCTCAGTCTGGTGGGTGGTAACTACCGCTTTAAAGATATAGTGGGAACTCCTTGTCTGTGGCAATTCTTTTTATTTTGTTTTTCTAAATGAAAATATAGTTGTATCATATCCCTTTTTCCTTTTTTCTCCAACCTTCCCACGGACCCTCACCTCCACTCTCTCAAATTCATGGCCTCTAGCTGCTTCTTCTTCAATTGTACACACACACACACACACACACACACACACACACACCTCTCTTCTGCAGCCAGGATGCTGATTAAGATGGTGTCCACACGTCTGTCTGTGGTCAACTGCTCCGTGGGATACTGGGCAGTATGTATGACACTGTTTCTGTTTGTATCACAGTCCACCCTGCAAGGGGAACAGTGGGTCTGCCGATACAGTGTTTGAGCCTTTAAAACGATCAGTTTATATGGATTAACCTTATAGAGGAATCTAAGTGAACATACAAAAATATGTTGACAATGATGTTCTGCTGTGAATACACGTGTTTAATTTGAGTGTTCCAGGGTCAAATGTATACTTGATTGTATATGTTGATGACCCCCTAAATATGCTTAGCACAACTAATATTTACATTAATCATAATAGACTTTGGAAATTTTGATCTTAGGAAATTATTTTTGCATTTGCCGTAACTCATCACTATCAGCGTTTTGCCTTCTCTTCTGAGTGCAAGCGGCACATAACAGCTCCTCTTCCTTTCCTTTGAAGAGGCTGGTGGTCAGCTACGCGTACAAGAGTCTGATGACCTTTGGAGGCTATCAAGATGATTTTATGGTAGTCATTAATACTCACTCAAAAGACCGGCCGACGGGGAAGTTGCTTTTTACCATGGCAAAACCCAAGGTGAGTGTGTGGGGGGGGGTGAGGGGTGCCCTTCCTGCCAGTTTTTCAGCTGGCTGCTTCTTTGTGATGAGGGAGACTCTTCTTGCACAAAGAGTTCCAGATGGAAACGGGTGTTGCCTTACCAAGCCTGAGTACAAACCCTGGCTTGCTCGATCTAACGTGGCATGACACTACCTGCTTCTTTTAGCTTAAGGACTAAGTGAAAGCCGGCCTGGTGGCGCACACCTTTAATGCCAGCTCTTGGGAGGCAGAGGCAAGCGATCTGAGTTCAAAGCCAGCCTGCTCTACATAGTGAGTTCTAGGACAGCCAGGGCTACAGAGAAACCCTGTCTCAAAAAAAGAAAAGACAAAGACAAAGTAGGAAAGAAAGAAAGAAAGAAAAAAGGAAAGAGATTAAGTAAAAACTTCCAGGTGGGCCCGTGCCTGGCAAAGAGAACTTTCAGAAGCAGCATTTGTCTTCCAGCGTTCAGCAGCGCTACAGGGAAGGGCAGGGCTCAAAGAGCACATGTGGAGAGTGGAGTTACTGTGGGGTACCTCATAAGGTATTGCCTCCTTGGGATGCTTGCTTTACGGACTCAGTACAGAGTTGAGTTGTATAGTTAAGATGTACTTGTTCCTTTGTTATATTTAAAAAACAAAACAAAACTATGTAGTTCCAACATCTCTAAGTAAAGCAGATCTGGGCCCAAGGGTCCTGCTCAAACTATGGCACCAGCCAAGGACAATATGTGCAATAAACTTTAAACCCCTATCCAGATCTACCCAATGGACAGGACATTCTCCACAGTTGAGTGGAGAGTGGGGTCTGACTTTCACACGAACTCTGGTGCCCCATATTTGACCACGTCCCCTGGATGGGGAGGCCTGGTGGCACTCAGAGGAAGGATAGCAGGCTACCAAGAAGAGACTTGATACCCTATGAGCATATACAAGGGGAGGAAGTCCCCCTTAGTCACAGTCATAGAGGAGAGGAATAAGGGGAAAAATGGGAGGGAGGGAGGAATGGGAGGATACAAGGGATGGGATAACAATTGAGGTGTAATATGAATAAATTAATAAACTATATTTTTTAAAAAAGTAAAGCAACCTTTTAAAAGACTGCATTCTAAGGTGGAGTTCAAGTCGGAGGCTGTAGCCTAGTGTGGGAGTTCTGAGGTTCAAGCCCTAGTACCAAAAAAATAAAGAAAGAAAGGAAAAAAAAAAAAGAAAAGAAAAAATCTAATTTTAGTTTTAAAAAGATAAGAAATTGCTTTCCCAGTTTGGCGGTGGTGGCGCACGCCTTTAATCCCAGTACTCGGGAGGCAGAGGCAGGTGGATCTCTGTGAGTTCGAGGCCAGCCTGGTCTACAAAGTGAGTCCAGGACAGCCAAGGCTACACAGAGAAACCCTGTCTCAAAAAACAAAATACAAAAAAAACAAAAAAAAAACAAACATGGGTGCTGGAGAGATGGCTCAGAGGTTAAGAACACTGACTGTTCTTCTAGAGGTCCTGAGTTCAATTCCCAGCAACCACATGGTGGCTCACAACCATCTATAATGTGATTTAATGCCCTCTTCTGGTGTGCAGGTGTACATGTAGGCAGAGCACTGTATACATAATAAATAAATAAATCTTTTTAAAAAAGAAAGAAAGAATTGCTTTCCCTAAGACTCTCGACTTTAACAAGTGTTTTATTATGTTTATTTGTGTTATGTGTGGGTCGCTATGTGCACGCTACAGCACATGTAGAGAAGTGAGGGGGCAGCTTGGGGAGTTGGTTCTTTCCTTCCACCGCTATATAGGTCTTCACCCCTGAGCCATTTCTCCAGCCCTGTTTGTTTCATGGTCCCTATCTTTTCTAACTAAGTCTGTGCTGTAAGTGAGAGTGGCTAGCCACGGAGTTAGGAAGATCACGGCACCTTCAGTGTTTTAGGTTTAATAGAATTGATACGTAATTCTAACTTTATGCTGGCCTTCATATTTCCCAGAATTGTCTCTATGCTTGATCGGGCTTTGGGATTCACGCTTGCTGCTGACTAAAGTAATAGGGAAATGTGGTGATGTCTTGATGGTGCCAGGCATGTTAAAACCTTACTGTTTGGGGGCCGGAGAGGTGGCTCAGTAGTTAAGGACTCTGACTGCTCTTCCAGAGGACCCACGTTCAAATCCCAGTATCCACACAGCAGCTCACAGTTGTCTGTAACTCCAAGATCTGACACCTTCACGTGCAGGTAAAACACCACTGCACACAAAATAAAAATAAACACACATACACAAGGCACAAAGACAAAATTTTAAAAAGTCAACGTCACAAGCACATTCGGAAAAAAAAAAAAGAAGAAAAGAAAACCTTATTGTTTGATCCAGAGCAGTGGTTCTCAACCTTCCTAATGCTGCAGTCCTCATGTTGTAGTGACCTTCAGCTACAAAACTATTTCATTGCTACTTATAATATAACTAATTTTGCCACTGCTATGAATCGTGTACATATCTGATATGTGACCTCCCCCAAAGGGGTCGGGACCCACAGGTTGAGAACCACTGATCTAGAGCGCAGGGCATGGAGGTAGGCTGGGCAAATGTACCCGAGATCACTCATGGACAGCGGAAAGAGCGTCTCTGGATCCTGACGGTACAGTTCTTGTCGTTTTAGATTCTTGAAATCACCCTTCTGATCGCCAGTTACATCAACAACTTCTATCAGCAAAAGGCAGCGCTCCACCACCTCTCGGCGCCCGCACTGCTCTCAACCAGGACTCAGGGACCCCAAGCCAAGGCCATGGGCAGCCAGCCTCTTCTCTCAAACAGCAGACCCACCAAAGGCCCTACGCTCCTCTGAAAGCTTCTGAGCCTGAACCTCCACTCCTCGTTCTCCACAACGTGGCTGTATCGGCTGCAAACAAGTGTTTACACACCCGGCCAGCCTGGCGCACACACCAGCACTCCAGACTTTAGCAGTAAAGGGTCGCTCTCTTATCTGACTCTTAAATATTTAAAGAGCAATAAAACAGAAATGTGCCAACATGTTCACTGTGTCTTAGACAGAGTAGGTTAGAATTTGTTTCTCCCTCCCCACCATCCTTCTTGGCTTTCAGACATTGTGCAACGAGGGTTCTCGTTTTGCTTTTAAATATCCTGGCAATCTTTTGAAAGGGAGATTCCAAACACTCGTTGGGTAAACCAGTTGACTATCCGGAAAAAGCTCACTGCCGAAAAATGTAACTACTGTAATTAAATGTGCCTTTAGCTAATGAAGTGGTATTTGGAGAGGAGCGAGGTTTAGTGTAAGAATCAGCTGTGGGAACATAGGCAGGGGGTAAATTCTTAGAGTAAGTGCAATAAATCTTCCGAGTCTCTGAGTCATTACATCAGAAGGCAGGCGGTCGCTAACCAGAGCCTCCCTGCAGTATTAGAAAGAGTGTGTGTGCGCCCTGCTGCCTCTGCGGATCACTGGAGTGTGGTATTTAAAAATGAGGTAGTGAGTCCCAGAATTCCTGCCTGTCAGCCAGCATAAGGTCACTGGAATAGTGCCCCACATTTTGTTGTGTTTAATGGTAGGTGAACTTGACCTTCTGTTGTTTATAAATAGTGTCTTTGGAAACAAAGATGATCCTTACAGCTTCATCCTTCATTCAGTCTTTTCTAATTCAGGTTTTAAAATATATGCCCAAACTGTAAACTGTAATAGAAAATGCTTATGCCAAAGGAAGGACACTTTAGTTGACATTGTCTGGAGATGCCACCTTACATTTGTTAGTTATCCCATTGCTCTGGCAAAATACTTGACAAAAACAACCTAAGCGAGACAGGATTGGTTTTTGTTGCTTCAGAGAGTTCTGTCCCTGGTGGCTTGGCCTCATGCAGTTGGACAGAACCCCACGGTGGCCAGCACATGTGACATAAGGGGTTTGGTCAACTCATTGTGGGTAGGAAGCAGAGAGCAAGGAAGGGACTAGGGGTAGGTACAACTTCAGAAGCATGTCCCCAGGACTCACTCCCTCTAACTGAGTTCCAAATGTCTATGACTTTTCAAGCTAGTACCACCATGTGGGGGCCAATGTTCAGCCCGCAAGCTTCTGGAACGTTTCATAGTTAAATCGTAATGGCTACCTAAGTGGACAATACATTCCAGGCTGTGCCAACGCAGTGTAATTGGTATTCGTGACACAATGAAACTGTGATAAGATACGAAAACTCTATTATGAAAATGTTTAACTGTAGTGGTAATAGCCACAAGTCTACCTAATTTTATTTATGTATAGAATATTTGTATTTATTTTTAGACATATATTTATCACTATGTGTGCTGTATTTTTTTTAAAACTCATTTGAGAACTTGCTAGCTGCCCGATTAATTGGTTGGCAGAGCCCTTGTAGTTTCGTCTTTGCTGTGGCAGTATCCTGTTCTCAGACTAAACCTTGTAAATATGTTCTGCCCTTAGGATCAAAGTCAAGAAGCATGTTGTTCAAGTCATGTTGTGCTGGCTTGGTAATGACAAAAACGTTTTTGAAACCCCATAGAAATATGTTTCCAGGGGCTGTTTACCCTTCCATCTTTGAACCACAACTGCCCACACAATGAATAGATTCATTTTTTAGAATAAATGATTAATAATTTGGGGGTGACTTTCAGAGTGTTGTGTTTTCGTTTGCTTGGGGGGTTGTTTTTTGTTTGTTTGTTTTGTTTTTTCAAGGCAGGGTTTCTCTATATAACCTTGGCTGCCCTGGACTCAGTTTGTAGACCAGGCTGGCCTCAAACTCACAGAGATCCACCTGCCTCTGCCTCCTGAGTGCCGGGAATAAAGGCGTGCGCCACCATGCCCGGCTCAGAATGTGTTTGATTGGGATGAAATAATATTTTTGAATGGCCATAAAACCACTTAGTAGTCATTAGTGGGTGAGCCAGAGACTGGGACAGAGCTCTTACATGTGAGAACTTTATTCTCAGCCAACAGTGCATTCACCAACTGGTAAGCAATCCCATGTGCCATATCTTGAGATTTAAATATAATGAACGCTCAGCTTAAACCATGGTATCTTAGAATTTGCACTTGTTTTTGATAGAGCAGAAATAAAATATTTTGATAGAAAGAAGTCAATTTTCTATAACCAATGATGTGAAAATGTTACTTCCTGGGAAATTACATATATAGCTATTTTTTAAATGCAAGTATATTATTATGATTGGTTACAAGAGAATAATGCTTTGTGTTTAATTGTAATATTTCCCACCTATCCTTTTCTTCCCTTTCAATCATAATAAATGGTTCACAAGACCCATTTTGAACATTAGCTTTTGAACAATCTTCTAATCATGTCTCATGTTTTCATTGTCAGAGCTGAGGTGTGCTGTTGTGGGAGTGGCAAGTACTGCCTCCTCATGCGTTCATTCTGTGTCTTCCATGTGGCTTTGCCTCATTCACCTGAAATGAAGCTGTTTAGACACATCGTAATTCTAATACGTGCACATATGGATACACATAGGCTATGCAAAGAGGCAAAGACAAATTTGTATTTTCCCATGATTTTATAATAAACCCCTCAAGAGAGCTTATGTCATTTAAGCAGGGCAAAGAGCTTGTCCCAAAAACTTATTTCTTAGCCAGTTGTTTTGCCAGCGTTTTTCATAGAAAAAAAAAATATGGTGACCAAGTTCCTAGAACAATTTGCTTTTAACTGTTAACTGAGTGCAGTATAATCCTGAAGAAGTAACCATCAAGTCTGCCTGTACTTCTCCAGTGGTGGCTTCAGTGTCCCTGGGATGCCGGCTGCTCCACACGCCGCCTCTTGGCTGCCATGGAGTCTGCACTCTGCCCAGCCCTGGGCTGCCTTCTATCGGTCTGAGTGCATTGAGGCCCAGGACGGGTCCTGTGGAGAAGCTCCTGGGCAGAAGCTCATGTTGTTCTCAGTTCCCTCTTCCCTAAAAAAAGAAATGGACTTATGGGCAGAAGAGAAACTTTTTATCCCCTTAAAGCCCCACATTCAGCTAAGTTAACAGTGGATATTTAAGGTGACATGAAACGCATTCATATTTTCAAGCAGTCCCCAGATGTTCTAGGTTACTTAAGTTAGAAGGTGGGCTCCACAACACAGAGGTGACAGGCCAGGCCAGAAGCTGGCATGCGATGAGGTAACACTGGCTCCACATGAGCCAAATTTGCCAAATGGAACTTCACTTAAAGTGAACGGAGTGCAGTGCTCCCAGAGCGTGGGTGGCTGTCATTAGCACCGATGCCGTACCCTCCGTTCTACATAAGGTAAGTATTGACCCTACCCGATGGTGCCCGGCAGCCCATCCGAGTGCCCGCTCAAATTCCCGATGCCCTCTAAACCTGAGTTTCTTCCTCTTTGACATCAGCACCTAGCTAACAGGATTTTCCACCCAGCTGCTACCCAAGAGAGAAGTGTCGACTTTTCTGCCTTCCCAAAACCTAACTCTAAGCTCTAGTAACTGTGTTAGATAATTCGGGGTGAATTTCTAAATTTCAACTTGGACTAGCTGAGAAAACTCACCTCTCATTTTCATTACAAAGATACTAAGATGCCTCAAATAACCAAATGAAGTCACAAGAAAAGGCCACAGGGGACCTTGGGAAAACCCTGGGGACTTGTACCAGGACTTTCTGTTCATACCAGTGTGTCTGCTTCGTGCTCTTCAACTCCCATTTAGCAGAACATACGGTGATTTTCTCCGAAAGGCAATGACCCGCTTTTTCCAATCAAAATTTGGAAAATCCCCAGGAAGGACGCTAAAGAACCCGATTCATGTTTCATGCTCATGCCAAAAGAAATCACGAAACCAATTTTGTTACAATGAATTTATACCTGATAAATGGAAACACTTGCATAAAATCCAGATTTTAACCACAGCACAGTCTTAACTCCAAGAAAAAGAAGTAGACGTAAGACATCAAAATGTTGAGTTTTTCCTTCTTCTGGGGTAAACTTATTTCACCACTGTCTTCTTCCCTACTCTTCCTTTTCATCTTTTTTTGTTCTCTAAGTGCTAGGGACACAACACAAGGCTTCTCACACACTAGACAAGATGCTAGCACTGAGCCACATCCCCCGTTCTCCCTCTCTTCTTTTTTTTTTTTTTTTTTTTTTTTTCCTGTATATCATTTTCTTCCTGCAAGAAGTTCATATAACATTGAAAACAAAGGGGAAGATATAAAAATGCCGTCACTTTCCTGGCTGTTGTTAATAGTGTCCACATGGTCTTCTAGATTCCCCAAAGATCCTCCACATAGCTGCAAAACCAAACCAAACCAAAACAAAACCAAAACCAAAAAAGTCTCACTGAAACACAGGACCAGTCAATGCATGCCTGTTTTAAAATCTTGCGTGCCTTCTCATAACCAGTCCAGGCAAACCCAGCTCCTACACAGCAGTCCAGCCCACCTGCCCAATGTGTGCTTCTGTCTCAGGCCCCCAGGCACAGTCTGTCCTCCCAGACAACACATGACTCCCCAAACAGTGCCCTTGTGTGCCAGTAGCCCTCTGAGCTGCTGCCCACACTATATGGTAGGCAGAATAAAGCGCATTCCTGTGTCGTTGCTAATTTCTATTGCTGTGATAAAGACCACGACCAAAAGCATCATGGGAAGGGAGGGGCTTATTTATATGCCCCAATCACTGTCGAGGGAACTGAGGCAGGGAGGGGACCTGGAGGCAGGAACTAAAGTAGGCAGAGACCATGGAGGAGTGCTGCCTACTGACTTCCTCCTCGTGGCTGCCTGACTTTCTTACACCACCCAGTACCACCTGCCCATGCGATGGCACTGTCCATAGCGGGCTGGCTCCTCTCACATTAACTGTCAACCCAGAAAATGCCCCCACAGACTTGCCTGTGGGTTAGTCTGATGAAGACAGTCCTTGAAGTAGCACTTCCTCCTTGCAGATGATTCCAGCTCTGTCAAGTTGCTAAAGATCTAACCAGCACCCTTCATTTAGCACTTGACCACTTGGCGCCCAGTAGGCAAGCAGCGCTGTTTGCAAAGGTTTAGGAGCTACAGCTGAGGCTGTGAAGAATGCCCCTGAGAGAAGAAGGCCAGGGGCGTTTAAGGCTCTGATGACTTCTAGACAGCCCTCTCTGCTTTGCACTCGCAGTGTAAGGTGTGGGCTCTTAGGTTTATGTTCCTGCTACCCCTCCTGCTGCTGGTCGCCATGCTTTCCCCCACCTCCGCCACTGTGGACTCTAACCCTCTGGGATTGTACGCCAAAATAAATAAACTCGCTTCACTGTAAGTTGCCTCTGTCACGGTGTTTTATCCTAACAAAAGTAACTAATACAGCCGTGCGCTTAAGAACAACACTTATCTGTAGAGGAAGGTCACTTTCTTTGCCCAAGTGTGACACCTCTCAGGACAAATAAAGGAACCAAAGGGAACACAGCTGCCCAAATAGACCAACTGATTCCTCCTAGGGTTAATGCTGGGGATCAGGGCCCAGACCGGTCACGAGTTCTTAACTTCTCAAATGGTACGGCCCTTTAATATAGTTGCTCATGTTGTGATGACCCCCCCACCCACCCAGCCATGATTTCATTGCTTCTTCATAGTCGTGACTTTGTTACTATTATGATTCACAATGTAAATATCTGGTAAGCAGGATGTCTGATATAATAAGATCCCATCCCCGTGAAAGGGTTGCTTGAGCCCTTCAAGGGGACTCACAGGTTGAGAACCACTGCCCTAGCTCTTCCTGCTCACCAGACCCCCTCCCCCTTCCGCCTCCAACCATGTATCCTAGTTATCCAAAACAATTACAGTCTTGCCGTGCTAGTGGTGCTGTGCCAGCAAGGAATGCTGCCAGTAAGGTACTCAGTAAACGATGGTAGCTGTCATGACGGCTATCACACAGTGGTTACCAATACCTACCTGACTTCCCAAACAGCACGCAGGCATCGAAACCCGGGAGCTCACATCATGGCAGTAACAGTAGTAGCTCACAAGCACAGGCTGGCTAGCCCCAGAAGACAGACGCCAATTCAGTGAGCGATGTGTCGGTCTTCTTTGAAACTGTTCTTCCAGGACGGGTGGTGGTGGCGCACGCCTTTAATCCCAGCACTCGGGAGCCAGAGGCAGGCGGATCGCTGTAAGTTCATGGCCAGCCTGGTCTACAAAGCGAGCCCAGGACAGCCAAGGCTAACACAGAGAGACTCTGACTCAAAAAACCAAATAATAATAATAATAATAATAATAATAATAATAATAATAATAATAATAATAATAATAATATAAAATAAAATAAAAAAGAAAGAAACTGTCCTTCCTCCATTGAACATTCATTTTTAGCCCTTCTAAAGGTGCAACTGTCATCTTTTCCAGCTTCACAGTGCACCACCCTGCTGGGGAGATTTGTTCCCAAAGACTTTATCTGAAATGAGGGCTCTTTTCTTTTACTGGCATTTTGCTTCATTTCCAGGAATATGCTCCTTGTGTGTCTCCATTCAAATCAGCCAACAGCACTGAGGCTGTAACTCACAGTGCAAGGCACTTGCCTGGCTTGCAGGAGGCTTTGGGTTTAATTCTCTGTGTACTGGGAACCGAATCTAGGTCCATCTTACTTCAGATCTCAAGTTCTTAAACAGCACAGCATAGAAAGTGAGCCCAAAGGCAGACTGTTGAAGACACTTTCCTTCCGACATTCAGGGAGCTTGGGCCTTGGTCTAGTCAAAATTCAGAGAAGTCAAATATCAAATCTGCCATGAATGTTTTGCCAACTTCTTCAGGCACGGTCACTTTGTACTTCTTCTACAACAGCCTGCTTACCTTGAATTATGACTATAATTAGCTGTGTACATCTGCTTTAAAATTTGGGTTCATATCTCATTTCTTACTCTGTATATATAGCAGAGGGCCTTGTATATGGAAATAGTCTATATAATTTTGTGGGGATTTTCTGAGTATCTATGAAGAGTCCACGAAGTTCAAATATAATCTACCTTTATAAAGTAAATTAAGTATGTAGGAGAGGCACACATTTCATTGACAATAATTATTAATAATGTACTGCTTCATAAAACACCATACAGCTAAATGCTCAGAAAACTGGTGGCGGGGAGGAGTTGCACACCTTGTTTTGATTTTAATGCTTGAATTTCTTTTCTTCTAGTACATTATAGTAATAGCTCAACATTATTTCAGCTTCTATTCCCAAATCATGGCAATGGGGGGGGGGTTAAAGATGAGAGAGCAGAGGCCCATGGCATACAGTCGACACTCAGTAGAAATAAAAAATAAAAACCTTCAAGTCTCAGCGTTTTGATTCCAGATGCAGGAGGACGCTCACCATATCCTCTAGGATCCTACGAGTTGATGCTGAAAAGTGAGATGGGAACAGAAGGACAAGAACTACATTTCCCACGAGGCCCTTCTTTGGTACGCAATGACGTCCATGACGTCGTTGCTATGGCAACTTAGGAGCCGGCTTTCTCTGGCCCAACTAGGATCCTCCGGCAGGGCCCTCCTGGGTCAGGGTTCTTACACGGAGCCCAGGACTTAGAGGGCGCCACAGCCACCATGCCCAGGTACTGCTGAACCTGCCTGCGGGGTCTCACAATCTCCCTTATTTCCCACCTGGGTATGGAAGGGGCACGGGAGGATGGGGCGGAAGGTACCCAACCCTGGCGCTGTGGATGAGACCCTGGATCTGGACCTCTGCAGTACCTCGCTGTCACACTCTCACCCCCCCCCCACCCCCTCCTCCGCCCGCCCCACATCCCACTCCCTCAACCTCCCACCCCCACCCACTCCAGGCCTAGAGCTTGAGGATTCTGTCACAAATAAGTAGAAAAGTAGGGGATTAGGAAAGATCATCAACTCCGTCCATTCGATGACTGCAATGAAGTTTCTTGAGTGCCACATGCTGTTGCATAGGCAGTGGTGAACCAGACCCAGAGCCTCCTCCCAGGGTCCCCTGCCTGGTGATGCAGGGCTTCTCCACTTCAGAGAAGGGAGGTGCAACATCTCCTTGAAGGCGGAAGGTTGGGGCCTTGAGGAATACAGTTGAACTCTTCATTTCTACAAGGTCCCTTTAAAGTACTCGAACCTCTGAATGGCCTATAAAAATGTCACGGGAAGAGGGCCAGGGATTCACCAGATAGCAATATAGATCTTTCGCCCCTGCCCCCTTTCTGGATCAGAGGCGTAAACTGCCTGCAGTAGAGTTTCTGGAGTTCAGGATTAAAAGTGAGTCAGCTTTGCGTCGCGTTCTCATTGGTTACTGTGATGAAGCTATGGGCAGTTTTTGTTTCTTTGGTTGTTTTGTTTTGTTTTTAGTGAGAGGCATAGCAGACTGAAGAAGCCTTTCCTTTTACTGGGCACTTGAGAAACAGTTAATCACATTTTGAAGGAATAGTGTGTAAACAGCAAACATTTGCACACAGAGTTCCTGGGGGCAGGCCTATGAAATAAAATAGTTCAGTGCAGCATTTTCGGATTTCTATTTTGACTTTGCTTTCCTTTGAAGTTTTAAAACATTCTCATTTTGTTTGGGGGTTCTGGGAATTGAACTCAGAGCCTGATACGTGCTAGGCAGGCGATACCCCTTTAACTGTTTCTGGTTCCTGTCTGGTAATAACTATAGGCCGTCAATAGCTTTAAAAGCCAGGGACATAACAATCATTATGGCCCCCAAAGGAGATATTCTTTTTTTTTTTTTTTTTCTTTTTTTAAATTGGCTTCAGAGACGAAGAAACAGATTTGAGCCTAAGGATTAGCACAGAGGGTGAACGTATTAATTTTTCAACAAATACTTGCTGGGAAAATGGCTCAGTGGATAAAGTGCTTCTTGCTCCACTATGAGGACCTGAGTTTGTAAGTACAAGGCGTGGGGCATTTGTCTATATATAAACTTAAGGGAAGAGCGGAAGACAGGAGGCGGCCAAGAGCTTGCTGGACAACTGGTCTACCCAAGAGGGTAACTAAGCAAACACTCATTTTCTCTGCTCTTGACGGTAGATATGACTAGCTGAGGCAAGCTCCTGCTGCCGCAGCCTACCTGCTTACCATGACTTCTGGAACTGTGAGGCAAATACATCCTTGCTTTGTCAGGGTGGTTTATCACAGCAGTAAAATGGAGGCTGGGACGTTCCACCTATCAAGTCAGTGTTCCTCGGGAGCCATTTTCAGGTGAAGGGTGTTAGAAAAAGCCTTCAGTGCTTTACCTAGATGTTGGCTCTCAGGAAATAGTATCTTTATAAATCTTACTGGAATAAAATTTTTCTCCTGGAAATGAATATTTCTAAGGGTTCCTTTTTGTTTCTCTCCTTCTTATGCAGTGAAACTGTCTGGGAAATCGCAGAAGCTGAGGTGGAAAAAAGGAGAAACCATGGAAATGAAGGACATGCAGCTGAAGTTGGAGAAAAATCTGTTTTCTTTATTGGCAGTAAAAATGGGGTACTACTTTAACATTTTTTCAGTTTTCGCAGTTGAGCAATTGGTGACAAACTTTACTTGTTAAAAATCTACATGTTTTCAACTCTTTAATCAAATGTTCACCCTGGTTTAGCATAAATTAGAAAGGGCTTATCATCGACCTGGGGAAAGTTATAACCATGAACAAAATGTTAGGAAGACTTTTAATTATTTTTATTTCATATTTAAAGCATTCAGAACTTGTGCTTTGATTGCGCATAAAGGCCAGGATCCACTTAAATGTCCAAGTCAACATCTAAGTGAGTAAGTCAGTATCTTAACAGCAGCCACACTGTGGACTCGGGGATGTCACTTTTAGGAATCTCTATGAAGGAATAATTGAATTGTGTTGGTGGTATTTATCAAAGACTTAGTCGTGTAGGAAGATGTGAGGAGAAGGAAGTGGTGCTGCCCATTCTTTGTGAGGTCACTCGACCAAGCGCACGGAAAATTTGGGATGTGGCCACACAGCCAGAGCAGCTGTGTCATGTCCACACAGAGAGTTCCTGGGTGCAGGGCAGGGCTGCAAGTGACACTGTCAGCAAATGATCAAGGCTTGCAAGCTGCTGGAAGGTAGAGCCCACGTTGCGTCGTACTCGTTTCTATTTGAGTTTGTGTCACTATTCGTTCACTGTGCTCCATGCATCCACGCAAGAGCATTGAAAAATAGGAAGCTGGGCCTGGAGGGGTCCTGAGTTCAATTCCCAGTCAACCACATGGTGGCTCACAACCATCTATAATGAGATCTAGTACCCTCTTCTGGCTTGCAGATGTACACTCAGACAAAACATTGTATACATAATAAATAATAAATTTTAAAAAAAAAGAAAGAAAAATAGGAAACTTACAGAAACCGGTGAGGCCACATGTTCAGTGGGTACCTGAGGCTCATGTTTCACCATCTCCTCAGAATCACCTCCAGAGCACTAGATACCCCAGTTGGGGTTTTATCTTCATTATTAAAAACTATATTGACATACATAATCATATAACAAGAAACAAGTTGGGGCTGGAGAGACAGTTCAACAGTTAAGAGCACTGGCTACTCCTCCAGAGGACTTAGGTTTGGCTTCCATCACCCACACAATAGCTTGTAACTGGCTTTTACTCCAGTCCCAAGGGATCAGAAGCCCTCTACTGGTGTCCTCAGGCCCCAGGCATGCCTGTGTACAGACATATGTGTTGGCAAAACTCCCATACACATAAAAATGAAAGAATGAATGAATGATTTAAAATTTTTAAAAGAAAAAAGTTGTGAGTTTTAGAAGAAAATAACATGAATTGAAAAAACAAGATATAAATTATATATATATAATTTGATCTGTTATATTAATGTGTCATACATGAATTAATAAACAAGATAAAAAATTTATGGGTAGTAAATATTTAATCATTGTATATTCATTTTATTTTACATTTCTATACTTTCCCAATGTTTTCTTATTGGCTCACTCACTGCACTTTTTAACTTAAATCTGAACATGCACACACAAATAAATCCACCACAACACATGACACATGAATAACACTGTCAAAGGAATTATCTATGTTTGCCGTTTCTAACCCAACATACTCTGTGAGCATTCATGGGTTTGCTGTTGTGAGTAGGGTCATTTTCTTTCTTTTCGATATTTTTTAGTTAACTGGATTTTTGGAGACTGTCTCACTACAAGTAGCCTAGGCTAGCCTTGAGCATGCTTTAACTGCCTAGGGGCTGGAATTACTATAGCATTGGGTCTAATTCTTCAATGGTTTCCTGTAGGGACACACACATACAGTAACCAGTGCTAGTGTGTGGTCCAGAGAAATTGTCCTTACATAATCTACTCTGAATAAAGAATGCCCTGAAGGGCTTCTGCTAACACCACTGACTCTAGCCAGGCATGCTCCCACACTGGATGCCCATGCCACTGCCCTCTACCTCACCCAAGGTAACCTTTGCTCTTGATCTCTTTCTTCTATGACAGCCTGATGGGTCATGGTTTGACATTTGTGAAGTCACTGCTTTTTATGGTAGCAGTAAGTAGCCTATATAAAACAGTTTTGTTCAGTTTCCCTAATGTAGACTTAAATCAGATTTTCTCTTGAAGAGTTAGAACTGGTACAGGTAGCATTCTGTGAGAAAACACCTGGTTCTGGAATTTAATCAGAATATTCGTTTATTTTGAAAGATAAAGAGAAGAAAGGAATGCTTCTCTTGTCCGACTGACAGTGCCTTCTTTCTCAAAGAAGCCAACTGCTTTGCATAACCCTTGTTATCCTTTCCGCCTCATGGTCATTCATACCGTAGGCATCTGCTGAGCATCCGCTGTACCAGCAGGATTGGAGGGTACAGTCTCTCCTGTGAAGGCGGCACGCATGGAAGTGCCATGGGACAGATCCTGTGAGGAGAACCAAGAAAGAATGAAGCTCAGCCAGAGAGTCTGAGAGACCTTGAAAGTCTCTATGTTGAGTTCTTTTTTCTACTGTGATCAAATCCCTGACTGGAACAGTGTAGGGGAGTGGTGGGGAGGGCAGAATGGAACAGAGAAATTCGTGTCATGACAGCCAGAAAGGGGCCAAACGAACACTCCAGGGTCTGCTTCTCCAGCTAGGCTCCGACTCCTACTCTTCACGGCCTCTTAATAACGCCATTGCATTATGAATCTGTCACGGGATTAATCTCTCTGCTAGGTCAGGGCCCTTGAGATGCAGTCATTGCTCCAAAGCTCTGTCAGTTGGCAAACGAGCACCCAATCCGTGAGCCTAGGGGGAACACATCATTCAGAACCTGTCAGCATCTGTTAGAGGGTGAGGGCTAATGCTCCAAAGGCAGCAAATAAGGAAACAGCATCAGTTCAGATGAAGGGGGTCAAGTGAGGGTCCTGAGGGTCCAAACAGTGTGTGGGTGTAAGAGAAAAGGAGCAATGCTGGGTTCATGATGGAGAGGAAGGCAATCCTAATCTGATGAACACGGTCTATGTAATTTTTCCCATCGCTCACTTGCAGGGATGCAGGCCAAGGGAGGGTGGTTGAGTTTCTCTAGGATGGGTGTTTGCTGATGAGGAAGCCTAGGGTGCCAGTGGTGTTTGCAAGAGATGATTATCATGATAAACTGCTGCCTTTAGGGTAGACAACGAGTGTGGTGAAGGTAGCAAGAGCCCAACAGAGGACAAATGCTCTGGTCAGCAAGTTTCCAAGACTTTCACTGAGGTGGGGGAGACTGTTGTGCTTCCTGCAGAAGTGGCTGGAGAATGTTTCTGCAGCTGTGATTTGGAAGTTGAGCCATTCCTAGTGGTGAAAAGATCCAAGATAAACCCGTGGAAGTGACATGCAGTGGGCGCAGGGAGAGAAAACTGCAAACCTGTCCATTAGAAACACTCTTAACATAGGCATGCCCATCAGTGTATGCATGTGTAGACAGCAGATACATGTGTATATAAAGGAAGCAGGAAAAAGCATTTCAAAACTGACCTCTTATCATGTAAATGTATTTCTACATTGCCGTACCTAATAGCTGTATATTGTGTGGTTTGCCTTAATCAATTTGTTTGGTACATTAAGGTCTCTAGTGTTTGAGTTTTGTGTAGCACCAGCCATACATACGTCAGAGGTGTACATTGTTTTATGGTATGCTAGTTATCCAATTACACAAAGTTCACTTAATCTGATCATATTGCAGAGAAACTCTGGAGTGGTTCATTACTGTCTTTTGGTAAAATTTGTAACTTTTGTTCTTGGGGGAGGGAGAGGGAGGGAGAGAGAGAAAGGAGGGGTAGTCTCTTGGCAATCTAGGGTTTTCCAAACTTTTTCTGGGAGTCCAGAGGTTCCTACAGTGGAACCTACAGAGTTCCTGCTTCTCCTTTCATACCCCTTCCTTGAATGGAGTCATTTACTTTTTTTTTTTTTTCTTCCTCACTGAACCAGTCTCTGGGTAGGACTAGGGTTAAGTTTCATAGTTAGTGGCTAAAGCCTGTATTTCTTGACTCCTAAACAGAATTAAAACAGAGTGCTCCAGCAGGGCGTTTCTACAGCATATCTACAGCATATCTTTTATTTATGTGTTATCTTTTGTCTTTAATTTCCACTTCACCAATCAGGATGGAAACATTTTAGAATACACTCTATCAGTAATCAGGCTAACCAGTAATTAACATTGCTGAGCAAAGAGAAAGTTTAAGACAGCTGTCAGGTGACCACTAAAGTGAGATGTGATTTGCTAGCATTTATTATCTCTGGGACTTTATAATTATAATAATAGCAGTGTAGTTACATCGTGACAGAACATTGACAGTTCACTTTTCCCACTTATCAAACTTGCAAGTAATTCTGAAAGTTTCTAGTTTTTAGTTTCCAGGTAATTTATCATTCAAATGATTTTAAAAGCTATTTTTAGGCCACAGTTATACTAATAAAATTCTACATGTGCGTGACATTAACACAATATTCTTTCTTTTTAATTTCTAGGGAAAGACTACTATAATTCTACGATGTCTTGACAGGTAAGTGTTGTACCAACCTGTGTTAGACAGCATCCATGCATGTTTCAGCTACAGGAGAGCATGTTAGACCTCACAAGGCATATGAAAGAAGAAGAATTTTGAGACCCAAAATATTTAATTCTCAATCTTGATTACAACCTTTAAAGATATTCTCAATATTGAATACAACCTTTAAGAGTACCTTTAAAGATAAACCAAAAAAAACAAAAAACAAAAAACAAAAAACTTCTGGGTTGATACTAGATTTTCCTGTTCAAAGGAGAGATGTTACCATATTGCCTCCAGTGGCACTTATGTTTTTTTCGGGGCTTTGCTGCTTTGATATTTAAGTTCTTTTTATTCTGCCTAATTTAAGACTGTATGAACAATGATTGTAATATGTGTTTTCTATAATAAGTCACCCAGTGTGACAGTTTAAGATAAAGTGCCATAAACTGTGACATTGAATGAAAATTGTTCATTTTGGCCTTCTTGTAGTGTGCCCAGAAAAAGGATGATTTTTCAAATTGTAGGTTACCCATGTTAGACATTTTATTTTAAGAGAAGCATCTTGCTTCCTAAAAGAGTTATATCCTTAAGGAAATATGACCAAACAATATCTTGATGTGTATATCAAGAATATCTTCCAAGGTAAAGTTCAAACTATTCAACAAATAGAAATATACAAATCACAAGATTTAAACTTGTGGATTTTGTTCTACAGGCTTAAACTAAATATATTATTCAACCTCAAAAAGGAAAGAAGTCCAGCAGTGGACAGCATTTGCTGTCTTTGCAGAAGACTCAGGCTTGGTTCCCAGCACCTACGTGGCAGCTCACAACTATCTGTGAGTCCAAGGGATCCAAGTCCTCCTGGCCTCTGCAGGCACCTGGCATGCACATAGTGCACACACATGCATGCAGACCCATTCCCATCTACATAAAACAAGTAAATCCTTAATTCAAAGTAAACAAACAAACAAATAAATGTCGTCATGCTCTGCAATGGAGGTGGAGGCTAAGATGCCATCCTACGTGACATGAGCTAGTCACAAAATAGACAAAGCTATCTGCTTCCTTTTGTATGAGTACAGAGCAGTTAGTCTCACAGTAGCACAGGTGGGCGGGCGGTAGCCAGGGACTGGCAGAGGGGCATGGGGAGTTGTCCAATGCAGGTGGAGTTGCAGCTTTGCCTTTGAGAAGTCCTGAGGATTGGTTGCACAGCAATGTAAGTCAGTATACCTCATACCGTGAACAACACAGTTAAAATGGTATGCCATAACATTTATTTCATATATTTCTTACAACATTAAAAATGAATATACCATAAAATTGCTTACCAAACAATTTAAGCTGCATAAGTAGTTTATTAAATCCTTTAGATGTTTTACAAATCTTTTGTTGGTTTTATGCCCTTGTTCATATCATTTTTTAAACTCTCATATATGAAATAAAGTACTGCATAAACGTCTCCCTCTAATGTCCTTAGTAGTTGACGGCCATTGGGTTCTCAGCTCCCACTCTGAGGGTGAGCAAACGATTTAGTGTTTCCCATATGGCCTGAGTTCAGAGAGCTGCTACCCCAGCGTGGCCCTTGATGCTTCCAGTGTGCTGCTTCTCGACAGGCCCCCGCCAGGTCCCCAGCATCCCTTCCTGCACCTGCCACTAAAACCTCTTAAGGTAGCTTTGAAGGAATAATGTCACTTTACCTCAGTGCTAGTGATTCAAGGTAACCTCTTTCCTAATAAAGTGTTTAAGAGGATGTGAAAATGGGTTATAGCGAAAGAAACCAGCTCCACCGTCATGATATAACGTCTCCTTTAATGTACAGGGATGAGCCGGCAAAGCCAACCTTAGCTTTGGAATATACATATGGAAGAAGAACAAAGGGGCACAACACAGTGAGTTCATTTTGGAGTCTTTTCTCGTGTCTCAGATGGCAAGCCATGATGCTGACGCTGCCTCATGTTATCTGCTAACAGTAAGCATAGCCACTGCGCATGTCATAGGTATGTGCTTTAAACTTGACATGCGGTTCAGCTGATGGAAAGCCCACCTAATCTGCAAGAAGTGTTGAAAGTGATTTATTTACGGTCCTTGTACAGTTCTTTGTTCACTTTAATGTTGTGAAGACTTCCCTCTGTATGTGATACTTTTCCTTCAGGGTTTTGTTTTGTTTTTCATTATGTATCTCAGCCTAGCCAGAAACTCACTGTGTAGCCCCGATGGCCCCAATTTGCAATCCTCCTGTTGCAGCCTTCTGAGTATTGTCAGAATTACAGACATGTGACAGCAGGCCCAGCATGAAATAAGATTTTTTGAAATTTGATGGTATAGGTGGGATTTTTTTTCTGTATTTCAGATGGAAATAACATTATTACTGCCTCCATTTTTGTAATTAAAATATATTTTTTAGATTTGTCATATAATATAATGTGGACATACTTTTCCCTCCCCCACGTCCGCCTCCACCTCCTATTCACTCTGCTTTAGAGTCTTCCTTCAATAGAGAGAGAAAAACCAAAGCAAACAAAGCAAAACAAAACAAAACAAAGGCAAGAAGACAAAACCACCAAACCGTACCCCAAAAGCACGTGGGACAGCATGGCCTCATTTTGTTTTTGTCAGTTAGTTGCTCCTGAGCACGAGGCCTGCCCTGGAGTGTGGTTGATGTGCCCAGCGGGACGCCTCCGGAGAAGGCTGTTTCCTTCCCCTCCCAGCAGCTACCATTGCAACGTTTCTTGGTCAGGAATTTGGTGGCCCTTCCCTTCTCCGTGTGGTATTTTATGTCACTGTAGCTTATGCAATCCTTGTACATATGTGTGTCAGCCCTGTTGTGTCTGGAAGATGTGTACCCTTAGGTGCATTCACCACCTCTGGCTTGTACCATCTTCCCACCCCCTCTTCCAGTAGATTCCTGAACCTCAAGGGGAGGTTTGATAAAGACAGCCATCTAGGGTCTCTCACTGTCTAAACACTGTCTGGTAGGTACCTGCTATAGCACAGTGGATCTACTGCAGTAAGCTTCTCTGATGAGATTTGAGAAGTGTAATGTGTAAATACTGCTTTTATTTTCTCACATGATGAGATGAGGTGAAAGTCATACCCAAGCTCTGCTAATACACGGCTTGAGCTGATCCCGTAGTGTTTAGTTCCCTGTTATAACTATCTCCAGGCCTAGGCCTGGAAGCTTCTAGCCTCTGTGCAATCTAATCTTCCCAGCTGACTGATTCAATCCAGCTTCTCTCAGCTCTGAGTGAGTTGCTCTGTTTGGACTCATACTAACTTTGGTAGTATGTTTTAATCTTCTCTCTCCCCTTGTTCTCCGGCCCATTCTGTCTTCACCTGTGTCTAGCTTGTTTTCTCTGTTCTCTATCCTATGTCTGACTCATTCTGTCAGATCTTTCTCTGATTCGTCACTTTGTCTGCCCCTCAATTAGACATCGCTTTAAAATATGGCTGCTTCCTTCTACAAATTAACTTTACCTTCATTGTTAGGGACTGAAGGTGTGTACTAAGGGCATGTCTTCATTCTGTCTGGATCATATAGACCTAGAAAACTTTGGATGTGATCCCTTGCCAGAGCAGCCATGTTGCTAGATAAAAATTTCTTTATAGCACTGATATGTGAGTATAGCAGTTGTCATTAGGAGTCATTTTATTGCAATGTTCATTTATAAAAATAATAGCAGTAGGTTTTCCCTTGGTCCCATGACCTATCTAGTCTCATATTCATGTCCTCATTAACAGTGTCAGATATGGGCTTTATTTCATGGGTAGGCCTTAAACATAATCAAAACATGATTGGTTTCTGCCATTACCTCTGTGCCAGTTTTGCACCGGTATAACTTACAGGCAGGTCTCTGTTGCAGGATTTGTAGCTGGTGGGATTGGGGATTACTATTCGCCTCTGACAGTATCTCCCAACACTGTGACTACCAATCAGTAGACATGAAGCTTCTAGCTGAGCATGAGCTCAACTTCTTCATGTTCGATGACATCAGTAAGTAGTGTTTTCAGCAACAGGGCCTTGACATTCAGTTATGGCAGGTAAACAATAGTATTGGCAGTGGCCTGAGATGTTTGAGTAGCATGAGGCGTGGTCTATGGAACCCCTTTGGCCAGCAACTCAACAAAATGTCACCATTCTGGGTATTGGATGTTTTACTTGGTCACATATACTATCTAGTATAATCTGGCCCCCATCCTCCCCATCCCCCACCAAGCACACACACAATACATGGTAACTCTAAGATTTTTTTTCTTTAATTATATGTTTACATGTGTATCTTTGAGTATTTGCACATGAGTCAAGTACCTACCAGATGAGTGCATTAAATTACCTAATGTGCTTGCTGGGAACAGAACCATATCTATTTTATGAGTTGCTTTTTATTTCTCTAAAAATCTTCTTAAAAGGTAGGGCTTAAACTGTGAAATTTCTCTGACAATAAACTGTTCAAAATCTAAATTATTAGTGTTTTAAAAAATAGAGAGTTTGGAATGTAGCTCAGTGTTAGAGGGTTTGTCTAGCAGTCTTTAGTCCCTGAGTTCAATCTCTAGCATTTTGAGAGGGAACAAATTCTAAAAGTTGGTAGAACTGTTGAGATCATCGGCCCAACTGAGTCTGTTTCCACCTGTTTTGTGTCTGTTCAAAGGATGTTAGAGAGTGGTCGGCGTAGAGAAAGAGCGTAGAGCAGTGTGTGGTGTAGGGACAAACGTTCTTGTTTTGGTTTGGTTTGGTTTTTGAGACAGGGTTTCTCTGTGTAGTCTTGGCTGTCCTGGACTCACTTTGTAGACCAGGCTGGCCTCGAACTCACAGCAATCTGCCTGCCTCTGCCTCCTGAGTGCTGCGATTAAAGGCGTGCGCCACCACACCTGGCTGGGACAGACATTCTTAAGTGCGATTTCTTCTGGAAGTCTTGTGGCAAAAGGGATCATTTGGTTGGTTGGTTGGTTGGTTTGGTTTGGTTTTGGCTTGTTTTGTTTTGTTTTTTGTTTGTTTGTTTGTTTTTTGTTTTTGTTTTTGAGACAGGATTTCTCTGTGTAGCTTTCGCTGTCTTAGACTCACTTTGTAGACCAGGCTGGCCTCGAACTTACAGAGATCCACCTGCCTCTGCCTCTCTGGTGCTGGGATTAAAGCCGTGTGCCACCATGCCCGGCAAGGGATCATTTCTTAAACTTAGGTGTGTGGAAGAACAGTCTAGAGCAGAAGGTCCTACTACCCCCCATCAAGAAGCACACTTGTATAGAATGATCTAGTTCAAATGTGTGCTCATTAGACACTGTATTAAAGGATGATATGGCCAAGCACGGTGGAGCACACACATGACCCTGGCACTTGGGAGTTGGAAGCAGGGGGATATTGGTGAGTTCAAAGTCAACCTAGTCTGTGTAGCAAGTTCCAGTCCAGGCAGGACCATACAGTGAGAAATAAGAAAGAGAAAAGGAAATAAAGGGAAAAATAATGAAAAGAAGGAAGGAAGGAAGAATGGAAGGAAGAAAGGAAGGATGGAAGGAAGGATGGAAGGATGGATGGACTATGCGACGGATGAGTCAAGGATTGAAACTGCCTGCTATTGCTTTCAGGTTCTACCAGTGAAAGTTGATTATTCAAACTGAAAAACTAAAAGGAAACAAGAATAACATGCTGAGATGCAGGAGAATCTTATTTTTGTGATTCACGTGGTTTATGTTCTTCTTTTTATGGGAAAGTTGCAACAGCTCTCACAAACTTCACTTCTGAGAAGGGCCGTAAACCCTTTCTTTGTCACGTTGTAAAGCAAGAGAGATTTTCCAGTGAAAAATGACTCATTCCACAAACATTATAGTGATTCATGTATCAACAATAGTAAAATAGTAAAATGAACATTTGTCCCAAGAAAAGGAAAATAACATATATTCACCTAAAATGTACTTAACTGCCGTCCACACATCCTAGTTATGGTAGCAAGCACGTGAAAACCCATGTGACTGTCACCTGTTTTTCTCCTCAGCTTTGGAGGTTATCTATATATACTCTCAAAGCTTCACGTCTTTGTCAGATTAAATGTTTCATTATGAGTTCTAGATGCACAGGACAAGGGCACTTCAGCATCAGAGTGTTAGTTGACAATGGAGGTGGCCCAGTGAGCAGTCCCAGGAGGTAGGCTCGGGTCATACTGTCCCAAGCTGCATGGCTACCTGGCCCTGTAATCCCCTCTTAGCTGAAGAGTCCTGCAAGCTGAAAGGCTAACCTTATCCCACCCCCTGCCCACACCTGTCAGTACTGTGGTACCTGCTGGGATCCTCAGGGCGATACCTGTGCTCAGGCCTAGACTGTCATCCGCTGTGTCCATTTCTCAGGTTTTACCTGTACAACTCACTCAGTTGTGAGCATCAGCATTTCCAGGTCAGAATGTCCTATTTCACTGTTTCATGTCCAGCTAGAATCCCAAACATGTTAAACTGAGTGCTTATGCTTAAATGTTATTTACATCTCTATTTCATGTGATATTAATATGTATAGAGTTGGGAGCACTGTGCTTGCCTGATATAAGGTCTAAGCATGGTGGGTATTTATGTTCACAGAAAGACGTAGATGACTTTGTTCTTTGGAATGCATTTGGTGCATCTCAAAGCATGGCATAGAGGAAGCAAACAGTTTCAAGTAAAAAGAAAGGGTTAGTTAAGGGGTGAACATTTTATACCTATAATTATCACTAATATATGTTAATTAAAGTATAACAAAACACTTAAAAGTTTTAAAATGAACATTTTTTTAGACCCTCTATTTTCTTTCAGCCAAAAGACATCGCTCACTTTTGGGAACTGGGTGGAGGAACCTCTCTGTTGGACTTAATCAGCATACCCATCACCAGTGATACCCTAAGGTGAGTGGGAGGTCATGGGTGTGTCTATGGGATGTCCACCCATCACCACTGATACCTTAAGGTGAGTAGGAGGTCACCAGCATGTCTGTGGGATGTCCTTAAGGTGAGTGGGAGGTGATGGGCGTGAGCCATCATTTTGAGACAGTTTTATACTATCTGGAGGTTTGCAGTTCTTCCTTCCCATGAGCTTGGGCTGTAGTACCTCCAGAGAAATCTTGAAAGATTCGAGCTTCCGGCCAGGGCTGAGTGAGATACATCACTGCCAGCAATGTATTTTATAAGCCTGCTAGCGAGGAAAAATGTCAAATAGTATTTGGGTGATGAATTCATTTTCAAAAGTATGAAAAGCTGAATTCCTTCCACTCTATCTTAGTGTGAGTTAACTCAGCCCTGGGTTTTCCTCCAGCTGGCTGGTGTCAGTCTCCTGTGGAATGTAACACACTAATATCATTGGGCTTCGTCCAAAGGATGACTGTGTTGGAGAGGAAAGGTCTCTCCACTGACTTTTAAGACCCAAAACCAAGGGTAAACTCCAAACACACAGATACTCCCATGCATTGGCCATATCAGGTATGGAACTTGTGACACTTCTATGTTGCTGGGAACTGATCTTAGCCAAGAAAAATAAATTAAATCTGAAGTGTATTTCTTGCCCGAGATTAATATGAACATTGCTGTTGCTTGGACCAAAGACAGAGGACTCAGCAGGTACTTGTGTCATTTCAGGCATGAAGACCCTTAGGGATGAGCTCATGTCTCTTTGCAAGACAGGTGTTTTTTTAGAGCTAACTGGATACAGGTCAGATTGGCTTTGTTTATCCAGTGGTCTCTTTCTTTTAGTAAAATATTATTTATTTTCTTTGATTTTTGAGACAGGGTCTGGCAATGTAGCCTCAGGTAGCTTTGAACTCACAGAGATCCACCTGACTCTGCTTTCTGAGTACTGGGGTTAAAAAGCATGCAAGTCCTAGATTCTGCTTGTGACGACCTTTTCCTTGGAACAGTTTGTTTTGTTTTGTTTTGTTTTGCTTTGCTTTGCTTTGCTTTGGTTTGTTAAGGAACTTCATAGCTACACAGTTTTACATTTGACTGACTTTCTTTTGTTTGTTCATGGGTGCCTCTTTTTTTTTTTTTTTTTTTTTTTTTAATTGTTTGGTGGTGGTGGTGGTAGTGGTGGTGGTGGTTTTGAGACAGGGTTTCTCTGTGTAGCCTTGCCTGTCTTGGAACTCACTCTGTAGACCAAGCTGGCCTTAAACTGAGAGATATCTGCCTGCCTCTGCTTCCAAATGCTGGGATTAAAAGCATGCACCACCTCCACCCACCCAGCTTTCACTTTTCTTTAATTGTCTTTCTTTAAAGGAGATAAGCCAAGCTTCCTAGTTGACCATTGAGACGGGGTGGTAGAGCGGGGAATGAGCTAAGGAACCATGCCACCTTGTGTGGCCAGAGGCGGGAGGCTGCAGCAGAGGTGGCTTTTGCCTGTGCTGAGTCTTGGCTCCTGATCAAGTCCTCACTTGTACTTGACTCATCCCCTTAATCTGAGACCTCGGCAGACCCTGGAAATTCAGGGTTCTACAGGAAGTGAAAACTTTCCATATTTCTTTAACAGCTCACTGTGTGGGGTCTGAGACTTCCTGTCCCTGGGCTCGAGGGCAGCTGGAGCCAGCTTTGGGTTGTAATGGATTAAGCCCAGGCCTGGGTCCAGGGTCGGCTGCTGGGTAGCAGATGGGACTGGAGGGGATTTTCCTTCATGTAGTTGCTAATCACAGAGAATTTTTAAACTGGAATGAGTTTGACACATAATTTCCTTATATTGGGCAAACCTCAGCACACTGAGAAACTGACATATGGCCACAAGAGATTACATGTTTACCTTTCACATGAATGTTCATAGAACAGTGTTTCTGCAGACTTTGGATAATTGACAATAGACCATTTCCTGTGGTCTGATCCCACTTTAATGATTTTAAGCTGCTTCCTTTACTATCATTTGCCATAGAGAAGGTACAAAGCAACACAAGGACTAGAAACAGAAACTTGGGTAATCCATTCCACATTTGCCTGTTTCAATGTTAAAACTACTTATATTATTCAACCACAGTAAAAAGTCTGCATCAGTCTTTTAACAAACAAAAGTACAAAGTGTAGTATACTGAACTCTAAGGGTGAGCTAGTGCTTTGCCACTGCATGGTCCCTGGATGAGTCTGTAGTGAAGCTGACTGTGTATAAGCTCAATAGGGTGATGCAGAGAAGACTGGCTGGACAGGAACTGTGCACATACACTTGTTAGTTAGTGTCTAAATGATTCCGAACTGAGACCATGGGCACAGACTTTAGATACTGTATGAATTTCTATGAGTTACCCAAAATAGCCGGTTTGACTGGACACCACAAAATAAATAAATAGCATCATCTTGTCTCCCAGCAGAATATTTGCCTATTGAATTAGACTGTTAGCTCTGATCTGGGCGTGGTGTCGCACACCTGTAATCCCAGCACTCTGGCAGCAGAGGCAGATCTCTGAGTTTGAGGCCAGCCTGGTCTACACAGAGAAACCCGATCTCAAAAAAAAAATTGATCATGATTAAATGTCTGTTCATTATGACCATTTACTAAAGCATTCCTCTCTCTTTATATGTGTGTGTATTTGTTTTTCAGTTGGTAAAATACACATAACATAAAATTTACCACTGATGCCACTTACCAGTGAGTTATTCTGTGGCATGAAGGACATTTCCACTGCTGTACAGCCACACCAAACACATCGTTCCTAGGGCCTTCTCGTCTTCCTGCTGTGAAGTCCCTGAGGCTGTGAGCAGTTTGACACCATGGTGTCTTATATAATAAGATCCTATAGTATTTGCCTTTTTGTAGTTTATTTAACTTAGCATAACATCTTAGCACGTGTGAACGCCCTCTTCTGTAAAAGTGGGCATCCTCCATTGCATGCATGTACTAGTTTGTTCATCCATTAACCCATGCGGGGACGTGTGGGATGGTGCTCCCTTTACTGCTGTGAATGGTGCTGCCCTGAGCATAGATGCCCACATGCCTCTTCGAGCACGGCTCCCATCCGGGTACCGTGCTCGTGCCTAGAATCCCAGCAGCCTGGGGCCTAGGCAAGCAGATCATGTTGGGTTCAAGACCATCCTCAGCTACGTAAGTTCCAGAAGAGCCAGGGCTACAAGGTGAGTCCTCTTCTTAAAAAACAAATAACAAAAACATTTTAGCTTCTTCAAAATTTTGGGCATAGACGTAGGAATGAAGTTGCTGGATCACGTGGCAATGCTGCTGTGTTGCTTCAGGAACTGCACGCTGTTCCCACAGCTGGCCACAGCATCTTACATCCTCACCAGTGATGCACAGAGTCCTAGGGTTTCTGTATTCTCAGCGGCACTTACTTCCTATCCGCTTTTCTTCAGTAGCAGCTACCTTAATGGCTGTGAAACCATGCTCTCGTCATGCATTTGCTTTATCCTTTCCTCATGATTGAAATTGTTGGGCATTTTTTAATTTTTAGAAATTTTAGGTATATGGGTGTTTTGCCTGCATGTATGTGTAGCTGGGCAACACATGCATGCAATGCGTACAGACGCCAGCAGGGGGTGTCAGACACCCAGAACTGGGGTCATAGATGCTTGCGTGCTGGGAATTGAACCTTCATCTTCTGGAAGAGCCATCAGTGCTTTTAACTGCTGAACCATCTCTCCAGTCCTTACGCATCTTTTCATGAGTTCCTTGGCCAGCAGCATATCTCTTCAGAGTTATTTGAATCCATTTTTAAGTGGGTCATTTTGTTGTTAAGTTTAGATTTATGTTTAATGTGTAAAAATGCATATTTATTAAAATTTCAGATCCACAAAAAGGGCATCATCACCTCTTCTAGGGAGGCTCTCATAAAGGCTAAGTAACCCTGTTGAGGTGGCAGCAAGGCTCGTCAGTGTGTCTGCTTCCTTCTGTTTACATTGCATTGCTGCTAGCATCGCCACTGAGAGTTTTGCTCCTCTTCTCTAGAGCACAAGGTAAAATTAGGTCTAAACACAGCATCACCGGGACCATTCGCTCTCAGCTTCTCTGTCTAAACTGGATTGTTTCCCGTTGTAATGCTGAGTAACCGTAAGGGAGAACGCCAGAGTACAGAGGCCATAATGAGCTCTCACTCTCACTCCTATGTTAGAATAACACATGCTGGGTTTTTCTTGAACTGTGGTAGCTTTCAGGGCATTCACATCTCAGAGCAGTCACTGTTGGTCAAAGCTGTTTTCATTTCTTTAGGACATTTTCTATTGTTCTTGTTTTGGATCTTTCCAAACCTAATGACCTTTGGACCACCATGGAAAATCTGCTGCAAGCCACAAAAAGGCATGTAGACAAAGTGATCATGAAACTGGCGAAGACAAACTCTAAAGCCGCCTCTGAGGTGAGGCAGAGGATGTGGAGTGCAATGCAGAAGGACCATCCGGTGAGTTGATCGGTTTGCTCTGCCGTCAGTGCCACTCAGAATAGAGCTGGCATCACAACACAGCTTCCTTAGTTTTCTGCATGACTTAAAACCCATTTAATGTAGATGAACCTGTCCACTGGAAAGTCATAGCAATTTCATAAGACCTCAGTGAGCGCAAAGTGAGAAGATGGCGTCTTCCTGTTAGGTGTCTGCTGTGCTTATTATGGTATGTATCTCACCAACCAAGACAAACGGGTTTTAGAGTAGATTTTTTATATTGATTTTATAATCTCTGTAAAATGAAGATGAAAATCCAGCTTGAACTGGCAAAGACTGGCTGAAGCTACAGATTAAAGCAGGAGCGGAGTTTGAAGCGTCTTCCCCAGCACTGCATTCTACATACATTTAGTGTCACATGTCACATGTCATCAGGATCCCCTATCATCTCACGACTACTGAAGCTATAATGTTGCCGTGACAGCAACACAAGTATATTAAATACAGTCTGGAATGCTGTCTTCTAGAAAGCTAAAGGAAGAAGTTCATGGTGTCCATAGTCTGTGAACATGTGTCTCACATAGTCTCAGAGCAAAACAACGCCAAGCTGCAAACAATTAACATAAATCAGGAACTCCATAAAGATGATGTGTGTGCGGGAAAGCAGAGCAGGAGCCGGGCGGTAGTGGGGCACGCCTTTCATCCCAGCACTCGGGAGGCAGAAGCAGGTGAATTTCTGAGCTCAAGGCCAGTCTGGTCTATAGAGTGAGTTCAAGGACAGCCAGGGCTACACAGAGAAAGCTTGTCTCAAAAAAACAAAAACAAAAACAAAATTGAAAACATAAAACAAACGAACAATGACAACAAAACCCCAAAACAACAGAAAAAGAAAAAGAACAACAAAACAAATAAACACCATGGTATTTTGGGAATTGCTGTTCTGACCTTGCACTTAGAATACAGAATGAAGTGAAACTTACCATTGTAACAAGCTCTTATAACAGCAAATATGGTGGACATCCATGAAGGGACTAAAAATGGTGGTTTTGAAGTAAATAGATATTCCTGAGGGCATAGAAATACACAAGTATAATCAAGTTAATTTATTCATTAACAGGATCGTGAATTAATTGACCCATTTCCAATACCTCTGGTCATAATTGGAAGTAAATACGATGTTTTTCAGGTAAGTGCTTCCGTTTCACTGGGTATGTGCAGCTGTGCTTCATGGGGAGGAATAAAAATGATGAAACAAGAACAAAGGTTGTGGCTGGGACAGGCTCAGAGACACCCATCTTAAAGATTTTAGAAGGGAAGATGCCGTAAGGACAACCCAGGGCAATAAAGGAAATGAGTCCAGTGGTTAGAACAGCGGTGAAGGCTGAAGACTTAAAAAACAAATCTCCAGCGCTGAGGGATAAGATTTACTTCCCAACTTTAAATTGAAGAAAGTAGGAAATTAGTTTCTTCTTATCTTGGCTTGTCAGAGAATCCTTAGGGTATTCCGCAGGATGAAATGCGTGCTTATATCTGGATTCTCCTAAGCCAAGTGTTTAAACACATCTGATAGCTGCGGCCCCGCTCAGTCTCTGTGGACATGAACGTGGAGGTGACCAAGCCCGACTCCTCGGCTTGGGGTTTAAAAACAAGTAATGCACTTCTCCCTGAGTGAGGTGCTGAGACCTCAGCTCATTTTTTCCTTTCAATTACTTTCTCCTACAGGATTTTGATCCTGAGAAGAGAAAGGTGATATGCAAGACACTTCGGTTTATTGCGCACTACTATGGAGCCTCGCTGATGGTCAGTGCTTCTCCTGTCATTTGGGCTTGCATGGAGAGGAGGGAGTGTGGAGAAAGGAGCTGGTTGCATAGATGTGAATGATGGACGCACCCAATAGCACACACTTCAATCCCTGCAGGCTGTCAGGCAGGGTCTACAGGCCGCCCCGGTGCCTGGCCTCTCCTCCTGTACTGCTGGCATCTGACAGCCCAGGCAAGCTTACAGAGATATGCTGCTGTATTCACTCATTTTTATGTTTCTCTTTAAGAATTAAGATCTATATTTCCTTAAAAGAAAATGCAGGGCGGGTGGGGGGCTGCGGATAAGATTTTTTTTTTTTTTTTTTTATGTAAAAGAGATGCTGCCATAGAGGTTAAAGTCATGAATTTTGAAGTCATGCTGCCTGGGTCAGTGTCAGTGTGACCACTTTATAGACATGTGGTTTTAGGCAAGTCATTTAAGCTCCCCACCCCCAACCCCCTACCCCCACCCCCACCCTCACCCCCCACCCCCGCCTCAGGAAAGCTGGAATGGAAACAGGGCTGTCTTCATAAGCACCTCATGGAGCAGCTGAGGGGTGTGTGAAGCCCTAAGCCTGGGGCCTGAGGTGACACACACAGCTCGCCAGTGAACATGGTGTTAGCCAGATCCTCAGGAGACTGAGGCAGGAGGCAGTCAAGTGCAAGCCAGCCTGAACTACATGTAAGACCTGTCCCAAAACAACCCAGGAAGTGGATAATTGTAACTGTCTTCTGTAGCAGGCCGGCTTTTGCCACTTATCCTTTAAACAAAAGAGGAAATATAAAATAATTTTGCTGAAAAATACTACCTTAATTTCGAAACTGCTTTTGCTAGGCAAACTTAAAATGTACAATGAAAAGATTAATTTTACGACTTAAAGTAATCTGCCTTTTCCAGGCCTGTATAATGAGACCTTGTCTCAAAGAACAAAAACAAAGCCACCTTAGTATCTGAATACACACCTAGTGGTTTCCTTTCCTCCCAGTGCACTCGTAGAAATGTAGAGACAGCGTGACTGAGCCCTTCGCTGTCATGGCTGAAAGTGCTGAGCGTTCTGTATGGTTTCAGTTCTGTGTGTTTGCAGCACTTCACATCCCATGTGTGCTCTCTTTGCCTGTTTAGCCTAAACTCTATGTGTCGGTAAGTCAGGTGCACAGGACGCTTTGGGAAACATTTTTACCATTTTGAAAAAAATCAATACAAAGGAACCTTCTAATACCAATGCATTACTCCTAATCGATGGAGAGGAACGCTGTAACCAGTCATTGTCTGAAGATGGAATGGGCTGCTCCGGGAGAGCATGACCTAGCTCCCTGCACTGAGATGACTCCAGAGGAGTTCAACAGCTGTGTGTGGAGGCTGTTTGCGAGGCACAGTTGCAAGTTAGTGAGAAAACTTCTAGTGTCCTCCCATGCTCACCCCCTGTGAAACACACTGTGGTTAGCTTTTCTCTTCAACCCACATAATAAAAACAAAATACCATAGAATTACCTAGTTTAAAATCAATAACAATGTATTAATTATATTGTAATAAATATATAATTACATTGTAAAATTAAGTACAACAATCGGTTTTTTATTAAAATTTTCTCTATTTTTAAATACCACATAATAAGCATGTATCTGAGCTTTGTACCCTGGTGCCACCTTTGAGCACTTCCTCTGTGAGCCTGTTCTTACGCCAGAATTAAATTTGTCCTGTAGATCTTGCACGTGTATTTGCCATTCTGGTTTTCAGTCACCCACCCCTGACTTTACACATCTCAGGCTGAGCTTGCCTTTGTCTTTAAACGGTGAGGTATTCGGAAGGCAGACCATGGCTGAAACAGTCTGTAGAGAAACCATGCATCCTGCTTTCTCCCCAGGTCAGAGCCTAATTACTGATAGAAACCACCTCCTTTCACGGTCTAAAAGGTCTAAAATGCTGCGATTTGATTCTCTTAGCTTCCACCTGTGAGAGTATTCAGTGACTCTTTTTTCAGGCTCTGCAGGCAGTTCAAAAACAAAGCTAAGAACAAACTTCAGGGAGCATCTCTGTGACTGTCCTGCCTGCAGCTGCCACACAACTGCTGTGATGGCAGCGGGGCCCCTGCAGCTGCCACAGTCACTTTTGATATATGCCTCTTACTGTTTAACCAACCCAATTAGATTAGGGGAATTTTAATTTAGAACACAGGAGTGTTTGTGACAACACAGACCACAAACATTCCAGGCAAACACAGTTGTGCAAATTGAAAGAAAATTCTGATCATTTGTGTAGGTGAAATGATTGGTGTGTTCACAGGGGCCCTTTCCATGTTATGCACACATGAACTCTGGAAAATGAGGCAAGCTTAGCAAGATTTCTTTATTCAGCTTCTGTTTTGTTTACTCAAATGTAAGTCTTTTGAGGCAAAGAAGATGTAATTCTCTCGCCGTCTGTGCTTTTCAGAACCATATTTTTACCTGTTACAGAGATTACAGAGCAGACTGTAATCCAAGATCCTGTTTGTTTTTAAGTTTGCCAGCAAATCAGAAGCCCTGCTACTGAAAATCCGAGGTGTTATTAACCAGTTGGCATTCGGTATTGATAAGAGGTACTGTTAAGTATTTTCCAATCATTCCGTTATTCTTGCTCCCTGATCTCCTTCCTTCTATCTTAGTGGCTTTCATTTTGTTATTATTTTCTTCTATTAATTTTAAATGGAATTGAAAGTTTTAGCCTTTTTGGCCTTTTTCTTTCTCTTGCTTTGGCTTTACAATGGTGTTCGTTTATACAGTCAACATTCACAGGTCCATTTGGGTCAATGTGCTCATCAGTGACTTAGATAAAGCCTGGCCCTTGTATAGGAGAGTGTGGCAGCATATGCAATTGATGAACTAAATTAGAATCTTTTCTTTCCCATACAGCAAATCAATATGTGTGGATCAGAATAAACCACTGTTTATCACAGCGGGATTGGATTCTTTATGTCAAATAGGTTGGTGAACTTATTAATATTGTTTAATCTTTTTAAATTGCTTATTGATTTTACTTCCTGGCTTCTTTGGTCTCTAGCACACTACCATTTCTGGCTTCATTATCATGACAGTTATTTCATATGTATTTATTTGTATGCCAGAACTGATGTGCCTTGCAGCACACTGACATATTTGTGATAGAAGATAGGGCACTGCATGGAGACAGAATTCTGATCCCTATTCTACTTTTTTTAAAAATGTATTTTCAGATTCTAGTTCCCTGAGTTTAGAAGCAGCCAGGAGTCTAGGGTAGTCAGAGAACTCCAGAGCACATGATAATTAGCGATCGCATATGTGAGACTGAAGTGATAGGGGAAACCGAGAGCCATTAGACACGCCGTAATTCTCATCCTAAGACAGTTCTTCAGTTGCGTGTGGTGGTACGTGCTGTGCACTAGAGAGGTTGCCTAAAACTCAAGCCAAACTAGGCTGTGTAGCAAGATCCTCTTTCAAAATTCAAGAAAGAGGGGCTAGAGGGACGGCTCGGTGGTTAAGATCACAGTCTGCTCTTCCACAGGTCCTGAGTTCAATTCCCAGCAACCACATGGTGGCTGATAACCATCTATACTGGGATCTGATGCTCTCTTCTGGCACGCAGATGTACACGCAGACAGAGCACACATACATAAAATAAATGAATAGATCCAAATTTTAAGAAAGAAAGCAAGACTGAATAGCTTTCCTTAGCTAGTGAAAAATGTCTTCTCAACTCACAAATTCTATTGTCTATCAAGCTCCTTATCTTTCCAAGAAAGCTGGGGTTTTTGTGACACTCTTTGGGCCCAGCAGTCCTTTAGGCACTGGGTGTGGTTTGACTTTTCACATGGTGACAGGCAGGTGTTCTCATCCTCTGTTGCTCTTAAGAGCTAAGGTGACATGGCTTCAACTGTAGGGACCTTTAGTGTTGCGCATATAGTTTAAGTGCAGGGAATGGAACGGTGGTGTTGCCTAAGGAACGGTCGTAAAGACAGATTGGCATCTTCGTTATTAGTGCCAGCTTAATTTCAGGAGCACTGAGAATCACTGTGTGTGCTGATAGGTAATGCTGATAGAATTCTGTCTGTGAGAATCGTGCACTGATAACGCTGATGGAATTCTTCCATCTGTGAGAGTAGTTGGCCAGAAAGGGCTTACAAACTACTGAATTTAAAAATAACAAGAACTGGAGCCGAGAGATGGGTCAGCAATTAAGAGCACTTGCTACTCTTCCAGAGGATCCAAGTTTAGTTCCCGACACCACTGTTAGATACACACACACACACACACACACACACACACACACACACACACACACACACACACTCAAGCAGTGAATCAATACTTTCTCACCAAGATGGTAAGGAAACCCCTGAAGGCCAATAGTTGAACAGTTGAGGGAGACAATAAAGATGTTAGAAAGAAAAATCTTAGGTTTTAGATTGAAAATTGCCAGAAAGGGACTAATTTAAAAATTTTTTTCATTCAACATTCATTATAACATTCAAGTTATAAATTATCCTCATTAAAATAGTGGGGGCTGGGACTGTAGCTCAGTCAGGGGTAGAGTGCCGAGCACGAATGAGGTCCTTAGTACAATCCCAGCACTTCAAAGGGAGAAAGAGGAAGCCGAGCCGCGTGTGTGAGGAGGACAGCCCTCACATCTCTCCAGCACGCTGCATTTCCACACGTGTGTATGTGGTCAGTCAGTATCATCTTAAGCTCTGTACTAAATGGGTTTGCAATGTGTGTGCCACCTGTAGTTCTAAGCAGTATTTGGTTGCTTCCTAGGGTTATGAATCATAGCTATGCATAATGACAGGTCACCGTCTAAAATGATGAACTCAGGGTAGCGATTGCTTTTATGTATAATAAGTGGTGCTGTTGAGGGAAATCGCTAACACACACTGTGTTTCTGGAATTACTGTTGATGGGGCACAGATACCAGTACAGAGTGTGGGAAGTCAGAGTTATAGCTCCCACATTACTTCCTACTGCCTCTGCGTCACGTACAGAGGCCTAGGTCGGCATCACCGTAATGGTGTCTGTAATATGGAGATGGAAAACAAGTGACCTAAGGTTTGTACTTTAATAAATGGCACCTGCTTTATTAACTTTATAATAGTTTAACCTTTGCTGTCATTTGGAGTAAACTTTCAATTTTAGGGTCTCCTCCTGTTCCCGATGGTGACATTGGAAAACTTCAGGCCCACTCACCAATGGAGCTGTGGAAAAAAGTGTATGAAAAACTCTTCCCACCAAAGGTGTGTGTTCCTCAATCTCGGAAAGCTATAGTCAGCTATGACAGGAAGTGCCCCAAAGGTCCTACTATGAAACTCCATCTCTCTCTCTTGTTCCAAAATGATAAAATGTTAAGACCGGTGTAAACAAAGCACCACGGAGGTTAACAGCTGAGTAAGACATGGTCCCTGCCTCCTTCCAAACAAACTTCTCTGGCCCTTAGAAGAGAGGGAAGTCTGACCAGGGCTTGGGGAAGGGGGCAGGTGCATTTGAGGTAATTTTCTAGTCTGATGAAAGCTGGAAACGGCAGAGTGCTCTCAGCGCCAGCCTGAGGGACCTTGGTCTCTGAGACAGATGCTGGCCATTTTGTGAAGTGTGGGTTATGGGCATGAAGTGACTTGCAGAGTTGTCATTTCAGAGTGTCAGCACACTGAAGGCAGTCCAGGACCCCGCCCGGGATCCACAGTATGCGGAGAGGGAAGTTGACGAGATGAGAGTTCAGAAGGATCAGGTATTTCCCAAGACTCAATTTCACCAAAATATGGTTGTACATTGGGAAACTCATACATATTCTTAATTTTTTTACTTGTAAAAATTGTTTAAGTATTGCATCTCTATAGAAAGATTCTGATATGCATATAAAAGAAACTGGGAAATCACCTGTCATTCCTTCACCCAAAGATAATGTAAATGTTTTCAAACCTTTTTTCAATTTTGCAGTTTACTTAATGTTAGAGATGGGTAACGGCTGCCACCCTTGCTGCTGGGAGACACTTGTGATGTTCTTGTGTAACGCGCGTGCACACATGTCTGTGACAGCTGTTGTTTCCCGTTCAACCGTCAGATCCTTGTGCTAGGAAAGCTCCTTTGTCCAGTGAGGGCTCTGCCCTTTTAGAGTAAGCTGTGTAGGCAGAACTGACAGACTCCATGATCTCTGAAGAAAGTGCTTACAAGTAGACATGCCAAGATAGCCCATTGCAGTGTGCACCTCTTACTCAGCACATGAGTGTTGGTGAATTCACTGTGACATAAGTACTGGACACATTGTCAGATCTCCTTTTACTGTCATAAAATGAGATGTCACACTATCTGTCCTCGTAGGAGGCACTTCTATGTAGCACACTCGGCACACTGAAAGCCTGGCCACATCTGAGAGGGCTGTAGAACTTTGTAACTCCGGCAGTCGAGCTGTGGCAGGGGTTACTTGGAGACACTTGTCTGCTGGGACTGGTGACCAGGGTATTTTTGTAGCATTCACCCTTTACCTTAACAGGTCCTAGAATTCAGTAAGCAAAATGCTTTATTTAAACATGTTCCAGGCAACTTGGAAATATGCTATGAATATTTAAATGGTTTTGCAGTTATGAAAAAATGAAATATGATGTGGGGACAATAAAATGACCTGATATAACCCTTATTGTACATGAACCTTGGCTATAGAGTTTATTGGCGGTCACTTCCCAATTAGTATTCAAGAGTCAATTATTAACTGTCACTATCTGTCTCTATTGCATCGTGACTACTTTAATAAGGTCACGTGCACAGGTGTTAGTAATGCACTGACGTATATGGAACTCTGAATTTACACGTTGGAATTTTATTTTCTCTGACTTCACATTGAGTGAAAATGGAAGACAAGCCTCTGTGCTTGGAGCGTTCTTCTTCAACCGCTGTGTTCAGCCAACACATCATGACAGCTCCAGTCTCTTGGCTGACATATTTTTTAAGTTATCTAAAAAAATTATAATATCTTCGTTTTGCCTAAAAGCCAGTTTTGTTTGTGTTGTTCTGGTAGATGAGTTGTGCTGGTTTCAGATTGCCCATATAGAATCTTCGTGTAATTTGCACGTTTGCTGTAAAGGCACCACAACGATTACCATTTGATGCTTAATTATTTAATTGATATTTGATTCTAAAGTTTGATATTCTGATATCAATTTTTTTAAGTCATGCATAATGGCACACACCTTTAATCCTGGCTCTCATTTCTCTGATTGCTCAAAAGTCTCCCCTGTCAAATGTCACGTGGGCACCAGAAGCTGCTTCATCTTTGTCCTTGGTGCCTTTCGGGCCCTTGAGCTCTAAGCCTTCCTCACTCTAGGGAGTGTGGGTATGGAAAGTGCTTGCTTCGTCCTTCTGCCTCTTTTCAATATTGTTGTTTAAAGGGGGTTGTCTCAGTTGGGGGCTCTGTTCCTGCAACGAAACACCATGACCAAAAAGCAAGTTGGGGAGGAAACAGTTTATTCAGCTTACACTTCCACAGCACTGTTCATCACCAAAGGAAGTCAGGACAGGAACTCAAGCAGGGCAGGAACCGGGAGGCAGGAGCTGATGCAGAGGCCATGGAGGGCGCTGCTTACTGGCTTGCTCGCCATGGCTTTCTCAGCCCTTATAGAACCCTGGACCACCAGCCTAGGAATGGCACCACTCACAGTGGGCTGGACCCATTGATTACTAATTAAGAAAATGCCTTACGGCTAGATCTCATAGAAGCATTTTCTCAATTGGCTCTACTTCCTCTCTGCTCACTCTAGCTTGTGTCAAGTTGACATAAACCAGCCAGCCCAGGGATAAAAGGGGAAATGGTCATGGTGATGCATGACCTTAATTCTAGCTCTGGGGAGGCTGCGGTCTACATTGGGAGTTGCAGGCCAGCCAGGGCTACACAGTGAGACCTTAGCTTTAAAAAAAAAAGGGGGGGGGAGCTACAATTAAGGTGTAAAGTTATAAATAAATATTTTTTTAAAAAAGGAGTCAAGGGAGGGGAGGATTAAGTAAGTAATTGCTTTTACTTTTAAGGTCTTCTTGTTCAGCCATAGTTATCTTGTTTGAATGTCCAGTTTAAAACAACCCTCTGCTCCTAGGGCTGTAATTTAATTACACTGACGCCCTGACTCACATGGTTAGAGAAAACTGATGTTACCCTCCTTTGCTGAAGATGCTCTAGCAGCTGTTACAATGTTATTATATCATATTATATAAGCGCAGAGTATCATAAGCCTACAAGGCCGTGTGTCATCAGAGCCGTTAAGGGTTCTTAAGGAAATCCGGGTGGGTGGGAGCATCTTGGCACTTGCTTTTCAATGGCTCTGCAGGCAGCCATGCACTCAGTGTAAAGAGCCTTTGAAACACCGATTGCTCGAAGCTCATCTGATAGTGATACTGGAAATCTTACGGCTGTTTTGGGTCCTGGATCAACTGATTACTCCTTTTCCTTCTTTTGGCATGACTAGGTGAGCAGTCCCTGGTCTTTTCCTCTGTGTGTTCTATGCAAAATACATACCACAGCCAGCAAGGAACTGCAAAGCTGTTGCCCTCGCCTGGCTTAAAAGCAATCGACCATTTCCATTTAAAGGCAAAGCTTGAAGGGTCACCTTACCTCTGTGAAATTGTTTTGAGACAAGGTCTAGCCATGTAGCCTTGGCTGGCCTGGAACTCACTATGTGGACTAGGCTGGCCTCAGACTTCTAGAGATCCCCTCTGCCTCCTGAAGGCTGGGATTAAAGATGGGTGCCACTACACCCCGTTTCCTACTGCTCCTAAGTTAACAGCCTTTAATAGTGTAACTAGAAAATAACTGGTAAACTGAATTGGGATTGTTCAAACATAAACCAAGTGAAGACTGCCTTGGTATCATTGTCACAAAAGCATTCTAAAGTCTACCTCCAGCTTTGAAATTCTACAACAGTTCAGTTTTAATAACTTAAAGTATAGCTTTGAAAAATAATCTGCACTTTTTATGAACACAACGATGGGTTTTGTTTATAGTGCCTGTGACCATTAGTAACCTCAGCCAGTGGGCAATGCTCACTTTATCTTGCAGGACAGCCACTTTTGCTTATCTAGAACAGTGCTACACTTTGTACAGTTGTTAGATAGGAACCAAGTGCAGAGGCTGCCCGGAGGTGATCCCTGGTGACGTGACCCATCATGGTTTCTACTTCCACTGTAACACTAACATGTCTAGAAACAACAGAGTGGCAGTCTCCTGTCTTCCTCCCACTTTGCTGTTTTCCGGGGCACCTATGTCTACCTTTGGTTGCACTAGGCTGCCCAGAGGCTGAGCATAAGTGAACCCTGACTTCTTAGTCCATCCCTTCTGCAGACAGCTAAGTGTCCAGTTGTGTAGACATTGCAGGAGCAGCCATCTGTCCACAGCCCGTGTGCTTTACTATTGTTCGTTTTTTATTTGTTTGACATGGGTGCTGGGGATTTGAACTCAGGTCTTAAGCTCTCAGTACAAGCTCTCTTACCCACTATGCCATTTCCAAAGCCAATGTCTATGTCTCTGAATTTCTGTGGTTTTTAAGTGAGCTGGTAGTGACACACACCTTTACTCTCAGAGCCAGGCAGTAGTGATACATGCCTTTAATCCCAGAATTTGGGAGGCAGAAGCAGGCAGATCTCTGAGTCTGAGGCCAGCCTGGTCTACAGAGCAAGTTCTAGAACAGCCAGGGCTACATAGTGAGACCCTGTCATGGAAAAACAATGACAAAACCCTTTTTATTTTTTATTTTTTGGTTTTGGGGCTGTTTGGGGTTTTTGTTTGTTTGTTTCAAGTCAGGGTCTCACTGTGTAGCCCTGGAATTCACTATGTAGACCAGGCCGAGCTCTGCTGCCTTTGCCTCCCAGGTACGGGCATTAAAGGCATTTGTCACTGTACCTAACAGGGTGATTGTGCCTTCTCGGTGACAGATTGCTAGGCAAGCACTCTACCACTGAGCTGTATACAGTCCTTGGGGTCTCACTGTGAGACACAGCTGACCTCAAACTCAATGTCCTCCAGGGACTGCCTCCCCAGGGACTGCCTCCCCAGGGACTGCCTCCCCGGGGACTGCCTCCCCAGGGACTGCCTCCCCAGGGCTGGTCTTACAGACAGGCACCACCACACCCAGATCAGCACGACAAATTTCTTTTTTAAATTTTCTTTCTTTGTTTCTTTCTTTTCGAGACAGGATTTCTCTGTGTAGCCTTGGTTGTCCTGGACTCACTCTGTAGACCAGGCTGGCCTCGAACTCACAGAAATCTGCCTGCCTCTCCCTCCTAGTGTTGCTGGGATTACAGGGGTGCACCACCGCCCCTGACTTCTTTTTTAATGTGTGTGTGGTTGTACATATGCATGTATGTCTGTGTGCATATTTAGCACACAGGCCAGAAGAGGGCATTGAACCCCCGGAACTGTATGTGGTGGCACACGCCTTGAATTCTAGCCCTTGGGAGGCAGAGGCAGGTGAATCGCTGTGAGTTTGAGACCAGCCTGTTCTACAAAGTGAATCCAGGATAATCAAGGCTACACAGAGAAACTGTGTCTCGAAAAACCAAAAGAGAGAGACGGAGAGAGAGAGAGAGAGAGAGAGAGAGAGAGAGAGAGAGAGAGAGAGAGAGAGAGAGAGAGAGAGAGAGAGAGAGAGAGAGAGAGAGAATTATAAATGCTCTGTTTCACTAATTGAAAGTAGCTTGCAAATTCTGTACGGTAAATACTTTTGTCTGAAACTTTGCTAAATTCATCTCTGAGTGCTGCTTCCTCTGCTCAGGAGCTCTGGGGCTCTCCTCTAGACAACGAGTCAGTAGTCACAGGAAGCCTTGAGAATGACAGCCAAGAGGCTGCATGGTGGTGCTCACAAGTACCTGTTGAAATTATAAATTGTTGGTCTGGAGAGATGGCTCAGTGCTTGTTCTTCCAGAGGTCCTGAGTTCAATTCCCAGCAACCACATGGTGGCTCACAACCATCTGTAATGAGATCCGATGCCCTCTTCTGCAGATAAAATAAATAACTCTTTAAAAAAGAAGTTATAAATTGTTGAAATAATGCAGATCTTTTTTTTTTTTTTTTTTTTTTCAGGAACTAGAGCAATACAAGAGAAGTTCTTCCAAGACCTGGAAACAGATTGAGCTGGACTCTTGAGCCTGGTTTACTGTTGTGGGTTTCTGTCTTCCTTCCCAAGGTCAGATAAGATTATTTCTTCCTTCTGTGACAGCATGTGAAGAAAGCTGAGATGTGGAATCTTAGGAGAAATCTATTCTTGTTCTGGCACAAGTTTCTGAATGTTCGAAAGTCTTTTAGAGAGGAAAATATTCACTATATGTAATCTTTTCAAAATAAAAGAATTTTCTGTCACCTATTTGTAACATCTAAGTAGTATACATTTGTTTGGCATGTGTAAGTTTCTGCTCTTATTCTCTAGAAATATGAATCAGAGTGTTTGCTACAAGTTTTCTGCATTTATATACATAGATACACATATATGCATATATGTGTATATATGTAGTGTGTATATGTACGTGTTGTGGCATCTATGTATGGCGATCAAAGGAAAACTTTCAAGATTTCTCACTTTACCATTTGGATTCTGATTTCAAGCTCAGGGCAGCAGGATTGGTGGCAGATGCCTTTAACCATTGAGCCATTTTGTTGGTCCTAGTAGCAATCTCCATATAAAGCTAAGGGTCCATGTTGGACAGTCCTTCTAGAAGGTGTACTCAGATACAGCGGGTAGGATTTCAGGAAGGAGTTGACTGTCATGATCTCATCTTCAACAAGGGGTACAAAAGGCACCTGCAGGTAGTCATGTAAAATGTACGTTCCTGGTCCTCAAACCCAGAAATTTCCAACTGTCTAGAATGGATCATTTTAGCAGCAATCTCCATCCTCACCTCTCCCCTCATCACCCCGTGAGACTGTCATATTTATCTTAAAAATCACTGTTTAAAGAACAGGCTAGCCTTAAAGCATAGCCTATCACTAAGCTGGCCAAAACTCGTGAGTCAGGGTAACATCCGGAATGACTTCCAGGTGGGCGTCACATAGAAGAAACCATTTCTGAGTTAGTATGGCCGTTATCACTAGTCAGCTGTTCTTGTAACCTGCATGACTCTTCACAAGCTGTGGGCACAGCCTCGAGTAAGCCCATTAACTAAGAATGTGAAGGCTGGTGAGGGGTGTGTGGGTGGGGTAGCCACCATCGGGTCATTTTGATGAAACAGGTGTCTGGGGGCTGTTGGTCTTGTACGTGGTTCTGACATCTGACAACCATGTTCAGTGAGTTTCTGACACATGTTTGTGCTGTGGAGAAAGCCCTCCTGGGGCCAGCACCTTGGTGACACCAACACGCTGGGCCACAGCAGTAACAGGAACATTCATTCTGTAAATTGATTTTCTTACATCACCATCTGTTTTGTGACTTGAGACACAAGCTGTCAGGTGCCAAAAGCCACAGTGTTTCTAGGGTGCGATCGCTAACATTTAATAGCTTGAAGTCACGCACATGTCAATTTTCCAAATGTGCCTGAACTAGAATGAAATTCATCTGCATATGAATAATAGAAGCTGCTTGCACTTACCTTGTATCTTCAGTAAGTTGAAATCAGTGATTTCAAAAGAGGCTCCTGTGGGACTCTCTTTGAACTACTTGAGTAGATTATCATCTCTAGGACTGCCTATAACTGATGTGACATATATAATCTGTAAGGCATTGTGTAACGATTACACCATAATCACTGGTGTCACAGGCCTTGTATTAAAAATTGACAAGACTCTAGTGGTAATGTACTGATGCCTCAGATCCTTAAATACAGGTCTAAGCAATAGGCTTTCACTGTGGCTCCCTTCTTACTGCAATGGGGGGACATTTCAAGTGCTATAATTTATCATTCTTTACAAGCTAGGTCACAGTAACGGAACAAGTTCATGTGCTCGCTCTGAGAGCCTTGCTCCTAGTTACCATAGTAACACTGAGAGAATTACATTTCAGACTTGTTCATGAACTGCCTGCAGATCAATGAGGAAGAATCCGTCGGCTAGCAGAGACTTCACTTTTAATAGCCCACACCCATCGTTTCATCCCAGCAAGTATGCACTGTGCGTACATGTTTGTTGTCATCAATTTCCTTCCTGTCTACAACTCAGGAGCATAAATCCCTGGTGGGTGGGGCCGTCCTCCTTCGCGGGGGGGGGGGGGGGGGGGGGGGGGGGGGGGGGGCAGGAAGCTGTTCTCCAGACTGACATAGCTCATTGTTGGTCATACTGTCCAGTTCCATTTAAGTTTAAAAGGCAAGCTATGCTAAATGTGAAAAATAGCAAACATCCCTCAGGAGTTTGCCTTGATATGTGGCACTCAACCTTCATCTTCCTCAAGTCTCATTGCTGTGTATTGGTGTATTGGCCTGCTCACCAGCATCTGTCCAGCAGCTGCGTGATGGGGTCGGGTGACCCAGGCCCATCATGCAGACGTGCATATGTGTGTGTGTGGCGGGGGGTTAAATGGCAATGGAAGCTCCTTACCCCCTTCTGTAGGAGGCTCTCTCAGTCAAACCCAGAACTTTTTTCTGTATTGCTCAGTCAATAATTGTACACATTTTTGTTTTATAAAATTCTTTATCAAATGTAAACATAATTTTTAAAACGGGCTTATTTTTCTGTGTCTAGAAAAAACACATAGTCAAACTAATGTCCCATAGGTTTATGAATTACTGTTATTATTTACATCTTTGGACCAGGTCAGTCATAATTTCCAAGGACCACATTTGCCCACAAGCTGGAACAGCAAAGGACTCTGGGCCATTCTCATTGCACTTGGGGATGTGGGTAGATTCAAGGGTCACAGATGGAATCGCGATGCTCGAAGACGGTACGTCTCTGTGGTCCACACAGGCACAGCTGCCCATGAAACCCTTTCCTGGCCGGGACCTTGGCTATCTGCTGATGAGGTAGTCCCGGACTTTAAAAACCACTATCCCTAGGACGACGAGAACTGGGATGAATGCATATAAGATGAGAAAGTTTGCTGTGAACCTGGATGTGGCGCCTGGGCAGGTCTTCTCGATGAACTGGATCCCCTGGGTGATGGAGCACAAAGGGTTATATGCCGTAGAGGTATTGGAGCTGGAGTCTCCTGCTGGGAGAAAGATTGACAGTGGCAGCTCTGATGAACTTCAGGTTTTCACTCATGAATAGTTCCCTGATGTTCAGAAAGGGTTCAGCACTCTACCCTTCTTCATGACAGACACACAATGTTTTGCGACCCCAGACTTAACAGTGAAATATGAAGCAAGAGTGAGTCTCAGGGACCCTGGCTTGATTTGAAGATGGAAAAGCATTCGCTTGTATTTTGGGAATCTATCCATTACCCTATTTCTGATCTTGGCCTGCCATCAAATATCCTAAAGTAACTGGCATTGTCATGTGACCATATTTAACCACTGAACTCTGCCATGTACTGGGATTTCCAGCAGCCACTGGCACTTGTGTCCCCACTGCCCTGTCATGGGACTAGTGGTTGACTTTTGCCATAGAAAACTGGGTTTACGATCTGTATTCTCTACACATTTTGTGGAACAGGAGGCCACGTTAGCCTGCTTTGGTGTGTTCAGTAGATAGGAGCTTAGCCTACCTACAGTACACTGGCAGTTGTGCCGGCTGCTGCTTCCTAGGAACATCAAGAGTGCCCAGAAGCTATTGACCACAGGAGACGAACTGGACCACTGAATATTTTTCTTTAAAAATCAGAGACAATGGGATGGAGCTGGAGAGATGGCTCAGAGTGAGAGCGCTTCTCCTGCAGAGGATGTGGGTTTGGTCCCTAGCACCCACTCACTGCTTACAGCTGTGTAAAACTCCAGGTCCAAGGGATCTGATGCCCTCTTCTGCACTCTACCAGCAATCAGGTCCTCACACAGCATGCATACGTGCGTACGTCTCACAGCATGCATACACACATACATACATATAGGAAAAACAGACAAAATAAATAAATATCTTGGCAGAGTTTGGCCATCGACTCTGCCTGCATCCATAATTGCCCTTTTGCAGGGTAAGCAAGTCCTCAACAGTACCTGCCTCACAAATATGTCAGATATATTGAGCCAGAAGGCCGAAGAAGATGCTTCAACGTTATAGAGAGTTTTGGGTGACTGCTCAGGCAGCAAACTCTCTCTGTCATCTTCTCGTTTGGGAAGCTACTAACCTATAACTCCCTGTATACTCAGGCAATTAGTTTTGTTCCTTCTCAAGTCTCTGATGGGGTTGAAGACCAGATAGTTTAATTTTACAATTAAGCTTAACTGTTTAGGGGTTAAGATGTTTTCAGGCCTAGATAGATGTTTTAAAGTTGATAATGATGAGATATGATTTACATTCAATTTTAGACACACCAAGATAGGAAAGACGTTTTCTTCAAGGCTGCCAAATACAAATAGCCAAAACACTAAGAACATAACGTTTATATAATTCCTGGTTGTTCATGATTCTTCTTTCTGTAGGTGGTTCATTGTATATATATGTAATAATATAAACTATATGTGTAAAAATATTAAAAAGTATTTAATTTAAAATATCTTCTAAAATTGTTTTAAAAGAGAAATGTTGGGTTTATTTCAAATCAAGGCTTGAAATAATTTATTATGAAAATGCAACATTTCTAGGAATTTGAGGAGATAGCTTAGTAAAGTGATGACCACCAAAGCAAGAAGACATGAGTTTGACTTGCCCACATAAAACATGGGCATGGCGGCACACAACTTGTAACCCCAGAACCGGGGAGGTGTGCATCCCTGAGGCTTGCTGGCCAGCCCAGCTCTATCAGAGAGCCCAGGTCCCAGTGAGAGACTGTTTCAAACAAGAAAGAAGGCAGCTGTGAAGGAACAAAACCCAAGGTTGACTTCTGGCCTACACACACACACACACACACACACACACACACACACACACACACACACACATGTACACACGTACACACGTGCACTTATAGCATTTCTTCCAAAAGTGCATTTCCCTAGAAAATTGCATACTTAGAGCAACATATAAAAAGAATATTGTAATATAGAATTCTTACCACAAGTGAAATTCAGCCCATAGAACTCATTGACGGTAAGAATCTCAGAACAGTATTTTTGGAATGTAAAATAACTCAAGATTTTTAAAGGAATGGGCATTTCTTCTATGTTTCTTAAGAAAAGAAAAAAGAAAAAATTTAATAGGTTCTAGTAAATAGCCTACTAAATAAAAATTAACATTCTTTATGTATTCTAACCTAAATATAATCTTCTATACAAAATCTTCAAATAACACTGAAAATTGTAAACAAATACCATTACCCAGAAATAACTGTTAACATTTTGGTGATGTGTGTGTGTATGTGTGTGTGTGTGTGTGTGTGTGTGTGTGTGTGTGTGTGTGTGTGTGTAGTATATTTATGAAACTCATACCACATGACTCTTCCAAAGGCATCTCAGTCATCCTCCAAGTCAGTGTGGTGCTCCATCATTTTAAATCTCTATCTGGCAGCCCATTTCAGTATAGTGATGAGCCTCTCGTGACCATTGTCTGTCTGTCTGTCTCTCTCTCTCTCTCTCTCTCTCTCCCTCCTCCATTACTTAAATAAACATGCAAGAAGCCGCACACCCAGCACATAGCACATTAGAGGAAGTTTATCTGACATCTGACTGAGCAAAACTCTGAAGGTCCCCAGGGTAATGTCAGAACAAGACTAGAATAAGGAAGAGCTGGGTGCTGTGGCACACACCTTTAATCCCAGCATCAGGAGGCAGAGGCAGGGGGATCTCGGTGAGTTCAAGGCCTGCCTGGTCTACAAAGTTTGGTCCAGGACAGCCAGGCCTATACAAAGAAACCTGTCTTGAAAAAAAAAAAAAAAAACAAGACAGTACAAAGTTCAGAAAAATTGGAGGCTGCAAGCAGAAGTTTTTCACTGGATTTTTGTTTGTTTGTTTGTTTTCCTTTTGTTCCTTTCTTTATCCCTGTGAAAAACATGCTCCTTTCCACTTGGTCTCAGGAGAAACTTCCTGCCAATATTGATTCCCTCTTGGAGCAATATGCATTGTATTAGTAAAAGTCTACTGTGGGACTGGTGAGATGGCTCGGTCACTTAGAGCACATTTTGCTCCTCCAGAGGACCTGGGTTCAATTCCAGCACCTACATGGTGGCTCACAACCATCCATAACTCTAGTTCAGAGAATCTAACACCCCCTTCTGAATTCCTGGGCACCAGGCACACAGACATACACACAAGCAAAACATTTATATACATAAATGCATTATCAAATAATTTCTCTTTATAAGACTCTATTCCTAGGTGTTTTGATTTTTTTAAAAAAGGTGTCTTATCCCTAAAAAACTCATAATGCAGTTAGGAACATAGAACATATATCCTCAATACCAAAAACATATCCAGAAATGAGCCATTGGTACCAAGAGCACACAACCAGTATCATGTGCTTGCTATGCCCTTACGATTCCTGTTTGTTGTCCCACTTCTTCCCAGTGCTCCCCAAGCCCCATGGATTCCAGTCACTGGCAGTCTTCTAAGATGAGAGACTGTGGACTGGGAAGGGTAGGTGGGGACATGGGAAGAACCTAGGGAGAAGAAAGGACAGAAGGCCACTGCTGGGCCTGAGGGTTCTCAGGATAGAACAGAGGAGGTGAAGTGGGAGGAGAGAGAGGTGAGCTTGGAATTGGCAGTGGAGACAGTATTTTCAAGGCCTTGAAATGAGCTGACATTGACTAACCATGGGAAAGATCCAGTTGAGATATTGTTTTTAAATGGTTGTAGCACCAACAAGTAGAATGGACCAGAATAAGAGGAAACTAAGAACAGAAAAAGAAAAAAAAAAAAAGGTGAGGAGGGAGAGCAGGCTGTGGAAAAAATTTAGGTATGACATAAAAAGACCTGAACAGGGTGGTGGCTGAGAGGTGGGCTGTCCTGCCGTGTGTGAGGCCTCTTTGAGGTCGGAAGTGGATGTCCTCATCTCTCCTTGTGTACCAGGATAAACACAAGACATACCTCGGCACAGGCACTTATACTTGATGTCTGAAAGGAAACCAACGTGGCCAGTGCCTGACCCCTGGAGCAGCCCAAGGAAAGTCATTCATTTATCCATTCAATCCAGCCAATGATTTTTGCAAGTTTAACTGCCTCACCGTCATGGGCTGGTCCCTGAGAAGGATTGTAGTGGTAAATGGGACAAACCGCTGCTCTCAAGATTGACAGCCTTAAATATTAAGGACAGGATGTGATGTAATATGGCCCTTAATGGGCTGTGCATGTGTGCATGTGTGTATGTGTGTGTATGGGAGTGCTTCAGAGGGAGCATCTTCTGCCTTGGGGCCAGAAGGCAGGTTTTGTACAGGTGACAGAGGGACAAAGTGGAAGGCTCAAGGCGAGAATAAGATTCTATCACAGAAATCTTGGCTTTCAAGAGGGAGGAGCCATGTGTTGTTTGTTGACAAGCCGTCTGCACTGTGTTGTTCAGTGGGAAGAGAGTATGCGTACATCCATTGGCCACAGTAGTATGATCTTATGTTTAAATAGATGCCCACTGGGAGAATGGGGAAATAGAAGGATCCAGAAGGTCCTGGAAACCTACAAGAGGAACTTTATGACAGGCGGATCTGGGTCCTCGGGTCCTCCTCAAACTATGGCACCAGCCAAGAAAAATATAGGCAGTAAACTTCGAACCCCTACCCAGACTAGCCGATGGACAGGACATTCTCCACCATTGAGTGGAGAAGGAGATCTGACTCTCACACAAACTCTGGTGCCCCATCTCTGACCACGTCCCCTGGATAAGGAGGCCTGGTGGTACTTAGAGGAAGGATAGCAAGTTACCAAGAAGAGACTCGATACCCTAAGAGCATATATAGGGGGAGGAAGTCCCCCTCAGTCACAAACATAGGGGAGGGGAGTAGGGGGGAAGCAGGAGGGAGGGAGGAATAGGAGAATACAAGGGATGGGCTAACAATTGAGATGTAATATGAATAAATTAATTTAAAAAAATTTTAAAGGAAAAAATGTGTGAAAATAACAACTATTTGACCAATAAAGCATTGAGTAAATATATAAAAAAAAATAGATGCCCACTTTTTGTTGTTCCTTACTTGACTTTGTGGTATGTGGGGGCTGTGTGCATGTGTACATGTGTGCATGTGTGTGCTCGTGTGTGCCAGAGGAAGACACTATGTGTTCTTCTGTCTCTCTCTCCACCCTATTCCTGTAAGACAGAGTCTCCTGCTGAACCTGAAGGTTGTCGTTTGTGGGTAGGTTGGTTCCAGCAATCCTCCTGTCTCTGAACACACTACGCTAAGTGCTGGGGCTACAGGCCATGCCTGACTTTAATGTGAGTGTGGGGAGCCCAAACTCAGGTCGCCATGCTTGCAAAGCCCACATTTCCCACTGAGCCACCTCACCAGCCCTTTTAGCTACGTCAACAAAACCATCACATTGCCTTAGGTTGTAGTTTACTTATTGGATCCCTCATGCAGCGTTGCCTGGACAGATTTTACTCTTTACATTCTTTGACCCTTTCTGCTACTAATTGTTAAAACTACGTGTGTTGTACGTATGTGTGCTCTTGCTTATAAAATGATAAATTATATAAAAGTTATAAAATGAAATGTGATGAGAAATTAAACATCATCCAGAGATTCTTAGTGCTAACATTTGACACGTGTCCGCTAAACTTGAGTAGAACTTTATCCTAGTGGCTTTTTCCTTACTTGACTGATTTTAAGTCCAGAGTACCCATCCTTGCCTCCTGTGAGTAAATCCTTGCTGGCTAGTGGGAGGAAGGTGTAATTCTTAGCAGGGCAAGCCACATCCTCCTATATTATGGAACAGGGTTCTAAAGAGATGGCTTAGCAGCAGCTAAGAGCACTGGCTGCTCTTGCAGAGAGCCTGGTTCACTTCCCACTATCTGCACGGCGGCTCAGAACCATCTATAACTCCAGTTTCAGGCATCCTCTGCCCTCGTCTGGTTTCTATAGGCACTGACACAGACATGGTGCACACACAAACATGCGGGCACTGGTACATACACATAAAATAAAAATAAATATGTTTAAAAATGGGGACCGAGAGCTGGACTAGAGCCTTGCTTTTACAGGTAGACATGAGCTAGTGTGCACACTGCTTGGCTGTAAGTTGGCCTGGGGGTTTCCTAGGGAAGCTGGCTTGTTTCCTGTGGTTTATTCCACTCACTTGTTCCACGAGAGTCACACCAGGGATGTGCTCACCTTGTTGTGGCCTGAATTCTAGTGAAAAGACGTCTTACTAACAAACAGTGAACAGTTCAAAGTCTAAGGCAGTAAAGGCTGGCAGGCAGCAGAAGCAGGCCCAGGCTACAAAGTAAGAACTTGAGCCAGCCACTCAGCCTCGCAGTCGCCCCAGTCAGCACTAGGTGATCATCCTGGACCACGAACCCTGCCAGACTAAATCTTTAGGATCATTTCTTCTTACCTGATAAATCCAGATCCAATAAGCAGCCCAGAAATGCTCAGCAGAGCCACTATACTGTTGACAATATTGGGGTTTTGGACCATCCCAAGCAGCACAAGCGTTAAAAATTCTCCAATTAAGTGGGGGGCCAACACAGCAGCAGAGAAGTATCCAAATCTGGCGACTTCAGGATACAAGCCCAGAGTCCTAGAAAAACACCGGTCAGTAGCTTTCTCTGCAGGCACTATCATTTAAGAAAAAGACCACATTTGCCTCCTGCGGGCTAGTGGAGGGTGGAATTAGCCGGGCAAACCACATCCCGCTTTTTGTCAGCTTTGTCTTCTTTGGAACAAAGCCGACACTTGAGCCCTCTCATCACCAGGATTGTCTCCATTGACTTCAGCTCCTTGTGAATTGCCTGTTATATCTCTCTTAGCTCTCGTAAGTAGCAAAATATTACATTGCTTCCACAACAATCAAACGGGCTGGCATATGTGGGGCTGTTGAACTCTTGGCGTCTCTTCATAAATAACTGTGTTTGTCCTGCCTTTCCCACCCTGATGCTGAGGGTTCGCCCACGGTACTACCTAAGCCATATCCCTGTGCTATAGTCTGTAGGGGTTACTGCCAGCATGAAGTCCCTTCCTACTTTGTTCTCCCACCCAGTCCCACTAGTGTCTTCTATTCTAAAAGCCCTGGTCACGTCCTTGCAAACAAGCTAACCTGTGTTTGTGTACTTTCCTTGCATACATCTTTCATCAAATTGGCAGCTTTTTTTTTTTTTTTTAATGCAGTGCTAGGAACTGAACCTAGGGCTTTATGCATGCTAGGCAAACGCTGTACCGACTGAGCCACATTTGCTGCAGCCCCAGTAGTGTGTCTCAAGCTTTCATTAGACTTTGGAGGCCATCAGTCCACCTGTAGAGTGCTTCATCTGTGCTCTCCCAGCCAGACTTAAAGGGTCCTCTTTCCCTTGCCCAAATCACCGTGGTTTTCTATTATGTTAATTGTTTCCTCCCTCATAGTCTTTTGGCTTTTAGACATTCTGTCACGTTTGACAGTCTTACAGTAGGAGGACACGGACCCTTCTTTCCACCCCAGTCTTTGCCCTCAGTCTCTTTAAACTTTCTCAATAAGCTATCCACAGAAATGTCTCTGAGGCAGCAGTCTCCCTCTCCTAGCCTCCTCAGTCACTCACTGTGTCTTACACTCAGTGGTGCTCGGAATCTTCCCCTTCCAAGAATCCAGGCATCGGTTTTCAAGTGTGGCCTCCGCTAGCCCGCATGTCCCCAGGGCTCCGGGCCTCAGCGCCTCACCCACCTCTGCCCTACCCGGAGCCCTGCTCACTCCAGGATCAGAAGTGAACATGCATACCACCATGCCAATTGGATCCACTCTCCCACTTTGCCACTTTGACTTAGCTGGTTTTGGGGCCCCCTAAGGCTTTCTTTTTACATCTTGGGGTCCAGTGGGAGGTCATCGTGGCTGTCGTAAGCCTCTGCTTTACGGTACTTCCTCCTCTAGCACCTCAATTTCATTCTCTTCTCCCTTCTCAGGAAGAGAACTTATTCCCCAATTTATGGCTCTCCCTCCTCCCTCCCTCCCTCCTTTCTGCCCTCCACCCTTCTTCCTTCCCTCCCTGCCTCTGTATATATGTGTATGTGTGTACGAGTGTGTATGTGTACGTGTGTGTGTATATGTGTGTATGTGTGTGTGTGTGTGTGTGTGTGTGTGTGTGTGTGTCTAGTTTCCCTCCATCTTTGCTCAGTGTGACAGGGCCTACTTGCACCCCCGATGCCACATTGTTCTAACATCCCTGTATGCGTAACTGGGTGTAACTACTTTGGGCTGTCTTTTTATCTGCTCAGAGTCTGTTTGCTTGCATGCTAATTGGTCAGTGCTAGAGAGTGGAACTCGGGGTTCTAGGAAACTCTTCTGTCAGAGAGCTACACCCCAAATCCTCAAACATTTCTCCATGGTTTTCCTTACCATGTTCTACAACAACCCTTCTTTAAGCCCAGCAGTTGTGGGACTCATTCTTTTCCTTGCTCCCCAAGTAGACTGGTGGACCCCCAAGCCTAACAAGAGTTTAAGATGCACGGTCACCAGTGACAACAAGTTGACAACAGAAATATACACGGAAGGCACCCTGTGCCTCTCCATCCTATCCTATCCCAGCCCGTATCCCCTCTGCTCCCCATAGTTCGTGCCCTGCTCCCCTGTAAACTAGATGGCATCCCACTATACTCCTGAAGCTCTTTTTCTAGAAGATGCCAATGACCTTCTTGTGCCACGCCTTACCTCCTTCACCCCGTACTGATACTGAACAAGCTTATAGCTCATTGTGTGCACTCACGCACACATAGACGTGCGCATGTATACACACATGCACACATACCTGCATGCACACACTCACACATGCACATACACGGACGTGCATATACATCCTTGTAACTCCTCCCTTACCCTCTGTAGCCCTGTGCTGTTTGTCCTTCCTCCTTCCTACTTTTCCTCAGTGCTCCACCTTAACTTAGGTCTCAGACTGACACCTGTGTCGCCTCCTGGATGTAGTGTGCTGGAAACTTCTTTCCTGGAAAACTTGATGAATGTCCCCCAGCCTTCCACTCGCCCAGATTCAAGCATGAACCAAGGCTGTTTTTACTCAAGCCTGTTCAGTTCCTGAAGGTGAGAGGAGGGTTTTATGGTCCCGGGCATTGAATCCTGGCACCATGGTGCCCTGGCATAACAGGTGAGTGCTCTGCTACACCCCAGCCTGGCAGCTCCCCTTTCTGTTACCCATGCACATCTCTTGCTTTGGGGCTCTCCAAACTGTAATAACATCCAGGTCTATTAGCTTCAGGCTGAGGGGCTGCTGCAGCCTCAGGAGGCCAGCTGGGCCCTGCAGCTGGACCCTGCAGCTGGACCCTGCAGCTGGGCCCTGCAGCTGGGTCCTGCAGCTGGGCCCTGCAGCTGGGTCCTGCAGCTGGGTCCTGGCTCCTTGTGAGCACTGCTCTGTAGTCCAGATCCTCAGAGCATGGGACATTGTCATAGTCCTGGCATGGCCATGCTGGCCTGCTTTTGGGTCCCGTACAGACCTCTGTGGGGTTGTTTGTAGTAAAACTTGTGCCCTGAAATGCAGGTCATTGCACTAGACATGGGTGGAGTGATCCAAGCACTAGCTAGCTGCCTTTCCGTGTGTCCTATCGTGGGGAGCCTGGCCCGGATGCCCCTGAATGCCACCTTACCAGTAACACACACTGCTGAACAACATTGTGGCGATAATGCTGAAGGGGAGTGCGTGCAGTACGTAGGCCAGCAGCATCTGCCACTTCCGGTACAGGCCATCCTGACTTTCCTGGTCGCTGACAGCTCTCAGCATGGGAACTGGCATAAAAGGCATGTTCCAAAACCGTCAGTCACTGCACCGCTAAGGGAGGAGGAAAGGCTACCCAAGCAGCACTCGAGGTCTGTCAGGGCTGGATCAAGAAGGCCGCCAGGCAGGTTCCATAATCGTGGAAGGACGAGAAGTCCTCCCACCTCAAGAATCTACACACTACCTGGGGGCAGTGTGGTAGCCAAGACCCCACACTTTACTTTTTCTCTCTAAGGTAATAAAGCACACAAAAAGGGGTGTGGGTGAGTGGCCTGAGGCCCCTTGTCCTCTCCTACAGAATATTGTGCCCACTTTAGCCTGCAGACAGGCGGCATCGGTTCCCAGAGGCCAGAGAAGTCTGGTAAAGGCAGAGTCTTGTCCTTGCCTCTCACCTCTATCTAGGGCCAACTTCCGGAAGCACCAAACTTCCCTTTTCCCTACAGTTGCTATTTCATTTTGAAAATCCCTCCGATGCCTATAGTTCTGAGGCAAACTGCAGCACCAGGCAGGGCAGTGCTGCCTCTGAGTCCCCAGTGGGTTTAAAAATTAGGCGCTGGCCAGGCGTGGTGGCACATGCCTTTAATCCCAGCACTCGGGAGGCAGAGGCAGGCGGATCATTGAGTTTGAGGCCAGCCTGGTCCACAAAGCGAGTCTAGGACAGCCAAGACTACACAGAGAAACCCTGCCTCGAAAAACAAACAAACAAAATTAGGCACTGGCTCTTCCAAAAACAGCATCCAGCATGGAAACCGAGTCCACAGTGAACTAAAAAAAAAAATCCTAGTCCAACAGGAGTGAGCTGTAGGAAAAATTCTTTCTAAATTCTGCGCCACCATCACCTGGGGTGCCCTGGATTCTTCAACCCTCAGAGATGTCCATTTGGTGTACTACTTGTACCAAAGTGACCCTACAGTCGATCGCCTTCCCGTGGAGAACTGGGGGAGGGGCAGGCTTAGCTTATAGAAATACCTTTTTATAATGGTGCGCTTTTGGAAGGCAACCTATGGAGCGGATAGATTTGGGGGGGGGGGTGCGCTTCCTACAAACAGGCACTTACACGGGTTCACCTCCCCCACACAGGCACTTACACGGGTTCACCTCCCCACACAGGCACTTACACGGGTTCACCTCCCCACACAGGCACTTACACGGGTTCACCTCCCCTACACAGGCACTTACACGGGTTCACCTCCCCCACACAGGCACTTACACGGATTCACCTCCCCACACAGGCACTTACACGGGTTCACCTCCCCACACAGGCACTTACACGGGTTCACCTCCCCACACAGGCACTTACACGGGTTCACCTCCCCACACAGGCACTTACTTACACAGGTTCACTGCATTGAGCATTCCAGTGTACGGGGTGGAGCCTATAAGCTGGTACAGCAGACCCACGCGATCCTGGACAGCACCCTTTAGCATGCTGTTCTGGAGCCGGAGAAGGTAAAAAATGAGGAACAGTCCCATGATCAGATTCTGAACAAGACGCATAGCCACCGCCTGCTTATTTCTCAGCAAGTTTCTCGTTACTCTCCTGAAAACCAAATGAGCCAGTTTTAATCCCATTTATTTCATTATTGGTCAATGACTGTAAAGACCTAAAATGGGCCTCAGCTGTGTTCACAAGGTTCTTACCTCAAGAGGACACCAAGCTTACAGAACATTCCGGGAGGGTCTTTCGTTTTGAAGGGGACCATAGGTAAGGTTTTCATGTGTTTTGTTCTTTCAATATTCTCCAGAATCTTGCGATAGATCACAGAGTCTTTGAAGGCAGATTCGAGCATCTGGACGCGCTTGTAAGTTTCTATTTCTCGCTCTCTGCTTTGGGTATCCACTGACGTCAAGTCCACTAAAAGTTTTCCACAAAAGATATGACTCATGGGTTTCTAAATGCACACACACACACACACACACACACACACACACACACACACACAACGGCTAATGATACAGGTTCATCAATACTTCTTTTCCCTATCTACCAGAGAAAGCACTTTTTGTTAAAGACCACCTTGCTACATTTAAATGTCTAAAGTTATCCAGAAAGGTTATGAGAATCACATAAGGACTGCCTGGGAGGACTCAGAAACTCCACTCTGATGGTCTGAAAGAAAATCCCCCCACCTTAATCTCTGGTGAGTCAGTAGTGGCAAGTTAACTGACCTAGTAGATCAACTCTTTGAGAAATAAAGGGAACATCAAAACAAACAAAAGCAAAAATAAAACTTACCAAAACAAAAACCTAGAACAGCCAATGCCATCCGGGCAGAAATCAAAGATTAGGAAAATTGAGTGCACACAAGATAGCTCAACAGGTTAAGCCACTTGCAACCAAGCCTGATGGCCCCACTCTCATCCCTAGAATCCACACGACAGAAGGAAAGCACCAACCTGTCTGGTTGGCTGTTCCCTGACCTCTACATATAGACCATGGCACAAATGTGTGTGTGCACGTGACAGGAGAGGCACACACATAGAAACAATAAAAACTTTAAAAATATTCTAGGGCCGGAGAGACCGCTCAGCGCTTAAGAGCACTGACTGTTCTTCCAGAGGTCCTGAGTTCAATTTCCAGCAACCACATGGTGGTTCACAAATCATCTGTAATGAGATCTGGCGCCCTCTTCAGGCTTGCTGGGTCACACGCACGCAGGATACTGTACACATAATAAATAAATCTTTTAAAAATATGTCTAAACAGCATTGATAATGAACATAAAAAAGTACACTTACTGTAGAAATCGAAGGGGTTGGAATGTTCAGGACATGGGTAACCACAGTTAGTGAAGAAGCCAAGCATTTCCTCTGGTGTACCACAGAACACCAACTCTCCGTAAGTCAGGATGGCAATTTTGTCAAAGTGCTGGTTGGACAACAGATGGTGTTAGTGTGTGCTCGGCAATGAAAATGGCCCGCATGACCTCACAGGGAGCAGCACTGTTAGGTGGTGTGGCCTTGTTGGAGGGAGTGTCACTGTGGGGGCAGGCTTTGAGGTGTCAGAAGCCAGGCCTTGTGGCTCACTGTCTTCTCTTCCTTCTGCCTGAAGATCCAGACTCCAGATATGGAACTCTCAGCTCCTTCTCCAGCACCATGTCTGCCTGCATGCCGTCATGTTTCCCACCATGATGATGAGAATGGATAAACCTCTGAATTGTAAACCAGCCCCAATTAAAGGTTGTCCTTTAGAAGAGTTGCCATGGTCATGGTGTCTCTTTGTAGCAATAGAATCTCTAAGACAGGTAACCATGTCCTTGTGGCAAATACATTTCCAAGCAGTCCTTTGTTACCTCAGCCATGGCCGTGTGTGTGTGTGTGTGTGTGTGTGTGTGTGTGTGTGTAGCGGGTGTCCATTGGTGAAAAGGGAGGCTATCTCTGCCTCCCAGCCTGTGTTAACTCTGTGTATGGGTATTGCTTTATGGTTCTGAGCCCCAGCATCACATGAGCTGACCATGAGCAAGCTGAGGTGTTCAGTATGCCATTTGTGTTTGAAATATTAAATCCTCATCTATGAAACAAACAAATAATGGTTAAGTGAAGTTTCTTCGGGGGATAAAATCTGTAAAATGGAGCTTTAGTAGCTAACTGGGCCATGATGCCATTACCAGGTGCCTGTCTCTCCCTCTCTCCTCCCCTCCACCCTCCCCACTCTATGTGTGTATATGTGCATGTGTGTGTGTGAGCTCGTGCACATCAGCATCAAATGTCTCCCTCAATTGTTCTCCTCCTTACTTTTGAGACAGTGTCTCTTACTGAACTTGGCACTCATGGATCATCTAGACTGAATGGCCAACAAGCCCCAAAGGCCTTCCTGTCTCTGCCCCCCACCCCAGCACTGGGATCACTGGCATGCGCCTCTGTGCCCAGCTTGTATAGGCATGGGGAATCCAAACGCATACAGTAAGCGCATTACCAGCTGAGCCATCTCTCCAAGCTGCTGGTGGCAGCATTTTGCCAACTGTGTGATACTGGCTCCATTTTGAGTCATTTTTAACTTGTACTCTTTTCTTCTGTGAAGTGTATATGTGGGTTCTTGGCCCCAGGATTGCCTTGTGGACTAAATGATGGTGGGCCAAGTGACCTAGTGTATACAAGATGTTTGTCATGTATTAGGTACTAAGAGAACCAGGCCCCTTGCCCTTTAATTACTGGGGTGTGCTCCTTATCCTACCCTGTCATCCCTGGGTCAAAACACCATACTCCTACTCCTGAGTTGAGTAGGACAAGAGATGCATTCCCTTACATGGAAGAGCTCAGAGCGAGGCTGGTGGATGGTGACAATCACAATTCGATCCTTGCGAGCCAGCTCTGCTAGGAGGATGACAATCTGATTCGCGGTCATGCAGTCCAGTCCTGTGGTTGGCTCATCAAACATCATGACCTCTGCCGGCAAAGAAGGGTCAGACGTCTGAGCCACTGCCCAGCCTGCTCTGTGCTCACAACTCAGTATCCCGACTGGTCCTTCCTTGAGCTGCTGCACCCCATCCAAATTGCGTAGCTGCATGGAAACTGGCTTTCAGCCAGAGCCCTGGAGAAAGACCCTAACCTGGGAGGGCCCAGCTCTCAGCTCTGGAGCACACCTGGAGACAGGAGAGTGACCAGACCAGGCCTCTTCGTGCTCTGGACTACTTGGGCTCCATGCAGGGGACACTGGTAGAGCACAAGGCTGGCGAGCCGACATTGGGGAAGCTAAGAAGAGTAGCTAACGTTCACCTAGCCCAACCCCGTTTCCTACTTGGGTACTCTCTAGTATTAATGTGGTCTTAGCACAACAGAAGAAAGAAAGTCTGAGGTGATGGTGGATAGGAAGGCGCTGGGTTCTTTAGGAGCTTTATAGCTATGTCTACCCAAAAAGTGACAAGGGCTTTTTATCATCTCCTCACCAAGCGCCATCAGAAGAGGCAGGCTTATTCTACCCCAGAGTAAAGAAAGAACCCAGGTACAAAGTGCCCTCTCCCGGGCACGTGTAAGAGGTTTGTCAGGTTGGGAGAATGACCAAACCAGGCTGAGGGAGGCAGGAGACTGGCCACCTCACCTTGATAGCCCCTTCCCCATGGCATATACACTCTGCCAACTCATAAACACTTGCAGTCACACCAGAACTCATTGGCCTTCTCTGCAGGGCACAGTAGTACCGTTCTCAGAAGTCAGGATGGGCAGGCTGCGCCTCCTGTTTATGGAAGTCTCTGGTGGACCACAGATGCACAAACGGGATACTCTTATGAGGTATCAGAGCAAATGGTCCTAGTGACCCAGCAAGCAATGTAACCCATGGGTAAGTGAAATCATGGTATAAGCTGAAGATGCATTTAGCACACCTAATGTCCATCCAACTTGCTGAGCATCATAGCTTGGCAACACTACACACTGTAGCCCCAGGTTCCCCTTCATGGCCAACAGGAGCGTGGCTCACTGCTGCTACCCAGCATCATGGAAGAATGTATGCTACCATTTATCATTAGTCCGAGAAAAGATCAAAATTCCAAGTCTAAGTGAGTGTGGATCGTTTTCACGTCACCATCAAGTTGAACTGTGTTAATTTGGGGTTTTTTCTCAAGTTACAGACTCTTATCAGGAAATGAACGACACAGCATTTCCTGAAACTGGGGCCTCTCACTTGGAAACCTCTGGGATTTTCATCCTACACAAACCTTTTCTCACTGGGGACTGTGAGGAAAGGTCCTCAAGCACTGAAGACATATGGAAGAGACCCTGGTGGCATCTTTCCTGGGCCTGTGTCTCACTTACTGGGATCCTGAAGGAGTTGGGCTGCGATGGAGACTCGGCGCCGCTCACCACTGGAGATCCCCCCAAAATGATAGTTGCCAATCATTTGGTCTGCCACGTGGCTCAGGCTCAGCTCCGCCATGACAGCCTCTACCTGTAAAAGACACAGCACTCCAGGGCTGTCACCTGTTACTGTGGCTGATACTTCAGTTTATGGTCTGATAATGTTCCAGGGGAGATAACTCTTCTCTAGAGAGCAAGGGCCACGTTCAGACTCAACATACCCTGGGGAGAAAAGTCCATTGTGGTAAAATCCAGTTTGGTTTAATACATAATAAATAGGTTGGATTTAAATAAGAGTTTTTAAGTCCCCATAGAGACAAAAAAAAAAATTGCTTATTCTTACATCAGAGAAAAACATGTCCCGAAGGCATAATTATGACATAGATTATGTTAAGTGTTTGGGTTTTGAAATTTTATTATCATAAATATTTTCTGTGCTTTAAAAAAAATCCAATTTAGTTTGAAGTGGCCCCCATATCCCCTTTGTAGCCCAAAAAAGTCCTGGAGATTCAAGGGACCGGTCACAGTGTGGTTCCACATCAAAGGAATATAATCCAGCTCTCAAAAGTAATTAAAAGCCATTCCAATCTTTACTCAAATCTCTTCGACAGACTTCAAAGAGGACCCAACATATAACCCACAGCCCCACTTCCAGGTCTCTAGTTCCCTTCATTCCAGTTACGCCCTGCGGCTCCCTGAAGCCCCGCTTCTCAGCCTCAACTCCTAAGAAGGCCTTTCCTCTTCCCCTACTCGGCTTATTGCAGCCCCCAGAGAGCTTTGGAAAACCCTGCCTCTGCTTCTCCCCTCCCTTCCCCCTCCCTCCCCGCAGTCCGAGGGAAGCAGAGGGGAAACTGGAATAATATAGCAGAGAATTTCTTCCAAGCTGCTTTTAATGAGATTGTGCCCCTTTCAAAATTGGGGGCAGGGGGAGACGAAAGAAAGAAAGAAAGAAAGAAAAAGAAAGAAAGAAAGAAAGAAAGAAAGGAAAGGAAAGGAAAAGAAACCAGTGCACTTCTTTGAAAAAATGCCTGCAATATGACTGCAGGAAAAGAGGGTATAACTGTGGAGCAGAGTTCCAGAGGGGAGGGGCCAAAGTCACCAGCATAAAGGAAGCCCTGGCCCACAGAAGATGCAAAGTTGTAGTGGAAAGTTTTGGTGTCTTTAAAAATTCAGTTATGTTATATAAATACGTTTTTGTTTTAATCTCAGGTGTGAGATATGGGGCTGATTCAGACTGTCAAGGTCCCCCGGGCCCCAGAGGAGCACCCTGGTTACTACATTACCACCATTATCTTTCCGGGAGCCATTAAAAGCCTTAAATATCAAAATTCTCTGAGGCAGGGCACTGTGGGGGCATGCCTATAATCCCAGTACTTGGGGAAGCAGAAGCAGAAGACTATTTGCCTTGTGCAAACAGAGGAGCCCTTTGCTAGCTGCAGATAGTTTAATTCTAATGACTCTGGAGAGGGAATAAATGCCAGAGCCCAGAGAGGCGCTGCAGGGGTATGGTGAGGTGGGGTGGGGTGGGGAACAGAACACTCCAAGAAAGATGAAGGCTGCTGCTCTTGGTCTTCTTCCTGTATTTCATTTCAGAAAAGTTTGAGAGAATGGTTGAACAACTGGAAAAGTTGCAAGTGGATATGAAAGGGGTCTGAGAAACAAAAAGTAGATGAAATAGGAAAACTACAAGTGTTACTCAATTCTCTTGTTACTGAAAGGACGGTAGAGTTGGCTGTGCAGCTAGAGAGTTTGCTGGTAGCGATGGAAGCACTTGGGAAGCAAAAAGGACAACTGGAAAAAGGAGAAAGAAAGCTTTCAGATCTGGTAACAGAGAGCTGGAGTTTTCCACAATTGTGGCTCCTCCTGCTCCACACACTTTGGGTGTCAAGGTCCCCCGGGCCCCAGAGGAGCACCCTGGTTACTACATTACCACCATTATCTTTCCGGGAGCCATTAAAAGCCTTAAATATCAAAATTCTCTGAGGCAGGGCACTGTGGGGGCATGCCTATAATCCCAGTACTTGGGGAAGCAGAAGCAGACCCAGGCCTTTACGGTACAAACTGAACTAAGCATTATTTCCAGCTAAGGTCAAGGTGGGCTTATTTATAGCTATCTCCAAAGTGGAGATTTAACAAACATTTAACAAACATACTGGAACCTAGAAAGAATGATGACTCCATAGTTTGTCTCCTTTGTGTGAGGCCCCTTCAAGATGAGATGGCCCAGTGGGTAAGGGTATTGGCTACCTGAGTTCCAGTCCCTGAAGCCTCATGATGGATGAGGAGCACTCTAACAGACCAGGCTTGGCTTGGACTGGCCACATTTCAGGTGTGCAGATGTCTCATGTAGCTGCCACTTAGGAGCAGAACACAAGGGTGGAAGCAAAGACGAAAAATGGGAGGGCCAAGCAGTGGCCAGAGGAGAGGCGGCTGAGGGACCAAATCTTGTCCCCTGGGGAGTGGTCTTCACTCCGCTTTAGCTTTAAGTACCTTCTTCTTGTAGAAGTCCTCAGAGCTACGGCGCAGGGCCAGCATTGCTGTGTAGCACAGCGTCTCGCGCACGGTGAGGCTGCTCAGAAAGACGTCACTCTGCAGGAAAGGGGGACATCAGGGTCACCAGAGCCCCGGAGGTGGGGCCCAGAGTGGGGGGCAGGCCAGGGCCAGGGACGTGCCCACCTGCAGAACGTAGGAGAAGCAATCTTGGAACTGGTCCCTGTGCAGCCTGCGGCCGTTCACAAACACCTCCCCTTCCAGGGTCCCTGTGCGCCGCAGCCTCCCGGAGATGGCATCCAGCAGGGTGGTTTTGCCTGAGCCTAGGGGCGACAAGAGAAGACCCTGCAGGAGCCTCTTCATGACGAAAGTGGGCCAATTCTCCAAGGCCTTTATGCCTCAATGGGACCCTAATTGTGCCTCTCCATGGCCCCCTGGGTCCAAAATTCCAGAGTCTAAATAAGTATCTCCAGTTTGTCCTCTGAGTGACAAGCCCAGTAACAGAAACTAAACACCACGAGGAGGTGTCCTCTGGATTTGGTGACTTGCTCTTGGTGCAATGGTAGGACTGGAATCCAAGTCTGAAGATGCTTTGTATTTATACAGAATGGCTCAGACAGTAAAGGCACTTGCAGCCAAGCCAGAGGACCTGAGAGTCCAGTCCCAGAGGCACACGGTGGAAGGTGAGAACTAACTACCAAAAGTTGTCCTCTGACTTTCCACATATACACATGACATGCACTCACACACACACACACACACACACACACACACACACACACACACACGCATACATAAATGTAGTAGGAGGGAAAATCGAATTAAGAAAAATACAAGTTGCTGGGCAGTGGTGGTCCATGGCTTTAATCCTAGCATTCGGGAAGCCTAGTCAACTTAGCAAGTTCCAGGACAGTGAGAGCTACACAGAGAAACCCTGTCTCAAAAAAAAATTTTTTTGAGTACATAGAGAAGCCCTGGTTCATAGAAGAAAAGAACGGGACTGTATGACTGCTTGCTGGATTGTAACGCCACATTACATAGCACTGAAGAACAGAGTTTACTTAATTTAGGTAAACTAAAAAGAATTCACATAGTTTTAATAGTCTCTCAATCTTTCCCCTTGCAAATGAAGCCTCTTAATTCAAATAGATCTTTTTTATAAATTTTTATAGTAGAAAACTAGTGAGTTGGCTTATTTATTTATTTGTTTGTTTGTTTGTTTTTCAACACAGGGTTTCTCTGTGTTAGCCTTGGCTGTCCTGGACTCACTTTGTAGACCAGGCTGACCTTGAACTCACAGCAATCTGTCTGCCTCTGCCTCCCAAGTGCTGGGATTAAAGGCATGTGCTACCACACCTGGCTAGGTGGGCTTTTTTGTATAAATATGTATTTTTAGTTTAAAAATAAAAGGAGGAAGGAAGAAAGAAAGAGAAAAATACAAGTTCATAATAGAAAAGCCTTGGAAGCATTTGGCCCCTAGGATATAAATTTCTTTCTGATCCTTTAGGACTGGCCGGTTCTACCTGTTCTAGATGACATTGCCAGAGCCTTCTGACCTGTAGTCTGAGACCTGAAAGTGTAGACTCTAAGACCCACTGACTATGACTTTAATTTTAACACGTTTCCATGAGCGTTAGAGTGTGAGAGACACTGGCTCAGAGGCCTTTGCGGGAAAGCAAATTGACCTTGGCATGCACCAAAACTTGGTTATAGCTAGCCAGTTGCTACCAAGAACATTCCTCCAGAGTTCTAGCGTAGAAACTGTCTGGTACTTGAGGTGACAGATGAACATGCTTCCCTTGTTTTGTTTTCCTAAAGTCACATCACACATGTTAGCTGGGGTCCCAGAGCCCCTGGAGACAGGATAGACTTTTTCTGGCTTTCTTACCCAAGGCTGCTAAACAGACTTACTAACAAACACAGGCAGGAGGCTCTAAACTACCTGAGAGCAAGGGTGTGGTGGTACACACCTTTAATCTGAGCACTCAGGGAGGCAGAGGCAGGATGATCACTGTGAGTTCGAGGCCAGCCTGGTCTACAAAGCAATCTAGGACAGCCAAGGCTACACAGAGAGACCCTGTCTCGAAAAACAAAAACAAAAACAAAAAAAGCAGCCAGCATCTTTCCTAACCCATGTCTCACCAAACTCGGGATTAGCACACATGTTCAGGTGGACCGGAGCAGAAAGGAAAATGAACGCATCCTCTTAAAGGAACATGCTTTCAGATGTCATTATTTGTAAGCCCTGTAAATGTTGACAATACGTTGTGTACTACACTTTAGTGTTCAGGAGTCCCACTCTGTGGCTTTTCTGCCCATGCGTATTGTATAGTCTGTTTGCGATTCTCTTCTGTGACATTAAAAGAATAGTTCGTGTGGAGAAACTTTAGCATTTCCCTGCCTGTACTTAGGGTGTTAGCTCACCTGCTTCACGGTTGAAAAGCCTTATTATCACAGTTAGTGTATTTGTAAACTGTCTGAAACTAAAGTTTAGGAATAAAACCATTTTTTTTTTTGTATTAGGAGAAAAAAAAAGCAAATCGTGGGCTGGAGGAACGACTTAGTTGAAGAGCACTCGGTTCAACCTCCAGTGCCACACACAGAGGAAGAGGGGAGGGGGAGGAGGAGGGGAGAGGAGGGGGAGGAGGAAGAAGAAAAAGGAGGAGAGACTCAAACTTGGCAGGATGATGTTCTGACTTCCCAGCCATGAGCACTGCCTGCCCTAACCAGAGCCTCAACGACCTCTGCAGGGTGCGTGGCCCCTCACTGGCATTTGCTACTGCCACCTGCCCTGTCTCTCTGTCTGTCCCCGCAGCTGTTTAACACACCTACTATCAAGGTCGAAGCATCTCAGCTTCACACAGAGACCCTCCGCACACCCCTCCCGCCCCCTCCCCCAGCTTCGGATGGCTGAAGACTATCAAGAAGTGTGCTTAGAAAAAACGGCTGAGGATCAGGGAGATGGTTCGGTTGGAAAACTGCCCATTGTGCAAGCATGAAGACTTGAGTTAAAAGCCCCAATCCATGTAAACAAAGCCAACATGGCAGTGCCTGCTCGGAATCCTGGCCCTGAAGAGGCAGAACCAGGGGGAATCCCTGGGCCTCACTGGCTTGCCCGCCAGCCTCACTGAACCAGAAGTTCCAGGTAAAAGTGAGAGACCTTGTCTCAGAAAACAAGATGGGAAGCCAATCGTGGTAGCATATAACTTTAAGCCCGACACTCCAGAGGCAGAAGCAAGCAGCTCTCTCAGTCTGAGAGCAGGCTGGTCTACATGGCAAGTTCCAGGCCAGCCAGGGTTACATAGTGAGACCCTGTCTCAACAAAAAACAAAACAAAACAAACAAACAAACAAACAAACAAACAAAAAAAACAAACACAAATCTACCCACAAACAAAATAAGACAGAAGACACCCAAGGTTGATTTCTGGCCTTCACAAACATGCACTTGCATACACACACACACACACACACACACACACACACACACACACACACAGTGATTCTGTTAATTAACTAAGACATAAGATACTTGGGAGAGATCCCACACTCTTCCATTATGTGAGATTAGAGCCAGAAAACAATTGCATAGGGATTGAATATAAAATGCCGCCCCACCCCCACCTCTTATATCCCCGGGTGGCAGTGCTTTTAGGGAGGTTCTGGAATCTTTAGGAGGTGGCGACTAGCTGGAAAAAGTGGGTCATCGGCGGGGGGTAGGGGGGTGCTCCTTGGTGTGTCTTGTCCGATCCCTTCCTGTCTCCTCTCTCTGTTTACTGTTCATCACGATGCAAGCTCTTCTGCCATGCCTCTTGCAGTGGGACTGATCTCTCAGAAACTGTGAGCCAACACAGCTCTTCCCTCCTTTCTATCATTTATGCCAAGTGTTTTGCCCATAGTAACAAACAGCTAATTCCCCAGCCCTCGCTGCACGTCGGATCTGTCCGACCTTTGTTCTTGGGTGTGAGTCTGCTGCTCAGAAGTCACCCAGTATATGACTATTTTCTTACAGTAACCCAATTAGACTATGACAGTCAGTGAGTTTGTTACCATTTACTATTATTATTGTTTCACTTAATCTTTTTTTGTGTGTGTGTTCTTAAATTATTTTTTAATTTTATTAATTTATTCAGATTACAACTCAATTGTTATCCCATCACTTGTATCCTCCCATTCCTCCCTCCCTCACTTAATCTTAATGCATTGTCATACAGCTGTGCTTGCCTGAATGCTCATGAATTCAATATGAGGCTGGAAATCTTAATCTGTTTTGTATTGTTATAGGAAAATGCCTGAGACTGGACTCCTGAGGCTGGGTAATTTGTAGAAGTGTGTGCTTGAATGAATGAGGTGTTCTAGTGTGTGTGTGTGTGTGTGTGTGTGTGTGTGTGTGTGTGTGTGTGTGTGTGTGTGTGTGCTGACCCACAGTCTTGGAGTTTTAGAGTTCAAGATGGGATAGTCTCATCTGTTCCGACTTCTGGCTACGTCACATGGTGAACTGTGAGACGCCACGTGCTGGGCGACTGATGAGACAGGACCCAGCGGGATTCAGGATCAGGTTTTCTTTGGTATCAACTTTCTCTGCTGAGAACTCATTTGGACACTGCAAGAGCTCCATCATTCCCTTCAGAGGGTCACTCCTCCATGGCCTCTCATCTTCCACTAGACCACAAGGCCTCTCATTGTTTGCACAGTGGGGAAAGCTTCTGTCACAGAACTTTGGGTGTCACACACAGCTGTATCCAAACAGGGCCACGCCTGCCTCTCACCACAGACTGTTTCTAGGGAAGAGCGAGGCCAGTGGATGTGGACTAAATGCCCACACCCCGCGAGCAGTTGCTCAGTCAGGAGGGTTTATGATTCACAGAATCCTACAAATTAATACAGGAGGGATAACTCAGTGTTGTGAACACCTAGAGCCCCTCTTCTGGGCCAGTGTACCCCTAGAAATATGAGGGTTTGCAGCTATAGGCTTAGCAGGGACAGGAGAGGCTAAAGACTGCTGGATGCAAGAACACAAAAGCAAATTTGGAAGTCATGTCCAAGTGTTCAGATTTCCCCCTGGAAAGAAGAGAAAGTCACAGGGAACACACATGGCTGGGTCAGCGCCATGCGCACGATGCTGAACTCCTGAAGGGAAAGGCTCAAAAAGAAAACCTCGTGTGCTGCTAAGCCCTGCTCTTAGCATGAACTCTTTTTTAGTATGCTCTACCCTCAGCTGTGCGTCTGATGACCATCAAAATGAAAAAGGCCACTGGGATCAAGAGGAGGAGTTAAATTCTGCCTGCTGGACACCTTGGCAAGAACTTGCCAGATGTGGAAATGCCAATTCAAAATACATCTGGGGCTGGGCTCTGTGGTAAAGGCTTTAGGACTCTGGATTTGATCCCCAGCACGACAAGCAACCACTCACAGGTCAGGTGGGACTTCCTCTCTTCCCAGGGACTTTTCTCAAGGTTCCACTCACAGTCAGACGCGCCACTAGATTTCATCTGAAGCCAAAGTACATGGCCTCTCTCTACACCTTCAACTTATTTCTTCAACATAGGGCTTAAGGCAAGCCAGGCCTCCCAGAGTCCTCCTTGGATGCACAGAAGCCCTTCAGCCACTTACCTGAGCTGCCTAGGATGCACATTATCTGTCCACTTTCAATGTACAAGGAGACATCTTTGAGAATTTTCCTGTCCCACCGCTGCTGGCATGATTTGATGTTCCACCAGGGCCCGACACGGTTGCTTTAAAGTAAATCCCACAAGGGCAAAGGCAGAGTTGACTCCAGGAAGGGGGTCAGACCCCTGTGTCCCAGCCCTCAACCTAGCTCTACCCCATCCCTGTCGCTCCTGGAGAGGTTGGCAGTTCTAGTTCAGCCTCTACGGTCTACCCTGCAGTCCTTGGAGGTGTAGTGACTGCGGGCTGGCTGCCACGTACTGGCTGCTCCGAACACTGGCTCTGGCTGGCTGTAAGATGGTAACGTGCACACTGTTTATTCTCAAGGGGAACCCTTTATTCCTTCAACAGGCTTCATTTTACCTTGTGCCCCCAGCATTCCCACTTTCCAAGCCCTCTCCATTTGCACAGGACAGTTGCTGGACAAGTCAAGGAAGCGGTGTAGGAAAAATTGGTAGGAAGCAGCAGCAAGCGGCGTCAGACAGGGCATGTTTTAGTGCCGAGGAGGCCCAGCCCTGGGCAGAGGGAGGAGCCACTCACTGTTGCTGCTTACTGCCTGCTGGCAGCATTGCCAACTTCCACCTTGCTCTGCTAGACAAGCAACCCAAAACCCCCAGGCCCATCCACCCATTTAGTGGGAAAAGGCAGCAGAGAGGGTGGGGAGCCTAGCTTTTCCACTGTGAGGTCTCCTTACCTGACGCTGAAGGACACGTGCAGGACACCTAGACTGTGGCGAGCCTCCGAGTCCATGACAGAGGCTTCCTCCAGGGAACTCTGGGACCCTCTGTTGATGTGAGGTCCTCCGGCTGCCTCTGGACTCAGAAAGGGCAGCTCGCTCATGGCCAGCAGGAAACAAGTGCAAGTGAATTTTCTAGTGGCCTGTCCACCTCCAGAGTAGCTTCAACTGAGGAGCCAGTGGGAGTTCCCTGTCTGACCCTACCCAGTCCTGGAATCCCTCGTGAAACAGCAGTTCACCAGTTTGGTCATTGATGCCATTATCTGATGTACCTTTAGCCAGGCTGTCCTTATCTCGACAGCAGGCAGAACACACCGTGTTTGTAGGAGGGCTTGCCAGAAAGGAATGCTGGGAGAAAGGCTTGCACGGAGAAGGAGGGCTCAGCTGGCCCAGCTCTAAGGAGCAAAGAAAGAGAGAGAGAGCACTGGTCTGGTCAGCAGCAGGGAAGACCTCAGGAGCCACACAGAAGGGCACAAACATGGCTGAGAAGACCCCAGAGGAGACGGGGCTGTGGAATGGGACTGTACTTCAGGATGCTTCTGTGAGTAAGCTTTGCCACCATGGTCCTGGGCTGGAGGCAGGGTGAAACTGGCCTTTCTTTGCTACCATAGGAGTTTTGGTCCTAATTCACCTCAAGTAGAATGGAAATGGGGTAGCAGGGGCCTGTCTCCCCATTGTTGGCAGGATGAGGGGAGCAGGTTCAGGAGCCAGAGGGCCTCTGAAGTCACTTCCCACCCGGCATGCTCTTGGAGGGAGGTGATGTTCTTGTGGGTGACTGGGGTTGATGTCAAGGTGACATTCCGTCACAGAAACTCTCCCATACAGAAAATCCAGGGCTTTTCTGTCAGGCCAAGAACCTCAGTGGGAGTCAAGAAACAGATCTGAGATAATGACAAGATAGCATTTGTGGCGGCGTCAGAGTTTCGTGCTTGTAATTTTTGGATCTGGGAGAGAGCTGGAGTGAGCAGACAGCAGCGGGTGGCCAGGATGTGGAGGTCCAAGGCCTCATCTAACTAAAGAAAGGTTTGCTTGATAAACGGCCTCTGTCTGGAGTTGTGCTTTGAAGTAGAAGGAGATATTGGAAGACAGAGCAGAAAAAGGTCCCGCCCCCATCTTCCACATCCCGCCCACTTTTCTAGAGAGAAAGACAAGAATGAGATGTCCACGTCCAACAGGGAAGCCAAGGACGCTGCTCCAGGAGAGATAGAGTTGCCTGGAATTGACCAATCCAAGCATTTCTATCTAGCCAATTCTACTACCATAGCAACAGCCAAGCCTGCTGCCTGAATTCCCCACGAGCCAGACACTCGTGGGGAAACAGCTTCTACTATGTCTGTCCTTAGAATTTTGATGTTCACTTCCTGAATAGGATATAAAGCCATGGTGGCTTTGGGATCTTCTGCTCTACAGGTTACCACTACAGCTAAAGAGGCAGTGACCTATCAGAATCCTTTATCCAAAAATGTGCCCAGGCCCTGCCACTTACAAGTTCCTCCACTGCAGTCCTGCACATGGTGCCCTGTGACGGCCTGCCAACTGACAACTGTGGGGCTTGGGGGGAAAAAGCAATGAGGCTGACGTGCCCTCTGCCTGCCTACTTAGCTGCCAGTCAAGCTAAAAAACTGTTCAACGGTTTCCACCCTCTCATCTCGCATGGAAATGTAGGAAAACTGAGTGTTTCTTGAGTAGCTGGCTTCTGGTTCACGCATGCCCACCCCCTTCTCTGCCTGCCCAGCATTTAGTCTATGAAGAACTCAGACAGGGCCACATCTTCTTTCCACCCACATTTTAGTCAGGCCTTCTGCACATAGCAGCTCTGCTAGCCTCTGAGCACCCCCTGAAGGGACACTGCCCACACTCAGAAAGATGACCTGGGAGGAGGGATGGTGTCAGCACGATCTATACAGGGAGTTCTGGAGTCGAGTACCAGGGCAGCAGGGCCTGTGGTCCACAAACTCACTACCACCATCACAGGAGCAGGGATAGGAAAGCCTGGGCCCTCAGCAGAGACAGGTGGGATCAGCTCTGGAGGTGTCGGTTGAGGACCAGGCGTGTGCCTTGGGCTAGAGACTTTCTTACCCTTTCTGTCCCTGCCAGCCAGCCACCATCTGCACACTTCTCGTGTGTGTGTGTGTGTGTGTGTGTGTGTGCGTGCGTGCGTGTGTGCGTGCGTGTGCGCGCCTCCACGTTTCCCCATTTATCTGTGCATCTGACTCAGAAGTTAATACAAGGAGACATTACACTGTAGCCCAGCAGGAGCAGAGCTGGTTACCTACAAATAAATCTGCTTTTGATTTTTAGGGTGTCACCTGTCACAAATTCAAATGATGTTCTGACAGTCGTGCTGATTAAAGTGTCAGCTGAATAGATATTTAAGTATTTGAAAAATAGAGAGCGTTTGTCAAAACCTCAGAGGAGTCTAACAAATCCTTCCTGGGTGCCAAGGAAAATATTTTAAAATGGAAGAGAAGTCGTCCACAAGCCAGATATGATTCCCAGCCCCCCACCCTCACCACGCACCCCACCCCGGAAGCTGAGTTGTCTGTGTGGCTCCTGGAAAGCCAGTCTCTCCCCCGTGGCCAGGGTTTGTGGGCTTAAGTGAGCCAGAGTGGCCAGCTGGGCACTTTTCAATGCCATCGCTGTCTTCCACTGGGTCCTCTCTGTCCCGTCCCTGGAAACCCCAGGGTCTTCACACCTCTCAAGCCACAAAAGCACAATAACCCGAGAGCTCACCAAGGACACACCAGGCACAAAATATCCAGCTCACCTCCCACAGCAGCCCCCCACCCCACCCTCAAACTAACAGAAACTTTGCACTGGTACAAACTTCTGCCAAGTTATTCCTATCTGATGCAAATTACCTAAGATCTCTCCTGAGGATAATTGTTTTGAAAACCCTGGGGTGGGGGATGTGGCTCTCAGGACAGTGCTTGGCCTAGCAAGCTTATGCCATGGATTGGATTCCCAACACATACACACACACACACACACACACACACACACACACACAGCATCCCAAATATATCCCTACTTCAGGGAGCAGAATCCTATTACTAGGGGTGAAAGCAGCAGGGGAGGGCATGGTGGGAGGTCAGATCCTGGGCCTCAAAATGAAATGGAAAACATAACTCCTAGTGTTCTAAAGCACGGTGGGTGACCATAGTCTACACCATTGAGATAGATAGATAGATAGATAGATAGATAGATAGATAGATAGATAGACAGATAAAGAGAATGGGGCTGGAGAGGTGGCTCAGATGTTGAAAGTACTTGCTGCTCTCACAGAGTGACCAGGTTTGGTTCCCGTCACGCACAGGATGGTTCACAACCATCCTCTTTTGACCTCTGAGGGTACTAGGCACATGTGTAGAGCACATACACGCATGCAGGCAAACACTCATACACACAAAATAAAATAAAAGTTTTAATTTCAGAACAAATGACCAGGAGAGAAGAATTTGATGGTTTCCAACACAAAGAAATGAGAAGTGGTGAAAAGAGGTGGAGGTGTTGAATGCCCCACTTGACCATTACACGTTGAATACATGTATCAAATGATCACACTGGAAACAGCAATATCCGTCCACTTCAACAATAACGGCAACATCATAGTCACTGTAGCGATGGATATTAGTGATGATGAAAATAATGATGCGGGGGCTTCCTCTGAAATGTCCCTGAATGTTTCCCAAGGCATTCATGGCACAAAATTCCTTATTGCCATAAGATAGAACTTTCTTTGGGGTGACATCTTCAGATATCCAGGGTCAGCTTGCTCTTGACTGTCTATTTATCATGACTTGCCTGTTTGACATGAGGTGATAAATACAGAAAGTGAAAATCAAAACTCAAAGGATTACCTTGTACAGACCCATGCAGACCCTGTGCTTGCTGTTTCAGTTATCTGTGAGTTCCTGTGAGCTTTGCTCTGTTGTTAAAAAATAAAAGAATGTAGGTGGGCGTGGTGATGCACACCTTTAATCCCAGCACTTGAGAGACAGAGGCAGGCAGATTGTTGTGAGTCAGAGGCCAGCCTGCTCTACAACTAAGTCCAGGACAGCCATAGCTACACAGAGAAACCTGTCTCAAAACACCAAAACAAACAAACAAACAAAAAACCCAAGCAAATAGGGACTGGAGAGATGGCTCAGACGTTAAAAGCACTGACTGTTCTTCCAGAGGTCCTGAGTTCAATTCCCAGCAACCACATGGTGGCTCACAACCATCTACAATGTGATCTTATGCCCACTTTTGGCATGCAGGCATAACATTGTATACGTAATAAATAAATAAATAAATCTTTTTAAATTAAAAAAACAAGTAAATGAATGAACGTTAATGGGCGGGGGGTGGGGCGGGGGAATCAAGGGTTTCCTGGCTCCCAGTTCAGTCTTCTCCCTGGAGTCTGAGTATCATTTGTCTTAAGCCTGACGCTGAGGGTCTCTGAGGCTAGGGCTGTCCTGGAGAAGCTTGGGGCCACCCTCATCAACGCTCCCATTTTTCTCAGAGTGCTGAGGTACTGCCTGCATGAGCCCACCTCCTGTTGGTATGGGATGCTGACCACATTGCCAGCAGCTGCCTGGGCCTCTGAGGTTCCCCTCCTGTCTTCTATGCTCTCAGTTGCCGCGGAAGGGCCATCTCACCTGTCGTGTCTCCCAGCAGGGCCTCCAGGACAGCTTGTTCTCCTCTGAAAGTGACAACAGCCTGTACTTCACCTACGGTGGCCGGTCTAATACTCTGGAGGTCAGAGATCTCACCTATGAGGTAGGGCCACAGGCCTGGGTTGAGGGGTGAAGAGTGGACAAGTAACGTTCAGGGGAAGGGAGGGTGAACTGACCCTGTAGGTCCCCGAAGGCCAAAGATGAAATTCTGTCTACCCTGGGTGCAAACCCCACCTACAGCTAGAAGTGTGGAAAGGGATGGGGGCTCTTGTGGAGATGCGGAGGGTTCACTGTGCAGGCCTGTGGGGAATGTCTCTGGAAGCCACAACCTTAAAATGTGAAATCACTCTAAACACATATGTATGTATGTGCGCATGTGTGTGCTTATCATATCTATAAAATATATGTGTGTTTATACATATAAACATATATGATATACCTAAAGTATATATGTGACATATACTTTATATGTATAAATAATATAATATATATAAATAGATACATAGATAGATGATAGATATCAAAGGGGCTTGGGGGATGGCTCATGCAAGCAAGTGCCTGAACTGCCAGCCTGAGGGCCTGAGCTCAGATCTCCACAGCTCACAGGTGACAATCTGGCCTGGGCGGCACACGTCTGTGGTCCTAGAGCCGGTGCATCCATAGATCTCGTTCAACCTGGGCAAATCAGTGAGTCCCAGGTACAGCAATAGACCAGGTCTCAAAAGTAAGGTAGAGAGCAGTTAAGAGGTGCCATTCACCTCTGGCCTCCACACACAAATGTGCAAGGTGCCTTTGTATCCACGTGTGTATGTAGATATCTGTAGAAAACACACATACCAAAATACAGTGTTTCCACATACCCTTTGCCTGCCTCGAAGTCAACATCTTGCAAACTGCATGGTAATTATCAAAACCAAGAAATTTAACATGCTCTTAACTAAATGACAGTTTATCTATCTATTGTCCATCTGTCTGTCCATCCATGCATCTATCTATCTATCTATCTATCTATCTACATACCTACCTACCTGCCTGCCTGCCTATGGTCTATTTTTTATAAAATATGGTGTCCTGTTGCTGATAAAACATCCAGAATGCATGTAACATGCATATAATTCCTGATTGTGTCATGATTCTTCTTGCTACAGGTAGTTTATTGTATATATGTGTAACAATATAAATGTATATGTAAAAAATAAAAAATGTTTTTAAAAAAATACCCCTCCCCAAAATAAACAACTTGGAAACAAAAAACAAAACAAAACAAAAAAATCCAGAATGCAAAGGCAACGGTAAGGGTCTCAGGGTTGCCCTTGTCAGAAGTCAGTAGTTCTTTTCCCTCCACTTCCCTACCCCCACCCTCGGGGTAGACCACCTGCTGCCCAAATGGGATGATGAGCTTCAGGGACAGAGCTGGCCTTCTTGTGGTTGTAGGTTAAACAGAGGCATGAGCTACTTTGTAGCCTTTCTCTGCTCTGCAGTGAGTAGTTACTCTGCTTGAGTAATTTCTTAATAGCTTTGCGCCTGGTCAGTACAGGACCCATGCCGTATGTTTACAATTAATAGTAGATGTGATGACATTGTTGTAAAGTGATCATGGTAATGCCTTGCAGGTGGTAAACACTTGCTGTCTTCTGGTCCCCCTTAGCTCTAGACTTGAACGGGATGGTGGGGATCTCACTGTCACGTTTGGTCAGCAGCCGGGTGTCTCCTGTGAGAGGGGTGATACAAAACACAGGAGAGCCGTGCAGAAGCTGCTAAGGCCCGGTGAGCCGTTCAGCTTCCCAAGGACCCGCTAATGGCTAACGTCTCCCCACAGGTGGACATGGCCTCTCAGGTGCCTTGGTTTGAGCAGCTGGCTCAGTTCAAGTTACCGTGGTGCTCTCGCAGCAGCCAAGACTCCTGCCGTCTGGGCATCCGGAATCTGAGCTTCAAAGTGAGGAGTGGACAGATGCTAGCTATCATCGGGAGCTCAGGTACCAAGAGAAGCAGTCGTGGGGCGGTGGCTTTTCTCCTCTGGGATACAGGCTAGCCGTCAGTCACGGACTCTGCTTGCAGAACTCTGAACTGTCAGAGTAATATGGCAGAGTGGCTGGGAGCACAGGTTCTGGATCAAATGAGCCTGGGTTCAAATGTCACCTCCCATACCCATTAACCCCCAGATGTTGCTGCCGTTGTGACCTCGGTGTGGCCCCTTGTGCACCTGGAGCTGCAGCCACAGCAGTTCTTTCTGCAGTCTGCAGCTCCCACTGGACTAAGACAATACCCAAGCAACCTCAGAACATGGTGTTCTTTTCAGAGACTCCCCGGACCACAGGTGCCGGCTCAGGTCGTTCCTCCACAGGCAGAGTCAGGTCATGGTCAGACAATGACTCGGCAGGGCCCCGCCACCACTGCCCCCCTCCACAGTCCTGCCATAACCTTCAGCCAGCTGCAAAAAAGCCAGATCCGTGCAGTGTCATAGGCCATCACTGTCATGGGTCCAATCACAAACTGCAGAACCTTGCAGTACGAGAGGGGCTCGGAGAACAGTTTGTTTATCTTATTGGATTATGCTTTATGCCCTTCCTGTCTGGAAGCATTTTTAGGAAGAAGATTTTTCAAATCATCTAGTCTTCCAGACTTCTTGAGTGCTCTTTGTGAATACGTGCATGTGTACACACACACACACACACACACACACACACACACACACACACATATTCATTTGGCAGGTGAGAACACTAAATCCAAATAAGCCGAGTGAGTCTGTCTCCCAAGGACATAAATTTAACCAACAGTAGATCTTGTCCTCTGCCCTAATTCTTCCTGGGACTCCTTTACACAGTATTAGAGAGAGTACTTTATACCTTTTAATTAATCATTTCCAGAAGGAAAGCTTGCTCAACACTTTGAACATCTGTTCCAAACTTTTACTTTCTTGTGATAGAGTTGTTTGCTGTCTAATCAAAGATCAAATAAGCTACAATATGTAAACGCACTTTGTAACTGAGACAACACGCACACTCATTCAGTTCTTTCTCACTCTGGCCCTGACCTGTGATTCTGAGCTAAACAAGCAAAGGGTATTTTGACTTCTAATGCGTGGTAGCTTTTCTTGTTGTGTTTATCTTTTGGGGGGTCATCCAGGAGACACACAGGCCATTACTCAGTCATGATGGTGACTATTTGGTCCGTATGGCTCTCTAGCCAGCAGCAGCCCTGAGTTTTAATTAGGAAAGTGAACTTCAAAAAGGCTGAGCAGGATTCATAGTCAGTAATGTCCAAGGCTCAATTTTGCTTGGCTTCAAGATTACTTGACTGAAATTGTTGAGTCTTTCTTAGAAAGATGTAGTCACTATACCTCCTCGATGTTAATGACTTTAATTAGTACCACACGGAGGGAAGATGACTATGTCTACTAGCCATAATAAAATTTTTAAAAAATATTCTAAAATATCAGCTCCAAGCACCTGGCTTGTTCTGTAGAGTCAGCCACACAAAAGGATTCTCCAATGACTGAAGTCAGTGCTGAGGAAATGGCAGCCAAATCACAAGACTCCTGAGCCGTGGCTCTCAGCGTTTGCCCAAATGCACCAGGCACGCTCTGCTGGAAGGGCTGCCTCTGTCTTTTGCCACAGTTTTGCTTAGGAAATAGTGATCTTCCTGCCCTCTGACTGGGGAATCCTGGCACAGTCCCCCTTCACTGCCAGACTCAATGCTAGGCTGAACAGAGAGCAGAGCTGAACCTCCCTCTCTGGCACCTCTTGGGAATATGTTGTTCAGCCTAATTCTGCAGGAAGCACCCAGCTTCCTAAAATGGGGCACACCAACCAGGCGGCCAACACGCTGTTTCCACTTCAAGCCTCTGGACAGTGAGCAAGGGGACCGACCACACAAAAAGGCCCCCCTGGCTTTAGATTTTGCAGGCAGCATGTGATATGTGCCAGGTGGACTTGTCATATACTGTCTGTAGGCCTTTGCCTTTTTTACAAAAGGGGAGGAAACACTATTAATTCCACCAAAGATTACCAGTGGGGAAACCAAACCTTGCCTGGGAGACCCAAACAGAATTCGTCTCCAGGTTAATGACAGAAGGGAGTTCTCCAAGCTTGAGGCAGGCTCACATCCACACTTTGAATAGTTTTAGGAGAGCCGGATTTGGTGGTGCACGTCTTTAATCCCAGCACTCAGGAGGAGGCAGAAGCAGCGGGGATTTCAGTGCGTTTGAGCCAGTCTGGTCTACATAGTGAGTTTCAAGATAGCCCAGGCTGCATAGTGAGACCCTGTCACAAAACAACAACAAAAAATTAGTTACAAGAGTGAAAGCTTCATCTAATGCTTTGGAAACTAGTTCCATTATGATGCTTACTTCTCCGAATTAATAGACAATAATATGTTGTTCAGAAGTGGATGAAGGGATAATTTTTCTTTGTAAGGCAAAAGGGAAAAAAGACATTGATTTTTAAAATGAGAGAAGGGTATAGGCATACTGGGAGCCCAGCCATCATGGTGCTTGAAAATGATACCCACATCTATTACTGTCTATTATTTTTCCCTCGCATTTCTCAAAGTAGATCGTATTGATTTTTTGTTTGTTAGTTTGGTTGGTTGGTTAGTTGGTTAGTTGATTAGTGGTTGTGTTTTGGTTTTGTGTTTTGGTTTGTCTTTAATTAGTTTGTTTCTTGGAGTTTTTTTGTTTGTTTGTTTTGTTTTGTTTTGTTTTTCTGAGAAGGAGTTTCTCTGTGTAGCCTTGGCTGTCCTGGACTCACTTTGTAGACCAGGCTGGCCTCAAACTCGCAGTGATCCTCTTGCCTCTGCCTCCCGAGTGCTGGGATTAAAGGCTTGTGCCACCACGCCTGGCTTTTTTTTTTTTTTTTTTTTAGGCAGGGTTTCTCTGTGTAGCCCTGACCATACTGGAACTCAACTCACTCTGTAGACCAGGCTAGCCTTGAACTCAAAGATTCTGCCTGCCTCTGCCTCCCAAGTGCTGAGATTAAAGGTATCTGCCACCCACTTCCCGGCTTTGAACTCTTCAAAGACAGGCTATGAATGTTCCAAAATAGTCATTCCCACAAAGCCTGTTTGGAGCCAAATGATGAATGATGAGGCGATGCCAAGGTATTGTCAGCCAAAAAACAGCTACACTTTGTAGTGTAATTAGACCCAGCCTTGCTTGGGAGATAGCCACTTGTTAGCTAGAGAGTGCTCCAGGCGCAGAAGCAGGCTTCTCCCAGTCAGGACTCCAACCTTCTCCTGTCTGAAACCTCATTCTCCTTGTCTCCTCATCACTCAAGTTGGCTATGGAAGAAAAGCCCGAAGGTGCACCTGCTGGGACCTCCCACCCAGATCTAGTAACAGTGCTGGGTTCCCTGGAACTTGGTCGCTTCTGTAGAGCCCTCTGGGTTGGGGGGGTGGTTGGGTAGGATTAGCTGGCAGGCTGCCCCCCCCCCCCCCACAGAAACTCTGCCCTCAGGGACGTCTCTGACTTTGCAGACTGTGGGAGAGCCTCACTGCTAGACGTCATCACAGGCAGAGACCATGGTGGCAAGATGAAATCGGGACAAATCTGGATAAACGGGCAACCCAGCACGCGCCAGCTGATGAGAAAGTGTGTGGCGCATGTGCGCCAGCATGACCAGCTGCTCCCCAACCTGACTGTCAGAGAGACCCTGGCTTTCATCGCCCAGATGCGCCTGCCCAGGACCTTCTCTCAAGCCCAGCGTGACAAAAGGGTAACCAGTTGTCTGGGTGGTGATCCCCGGTGTTGGAGAGTTTCCAACCCACCCTAACCAGGCCACCCTAAATGCCAACGTACTTAGCCCCATGGGTTCCTGGACCTTGTCAAGTACGTGACAAGTGTGTGGTTATTTGTGTCAGGGTTTTCTGGTGCTTCATATGAGAGGGGAGCCAACTATCTGGAATCCAGTCTGGTTACTAATCCAGGGCAAATCTACTCAGACCCTGGGGGCGTAACAGGGCGTGGGGCGGGGCAAATACTGCTGTGGGGAAATAGCGCAGGAGACACCCTCCTGTGCGTTAAGGGGTTTGTGCAGCCCCTGGAAACCCTGTCGTCCTCAGGTGGAGGACGTGATTGCCGAGCTTCGGCTGCGCCAGTGTGCCAACACCCGCGTGGGCAACATATATGTGCGTGGGGTGTCCGGGGGCGAACGCCGGAGAGTGAGCATCGGGGTGCAACTTCTGTGGAACCCAGGTGAGGGCTGGGAACCTGAGGGGTTGAGGCCCTGAGCCTGCACCCTGCCCGGCAACGTGGTCATCGGGCTCCCTGTGCGGTGTCCCCAGGGATCCTCATCCTGGACGAGCCCACTTCTGGCCTAGACAGCTTCACCGCCCACAACCTGGTGAGAACCTTGTCCCGCCTGGCCAAAGGCAACAGGCTGGTGCTCATCTCCCTCCACCAGCCTCGCTCTGACATCTTTAGGCTATTTGACCTGGTCCTTCTGATGACATCTGGCACCCCAATCTACCTGGGGGCTGCGCAGCACATGGTGCAGTACTTCACATCAATTGGCTACCCTTGTCCTCGCTACAGCAACCCTGCTGACTTCTACGGTGAGTGAGCTAAGGCCCATGGCCTGTAACCTGGGGCACAGCCATTTGCTGACACCACCCTCCCCCGGCCTAACAAAACAAAAAACAAGCACAAAATACTTACTGGAAAGATCTAGAGGGAGACACCGTTCTGCTCGCCTCGGATGAGGAGCCAGGACAGAGTGGTAGCATCCGAAGTGGGAACCTGGTCAGTTTGGCAGGCACAAATACAAGGCGTGGCTGGGTACCACTACTACAAGTTGCCTCTCTGTGCAGGACAGGTTAGGGAGGCGTAGGAGTTTGCAGATGGATGGAGTGGGGGCACATAACCCTGAGGCCTTGGATCTGTTTGTACAATTGTGGTTTTTATGCTGTGTGTGTGTGTGTGTGTGTGTGTGTGTGTGTGTTGTATGTGCGTGGTGTGAGGTGTGGGGGTGGTGGTGTGTCGGGGTGTCTGTGTGTGTGTGTGGTGTGTGTCTGTGTGTGTGTGTGGAGGGGGTGTTTATATATATGCCCTTGTGCTCCACCAAGGGAGCCAGCATTGGGAGTGCAGGACCAGCGAGTCCCTGACCATAGACTGCTTGATTGGTCACTGACTTACCTTTCTCTGGGGTCCCAGGTTCTTAAATCACACCAAGGACACCATGAACCACTTTATTCATGGGGAGCAGTGGCCTTTTCTGGACACCTGCTTGTAAAAAAGAAAAAAAAAAAAAAACCCAAGAGTGCTGAGGGATAGCCTGGATGCTGAACAAGGAGCCAGTTGTACCAGAGCCTAGGAAAGCAGCAGCTGTAGGCAGTCCCCTAGGTATCCAGTAACCCCAAGTTCTTCCTAGGATGGCAAAGGGCTAACCTTCATGGTGTCTCCTGTCAGATGCGCTGATCCTGCCCTGGCCTATTGTGCTCCAGGACAGCTGGAGGAGCAGAACCAGAGTTCCCATAGGTGTGCCCGACCCTCAGCCTTGACTCTGGGCTGTGCCACCCACTGTCATGCCAGCATCCTCAGATATCCAGAAGAAAAGGCCATTCCCCTGGCTCATTCCCTTGCCCTGTGAACTCACGCCCTCGATGAACTCCCACAGCCTGACTTCCGGGCCATGTGTCACACTCTGGGCAGTGTCCTCAGATAAAGGGGCAGAGGACAGCTTCCAACCTGGCTGCCAGGGAAAGTTTGAAGTGAGCCTGGGAGGGCTGCCCAAAACCAAGTGACTAGGGTAGACTTGAAGCCTTTTTTCTTTCTTTTCTTTTTTTCTTATTATTTGGAGGAAGTAGGGACAGGGTTCTTGTCTACTAGCCTTGAGGCAGAAGCTGCTCACATGGGGCCAGGGTACCCAGCACATGTGACATTTGAGCTATAGCTTGCACAGAGGGAACCTATGTGGTTCATAGGGTCCCTCCCACAAGACATCTTTCCTTGTGCAATGAAAACAGAGGCTGTGTGGTAAAGAGGAGACCACAGCTGTGCATGGTCCTGGAGTCCCCAGGGGATAGCACTGTCATGGCTGTGACAAGTGGACCTTGTTCTTTCTGGCATTGAAGGAACACTGGGTATTGGGGCGGAGGGAGGTGGCAGAATCCCGTGAGAGGAGGGCTGCAGAGTGGGATAGTCAAATGCAGGGTGACATCTTCTCAGATTTAGAAGGTAGCTCCCCAACTGGGTAGGCTGTCCCAGACTCCCCTGGGGTCAAAGCTTAGCATGGGCAGTAGGCTGGTCCCCAGCACCCTGGCCACTTGAGAGGCCAAATTATGGATTCACACTAACAGCTGGAGTTAGAGCCAGGATCTACCTGTGAGGAGGTATCTGTCCCTGAAGGCGCCTGTACACTCTAGGGATGTCCCTGTGATGCATCTCGGGGTGTGTTAGAGCTGGGGCCTCTACTATTGGCCACTTCCTGATCTACGGCTTACCAAAGGTATCTGCATGTGTGGTCAAATGAGGCAGAACCAGGGACCAGGTCTCTGCCTCTCTGCTCTGACGACTGTATCACAGTTCCTTCTCGGAGGGTGGGGCGAGCTCCAGGGACCAGGCTGCTCATGACCCTGCATCTTCTCCTTACAGTGGACTTGACTAGCATTGACAGGCGCAGCAAAGAACAGGAAGTGGCCACCATGGAGAAGGCTCAGTCACTTGCAGCCTTGTTTCTAGAAAAAGTGCAAGGCTTTGATAACTTCCTGTGGAAAGCAGAGGCAAAGGAGTGTGACACTGGCACCTATGCGGTCAGGTACAATGGGAACTGTGCAGATACTGCCAGAGTGGGAAGGCCCTGTGGTGCCCCCTCCCTGGCCCCAGGTTGACCACATACTCTTTCCTAACAGCCAGACTCTCACACAGTTCCCTGACTGTGCAACTGCTGCTGCTGAGTTGCCCGGGATAATACAGCAGTTTACCACCCTGATCCGGTAATATTCCTCTCTCTCTCTCTCTCTCTCTCTCTCTCTCTCTCTCTCTCTCTCATTCTCTCTCTCTCTCTCGCTCTCTCCGTCTCTCTCTTTCTGTCTCTATGTCTCTGTCTCTGTGTCTCTGTGTCTCTCTCTCTCTGTCTCTGTGTCTCTCTCTGTCTCTCTCTCTGTCTCTCTCTCTCTCTCTCTCTCTCTCTCTCTCTCTCTCTCTCTCTCTCTCTCTCTCTCTCTGTCCTCCACCCCCTCCCATGCCTCTGAATATCAAAGCAAAACATTCCTATCCAAGGGGAATTTAAGTGAAGGAGCAAGCGGTGAAATTGTTTGAAAGCCAGCATCAGTAGGACCAGCCTAGCCCTCCTGTGTCACAGAGAGCTCCTGGTACCCTGACTCTCTAAACCATAAAACTGTATTAGTGACAGCAATCACGGAAATAGCTGTGTAAGAAGCTCAGAGCTGGGAAGGGCAGAGCCTCTACCGTTCCGTGCTCAGTGAGAGCTAGCTGTACCTGTCACACTCTGTCTTCCTGGGTCTGCACAAACACAGACCTGGACCAGGTTCTATGTACTGTTCCGTAACCCGTTCTTCAAACTAAGGGTCACGCTCCTGCCTCCTCTCTGATTAGAGCCCTCTGGCTTAGTCATTTTTGTTTGTTTGTTTGCTTGTTTGTTTGTTTACTTCAGTCCTTATTTGGGGGTTTTCACCATTGTAAGACACACTGTGCCAGCACTTGGGAGGCAGAGGCAGGTGGATCGCTGTGAGTTCAAGGCCAGCCTGGTCTACAAATCGAGTCCAGGACAGTCAAAGCTACACAGAGAGACCCTGTCTTGGAAAAAAAAAAAAGACACAATGTGGCCAACATCTCTATGACATGCTTGATTTTCCCTGTAAGTAACATCATTATGGATGATGAAAAGTGGTCATTTGCTGCGTGTTGTGGTGCATGCCTGAAACGCCAGTCCTGGGGAAGAGATGAGGCAAGACGAGCCCTCATGTTCGATGCCACCCTGAGCTGCATAACTACAGACCCTGACCCAAAACAAAAGCAAGAAAGACACCTCCCAAATAAGAATCATATACTCAGGCCCCACTTTTGTTACTCAGTTGTCATGGACCACACTTCACATTTTACACGTGAGGAAATACGGCTTCTGCTGATGAGATGACATGCCTAAGTTTTGTGTGTTGTTCCTTTGACACCTTTTTTTTTTCCTCCAAGTCGTCAGATCTCCAATGATTTCCGGGACCTGCCTACCCTGCTCATCCACGGGGCGGAAGCCTGCCTGATGTCTCTCATCATTGGCTTCCTCTACTATGGCCACGATGCCAAGCAGCTCTCGTTCATGGACATGTCAGCTCTTCTCTTCATGATAGGAGCGCTCGTCCCTTTCAACGTCATTCTGGATGTCGTCTCCAAGTGTGAGTGTCACCCGTTCTCCTCCCCAGACTGTGCCGCAACGGGTCACAGGAGGAGCCTGGCACTTGTTTGAAGCTAGTCTCTATGGTTCTCCCAGCACTTTGGGACAATGGCTTTATGGGACTACCTCATCCAGACTGTGTGATGATCACAGTGATCGTTTTAAAAGTTTGCACTCTGATACTAGCATGTGACAAAAAAAGCAAATCATGGCGTCTTGGCTGTTCCCATCCAAGCAGGATTTATGCTTGGAGGTGACTTGCTGCAATAATACCTGGAGATCCCCTGATCCCCAACACCTGGAGCAGAATGGCGTCACCATGCATGTAATTTAAAAAAGCATATGAACGATTTAGAAAGTAGAACTACTCCCCACCCCCGACCCCCGTGAACTCCCAGTGCTGGGCATTGAACCCATAGCCTTGTGCATGCTGGGCAGGCGTTCTGCCACCCAGCTTTATATCACCGCTTTCAACGGTATTACGGGAGACACAGCATCAGTAGTACCATAGATGACTTTCACTCATTCATTCCTCTCCCCTCCCCCATCTTTAGGTCACTCGGAGAGGTCAATGCTGTACTGTGAGCTGGAAGATGGGCTGTACACTGCTGGGCCATATTTCTTTGCCAAGGTCAGGGCTTGAGAGCAAGTGCATGGTACAAGGCATTCTTTAGGCATTGCGGGAAAGGGTTCTGCGGAAACACCCAGCCATGCGTTATCTGTGGCTTGTATCCAGAAGAGTTTCGGAGACTTGCTAGTCATTAGACTGTCCCCAGAAAGGCTGGGGCTGTGCAGAAGAAATAACACTTTTCTGGGCAGCCAGACCCGAGAGAGGAAAAAGTGGGCAGTGTTTCCCGGAAGTTGTTGTAAGACTCTCATAAAGCCACACAGGGGCTGGGCAGGAAGTGGGGGCATCAACCCAGCTCTTAGCGGAGCATATACCAGCTGCCTCCATAGAGCACAGCTCCAGAATGTTCCTGCAGCAGAGACCCGGAGAGAGGTCAGGTTCTGAGTCTTCCCTGCCACCCCCCCCCCCATGGTGAAGGAACACTCAGATAATAGTAACGCAGGTGTCGGCACCATATCCTAGCGAGGGGCTGTGCTTTGCAGATCCTAGGCGAGCTGCCCGAGCACTGTGCCTACGTGATCATCTACGGGATGCCCATCTACTGGCTGACCAACCTGCGGCCAGTGCCCGAGCTCTTCCTTCTTCACTTCCTGCTTGTGTGGCTGGTGGTCTTCTGCTGCAGGACCATGGCGCTGGCTGCCTCCGCCATGCTGCCCACCTTCCATATGTCCTCCTTCATCTGCAATGCCCTCTACAATTCCTACTACCTCACCGGTGGCTTCATGATCAACCTGAACAACCTGTGGATAGGTGAGGCTTGCTTCCCTTTGCTCAGATGAGCATCTGTGGGACCCTGTGGCTGGTTAAGTCTTCGTCTACTGGTGGAAGGTCACTAAGGTTTCTCTCAATGCCTCTGCTGGCTACACAGTGGGCTAGGGGATGGATAGCACTTCCTCAAAGCCGCCACACGCACTCAGAAGTCACCCTGACTCCCTTCCTCACCACATTCACCAGCGAGCCAGGCCTGAAATATCCCTGTGGTTTTATCCCAGCCCTCACCCTCATCATTGAGCCCTGGACCACCATAATAGTCTGGCCTCTCAATGTCCACCTATGCAGAGTGAGCTTTCTGGGGGACACGTTCCTGTTCCTCTTTTGTTCAAAGTCTCTCAGAGATGCTAGTTCCTGATGTCCCCTCCCTTACCCCTACCCCCCAACTTTTGTAAGGCCTCCAGCACCTCTACATTCTCACTGTGGAGCCCATGGGACCACTTTTCTGCATTCACCACTGCCCGACCTCACTACTATCTCCTCAGCCAGCCTTTGATGACATCTGAGCAGGGCTTGCAGCTTCCTCCTCTCCTGGCAGATACTCCCCAGGGCCAGGACCCTCCCTCTCCCAGCAGATGCTCCCCAGGGTCAGGCCTCTCCTCTCCCAGCAGATGCTCCCCAGGGTCAGGACCCCCCTCTCCCAGCAGATACTCCTCAGGGTCAACTACCCTCCTCTGCCAGCAGATGCTCCCCAGGATCAGGACCCTCCTCTGCCAGCAGATGCTCCCCAGGGCCAGGACCCTCCTCTGACAGCAGATACTCCTCAGGGTCAACGACCCTCCTCTGCCAGCAGATGCTCCCCAGGGTCAGGGCCTCCCTCTCCCAGCAGATACTCCTCAGGGTCAACGACCCTCCTCTGCCAGCAGATGCTCCCCAGGGCCAGGACCCTCCTCTGCCAGCAGTTGTTTCCCAGGGTCAAGACCCTCCTCTGCCAGCAGATGCTCCTCAGGGTCAGGACCCTCTTCTGCCAGCAGATGCTCCCCAGGGCCAGGACCCTCCTCTTCCAGCAGATGCTCCCCAGGGCCAGGACCCTCCTCTTCCAGCAGATGCTCCCCAGGGCCAGGACCCTCCTCTGCCAGCAGATGCTCCCCAGGGCCAGGACCCTCCTCTGCCAGCAGATGCTCTCCAGGGTCAGGACCCTCCTCTGCCAGCAGATGCTCCCCAGGGCCAGGACCCTCTTCTGCCAGCAGATGCTCCCCAGGGCCAGGACCCTCCTCTGACAGCAGATGCTCCCCAGGGCCAGGACCCTCCTCTGACAGCAGATACTCCTCAGGGTCAGGACCCTCCTCTTCCAGCAGGTGCTCCCCAGGGTCAGAGTCTCTGGTGCTGAGTGCCTTGTGAAGCCAAGCACGTTCAGTATATAATGAAATGATGGTCCAGAATTGGTAGTAATCCAACATGTGGGTCACCCCTCGTTGGCCTCCTCAGCACAGTGTCACCAGGCACAGCTGTTACTCCTTTGGCCCCTCTTCTTTGCTCCCTGGTCCTCAGAGGACTCTTTCGGCCACAGCCAGCATGACTCCGCTCTCCAGGAGCAGTAGGAGACTTGGGCAGGGCATCAGAGACCATGTGAATAACATAGCTCTTGCTGTCTTCAGTGCCTGCGTGGATTTCCAAGCTGTCTTTCCTCCGGTGGTGCTTCTCAGGGCTGATGCAGATTCAGTTTAATGGCTACCCTTACACAGCGCAGGTCGGCAACCTCACCTTTTCAGTCCCCGGAGATGAGGTAAGGAGTGAAGGCTGGGCATTCTAAATTCAAGGGCTTCTGTGGGGACCAGGGGGCCCTTGGGAGCTCACCAAGTGTTCGTGTGTGCAGCTGGTCAGTGCCATGGACCTCAACTCGTACCCGCTCTATGCTGCCTACCTCATTGTCATTGGCATCAGCTGTGGCTTCCTGTTCCTGTACTATCTGTCCTTGAAGTTCATCAAACAGAAGTCAAGTCAAGACTGGTGATGCTCACCCAGGCTTGCTCCTGCTGCTGGGCTGCTTCTCCCAGGGCTGGCTGCCCCCTGAAGTGGACGACGATGACACAGATCTCAGCAGCATGCACCTCTCGGTGCTGCAGTGGCATGGGTCAGCCACAGGATGGCAGCAGAATAAAAGACAGTTGAGAGGGATTCCTGCTCACAGGCCTGAGCTGAGCTCGCGATGGGAGAGGAATGGGCACTTGGAGGCACCTGCGTTTCCTTTGCTTATATCTTTATATCAACAACATAGTATGGAATGGGAGCCAACGATGTATAAATTGAGTAGCCAGGCTGTGCAGCAATTTCTGGAGCCCAGAGAGAATAGTGGTTTAATGGCAAAATGTTTAGCTCTCTCTTCCTTAGCTCTCATATCCTGTGTTAAGCCACTCACAGTACAGAAGGTGACCTAAAACAGACTAGACAAATGTCATCGTTTATCTCTGTGTGGCTCCATAGATTCCAAACCCCAAAGTTGAACCACTAAAGAGTTTATTGAGTATCTAGTCCATGGTAGGTATGGCATAAAGTGTGGCATGTGGCTACCGCCATTTGTTCTCAAAACAACCCACTGATAGGAGCAGCACCTTGCTTTTTGGATGAGGACGAGGCAAAGACAAATTCAGTTGTCTCAGCTCACACAGAAGCCTTTGGGAGTTAGCGAGCAAAAGACCAGGCCTAAGATAACTGGTTTTGGATTTCAAGAAGCCTTTAGAAACAGCTTGTAGAGTTTGCGTGAGCTCGTCCAGGCCGTGGAGTTGCATGCACCTGGTTGTGGCGCAGAATCAGCTTTGAACCTTTCACAGTGGTCGGAGGATGGGTTGCTGCAATCCAGGTTGTGAGCTACATGCCTGTGTTTATGACCACCTGACTCAAAGCACAGAGATGGGAAGGGTTGTTCCCAGAGGAAGATTGAGACATCTGGAAGTGAAAGAAACTGGGAGGGTGTGTGGGGCCAGGAGAGATGCTCTCCACTAGCTCCCCAGATCCTGACTGTGGTCCCTAGCCAGCATCATGACATCACTGGATGCTAGTGAGGTAGGCGGAATCCCAGGGCTTCCCAGACCCATGGACTCAGCATCCATGTATGTGTTCAAATTACCCTAATGACTTGAGTGCAGACCCCAGTGTGAACAACAGCTCCACAGCACTCTTTTTCCAAGCACCCACTAGCCCCAGGGAGTTCACAGTGCCCAGATGTCACTCAAGATCCACAGTGTCCCCCTCATCCAGAGCAGAGTCAAGGGTACCATTTGACTGTTGTCTGTCTCTGCCTTCTTTCAGTTTGGAATAGCTCAACACCCCTGACTTTCTAGGGTAGCTTTCAATTGGGTATATCTGGTGTATTTCACAATTAAATCCGAGCTGGGCCCCTTTGGTTGGACTATACAGAAATGGCATTGGTCCTTCCCCTAGTGTGCCCCATCCAGCAGCACACACGTTCTGCCTGTTGCATTGATGACCTTCACTTTGATGGCTTGGTGGCAGGCAGGTCTGCTGGACTCCTCCACAGTCTCCATGCTCCCTCTTTTCATAATTAATAACCCCTTTGAATGCCAGTGCCTGGACCCATGGGTTGCTCATCCGCCCTCCAGATTTCCAGATTTCCGTTTACTTACTGACTTATGCCTAGAGACAATAATATTTGCAGAATCCCATCTTAATTTAGCAAGCTACAGTTCATTGCTATCGGTCATTTTGGTGCTCAGATTGTCCCCGATTTGCCCCCCCCCAAATGCTCAAGCTGGCTTCTGTTTCTTCTTCTTCTTCTTCTTCTTCTTCTTCTTCTTCTTCTTCTTCTTCTTCTTCTTCTTCTTCTTCTTCTTCTTCTTCTTCTCCTCCTCCTCCTCCTCCTCCTCCTCCTCCTCCTCCTCCTCCTCATTATCTTCTTAATCATGTCCCTGTCAATCACTGAGGACCGTGACAGAACCAAGTGTGTGTGGGTCACTTTGAATCTCCCCAGCCCCGCCCTGGAATTGAATGCTTCTGTGTAGATGCCTGAATCTCTTTAGCGGGAAATGATAGAAAGTCCAGGTGCGAATGACGAATCTGTTCTGCTGCTGCACATTGCTGCTTCAGGGCTCTCAGTGGGCAGAAGTGAACACACGTGCCTGTGGTGTGTGCGTGCCTGTGTCTATATGTACACGTGTGTGTGCTCGCAGCCATAACTTCATATGAATTCATGTACATACTCTGTAGTTCTGAGCCAGCGCTCCCTCTTACAGCTCTGTCTTCCCCAGTGTCTGTTTGGGAGACACGTGGCTTCTGTGTCTGTGTCCCTCATCTGATGAGTCCCGCTTGTACTCTGCCTTCTGGCACTGTCTTCCCAAGTGGACATTCTGGCTCATTCTGCACATGCAACTGTCCTTATATTTGCAGCACCTCCAGCTTGTTCTGCACTCCTCCCCCAGATGCCAGCCCACTGTCTTTAGGCCTGGATGGAGAAGCACAGGAAGTAGAGGAAGGTTAGCAACCACTGAGAGACGTCATCTGACTTTGCCACTCAGTGTGCTGTGGTACCCAGAACTCAGGGCATAAGAGATACTGAAGCCTGGGTAGTTGCTGGTTCCTTGGCGTTTGTCCAAGAGCTTGTCCTCCATCCTGTCTGCCCACACTCAGGCCAGTGTCAATCCACCCTGAGACTCTGAGACCACACAAAGCCTGGGAAGAGGACACCCAGTACCACCCAGTGACCCTCACTCTGCATTGCAAAGGGGAAGACTTTTCTTACGGGTTGCAAAGTTTTGCTGTTAAGGATAAATATTTTAGGTTTTGATAGCCATATAGCCTGTCACAAGCTCTCACCCTGCTGTTCCGGTATCAAAACTGCCTCGTCCATAGTAGAGCATGCACAGCGTGGATGTGTTTCAATTAAACAGCTTACAGAAATACACAGCTGCTGGATTTGGCCTGAGGCTGCTGCTTGCAGACACTTGATCTGAAGACGAAGGTTTTGAAATTTACATTTTTAAGCTCTCCAAGTTCAAGTTATGCTATTATGGGGGGGGGGGTTTGACTAAAATTAAACCAAAAATAATCACCTATGTGGACTCCAATATTTCTTTTTTTTTTTATTAATTTATTCTTGTTACATCTCAATGTTTATCCCATCCCTTGTATCCTCCCAGACTCCAATATTTCTTGTTGTAATTTTTTAAACAGCTCTTGTTCTTATGATGATTATTTTAGATATAATCAATCTTTCCCTGGGTTGAGCCCGGTCCACAGGTAGATATCCTGCTTGCTTTTGTTTTTTCACTCATTCTTAAACATCTTCTTTTGATCTTAGATTAAATCACTCACACACAGAGGAGATATTCTATTAAACCCAAGTGGTAGCAGACCTGTAGCCAAGGGTCCTTCAAACACTGAAATTAGTTACTTACCAGAGAGGCTCAGCCCACACAGGGGACCAGCTTCCTTGGGGCAGACCAGCCGTGAGACATAGGGTGGGAGCCAGCTGCAAAGCAAGCAAGCCCTCGGGTAGTTTGTTGCTGACAGGTATATTTGGACAACACAGTCAGAGTGCATGTCTGAAAATGTCCTTATTTGCAAAGCTCCAATCTCATCTCATATGCCTCTTGATAAATTGGTTCTTCATCTAGGATGGCCCAGGTGACTGGCTGGGGTGACAAGCTTGGTGGCAGAGAAGGTGATTAACAGGTTAGAAGCCTTAGGCTCACATCCCAATACCCAAACCTAAAACAAACCAAAACATGCTGCATCTGTTAGGGAGGGCAGGCAGGTGGTGTACCGAGCAGCAGCATGTGTGGGGAGCAGCTTGTATTAAAACAGCAACCTTCAGGAAATGGGTTGAGCTTTCCCAGCACGTGGCAGCTGCCCACTGGCTAAGGTGACATGCTTGTTTATTGTATATGACAGTCTTGTCTGTTTGTAGAGTTGAAGTGTTGATCCTCCAAACTGAAAAACAGCTCTGCTGCTCCTTGCTAAAAAAGCAAGCCCCTGTCTCCCCTCCCCGCCCTCCCTCACCCCCTTTCTGTTAACTCCATTGCTGCAGCATAGCAACTGTGCTAGGTCCAACTTCACAACAGTTAGTCGAAAGGCTGCCTCCTCCTCCTTCGACAGTAACAGATATCTGAGTCATCAACATATAGGAGATTTCAAATCATGACGAGTTGGCCTCACTGATGGTACTTTTTGTTTTGAAGGATCCTTGGGCCTCAGACCCATTCTCCCGACTGAGCCACATGGGAGGGAGCATCCCAATGTGCACAAACCAGGCATTTCATGAAAAGAACCTGCAATAGGGGGACGTGGCCTTGAATCCATGTGGCTCATTCCACGAGACCCACTGAACCCACCAGGTGGGCCTGCAGAGGACTGGGGGGAACCCAGGGCCTGGGGATGAATAACCAGGTGAAGATCGGTTTCCAGTGGCTGCCCAGGGCGGGGTTAGGATCTCAGCCCCAGCCACTATCCACAGCAGCTGCAGGAGGAGCAGGAAGTCAGACCTGTCTTCCCTGGCTCTGATGTTTCTATTCTTTATGCAGAAAAGAAGTGCCTGCTTTGAATTTGCTAATGCAGCCATTTTCTTTATTTGTACTAAGGCTGCATAATGTGGGCTTTGTAAAAGTCTGCTGGCCTGAAAGCAGGATATATTTCTAATGGAAACACTCCCACGCATGATTGTACAACAGCAAAGCGATAAATTACCGTGATTTTGGACCTCCTGTGGCTATCAGTTCCGCCACACTTGAGGAAATGTTGCTTTCGCTTAGAAATTCTACAAATATTTTTTTTTCAGAAAGGCAAATATTAAATGGAAATTGTTCTGAAAGCCACGAGGAAAAGCATGTAAATGTACATACTGCAGACTGGAGACGCGATTTATACCAGAAAGTGATTTGCAACATAAAGCTCGCTTATAATTTGCTGGGGCTCGTACACTTGATTATACCAGGCACTAGGTATTGGATTAAATAGAAGAAAATGTTTTCACAATGTAAGGTATCCAGAAACTGGGAACACTGTATTAGTGTGAAGGGTGTTTTGTTGTTTAAGGAGTCCATTCCGACTTTTAGCTGGACTGACTTATTTTTGCATTCTCATAGGTCTTTTGTTTGTTTTTTCCCTGAGGCAGGGAGTCTGTGTAGGCATGGCTGGTCTTGAACTCAACACTTAACCTGCCTACGCCTCCAAAATGCTGGGATAAACACAGGTACAACCATGTCCTCAAGGAATGACTTAAATTTTTATTTTATATTGTTTTGCCTGCATTTAAATGCAGTGCCCAAGGAGGCCGGAAGGAGCGCTGGACACTCTGGAGTTACAGATGGTTGTGAGCAGCCATATGGATGCTGGGACTGAATCTAAGTCCTTTGCAAGAATAGTGAGTTCTTTTAAGCATGGAACCCTCTCCAGCCCCAAGCAAAAAACTTTACAAAGTCCTGGCCATCTGATTTCCTGCTGTGAACCTAAGCATTTTGCCTTGTGCTAAGCAAACAGCAGCCATGGGGCTCACCACAGATGACTCTACTTACTGGATCTTGCAGGTTTGAGGACCTGAGTTCAGTCTGCCCAGAAGGCTATGTGAGAGGCACGCAGCCAGGAGCCTTGGACAGGCAATACTGATGGCAGAGTGAGCGCTCCTGGAAAGAGCAGTCATTTCAGATTCTGTGGAATGTTGAGTTCTAAACCATCTCTCCAGCTCATACAAGATACCCAGCACCTCATTTTGAGTGTTAACATAAATCTGAATGCAATTAAAAAATTTTAAAAATTAATTTATTCAGATTACAACTCAATTGTTATCCCATCACTTGTATCCTCCTGTTCCTCCCTCCCTCCCACTTTCACCCTATTCCTCTCCTCTAGGTCTATGACCGAGGGGGAACTGCTCCCCCACTATATGGTCATAGGCTATCAAGTCTCATCCTGGTAGCCTGCTTATTCTTTGAGTGCCACCAGGCCTCCCCACAAAGGGGAGGTGGTCAAATATAGGGCACCAGAGTTCCTGAATGCAATTCTTTTTGTCTGTTGGGAGACAAGTTTCTCTGTGTAACCCCAGGTGTCCCAGAACTAAATATGTAGACCAGGCTTCCTGCCTCTGCCTTCAGTGCTGGGATTAAAGGTGTGTGCCACCATGCCTAGCTGTATTGCTCAATTCCTGGCAACTTTGTTCCTCAGAGATATCAGACACAGCTTATTCTTAGCGCAGGCAAGTAAGTGGTTTATTCACTGTTTCTCCACAATAAACCAGAAGACATATGACATGGAAATTCTTCCTGTGATGGAAGTCACCACACTTCTACTAAAAAAATGTAGTTCACAAATACTAAGGTATGCTTTATTTGGAGAAATTTCCATTTAAATTATATTGGCTAGATGGGGACTCGGCCAACACCATATATTACTCCATGCAAATGTGATTGCACCTCTGGTTTCCAAGGATTCTGTGAAGCCCAGCTTGTGCTCCAAGGCTGTATCTCACCAGGGCGACTGGGATGGTGTTGACTGCACAACTAGGGCTGCTGTGAAGTTACAGGAGGCAGGTGTGTGCCAGACAACACAAAGCCACACCTGCAGGTCATGTGCTGGGCAGGGACAAAGGCAAGCCTGTGGGGTCTCCAGGCTGGCTAGGTATCTCACACCACAAAGGCAAGCAGAAGCGAAGCACAGCTCATCCCAGGGATGGACAGACGGGCGGATGAAACACACACACACACCCACTTCTCTTGACCAAACTTCACTCCTGGGCTTCCACAGGCCGACACTGGATGCAGGGAGGTAGGTCCCACAGGCAGGTTAATGGCACAAACAGCAAAAGGCAGGTCAAGTCCTGCCCCATGACAAGGCTCTTGAAGCCAATGGTGGGAATAGTAGACACCAAGTTCAACTAGACGAGGAATACAAACTGGGGGCAATTCTCAAACAAAACATTCTTGATGACTGTTTTAAGTGTGCTTTAAAGTAATGTCTTCCATGTAGACTCTGACAAGCCTAAGGAACAACACAGGGACTACTGCTCATTTTAAAATTTGATTACACACCAGTATTTTACTTATTCCCTATGAATCATGTCTATATAGCTTGTAATTTTTCAGTAATGACTGTGGTGTAGCCTATAGCTTGTACTAACAAAATACTGAAACCAAGGATGTCATGACCAAGATTCCACATTAGAAGCTTCTAGAAACAGAAGAGGAAATTACTGCGGTGGAAGGAAGGAGAGGCTCTGGGCTGCACCCTGGCAAACAGCATCCTGGGGAAGGGCAAGGCCCAGCCTCTGCTCTCAGCCTCTCCCTGGGAAAGCAATGCTGGAAGCAGTAAGACTAGTGTAGCTCTCTCTAGATAGAAGAGAAAGGTCTGGATTCTGGACAGAAGGGTGGTTACGTCCCAGAAGGGCAGGGACTGGGAAAGCCTGTGGGTGTCATTGTATTTAGTCAAGTGAGAGTAAGCCCTGGGATTTCAGAGACTTTATTTTACATGTAAAAACCACACAAACCACTTAATTTTCATTTGTTTATTTTTCCCTCAAGTACATTTTAGAAATAACACTTAGACACAGGCTCACGAACACGCACACAGGCATACACAGCGGTGCTGTTTCTTCATGACGGGTTTTCTTTTGCTTCCTTTAGCTGCGTTACATAAAACCTAAAGCTTTCCTGTTAAGGAGAAAACAAGAAAAACTACAGTTATGAGCAAGCAACAAAGTCTTTAAAACCACAGACGGGTGAGCACTGGTGGGCACGGCTGCTTAGTCCATGGCTGAGGGCCTGCTCTTTAAGCCTCGGCATTCCTGTGTCTTGAGAAATGCCAAAGTTCAAAAGCCTCAAGTTCTGAGCTAGATCCAGCTCCAGGGCTGAGTCCCACCTCACGTAGAAACAAGACAACTGCCTAAGAAAGTCTGATAAAGTCACACCTGGCTGGAGGTCTGGACCACGCCTCATATTTACCCCAGGCTATTCACCCCAGCCCAAGGCCACCGCTTAGGCCCCAGCCCTCCCACAGCTCTTCAGAGACCTAATTCTTGGTAATTTATTAAGTATTCAACCCCCTTTCTCTGCGCACTCTTAGTTGTGGTCTTAGGTACACAGGACGGGAGGGAGTGCTGTCTCACCGGGGGCTCAGGGAAGGGCACGGGCTCGCCAACACTCTTGAGCAAGGACGCATAGCGCTTCAGGAACAGGTCATTCAGCTTCAGGTTCTTGGCTGTCAAGTGCTCGTACAACGCTTTAGCAGAGGCCACATCTTTGTCCAGGACTGGAGGAGTCAGAGGAGACAGGCGAACTGTCAGGGAAGAGACCCACCTTCTCCCTTCCCCAGGACCCTTGGCTGGCCAGGCACTCCAGGACCCAAGACCAGGGGAGGAGTGGCTCCAGCAGGAGGCTACCCAGAATCTGCAGTGCCCACCCCTCCACACCCTGCCCTCCACAGTGCTCAGTGTGAGGAAAGGGAAGGGCGGGCCGGCATGCGAAGCCTGAAGAACAACATTAAAGGTCCTGGACGTGTCTAGCTGAGGACCCATGGTGTAGCTGGACTGACCGAGGTCTCAAGTACAAAGTGAGGCTATGAGGAGAGCAGGGGCTGTCTGGGCGCTCTCAAAGGGGAAGGAGTTGCAAGCTGCTGAAGCTTAGCTGCCCCCAGATTCCCTGTGCAGACCTGTGCTCCTCCCACACCTGTCAGCCTTGCTCCGCCGTCTCTTTCTGCACACCTCCCTAACACATCAGCGGCCCCCCTTTTACACATTGATACTTTTTCTCTTACTCACAGGAGGTCTATGCTTCAGTAGTTCTGAAATACTGCAGGCTACACGTGGAAACAAGGAAACTCCATATTTATTAGTTCTGATTGCTAAGTCAGCTGCTCTACTGTAATTTACTGTAGTGAGCAAGGCTGTGGGTGGCACATGGTCAGGTCACCACGGTTTGGAAATGACAGTATTTTAACTTCTCTGTGAGAAAACTTGAAGCTAGCTCCCTTTCTCATCTGACTAACAATAAGGACACTCGATGGCCAAAGGACTGAACACCTGGGACGTGAGATAACCCTTGGTCACAGTGGAGGTAAGTGTGCAGGAACACAGAGGCCAGCATGGCTACCTTGCAGGGCAGGCCTTGCGGAGGAGGAGCTGCTCCGTAACACCACACATCCAGATTGCTCGGACGGTGCTCAGGAATATTTACATATATGTATCTATATATAATTTATTTATTTATTTTGGTTTTTCAAGACAGGGTTTCTCTGTGTAGCCCTGGCTGTCCTGGACTCACTTTGTAGACCAGGTTGGCCTTGAACACCCAGAGATGCGCCACCACACCCAGAAGGAATATTTTTTCATCTTAAAGCTCCAGAAATAATTTCATACTTTACTGTAGCTTAAAATCATATTCTAGGGGCTGGAGAGATGGCTCAGAGGTTAAGAGCACTGACTGTTCTGCTGTTCTTCCAAAGGTCCTGAGTTCGATCCCCAGAAACCACATGGTGGCTCACAACCATCTATAATGTGATCTAATGCCTTCTTCTGGCTTTCAAACACTGTATACATAATACATAAAATCTTTTTAAAAAGCATATTCTAGAGCTAAATGAATGCATAATTATCTGAAATTTAGGATTATTCCTTTGAGCTGAACTAACAGTTGACTCTATTTAGAAATATTTACATCACTTGAATAATGTAGTAAGATTAAAATTATTACCATAGCTTTTCATGCTGCAAGAATATGCTTCTTCCTTTTCACGTAATTCAGGAATCAATTCTAGCAAAGCCTTCAGAACGGGTGCCTAGGAAGGTGGCCAAAGGTAACAACACTCAAAAGAAATTTACAGACCACCAGCATAACAGCGCTACGATAATTACAACACAACCAACCACTCAATTTAATGGACCATTTTCACTTTTGTGTATCTCAGCATTTGATGTTAATTTGATAAAATCATCATGTTCCAATAATTAACGGCATTTCATTTGCATAGCTAAGCACTTTCAAAAATAAGATATAAGCAATAAAATCAAAGCTCTAAACACTGCTTTTATCAACTGCTAACTTACCACAAGGTAGGAAGATCAAGGGCAAAGAGATAAGTTATATTTTAAAGTAAAAATTTTCAGGATAAAATGTGAAGATTCAAAAACTCGTTTCACTGTTTGGCGCATGATGAGGCACTTGTAGGATCTCACGGGGGTGGCCACCTGACTGTGTGCAGCGCCACACAGACGGGAAGAATTACTCCACTGCGTAAATCAACGATGAATTCCGTATTACAACCTGTTTCCACCTTACCGTGTGGCATCTGGCTTAATTACATACTATAGTGTCAATGGTACTGGGGCCAGCACTTAAAAGTCCTAACTCCCCTTTCAGCAGATTAATTTAGTCAAATCACGGGCAGATTCGGGGGTCTCAACTCAGGACCTGGGACACAAGAAGCAGGTTCTACCATCGGATTATACCCCAGCACCGAAACCACAAAATAGGACCTGGTCTTATGTACATGTACGTGCGCGCGCGCACACACACACACACACACACACACACACACACACACACACACACACACACACGTGTGTGTGTGCACGCACGCGTCCAACAGGCACTCTAACGGAGCACAGTACCTTTTTTGGTTTCTGAGCACTCCTGACACAGAACACCAACAGAACTGCGCTTTGCTCGGCAATGGCACCGCATCTCTAAAAAGCAAAGGACTGTCAGTCACTGGAGGTTTTAAATAAGCAGGGCAAGGTCACCGTTCCCAGGTAAGGAAGTTCCCAGTGACACACTGATGCATCATTACCCCAGGAGCTCCTAGCCAGCCAGCTGCTTAGGCACAAAAGGGCAAACAGGTGCAAGCTGGGCACGCACTGGTGAGTGTGGCTCTTTGCATCCATGGATGAAGTTTGTTTAAAAAGGGAAAAATTAAACTAATGCTTCAACAAGCACAGAACAAGGCTTAGGACTGCAAAGAAAGAGGGAAAAAAGAAACACCATTCCTTTCCAATTATTCTGCCAAGCATTCACAAGTGAGCTAGGGATCATAAGGTTAATTATACATTTAATAAGGTGTCAGGGAGATAACTGCTCGTTTCTTTATAAAAATTAAAATGTACAAAGCAAGTTCTCTTTAAAGTATAATTACCTACACTTATGCATACAAAAGGACTGATTTCAATCTCTGTTTTATAAAAGGCTTTCATTGCAATAGACAGCCAGCGCTTGAGAAAGAGACAAAAGTTAAACTAAAAAAAAGTTTATATGACAGACCAGATAAATCAAGTGTCTATCCAACCTTAGATGCTTTAGTCAAATCAAATATGGCAAGACAATATTTTAGTTTACATTCATTGCAGATGCCATCCTCTAAGTTTCTGAAAGCACGCTGCTCATTCAGAGCTTTAAAACTGTCAACGCTAAGATGAACAGTGCAAGAAGAACTTTTGGGGACGAGCAGACCATTTACATTATAAATTGATGTTTTCAACATCCGGGAAGCAAGTGCTCCTCACTAAAGTGAGAAAGAACAGCACTTCACTGTTCGCCAAGGGCAGGACGGATGGAGCTGCTGCTGGAACAACACTGAGCCACCACCTAGAGCTCCCAGGTGTGGCCCCACAGCTGGAGGCAGCGCCTAGCGCAGCCAGGCTGCCGGCACTTCCGCTTCGATGGAAGGCATGAGACCATGGCTCAGACCGAGCGGGTCGGGAGAGCAATCAGAAGAATGTGTTCAAGGTGACTGCACACCATCACATGTGGGACTAGGTCACCGTGCTTACTGCCCTCGGCAGTTAGCGACATATGCAGGAGAAAGCATAAAAGAACATTCAAGAGAGAACAATCAAGATTCTGATACTCCTATCATAAATTTCCTACAAAGGGGGAAGTAAACGAACCAAACCGAACAGCAAAACCTTGAGAAAGCAGCCACAGTTTGCATATGTTTGTAACTGAACTCAGAGGCACCTGTTACCGTGGGGCTGCTGTCAAGCTAGAGGAACTTGGGTCAAACCCGGAGCTCAAGTCAATGAGCACAGCGTCACCTTCCACACCGCCGACTTACGCTACCTCACAGCTGCTAGGAACGTAAGTGAATATAACACTATTTACTATCAGAAATTGGTCCCAGGGCGCAATTTGACACAGGGAGTCTACACAAACACAGCCGCTGGCGGGATCACCAGGACGGTTTGACTGCCACCTGCTGGGACGGGGCTCCCCAGCGGTGCCTGTTTGTGTACAGTGCCAGCAGCAGCTCCATCACCCACCGCTCCAGCGCACTTGGCGGCGCAGCTTTATATTTAGAGCTGTTAAAAATGGCATGAATGCAGTTGTCTCCTTTCCTCAAGATTGCTAATTTAACTGAGAGTGTGGGCTACAGAGACCCACATTTGTCATTTAATGTGTCTGTGACACATAAGTGAATAGAAAGCAAATTCAACTCTTAATAAACCTTGAATAAGGCACTGAGAATGTTTGAGTATTCAAGTGAAACGCTGTACACGAAAAGCAAACATTTCCTACTTCTTGTTTGCAAACTGTGTTGCCATGGTGATTCACAGTATTTACAGCATTACAGAAATTAGGAAATCAAAGGAATTGTTGCTTTGCATTACCCATCTTCACAAACATTTGTCTTGTTTTCCCACCCGACACCTGTCTTAATTACGAGGACTTTCAGTCCTACCTGACATCTTTAAAACTGGCAACCTGCAGCCCAGAGGGTTGTCATGTAATCTTGATTCACACTGAATCTCATGAGTGTCCTCCATTTCCGGTCCACTCCTCACACTCCTGTCTAGTCATTTCTCAGGTTACTTCTCGTGAGAGACAAGCTCCAACGAGTCATTCATTACCTCTAAGAGAGCTCTGGCCTCATCCACCTTGCCTGAATCCACCAGCTGCAGGAAGAGATCGGTGACCGGCTTGTAAAGTGCAAACTGATTGGCCAATCTCTCAGACATGACGCTTACTGCAAGAAAAAGAGTTAAGGAAAACTGAAACAGGGATATGACACCCTTGCCAAAGGAATCCGGCCCAACTTGAGCCCAGAAGAAGGGCTTCTGTGTTCTCCAACAAGCAAACAACTCACATTTCTCTAACGCTGGTTCCATCCGTTCTTCTATTACTTTTCTGAATAAATAGGACAAGCCAAAGTACTGATGTTCTATGGTTCGATTCTCTGATGTAAGCATGTGTTCAATGTTTTCTATGGCAACATCTATGTTATTACTGTAAAAGAAAACAAAATTATAATAAAACATTTGCTTCTATAAAATTGTAGCCAGTATTAATTCATGTGAACATTCATGGAAATACTTCACAAAACATGAGCTATATTTACAAGCAACTAGACGAATAACAATAATTTTTAAAGCATATTATACAGTATAACCCAGTTATATAGGTATAAATGCTATTATTTTGGCCTCATAAACCACAGTGAGCACTAGATGTGTGACATTTGGAGATTAAAAAAAATAAAAAGATCATGTGGTCAAAAGTTGTATTTTCACTGATTACAGAGATTTCTTTTTTGTCAGGCTCCAAACATTTGGAAAACATTCAATACTAGAATCCTCAGAAAAGGGTGCCTTTGCACTTTATTTTGCTGGGGGGGTGGGGGGGGGGGCTCGGTGGCCTTCCTGAACAAAGTAGGAAACAGTATGCTTATCACTGATCTATTTTTTTTTAAAATCACATTTTCTTATTAAAAAGGAAGTCTTAAACTATTTCAGGAAATTGTTTTTTAAAAAGTTATCTTATCTATATATGGCTGTTTTGCTTGCATGTGTATAAGGACATCAGGGCACGTGTCAGATCCCCATGGTTGGAAGCCACCGTGTGAGCACTGGGAACTGAACGTGGGTCCTCTAGAAGACTAAGGTTGGCTCAGGGAGAGATAAGCCATCTCTCCAGCCCTCAGGAAATAGTTTAAAGATTAAAGACAAAACATTTTCTGCTCAAAGAAATAAAAATGAAGAAAAATACTCCTTGCAGAACAGATTGTAATAGCATATCCGCACATCAGCGATTAACTATTAAAGAATGGTTCCCTCAAAAGTGTTATGAATATCAACTCTAGAATTATTCTTAGGACATTTTTTTCCTAAAAAGGTTTTATTACATAGCTCAGATGGTCATCACACTCATGATCCTCCTGGCCGGCTGAGTTCTGGGGTTATGGGCCTACCATTATGTGCACTCTTACTGCTGTGCTGTGTTGTACCTGACAGTTGAGATGTACCCAACAATCGTTTTAAATGCTTGCAATGAAAATCACGGTCTTCTGTTTGCTAACAGATTCTCCATCATAAAGCTATGCATCCCAATCATGGAAACTGCAGTTTTAACAAGCCTTTTATATCCTGTTTTACTATGTTAGTGGCGTGTTCAGACTCTAAAGAACTGCTGGTTAGAAAAAGAAATCACACTGCACATGGCAGCGCACACCTTTAACCCCAGCACTTGGGAGGAAGAGGCAGGTGGATCGCTGTGAGTTCGAGGCCAGCCTGGTCTACAAAGTGAGTGCAGGACAGCCAGGGCTACACAGAGAAACCCTCTCTCGGGGGGGGGGGGGGGGGGGGAGGAAACAAAAGAAAAAAACCACTTTAATTTTGTAAAAGATGTGTTTTGACAAGAGGCATATATGTATATCTGTGTATCTATTTTATACACATATGTACAAGTGTACATGAACACATACATATGACTTATACATAACATGCTTATACGTACATATGAGTTAGCAGTTGTGAAGTCCATTTTATGAATTATAAATGTTTAGTCTAAGATTTAATTAAAGATAAAATATATTTTAATAGCCTGGCATGGTGGTACATGCCTGCAATCCCAGCACTTAGGAAGGCAGAAGCAGACGGATCTCCGAGTTCAAGGCCAGCCAGGTCTACAAAGAGAGTCCCAGGATGGCCAGGGCTACACAGAGAAACCCTGTTTCAAAACAAAAACAAAAACAAAACCAAAAAACAAACAAACAAAAAAACCCCACCCTCACCAAAGAAACATTTTAATATAATTAGTTTTAATAGTAAATAACCAACATAATAATTAGAGTAAAAAATGTCCTGTGATTGACATGGTTTCCAAACACCAAAAACATTTACAGTGGCTGTTTAAGATGACAGCTCTCAGCCAGGAAAGCTGACAACACTCACTTCTTCATCTGAGCCAAAGCAATGTTATTGATGAAAACCATCTTTGAGAGGCCGATTGTATCAAGTCCATCCACCATCTTCTGGATGGCCTCTATGCTGGCCAGGTCACCCTTCACGGCAAAGGCCTGGATGAGGCGGGTCACGGCTAGCTTAGAAGGAATCTGCTCCAGATCCAAGGCTTCTTTTAGAGTTGCTAGAGCCCCTAAGACAAAGAGCAGAGGACCGAGTTTCTGTTAAATTGACTTTAACACATCCTGAAAATCAGCTTTTAAAAGGAGCATCAAATGGCTAATTACAAAAAATATGAATAATTCACTTTAGATTACAGAAAATATTAACACTTCATGAAAAGTCTTTCAAAAACGACACATCTGACGGTGAGGTACAAGAGGAGCAGAGTTTGGCGAGAGGAAAAGGCGGTGTCTGCACCAGCCGCGCTCCACTGGGGACTGCCTTGTGACTAATCAAGGAGCTGGCAAGTTCTGAGAAGCATAAAAGGAAGGACTTTTTAAAGCTGAAGAATATACCAAAAACAGAAACAAAAAGTAACTTCTATCCATATTAATTTTTTTACTAACTCAAAAGCCTGCATAATTAAAAAAATTGTTTTTTAACATTTCATATTCTTTCTTGAAAATGGTCCAAACAGGACCAAATCACCCAAAACCAGCCAAGCTGGAGCTGTCACTCAAATTCCACATTAGCAGGTTTATTTCACAATTAGGCCCTTGAAAATATTTTCTGCATTCAGTTTTCAAAGAAAATAAAGCTTATTCAATTCTTAGGGCTACAGTCAAGGGGGGGGGGTTTGTTTATGTAAATACAATTACAAGTACTTGATCATGGATAAATATGGAATGCCTTTCTAATTTACCGACTTGCAAGCTAGTGCAGTGAAATCCTCGCATTACCTAGCGGTAGAGAGGAGGGGCTGCACTGACACTTAGCATAACAATCACCTTTACCACCAAGAACTTCCTGGCTCTGTAGCAATTAAGGCGCTGTAACCTAGACAAAGCTGAGGCTCTCCTGGCAGCTTCAGAATGAGAGCAGCTTATCTTCACAAGGGAAGGGAAAGGGTAGTAATTAAACAGTCTATTAAAAACAAGGCAGTAAAAGACACGATCAATTTAGTCTTCTTTACTGAATAAACTATTGTAATTTCAAATTTACACATATTCCAGACCGTTGACTGTCAAATATAGAAGTGGGAAAACAGTTTAAAGAGCAGTAGATGTTACAAATATGTATGCACAAATCAGAAACAAAAACGCCTATATACTATTTTAAAAATACGGCATACAGAAGATCAGCTTGATGGTATCTTTTAAAGGGTGGTCATCCTGGGTCTCTAAGCACTTGTTAGGGAAGAGCTTTCTGTTAGTGAATAAAGTTAAGACCGACAAAGATGGAGGGTGGCAGCTCAGATGGATTAAGCATTTACTGCAGTGCAGGCACGGGATCAGAAGCCATGCTCAAAGAACCTTCCAGAACTTAGAACCAATCTTACAGACCAAGGCTACAGTTGCAGAGCTGGGTGCCAACCTCTCCCCGCCCCATTCCCGGTGCTGCACTTACGGGTACAGCAGAGTGGAGAGGCAAGCAGAACAGACCAGTCTGTGCCTGCCCTAGGGGAATCCAAGTGTTTACGATCTAATCCATGCCACAGAATTTGCCATCCACGCACGAATGACCTAAGGAACACTAGGACCCCATCCTCGGGCCTCTTCTCCAAGTCTTCTCTGTCACTTAATTGCAATATTTCTCTCAATTACTATCTAATAGAACTGAATAGACAGTCTACAAAAGTATTCGTTTATAAATTACTCTGAGATTTAATTGGCTGTTTTATTGCCATGGGTAAATTTGATTCAACAAGAGAGCGGATCTGAAGCACTGAAGGAAACCAGGCGTCTCTGGCTACGTGGACACGTGAACATGGGAACAGAGCCCAAACCATTCCAGGCAAGGTGATGAGTACTGCGCCTGCGTCACCAGGTGCCAGTGAGGTGAGGCTCTGGCAGCGAGGGCTGAGGAAGTGGAGGGAGGGGTCAGTGGGCTCAGCGGTCCTCCATGTGTGCCAACACCTGGGAACAGATGTGGCACCACACCACACACTTCTGTGTGATTTTCAGGGGGCACCTAGTCAAGGCCTTGAGGCATACATACTTAGTTTCAAACTGAACTCTTGAAGTTAAAATTAAAAAGTCCTGTTCTTTGTGTCTACAGAAATATTAGCCATTTAAAACTTTTACAAGGAGCAGATTTTAACTCCCTCTTTGTTTCTCTGAGACAGCCTCACTGTAACCCAGCATCTTGGCAGTCCAGGTTGATTCAGATATGAACAATCACCCTGCCTCAGCCTTTCATGTGCTAAAATTACAGTGTGTACCACTAAGCCCAATTAAAAATTTCAGTGTCTTAAAATCTACATGAAAAATAAACTTCAAAAAATCATTTCTATTGAAAATAAAAACCTTCGAAAAAATTTAAAACAGGCCTCATTACACCTTCCAATTACAACTCAGACTTTCCAAAAGACTGCTGGCATACACAGAGTGCCAACTCTGAAAAGCGGGAAGCGGTCACTGTCAGTTAGGAAGACAGCGGAAGACCAGCAAGCTTAGGCACTGTAGGTAACACTGAGGCACTGAGGGCACAGTCCGTTTCCGCTCAGGAGATGGAAAACTATTTGATGAAATGCAAAGCAAGGAGCAGCATTATTATCCCAGCCTGGGAAAGAAGCCGAGCACCCTGGAAGACTGAAAAGCTTAGCATCTCACCTCAAGGTCTCCTAAGTGGAGCTCTATCGCAGCAGTGTTGCTATGCGGACTAAAATTCAACCGTGAACGTTAATTGGACCGCTTACCTCCATCAGGAGTCACCCTGGCTCCCCTGAGAGCTAATCCACCCCCTGTAAAGCCATGAACAGGCTCCCCCACGAATCCACCAGCTCCCACGTCCCAACCGTCCTCAAAGCCACCTCTCGCCTTCCTAGGGTTACCCTCTCTAAACTCCTTCAAAAACCCAACTCCAAACAATGCATTTTACTGTTCTTGGTTGTATTATAAACTATTAAAAAAAGTATTGGATATGGTTTTTTCTAAAAATCAATATTACAATCATTTGGCGCACAATCTCACACACTTAACACTCAATTTAACTCATTTGCTATCTCATATACAAGTAACGCAACATGCAAGAAAGAACTGCTGGGAGTTGTCTCAGACCTCCGAAGTATGTTAATTTCCAAAGCAAAATGACTTGTGCCGTGAATTTTAACGCACTTGAAAGCCTGTACTTTCTCCCGTTCTGGAACACAAATTTTGCATGTCTGAAGAGCTGTGATTCATCTTAAGAAAACCCATCTTGTGTTAAATGGAATGGAAACTGGACTAAGTGGTCAAATGACAAGTACATTCATATTCAAGCTGTATTATAAATGCATGTACAGTAATTTACGTCTCTCAGCTACCACAAAAGGCTCTTGATAAGCAGGTAATTTGCTAAATGGACTCCTTTATCCAAGTATTCGAAGGGCGTTACAAGAAAAATCTGCAGAGGCATTAATGTGACGTAAAGGTCAAGCATTGTGACATACCTTTCAAATAATCCCGCCTAACTTGCGTTATGATGAGGAGGCTGTTGGCAGCATCGTTCAGTGTGAAGCCCTTGATGTGGGTCTCAGCGCTAAAAGAAGCAGACATTTAGAAAGGAATTACTGACATGCTTCTGATACGATAATAAATGGTTGAGCACCAAGGTGAAATTATAAAAACTACTGTTCGTATGTTAAAAATATTGCTGCAAAATATCGACCTGGAGACAGCTTTTGTGTTATCCTGTCAATGGTTATAGAAGGATAATTTTTTTTTTGCATTCTGACAGATGACAAAGTTGGAAATGAGCAACAAAAGAAACAAAGTACAAGATTTTTTTTAAACAATCGGTTCAGATTCTTGAGTGCTGACATATTAGGTGACTAAAATAACCGCATGCCCTGCATTGTTCGCTGGATCCTAAGCTGGATACTTTTTCCTCTCTCTCTCTCTTTACAGTCACCATAATTATAAAATGTAAAACTATTCTTCTAGCAACAAAAATGAACATTTTATTTTCAGCATCGTATACTTTAAATATAAACTAAAGCATATTACTAACCGACACTGTATCATTTGGTTGATTAATTTTCAAATTTCTGTCATCTAGATACAGTTTTAGAAGCTTTTAAACAGAACTAAAACCATTGTTACACTAAAATTCAAAATCCCACATAATCACAAACTTAAAAAAAAAAAAAAACTTCCTAACTTTTTAAGACTTAAAAAGCAAAAAATAGGTTTACTTAGCACCAAATCCTATAGGATTAAATAAAACCAAACCAACCAAGCAAACACCCTAAAATCTAATTGGAAGCAGTCTATTACACTGTTTGTACATCTCTTGGGATGAACTTTTAGCATCCTTAATGACCCAGGGCTGAACTCCCAGGTAGAAAATATTCATAGGTTACAAGGAGCAGGCGCAATCACTACAAACTGCCTTATCCGCTCAGCATCGACCTCACCATCAATTTCCATGGCTTGCCAACACAAGGGTAAGAACCCCAGCAGAGTACAAGACCACTATTCGTATCAGTCCAAGAAGACCAGCCACAGCCACCATGCAGTGCCCGTCCCTCAGTCACTGTGCTGCCCCAGCCCCAGACACCATGCAGTGCCCGTCCCTCAGTCACTCTGCAGCCCCAGCCACAGACACCATGCAGTGCCCGTCCCTCAGTCACTGTGCAGCCCCAGCCACAGCCACCATGCAGTGCCCGTCCCTCAGTCACTGTGCTGCCCCAGCCACAGACACCATGCAGTGCCCGTCCCTCAGTCACTCTGCAGCCCCAGCCACAGACACCATGCAGTGCCCGTCCCTCAGTCACTGTGCTGCCCCAGCCACAGCCACCATGCAGTGCCCGTCCCTCAGTCACTGTGCTGCCCCAGCCCCAGACACCATGCAGTGCCCGTCCCTCAGTCACTCTGCAGCCCCAGCCACAGACACCATGCAGTGCCCGTCCCTCAGTCACTGTGCAGCCCCAGCCACAGACACCATGCAGTGCCCGTCCCTCAGTCACTGTGCTGCCCCAGCCCCAGACACCATGCAGTGCCCGTCCCTCAGTCACTGTGCTGCCCCAGCCACAGACACCATGCAGTGCCCGTCCCTCAGTCACTGTGCTGCCCCAGCCACAGACACCATGCAGTGCCCGTCCCTCAGTCACTGTGCTGCCCCAGCCACAGACACCATGCAGTGCCCGTCCCTCAGTCACTGTGCAGCCCCAGCCAGACACCATGCAGTGCCCGTCCCTCAGTCACTCTGCAGCCCCAGCCACAGTGCTTCCCCATTTCTCTTGACCAATCCCCACAGCTGCTCAGGTTGATTTTTTCCCTTTGTCCCATTTGTCAAAGCTTCTAAGTCAACAACAATTCATATGTGTGAATTATACCATATTCACTTAAGAATATTAGTCATGCCGGGCGTGGTGGTGCATGCTTTTAATCCCAGCACTTGGGAGGCAGAGGCAAGCGGATCACTGTGAGTTTGAGGCCAGCCTGGTCTACAAAGCGAGTTTAGGGCAGCCAAGGCTATACAGAGAAACCCTGTCTCGAAGAAACAAAACAAACAAAACAAAAGAACATTACTCATGCCACACCTTTGATCCCAGTACTCGGGAGGCAGAGGCAGGTAGATCTCTGTTGAGTTCGAGGCCAGCCTGGCCTACAGAGTGAGTTCGAGGGCAGCCAGAGCTGCACAGAGAAACCCTGTTTCAAAAACAACAATAATAAAAATAAGAGATAGAATTACAGTCTAAAACCAGCCTGACATGGTTTTGTTTTGAGACAGGGCTTCTCTGTGTAGCCTTGACTATCCTGGACTTGCTTTGTAGACCAGGCTGGCCTTGAACTCACAGCAATCCGCCTGCCTCTGCCTCCCAAGTGCTGGGATTAAAGGCATGCGCCACCACCACCCGGCAAGATTTATTTTGTATTTATTTATTAATATATACACAGTGCTCTGCCTGCATTTATGCCAACACGCCAGAAGAGGGCACCAGATCACATTACAGATGGTTGTAAACCACCATGTGGTTGCTGGGAATTGAACTCAGGACCGGAAGAACAATCAGTGCTCTTAACCTCTGAGCCATCTCTCAGCCCCAAAGTCTCAGTTTTGTTTTTTTAATCTAGGGTAGTTATAAAAGGGGGGGGGGGGGATTAGCAATGCACGGTTACACTATAGTTTGAACCAAGGACCTTCTGCTTGTAAAGCAGAGGTGATAACCACTACACTATGGAGCCCCTCAGCCTGGCAAAGTAACTCAAGCCTTTCATCCTAGCACTCAGGAGACAAAGGCAGATAAGTCGCTATAAGGTTAAGACTACCTATAAGAAAGTACCAGCCAGCAAGGGCAACACAGTGAGACAAACCCCCAAATAAATACATCAACACAAATGCCAACTAACTCTTGTCTTCTAACCTACAAGAATAAGCAATAAGCTTTTTGAAAACATGTAACATCATTTTAAATCTCTTCACGAAGCTTCCTGTATTTGTTTCAAATTGAAAGTGGAGATTACTATAAGGGAAAAAAGTCCTCTCCCTTTGAACAGTAGAAAAGGACCAATGCCAGGGAGAACGTCCTCTAATTTGGCACAGAGAGAAAAAGTACAAGAGGCTCACAGAAACGAGTGCACTGGAACTGTTCACACAACACAAAGAAATTTAATTGTGGTTCCTAATATTTATTTTTCAGTTACCGAAATGGAAGCATCTGTGCTGTCCAATGGGGGTAGTCACTAGCCATGGGAAATGTGTAATTTCAACAGTCACTATCAGGCTGGTGGCTACTGGAGTGGGCTATGTAGAATTTCAGACCTTTTTTTTTTAACTGTCAAAATAAAAAAGAATTATGGGAAAAAAGGGTTTACATCTTATAACTCATACTTAAAAACTCTTTTAAAAAAGATTTATTTATATGAATATCTGTTTGCATGAATACCTGAAAGTTAGTAGAGGCCATCAGACCCCATTAGAGGTGGCTGTGAGCCACCATGTGGGTGCTGGGAATTGAACTCAGGATCTCTTAACCACCGAGCCACCTCTCCAGCCTCCTACAACCCACCCTGGACTGCAAACATTGATGATCTTCCTTAATTAAGGAAGATAGTGTTTCAAGGAAAATCCCATTTTCAAAGCAACGAATGTACTCCGGCTTGTGCTTGCATAGCACACATGCAAGACACTTGTTCATTGATGCTTCTAATTTATGTCACTCTGAGTTACAGAACTGGACAGCCCAGAGAAGGCAGTCAGGAACAGACTTAGCACCATTTCTAGACAAGACCCAGGAAGTGGTGAGGACACGGAAGAAAGAGCTGTTCTCACAGGTGAAGCAGGGCTGTTGTGAAATGTTCTCAGCTGCCCAAGAAAACCACTGTGTTCTCCGAGACACTGATTCGCTTACCTTAGTGTCATGGCTGGGGGTCAGAAGACCAGTCATAGATAGCTACAGGCCATGGCAGCCCATGTGGTGGCTACCACAATAAAATCAAGTGGCCTATACACACCAATCATATTTCTGAAAAATGATTTTATGTGTGTATGTGTGTGTGTGTGTGTGTGTGTGTGTGTGTGTGTGTGTGTGTGTGTGTGTGTGTGTGTGTAGTCAGTTCTTTCCTTCCAGCAAGGGGGGCTTAGGGTATCAAATTGAGGTTACCAGCTTTGGTGGCTAGTATCTTAGCTATCTTGCTAGCCCAACAAACCCTTGTTTTTCACTCTGATAGCTGATATAGAGCTGGGAGAGGAAGAGATAGGCAATAAATGAATCCAAAGATGTTACCATGACATACTTCCAATAACACAATTAACTGCATAATTCAAATATTCCCAGTCCAGGGACTATCCTAGAACTCAAAGAGATCTACCTGCTTCTGCTCCCAGAGTGCTGGGATTAAAGGTGTGCATCACCACCTCACTCTTTACAAGAAAGGTATCCAACAGGTTTCAAGTTACAATCCTACATAACAAAGAACAACATTTTATTGGTAAGGCCTGTCATAGGATTAGTGCTCTGATGAAATACCTTATCAAAAAAAAAAAAAAAGTTTGGGGAAATATCTGGCTTACACTTCCACATTGCTGTCCATCACTAAAGAAGTCAGGACAGGAACTCAAGCAGGGCAGGAACGTGGAGGCAGGAGTTGACGCAGCAGCCGCGGGGGACTGCTGCTTACTGGTTTGCTGCCCATGACCTGCTCAGCCTGCCTGCTTAGATAAAGAACCCAGAACCACCAGCCCAGGGATGGCACCACTCACAATGCGCTCGACCCTCCCATATTGATCACTAATTGAGAAAATGTCTTACAGCTGGATCTCATGGAGGCATTTTCTCAACTGAGGCTCCTTCCTCTCTGTTGACTCTAGCTTGTGTCAAGCTCACACACAAGCAGCCAGCACAGGGCCACGTAAGCAGTCCCCAGTTGAAGGCTTTGGATCTTGGATTCTCTTGGGCCCCCAAAGCTACATGGGGAAGGCAGCTACAGAACAAGCCTTGGGGGCTATCACAGCTGAAATGCCAGGCCTCTGAAGTGTACAGGAAGTCTCATATAAATGTGGAGTCTAAAAAAACTCAACTCAGAAGCAGAGAAGAACGGAGGTTGTCAGGGATGAGGGGAGGGACAATATGAAGACAACAAAAACTGAATCCCAGCAAGCCAGCTCTGGAGTCCCACAAAGCAGCTCCTCCAGCTAACAATCCCGCGGAGAGGGGAGCGCATCAGTGTACTGAAAACACAACAATGACAACAGCGACGGTGATAAAGAAGGTGGGAGGAGACTCCAGATGGTGATGGATATGTTTATGGCCTTGATGCTGGGGGTAGTTTCATTGGTATATACTTATCCCCAAAGCTAATGAGATGTATACATTAAATATGTATATCTTTTAATATGTCAATCATATTGTAGAAAGGCTTCATAAAAACCTAGAGAAGAAAGAATATAAGCCTCCATTTTACAGGTTGTGGTGAAAGGAGACTACAAGGGCTATGCTTCCACCATGCAGGTCAGCTCCCTTAAGAGCAAGACTGACGGCACAACTCCGGAATGTCTTGTACTAACGACACTTGAGCAAATGCATATACAAATGCACACAATGGAAATCAATATTCCACAACACGGAGTGCTTTGGTATCTTCCAGTCTATTCGATTTTTAAAAAATGTTCTTTCTGCCCTACTAAATAATGACAACTTCAGTTTGAAACTATGCCAGGTCAGCCGCCTTCTTTAAGAGGTACACACAGCATTGACAGGGTGCTATGATATGGACACATGGCATATAGTACAGTTCACTGTGAAGGGTACACCGTCAAAACGCTCCAGGTACACGACTCATCCCTCATCTGGGATCTTTGGGAAGTGCGCAATGCTTGGGCACTCAGAATCAGAACCGTAGCAGTGGGATCTGGGAACATGGTCTGATGGATGCAGGGGTCATTATGCAAAAGCCCAATCAAGGAGTGTGTGTGTGTGTGTGTGTGTGTGTGTGTGTGTGTGTGTGTGTGTGTGGTATGGTATACATGAGTGCATATTTGTGTATGTGTACAGACAGGCATGCATGTGTGTGCATGCCTGTGTAAAACCAAAGTCAACACCTGGTGTCTTCCTCAGTTGCTTTCCACTTCACTGATTGAAGCAGAGTCTCTTGTCGAACCTGAAGCTCATCAATTACAGCTCGTCTATCCATCCAGCTTGGCCATCAAAGTGTGGGTTCTGGGATCTGAACCCTTGTCTTCATGCTTGCACAGCAAAGATGTTCTCGCCAATTCAGCTCCAAGAGGAAGGTAATTATGCTTTACTTTTGGGAAGTCTTCAGAGGATTTCTGACTAACTTTCAGGACTAAATGAATTTTTAAAATATATTTTATTAACTTATTCATATTATATCTCAACTGTTATCTCATCCCTTGTATCCTCCCATTCCTCCCTCCCTCCCATTTTCCCTATTCCCCTCCCCTATGACTGTGACTGAGGGGGGACCTCTTCCCCCTGTCTATGCTCATAGGAGTAACTGATTTTTGACTTGTTTACTTTCTTAAAAGTTTAAGTTTCCTACTTGTATTCATCAACATGAACTTCTCTTCTGTTTTCTGCCTCCCTGTCTTTCCAAATCACTCACTTCAGAGTACCTTTGGCTATGGTAAGGTGGTGCTCCATGGTAACTTTCTGACATAGTAACATAACCCACACCCAAGACCCATGCATACAGATGGCAGGTACCATTTAAATCATGTTGTAAGGCATTAACTGAGTTGTAAACAAAGTCTATAGGTACATCATTAAATTTACAATGGAGTAAATATACAAGTTACATTAAATACACTTGGGGTCCAAGTGTGACTGTTGGTATTAACACACACACAGACTAGGCATGGTGGCAAACATGCCTACTATGCCAGCACTCAAGAGGCAGAAGGAGTGCTGCAAGTTTGAGGCCAGCCTGGAAAACACAGTGAGACAGTGCTTCAAACAATCATAAAAGTCAGTACCCTTTACTGTTACTTCCGTGGACACTTGAGCCATCTTAGGCAGCATTTGTTTCAAGTGACAAGTTTCACAGATGGATTCATACTCACAAATCTTTGACTTGCATGGCCTGTGTGAAGCTGTCCTTCTTCAGCAGCAAGCCAATCAAAGTGCTGTAAGTCTCACTGTTAAATACAATGTTTTCCTTCTGAGCTTTCAGGAAGATATCATAAGCTTCTGTAAGTGAGAAAATAGATAAAAAAGGAGACACTGTTATTCTAAACTAGCAAACAAAACAAAACAAAAACCCAAAGATATCTAGCTACGCACTGTGACCAACTCTTAAGAGAGGGACAGCGACCGACCAGCACTCTTCAAACCCTGAGGACAAAGGCCGTGGCAGTGCTACGCCACTGAAAGGAACAGTGTCGGAAGAGCTTCTTTTCCAAATTAGTCTTATACTTGATTTGGGTCAATACATTATGTTCTTGCTAATAAAAATGAAAATCAGCTCTTCTGAATTCAAAAGATGATAGCAGTTTCAAAATAAATCGCAAAATATGTGTTAAAGTCCAAATAAAGCAGAGGTATAATTTAGATTGAGGGGCGCCAAAGACTCACTCTCAAGCTATCTTTAATCTATAAGTGGGTGGTTACAATGGCTAACATTTCAACACAATAGCATTAAAGTGAATATAGCCTATAATTCTAAAATTAGAAGATCAAATTATTTGGCTACGACAGGACTTATACAAAAACATACAATTTTCAAATATACAGATACCTAACAAGTAAACTAGGCAACATTTGTTTGACTGATTAACAGTTTTATTTCACTTGTTCACAATAACTGTCAGCGAATGAAAAGACGTTACCAAAAGAGAAGTATCTACACTTTTCAGTCACTTACTTTTCTGAAATACAATTGCTTGTCTATAAAGAGCCAACTGGAAGTGCCATCCACTCTTGTGTGGATAAACATGTCACAACAGAAACCGAGTAAAACTGACCTATCACAGACAGTCCTCTATGACACAAACCTCAGCTGGAAGGAAAGGCAAGGTGTTTAAATAGGTACACACGCGATGTGAGTGACCACAGGAACACTCTAGGAGTGTCTGAACAGGCAAAAATAGTTGTGACTATGTGTGCAAGTTAGAAAAGTTTGTATTATCCCCTCAATAAAACTCAAGTGGCAACGTCCAAATCTTATTTGAAAATTAAATTGGGAGGAGAAAAAGATAAGGTAGGGCAACATTTGTATTAGTTGTATTTTAGTTACGATTAGGCTTGTGTGAACGAAAGCAGTGGTCGTAATAATCAGATTTTACATGAGCTTTCCAGAGCACACTCCCTCTAGGTATCACATTCCTTTTTTTTTTTTTTTTTTTTTTTCGAGACAGAGTTTCTCTGTGTAGCCTTGGCTGTCCTGGACACACTTTGTAGACCAGGCTGGCCTCGAACTCACAGAGATCCACCTGCCTCTGCCTCCCGAGTGCTGGACTTAAAGGCGTGCGCCACCACTGCCCGCCCCAGGTATCACATTCCTAACCGCCCTGTGCTCTGTTAACGCCTACATGAACCAGGCACTAGGAAATGGGAGGAACACACACGCAGGAAGTACTTAGCACCACTGTTTTACTGTCTGAGCCTCCGCTCATTTCTTTTCACATATATAACATAGTTTAGCCAAGCCCCTCACTTTTCCTGTCTTTTCCCTCGCATATTCTCACCATCAATTGTCCCCGACAAGCCCCACCCTCCTTTCGTGCCATCACCACCGTTGGGTGTGTGGACGTCACCTGAGCACGGCGTGTGAGGACACAGTGAGGAGTAACTCGCCGTCCCCAACAACCACGACCTGCCCAGATGCCCTGGGAGACATGGGCCTCCGGAAGTCATCTCTTGACTGCCAGAATCAACCCATCAAAAGTTTTCAAAAAGCTTAATAAAATTTACTAAAAATAAATCATTTTAAACCACGGAACACACGAATGAAGCCACACAAGAATCTACTGCTCAGGACACAATGCACATGTTCTCTTTTGAACGGGGCCACAAGTTAGGATGAGATGTAGTTATTGTCCACTTAGTTCACACAGTTTGATTGGTGCTAAGACTGAGGGCGGACGCTGGCAGAGGCCTGCCGGCTTCCCTGGGTAGCTGTGCAGCTGTTCCTGGCAGTGCTGTATCGCACACATCTTCTATAGCCTTTTAGTTAAACAAACAGCCCACTGATAGCTTGCACTTTACAAAATGGCTGAGACACACCTGAAGAAAGAGTGTGCAGACAGCACTTGGTGCTTCCTGCGATGCAGTGCATGCTTGGTGCCGTGTTCTCAGCACTGACTGAGGTAAACTAAGTGACTGAGTTCGAAGTGAGTCATTAGCTCTCATGGGAAGATGGATGAGTTCCATGGACTACTGCTTCACCAAGGCACAGTGATTATAATTAGCAATCTGAATTATGTCTTTAATTTAGGTAATATTTAATATCTTTATTATCTTTGTATATGTCTTGTGGATTGTCATCTTTTATGTTCTTTTAAAAAAAATCTATCATTAATGTTTATTAATAAACTGTCAATTTTTATGTGCTAAAAAAAAAAAAAAGAATGAGCACTGAATAATAGAACTTAGTAAAATAAAACTAAAAAAATATTCCTGGTTGTTTTCTGATACCAAGTGAGCTACATTCACTGTTAGCTTTACGTGGTCACTTCTATGCATCAACCCCATTAAGCCACAACTACCTAACAGATAGAACTGTAAGCACTGAATTTCCAAAGCATTTATATCTTGCTGTTTGAATATTGAGACATATAAAATCAGTATATAACTCTGAATTACCAGGCTAAACAATGGGCTGAATCACTGTATACTATTAATCACTTATTAAATGTTTTCATTTAAATAAAAACAACTTTAAAAAAGGTAATCTATCAGCTGGGCATGATGGTGCACATCTGTAAGTCTAGCACTTGCCCTAAATTGAGGGGGGAGGGTCAAGTCTGAGACAGCCTGGGCTACATACTGAGACCCTGTCTCAAACGGAGTTCCCCACCACCCACGAGTGTTATCCTAAATTCAGCCTTCCCTACGCACAACTGTACCCAACAATTAGTCTCTCCATTTTTCCAGAGGGTTTCTCTGTGTAGCCCTAGCTGTCTTAAAACACACTCTGTAGACCAGGCTAGTCTGAACCTCACAGCGACCCACCCGCCTCTGCCTCTCTAGTGCTGGTGAGATTAAAAGGCGTGCGGACACTGCTACCGGCATCTAACAATTCTTAGCATCTGACCAGACTTACTTCCTTTGCTCTTGTTTTTATCTTGAAATACTTTATACAGATCTCAAAATTTAAGGACATTGGCTTATGAATTAGAGAATCATTATCATAATTAATAAATTTCTTAGTATCATCTATATTACTGAGCTAACTTAAAGTACAAAATGAGAGCGTGCAAGCTCACCTGCAGTGCACCTTGGCACGCGCAGCTCGGCCCGCACACTGCTTCCTATTAGAAACAATGCCTACCTTTAGGTTTCTTCAATCTGCAGCTCTCCAAAAGCATCTTCTCAGTACCGGTTCCTACTGCTGAGGGTGATGAAGAGCTCCAGGAAGGTCTGTCATCTCCAAACAACAACTTTAAAAGAAAATTACTCAGTTCAACAAAAGTGGTTAAATGCAGCAAGCTTCACACTGTAAGGCTGGGCTAAGCTCGGTCCTAGAAACATATGGCAACAAAAAAAAAAAAATCTGTTAGGCTTATGCCACACACAAATCACCTCGGGCACATCGAAGGGGACTTCCTGGTTGCTGGTTTTCAGGATTTCTGCTAACAGCCGCAGTGTCCTTTCACGAGGGATAATGTTTTCTTCTTGCATTTTATTCCAGACGGCATCAGCTCTTTGCCAGTCACTGTTCATTTCTGTGGAATTTGATTAGTCAGATATCAATGACCATGCTAAGCAGAGCTGGTAAATGCTTAGGACAGCCTTACTTTCTGTCCAAGCAGGCATTATCCAAAGCTGCTGTCAGGGAGAGAAGACACTAGTGGCTGTAGCCCAAGGGTGAGGAGACTTCTCCATGTATCTTTTTAATTATGAGCCACAGAGACACTTTCTCTGCCAAACAAGCAAGCTAAACAAAAATAGAAACCAGTCACCCCAAGGCTTTATCCAAAATCAAGTTTTTAAGGTAACTAAAAAACTGCCCAATTGAAAATTAAATTCAGAAACAAGTAGCACATGCCTTCTTCAGTATTTCCAGATGATAAATTCACGTGTGCTGCCTTGTGAACACCTATGGTTTTAAAATGGTGGAGTGCTTTGATGCATGGCTCTTTTCTTACACAGTGTCAAAGTTCCAGATACTTAAACTTGGGTGAAGAGAGGTGACTGTCCCTTACCTGCTGCCGTGAAGGGTCTCTGCCTCACAGAGTGTTTTTCTTACGGCAACAGGTGACACTGCTGACTAAGTCTTAGGGAAGCAAGAAGTCTCCTGTAACTAATGACCTAGTAACATCTGTGTCACAATACTTCGTTCTCACAGATAACAACTTAGGGTTGTCTTGTTTTGAATGTCCTTGTTTTAATTTGCACATGTGTGTATAAGGAACATTTTAGGGAGACAAGTCTGAGCACATTCTTTTAAAATCCATGAATTCATTAAGAAAAAAATAGCAATTTTGGAGTTTCAAGGACAACAAAATCTTACTAATTATGAAAAGAAAATATAAGTATTTGGGTTTCCGATGAATTTATTTCATATCAGTAGTTAAATTTTAAAAAGGCCACAGACCGTAGGATATTCAATATAGAATTCAAAACAATCAAACTAGAAAATAGTCAAAACAGTACGTGAATGGGGATTAGCCAAACGGACAGCTGCAAAGGACATCTCTGAGGCGGGGAGTCTGCACATAGGAACACACAGTGACATGTTCACACTCAGCTAGCAAACTATTATGCAGTGTGACTCTTTAGTGCTTAGAGTGTATCCATTTTACTAGTGTAACAATGGAAGAGGGTAAGGCCACACAGCAGGAAATGTCAATGCCTATATGTACTGGAAGGTTAAAACAAAACAAAACAAAACAAAAAACAAACCAAATAACTTGAAGTAGAATAAAATATTAGGGCCATAAAACTTAAAAAGCCACAATCAAGGTATTTTTAATGCAAAATACCAAATCAAAGGCAACACAACTGCTAAATGAATGTTGGCTTTTTATATATGAAGGCTGTGAGGCCTGGCTTTGGTGGTACGAATTTCTGATCCCAGGACTCCAGGGGTAGAGCCAATTTGGTCTATACATCGAGTTCCAGGGAAGCCAAGGTTACAAACGGAGAATTGTCTTGATACAACAACAAAATAAAGACAAAAACAACACATTTAGACTGAAGTATCTTTAAATAAGAAAATGTTTGATACTGTGACAATAAATGACATTAAGGAAGCTTCCACTGAAAACATGTTCAAAAAGACAAAATCATTAACTTATTCACTATTTGATGATGTAAAACTGCCACCATAAAAACACATAAAAAATGATCTCTAACTTTACTATAGCGTGACGACTATCAAAAGCTCTTTTAAACTCATTTTAAACAAATTCTTTCTCCTTTAGTAACCGAGGACCTCTGCTATCTCCCAGAGTCAATCAGCAGTTGAAGAAAATAGAACAGTAACAACAACAACAGCAACAGCAACAACAAATCTCTAACTACAAAAGCAAAAAGGGAAATATCACTGACCACTCTGTTATTTCCCGACACTTAAATATCACAAGAACACAAGCTGCTGTTGCTGTAAACAGACTAGAGCATTATTTGGCTATAAAAACGAAATTCTCATCACTCTTCAACCTTAACACAAATACCAGGAATTCAGTTCAACGGAAATTAAAGATGAGAACCAAAATGTAGGTTTGTGGAAAACTAAAATCTATTCACAGAAACAAGGGACTGGCAAAGGATATCCAACCAGTTTGTTTGTACTTATAGATGATTAAAATGGAGGAAGTGATTATACTATATACCTCAGTATGAAAAGACGTATATGAAGTCAGTTCTTACGCAGATGTGCGTGCTTCTAGACGAGATCTACACCTGTGAGTTCATAGTTAGCTTCTACAGGGGTGACTGAGAAAGCTTCCTCAGGATTTACACACAACAGAAGTGAACAGAAAGACAGAGCTTCTCAAAACAGCCCACTAATAGTAGTTCTATGGCTTTGGGTTCTTCTGTTCCGAGCTGACGTAAAAGAGTTAGAAACCACTTGTGTAGAAGCAGTCAGTGAGCTGAGTGAGGGGAGGCCAGCTTTACAGACAGAAAGGAACAAAACCAAGCAAAAGTGGAATCTCTTTGAGAACTGACCAGACTCACATTCAAGGTACCACGTAACCCTGCGCACTGCTCCGCTTTCCACACACCCAGGCAGCATCTGGCATGCTGCATTTTAATTGTCAGAATGCTCTCGTCTTCAAGAATGAACGCTATCATATGCACTTCCCAATCCTAGCGCCTGCCCCATCCTCTGCTCACACAGGCAGGATGTGTCCATGCGCACAGGGGCCTATAGGAGATCTCTACATCTGGGTGTGTCAGCTGCAGGGCAGGGCTCCAGGAGCACAGAAGAAAACGAGCGAGCACAGGATGGTCCACCTTCTCATTACTGCAGCAAGGACTATAAGCATCACACAGCATCTACTGACACAATATACTATTCTGCAGGAAGGCCTTCACTTTGGCCCGTCGACAACTCCCTCCCCGCAGATGGAAGCGCCAGCAGGCAGAGAGCATCACTTACTGTACAGTTTTAGTAAGCTGTAGTACATCTGGTCTCTATCACATTCAAACAGCTTCTGGGTCAGCTCCACTAACTTTTCAAGAGTTTCCACCTTAAAAAGATAACACAGATTTACAGCGTGTAAAAGTATACTTTACAGCTAATACGAGCCGCAGAACGACCCTCTCAATCTGTTCCCATAAGACGGGTTAACTTTACCAAAAGACTCAGGGTCAAGCCCAGCAGCTGGGGTGTGCCTACTTACCCAACCTCCGCCCCCCCCGCCCCCATCACACTGACCCAGCAGTTAAACCAACAGTAACAAGAACCGTCAAGATCAAAAGAACACAGCACGGGTAATTAAGTTAAAAGAATCTTCAAAAACCATCTTGATGGCATATAGACTCTGAGGCAGAGAGCAGTAGGGAGCACCCAGGTGGGACAAGCCTCTGCACAGTGTCAACAGACAGATGTGGAAAGCTGAGTGAGAGAAGGCACATCCTCCTGCCACCACACAGTGCCAGCTTGCTCCCACCGTAAAGAAAGGCAGGTGAAAACCTCCGGGGCCTAGACTTCTAATGCACCTGAGGAGCACAACATGCTGGTATTTTTTGGAGAAGCACTGAGGGAACACTGTGTCCATAATAACCTCTTGTAAACTCCCCAATGCTCATGATACTATCAGATTCAGAAGTGTGAAGTGCTTCAGACATCAGAAAGCAAATACTGGGCTGGAGAGATGGCTCAGTGGTTAAGACCACTGACTGCTCTTCCACAGGATCTGGGTTCTATTCCCAGTACCCACATGGCAGCTCACAACTGTCTACAACTCCAGGATACAAACCCCCCACATAGACAGGCATGTAGGCAAAACATCATTTCATGTAAAATAAAAACAAATAAATTATGAAAAATGAAAAAGAAATCAAATACCAACCTGATTACTGGCAATGCATCTATCACAAAACCACTGAAGTTTTGTAGGTCGAGCTCTAATGCCTGGGGTCTGTAAAACAGAACCACCGCACAACACGTAAGACTCAGCTAAACTCTCCCTTGAAAACAGTATGTTCCCTCTAATGAATTAGCGGCCACACGTATATGCTAAAACAAACTTATAACGCGGTCCCACAGTTATTGCAGACCGTTAACGGGGTCGGATCTAAGCATACAGCTGAAGTCATAGTTACCACTTGTCCAGAAGACTTAGGTCATTCTAGGCTGCTGCTTCCCAGCTCATCCTATGATGTCTTTGTTCTATGTTTTATGTTTGTTTGTTTTGGTACTGAGGATTAAAGCCAGGGCCCTGCATGCCACTCCCAAAGTCTTAAATAATACAGTGGTTACATTTTATTTAGTTCAACCCAGGACTATGTGATGATAAACTCACGCCCCACCCCCTACCCGTCTACTCCAACACCCCAGCAGAGACAGTAGACACAACGTAACAATGTGCTATGTAGTTATAAAGAGATCTTACTCTGAATAAAACCCAGCAGCTTTAGAAGAAAGATACTTGGATTAAAAGCACTCTACCCACCACTGGACGCGCTGCCAGTGAATAAAATTAGCTATATATTTAACCTGAGTTTAGCCCTGGCTCCCTTCAATGACTGAGGTGTTATGTTAGTTATATGCTCGACTAGAAATTCTGAAGGTTTAGTCAGTAACTCTGGCTTTGAGCACATATTTCACAATGTTGGATACTGGAATAAAAGACAAACCATTTCAACATAATTCCAAGGATTTGTACCTGTAATGATGGCATTTGCATCATCCGTAAGAGGGTTTCACCACGGAACACTACATTTCAATCACAGCGTCTAGATAAGACAACTACATACTCATCTGCCCTGGCTGCACGCCAACCTAGGAGGCACCGCGCCTGCGCTTGCCGCTGTCGTTGATGAAGCCAGGTGTCCCTAGAATGGGGTTTATGTATAAACCCCAGGACTGTTGGTATTTTCAGAGAGGAGGTATTGCTATGTTGCCCTGGTTGACCTCCACCTCCCAGACTCAACCGATCCTCCTACCTCAGCCTCTCCAGTAGCTGGACCGCAGGAGCACACCACCACACTCTGCACCCCAGCAGTTCTAGTTAAAAACCAACACACTGCACAATGTTAATGAAGAGCTTATGTATTGAGGACCATCTTGCAGCTTGCGTTGCAGGAATGAAAACTGGTAGAGTTTAAGATGTGTGCTCTCATTATAACCAGGCAAGTATTCTGGGGTATGAAACCAAGTGCGGAGTAAGCTGACCATGAAGCCACGCCTTCAAATATTAACCTCCACATCTTCAATATAGACATGGACTGTATTCAAGGACTCCCTCATATCTACAGTGCCACATGCATCGTAATAAATATGAAATTAACATCAATGTACGTAGAAAGCCCTTGAAAAAGAACAAATAATCCTCTTTAGAACATGGCAAGATGCAAGAGCTACATTCACTTACAACTTCCAATGTTATTACTGATCCAAATCCACAAGCTCTGAACAGCACAGCTCCACGCTAACTCTTCCTGTTGGGGCTGATTAATTCCTGTCGCTGGCAGGAGAGCCGACTTATATGCTAGCTCTCCCCTATGTTTCATTTTGAAATTGAGAACTGTTTTCATATATAAATCTCAATCATCAAAAGAACATCTAGGTCAGATTAACTAAATCTCCTAGGCTGCTGGAACGGCCGATGCTCCTGGCTTACCTCTGAACATCTTACTGAATTTTAAACACTGCAGTTGAAAGCAGCAATAAAAAATGTAATAGAGACATGGGAAGAACCGGATCCTAATTTGGATGTTAAATATAACTTCAAAGGCCAGCTAATGTACATTAAAATCACAAGGTAACTGCTAGTTCTTTCTGATTTTTCTTACATATAATTTATTTAATGGACAGCAGGGTTAAATAGTCATGCTAATAGAAAGACTACCGTGTTTGTGTCTACCCAAGTTACTATTGCACCGCAGAGCTTTCTGCAGTTCTACTGCAACACTGGGCTCAACTGCATAGGTGGCGAGTTAAACAAAATGCTTTCATTACTCAGTAACTTCATTACGTCACTCTACAGGCACAACAAACATCTATGATGTTAACAAGATAAATATAAAATAATTTAAGTGGAAAAACATAACTGTTTTTCTGTGTTTCAACCTTCATATGAGCTTAAAATGGATTGAAACAGTACATTTTTACTTGTTTTTGTTTTTATTGCCAATATTAATGGAATGGTGGGAAAAAGAACCCCTGACATCAATAAAGCATGCTCCAGGGCCAATCCCTGAGCTAGTGCAATAGAAAGCAAAGCTATGTGCACAGGGCTCTGCGAAGAGTCAGCTCCTCTCTCCCTGCAGCTAGGCTAGACATGGGAGGACAATGGTGACGTGCCACTCAGCGGCCTTTGTAAATCTTCAGATGTGCACTTAAAGATCAGGTCTAGGAAAGAGCAAGTCACACGAACATCTGCTATCAGCAGTCACAAGCCTCTCCACCAGGGCTGTGGAGAAACATCAGAACTAGCACTGTCATGAGATTCTGTAAGTCTGAGAGAACATTATTAGCTTTTCAACACGGTGTATACAGACTTGAACTCTGACCCTATTAAAGAAGGCAAGTTGGGATAAAATTTTTGTTTTCATCAAGTAAAGAACGTAGAGTAACAAAAGCTGCATTTGAATCAAACTTCTATTGTTAACCCTGGAGCCATCAGAATGAGAGTCCCCTGCAGAGGACTGCAAACCGACCTCACATTCGGTATCAAATGGAAGGAAACAAGAGATGAAGAGATGGGGAAACAAAGTTAGACAAAGTTGTTTTGATAATTCAGAAGTTGGGGCAGGGTACCTGGAGAGCAGGAAGATGGATAGGGAAAAGCTGAGGGAGCCACAGTGCGTGGGACCCGTCCTGACTTCCTAACTCTACAGCCTGTATTCGGAACCTCTGTGTCTTTGCCCTCGCTGTTTCTCAGAGCTCCTGTGTGAGGCTCAAAGTCCCAGCTGTAGTTACACCGCCTAGCTGGTGGTGCGGGCCTGACTCCAGGGGAAAGAGGTCAGAGGTAAGAGAGCGCTCATCTCTGAAGACACCACTGCAGCACTTGCCCTGTGGCCTAGCTGCTACTGAGCCACCCAAGGCTAAGCATGACGCTAAACGGCAGGCTTCCTCACCAAGCCCTTCAGAGCATGTAAAACTGCACACCATCACTGAGCCTTTCCCGCTGACATATGCCATCTCTCTCTGAATTTAATTTTCAGTCTTGAAATAAAGTAGATGAGACAAAACACATCTTATTTTATGCTCTGTAATTAAGCCTGTGCCGGAAGGTAAGTATTTAAACTGCAACTGAAGGAATGAAGGAACAAATACCATCTTCTTTGACCATAATTTCTTTCTTTCTTTTTTTTTTTCCTTTTTTGGTTTTTCGAGACAGGGTTTCTCTGTGTAACCTTGGCTGTCCTGGACTTGCTTTGTAGACCAGGCTGTCTTCCAACTCACACTGATCCACCTGCCTCTGCCTCCCGAGTGCTGGGATTAAAGGCGTGTGCCACCACGCCCAGCCAACCATCATTTCTAAAAAGGAATGCTAGGCTAGAATTTGGAAGACCTGGTGACTACTCAAATCTCTAGCATGGTGAGCCAGAAGTGGGGGTGGGTCTTCACCTACACCAACATTTGTCTTCATTACCTCACTGGCAAGATACCACCTGAAGAAAATGGTCTGAAACCCAAAGGCGCTGGGACGTGGAGATGTGGGCAGTGACAGTGCAAGCTGAGGAGTGAAAGCTTTTATTGAGGGAGACAAAATGTGATCATTAAAATATTTAGAGAACCCTGTAATGAATTTCATGAGGGAAATGAAGGAGTAGCTGATTACAGTGAAATATTAAGATACATAAATCCATTAATTCCACTCATAACCGAAATAAGCCAATGTAGTAAGAGGACAGCGAGGCCACAGAGATGACTAGATGAGAAATTAAAATTGAGTCTTCTTCCTACCTGACATATTTTAAAATAAGACCTATTAATTTTTGTTGTTTTGTTTTCGAGACAGGGTTTCTCTGTATAGGCCTGGCTGTCCTCACTTTGTAGACCAGGCTGCCCTCAAACTTATAGAGATGCATCTGCTTCTGCCTCCTGAGTGCTGGGATTGCAGGCGTGCACCACATGTCCAGCCCAAGATTTGTAATTTATACTTGGTTCTATATATGGGCAGGGTGGGAGTATTAGAGTAAGGTACAGAAAGTACTTCACCAACTTTGCCTTCCTGACAGAACCAAGTAAGCTGTAACATGCTCTTAGTTGTTTAGTTCACTCCAGAATGTGCCATAAGGATGGCGGAGGTGGAGTCTCCAGAGGATGCGCTGGTAAAAGGGGCAAGTGTTCATCCAGCACAGGGAAGGATGGCATAGAGAGAGCACACCGACACTGAGTAAGTGTTGAACAATGCATGGACATCCTAGTTATCACAATGCTCGTGTCACCTTGTAATGTTCTAAGAGGCACAACAAAGAAGCGAGCACTCTCCTTCCATTGCACCTCGGCACTGCCGGCAGCTTCCTTGGCTTGGAATAATTTTATGTCATCAGTTCATCTTTTAGTCCTTCGCCCAGACACAAATTCCGTAGAAATATCTAGTCTGAAACAGCCCTTTTCTACAGAAATCTCCTTGCTAGTCAATACATTTTTTGTTTGTTTGTTTGTTTAGACAAGGTTTCTCTGTGTAGCCTTCACTGTCCTGGAGTCACTTTGTATACCAGGCTGGCCTTGAACTCACAGCGATCTGCCTTCCTCTGCCTCCCGAGTGCTGGGATTAAAGGTGTACGCCATCATGCCCGGCTGCCAATACATTTTTTTAAAAGGTCTATCTCAACAATGAGTCTTTAAGACAGAATCAAATTTGTTAAGTAAGGAAGCTGCTTAGATGCTATCAGTCACCTTAGCAGGAGGTTTCAGATGACAACCAAGGCATATCAACCACTTGTGGAAGGAGATGTTGTATTTTACATGTGAGTCAGCCTCCCTTGGTTCAGCTGACTACTGCTAATTGACACCATTACCCCGAGTATTACTATGGAAACGTCCCATGCCCACGTCCCTGAGATCCTCCTTCACCTCACCGTCTCATGCCCCAACTCACCCAGATCCCCAGCATCTGTTACTCTTTGAGTTAGCCCCATCTCCTTACTCTGGCCTTGAGGCTTTCTAACGTCTGGAAGCCATCTATCCTGCCAAAGTGTTCCCGGCCCTCTGTCTGCTTCCTAATCCTATTAAGTTCGTCAGTGCCTAAATGTCGCCATTCATTCCACACCTATCTCCTCCTGAAAACCCCCAAATTCCTTATGGGGCGGGGATGACTCTTCCTAAATGCTCAGACCGCCAATGTATTCCTCAAGTCAGTCAATACCTGCCTGCTATAGACAGAAATTAACTTTCACACCAATCTCTGTTCAAGGAGTCTCACTTTAGCTCCTCAAAGACTCATACTATTTAAGTTCATTTCACTGTTTTTCTCATTCCTTTTCCATTTGAAGAAGCTACTCACTGTAAAAATTCAGAAAATATCTAAGATATTTTTAAGGTCAGCTGTAATTCACCCTCCTATAATGATTTACATATAGAAATAAAATACAAGTTTATGTTAAAAATACTACATATCACATAATATATGTATACACACCAGCTGATTAAAAAAGGATTTATTTATTATTATATATGCAGTGCTCTATCTGCATGTACACCTGCAGGCCAGAAGAGGGCATCAGATCACATTATAGATGGTTGTGAGCCACCATGTGGTTGCTGGGAATTGAACTCAGGTCCTCTGGAAGAGCAGCCAGTGCTCTTAACTGCTGAGCCATCTCTCCAGCCTCACATCAGCTTATTTTAAAGCAGGTCATGCTATTTATAAATTCAATACTGCTTATATCTTTTTTCATTTGAAAACTTTAGGTATTTAACTTTAATATAACAAAGTGTTACAAATCCTCGCTAAAACTTAACCTCCATTAGTCACAAAACAAGAACAAAAATAAAATAAGCCTGTCCTTCCGTCTTGTCGATGAGACAGACCTTTAACATAGCCTCACCTATCACACTCCCCGCTGTCCCCTCTGCCCTGGCCAGTGCTGTGGTTCTAGTTATTTGTTACTTTTCTGTGTGGAGTGCATGTGTGGTTTATGCAAATGTCTATGCCTGTGCTTGCATGTGTGGAGGCCAGAGGTTGGCTCCAGATGTCTCCTCATTCTCTGAGACCATGTCTCTCTCTGAACCTGGAGATTACTGATTAGCTAGACTTGGCTGGCCAGCAACTCCCAGGAATTCTCCTGCCTCAGCCTTCTAATGATGGGATTGCAGGAAAATCTTACTATACCAGTGTTTTTAATGGGTGCTGGGGATGCAAAGAAAGCACTTTATCCATTCAGCCATCTGCTCAATTCCTACACAGAACTCACTATGCACTCAACAATTTTATACACACCCACTGCTTTTTAACGTAACAGTCTTTCCTAACTGATCCACACAGGCAAAGTTCTAAAGTATTAAAAGCCACTCTTCTCTTGCCTAGTTAGGTGATATTTGCGTGCCTCTTATTAAGCTTCACACTGAAATCATGTAGAATAAAGGAGACAAAAATAAATAAATAAATAAATAATCCCTACCTTTGAGGGGCATAGAATTAATATTATTGATCACTTACTATAATCCAGGGACTGTGCAAGCTGCTTTACACACATTATGTGATTGAGTCTTAAAGACAGATATTACATTCCGTCTTGTAGATAAAGCAGCTTAGGAAAGTTTAATAGATGCCAAAGGAAACTCACTATCATGCTTCTGCCGCTTTTTTGTTGGGTTCTGCTCCCACTGCGGGGTGAGGGCACAGACTTTTAGCCATCAGCGGCCCACGGACACCGTGGCACACACAGACACTGTGCCACACAAATAGAGTGGTAGACCAGGAGGAGGCCGAGAGGACACCCACCTTCAGATCTACTGAAACCGTTTTGTAGATACTACAAATTAACCATTTGAGTTTAGAAGCACAGTCTACGACACTGACAGGTATGCAGACAGACAAGACAGAGAAAAACCAAACAAAGTCCTGAATTAATTTCACAACCTCCTGTACTATATTTTTCTCTTCTTTATAACCATTTCAAGATGCAAGTCAGTCATTAAAGCCCAGGCCTTTAATCCTAGCAAATGGGAGGCAGAGGCAGGGGATCTCTGAGTTCCAGGAACCAGAGCTATTCCATAGTGAGACCCTGTCTTGAAAAAACAAACAAATAAATTTGAAGACACAATTTAGACTTTTTGGGTTCCCCACCTCCATCTTCAGCTCTATGAACAGGGGCAATTTAAAAACCTGGCACCCTGCACACTTTTAGAAAAAGAAAGGGTAGCAGCAAGCCAATGAGGGGTTGTTAATACAGCAATGATGTGGTTGTTTCGATGGCGCGTCATCGTGGTTCTCCTTACAGCGGCTCGTCTACTTTCTATGGTGTGTTTATTGACGAGACAGAGGACTGTTTGAAGATGAAATTAATCACCATGTGGACAGGCTTTACATTAGCTTTTCTTTATTAATTCCAGGAAGAAAAAAAATTCAGAAAAGCCTAGATAAAGTATACTAATCCTAAAGAGGCCAGGTTTGTCACCTGTTTCCTATAAGCTGCTTACCATAGTGGGGACAAAAAAAACAAAAAACAAAAAACAAAAAATAAAAAATAAAAAAGGAAAGGAAGAAAGAAAATTTAAATTAAATGCCAAACCACTGCAGACAGCACTTGTTGGGCTGATTAACTTGTAGACAAGCATTACAAATAAGTCTGAGCCTGGTCTGCAGCAAATTGAATTTTACTGCTTTTAAGAACAAAGAATTCTTTAGCAAAGAGGATTAGCAACTTTACACCCAGGAATACCAGGGTAATTTAATTGTTTCACAATTCAAGATTTAATATGCAAATATCATTTTGATATATAACAGTGAATTTAGCAAAGTGAGGAAACAAATTCAATATACAGCCAGACTGTCTTTTCTGAACTGTAATTATATACAACAAAGCTGGCCGAGCCACCCTCCTCCCATTACTGGTGGGATTGAATTCTATTAACATGAATCAGAACGAGGATACTTAAAGGTTAACATTTTTAACATGTATTCTAATTAAGAGTCTAAATAGCTGTACATTAAGATAGCAAAGTTAAAACTCCTACCTCAATGATCTTCTTGGCCTCTTTGTAATTTCCCGTCTGCAGGAAGGCAAAGAAGAGGTCGTACAGCATTGTCATTTCGCCTTGCTCTTGGCTTACGAAGTCCATTGCTGGACAGCAGAGAAGGAGAAACACAGAGATCGTAAGAAAAACATAGGGCGACAGTATCCTGAAATTCTAGGTAGATAAAAGAGAACAAATATGGAGACTAGTAAGCCTGTAGCTTTATCTATTTACAGTCACAGTCCTTGTCTGGCAGCACCTATGGATGGCCTTACATACTAAAGGCTAGCTTTAAAGAGAATGGTGAGGGGAAGACTAAACAGTAGTGTATAGTCATAAAAGCAGATGGCCAACAAGTGCACATTTATAGCAGAGAAACAATATACCCCAGGGAACAGATATGAACACCAGAGCGTTCCAGATGCAGAACTGCTTCCTTTCGGAAGTCCGATAGTTTCTCTGGAAGTGTTCGTCTGCTCTCAATTTTCCTTTCCCATCTCCTCACGTAGATTAAAGATATAAGAAGAAAATGTTATTTGACAGGTACTAACCTTTTTGGATTAAATCCGTCTCGCCTTTCTCTATTAGCTTACATAAGACATCATGCATCCTGGGTAATATTTTATATTTTTCATGGCAGGCAATGCTGGCTTCAAGAGCAGCATGTAAATCACCCCTTGGAAAAATAAATTGACAATGATGAAAAAATTATCAAATTCACTTTAGGCTCCAGAAACAATGTAGACAGATATAATGAGCAAAGAAACTGTCAACAACTAAACTTTATTTTAAAAGAAAGAAACAAACAAACAAAAAAAAACCCACTAAGCTCAAATGGAAAGAATGGAAAGCACAGAACTACACCTGTTCAGGTGACAGTCACCACTTTCCCTGATTTATTACTTTGCTTCCTAAATAGTTTTTCTTTGGGGAACAGGAGCTGGGCAGGGGAGGAGAGGATGACAAGATGAAGGCCTTCTCTAATTTTATTGCATATGTACAATCTGGCTGTGTATAATAAATTGTATCAGGCTGTTATTGTTGAAGGCAAGGACTACCGTCACATAATCGTCCCCACCACATTAGGTTCCTCTGTGACTACCCAGTTTCACTGGGAAGCTGCAGGCAGCTCTCAGGCGTGTGCAAGCACTTGGCAATGCTACCAGAGTATTGTTCATCCCACAGCCTTACTGGGTAAATGGAAACAGCCTGAGGTTCAGATGGACAAAAACTGTTCCTCCTAAAACTACTACGCACCGCTTTTTTTGGGGGGCAGGGGTTGGGGTAGGGGGGTGGTTTCGATACACGGTCTCTCTGTGTAGCCTTGGCTGTCCTGGACTCGCTTTGTAGACCAGGCTGGCCTCAGACTCACAGCGGTACACCTGCCTCTGCCTCCCGAGTGCTGGGATTAAAGGTGTGCGCCACCACGCTCGGCTCTGTCTTTAGAAGGTAAACTTGAAAATTCTGCTTCATTTTAAGTCATGGCACTTTTTTAAAATGTGGTACTTAAAGGATATTTTCACAAAGCGCGTTGCAAGATATTTTCGTGGGTCTTCAAAATTCCTTTTTCCTTTGAAAGGACAAGTGGTGGTGTGAAGGGCCCTGCGAGAGCCATGGAGGTAAGACATAACTCTCAGGGCCAGTGCCGCTCTTTGCTTTTCTCTCTCTTTTCTTTTCTTTTCTTTCTTTTTTTTTTAAGAGCCAATGAGGCCCCTAGAACCATGGCTTTGCCTGAAGAGTAGGGTAAGCAGATGGTGGCACTGGAGGCAGGTTCCTGGACTTCCCACTCTCAGCTAAAGTACTTCACTGTATACTATGTTGTGAAATTACCACTGCTTCCAGGGAAATTATTTGTTATAGGAGAAGAGACTACACATTAAAAAAAGAGAGAGAGAGAGAGATGGACAGGTGGTGGTGGCCTTTAATTCCAGCACTTGGGATGCAGAGGCAGGCCGATTTTTGTGGGTTTGAAGACAGTCAGGACTGTTACACAGAGAAACCCTGTCTCAAAACAAAATAACAACAACAAAACAAACAGAGAGGGAGGGAAGGACGAAGGGAGGGAGGGAGAGAGGGAAGGAGAAAGAGAGAGCACTCATACGGCAGCTCACAGCTGTCTATGACTGCAGTTCCAGGAGATCTGGTGCCCGCACACAGACATATATGCAGACAAAACACTAATGTACATAAACTAAAATAAATACATCTTTAAAAAATGCTTTTTTTTTTTTTTTTTTTTTGGTTTTTTCGAGACAGGGTTTCTCTGTGTAGCCTTGGCCATCCTGGACTCACTTTGTAGACCAGGCTGGCCTCGAACTCACAGCGATCCGCCTGCCTCTGCCTCCCGAGTGCTGGGATTAAAGGCGTGCGCCACCACGCCCGGCTTATTTTTTTTAAAAAGAAGATGAAGTATTATTTTTAAAGCACAGTTCAAGATACAGACAAAAAGCCAGGCATAGTGGTGCACCCCTTTAATCCCAGCACTCAGGGAGGCAGAGGCAGTTGGAGCACTGTGAGTTTGAGGCCAGCCTGGTCTACAAAGCAAGTCCACGACAGCCAAGGTTGTTCTGAGTCCTGAGTCCAGGACAGAAAATCTGTCTCAAAAATAAAAAGTGAAAATTATGCAGATAAAAAGTACACTTGATCCCAGCAGTCAGGAGGTAGAGGCAGGCAGATTGCTGTGGGTTTGAGGCCAGCCTGGTCTACAAAGTGAGTCCAGGACAGCCAGGGTTACACTGAGAAACCCTGTCTCAAAAAACCAAAAAGTCCATTTGGTGACAATCAGAGATTCTCCCTCTGGAGCCACATTCTCTTCCACAAGTCAGCAGTTCTCACAGAAGAAAGCCTTTTATAGTTTACATTTTGCCCACTGTACAAGGGTTGTATTGTCCTATATCAGATTACTATTTTTTCCCTAGATTAATATTGTAAGCTGTGCTAAGAGAGTAAACGACACAGAAGTGCTCCCTGTGACGATGCAGGGAGGTGTGAAATGAACCTGCCGTGAAGGGAAGTCTGCCGTACCCTGCACCAAGTCCTGTTTACAGTGCATCTTCTGGCACCCCACTGAGTCATTTGAATTTTTGTCATTTGGGGTGAAGACTAAATTGCAGGTTAATTTCAAAACCGAAAGTAGATGTTGCAGGCTAGATTACTGTCATATGAAGGAAATGCTATAGTAGCTCCCACATATGCTACAGAGCTCCATGTAATCAGTATTTTCCTTTGCTTCAGACAGAGGCGCAGTTACTGCCTTCCTACAGTTCTTCATGGAAAACTAGGAACACATCTGTAAGAGGTAAACTAACACACACCATTTTTCTAAATGGAAGATTTGCTTTTTCAGATGGACTCCTAAACTAGGACAGCACTGTCTCAACTCTATTTCCCCTACATTAGGTCAAAACTATCAATAAATGAATGAATAATTGTTCTGTCAATCAAAAAGACATGCTAATAGTCCTTGGTCTCCAAATATATGCTTCTGAGGATTATACATGCTTAGAACAACACAAGAGAAACGCGAAAATAATTCATACATTTGCCAGTAATTTTAGACACCAATGTTATCACTCCTTAGGCTCCTGACGGAGTAAATCCAACCTACAAAACACTCCCTATAAACTGGACTTAAGACAGAGATAAAGTAGATGACTAGCTGGTTCCTTGCCATCTCTTCTACATGCACTTTGTGGGTGGTGGTGTCACTTAAAGCATAAAAGTTTACATTCCTCATGTCTTTCCTGTCATCCTGATGTTTTCTGGCAGAGCTTGAAAACAGGCGGTGAAAATTAAAATGTGTACATCCACAGGACTGCAGACTCTGACCCTGCACTGAGAGTTCTGTACCAAGTGGGGTGGAAGGCAGGTCTGCCAGGTTCCCAGCTGCGTCTCATCTTTGCTGAGCAGGCTCACGTGTCATGTACATGTGTCACTTCAGCAGCACTGGTGTTAGACAGAATGAAAGCTTTAAGAACAGCAAAAGAAAAAACTTCCTAGACAAATGTAGAATGGCGCGAGGCCAAGTAGCACACTGCGGCTCTTGACCAGCACCTACTGTAGGCCTGCTGCAGCCGGTACACCAGGAATGTCTGGAAACACTTACAAATAACAAGCCTTTGAATGAAATCTTTTAATACGTTAAATCTATATTCAAAACTTTCAATCTGTTATTTCAAGTCTGCTATGTCCCTCCGGTTTTGTACACAACTGTAAAGTTTATTCCACAAAAAACAAGTTCCAGCAATTGTTCTTTTTTCACAAACCAGATAACACACATACGCACACATATTTGCACTATCTTTAATGAGTAGAAACCCTGTTAAAAATATATATTGAAGGACCACATAAAACAATTCTCATAGCTAAAACAGTATTTTAACGTAAAACAAAACAACTTAAAAGTGTTACCAAATCATGTGAAATAAGATAAAACTAGAAGAAAAAAATGATTCTTTAATTCTAATTTTTTTTTTTAAGGTTTTTCGAGACAGGGTTTCTCTGTGTAGCCTGTCCTCTGTGTTTCTCTGTGTAGGCTGTCCTAGACTCACTTTGTAGACCAGCCTGGCCTCGAATTCACAGTGATCAGCCTACGTCTGCCTCCCGAATGCTGTGATTAAAGGCGTGCACCACCACGCCCATTAAGGACACATATACATTCCTAATAGGATACACATCTAGGAAGTAATTTAAAAACTTTAAAAAAAAAAAAAAAAGAGTTGCATTTATTAACCAGAGTGTCCCACTCAATATTTATTTGAGTCTGTGTTTCATTTTAAGGAAATATGACTATGCATATAAGCCATACATTTGTTTCAGTGCACAGAATTAAGAAGCGCCGTGATGCATGCCCACATGGCAAATCAAGGTTGCCTATTACTTGAGTCTTTAATAGGAAATGGAAATGAGCTATAACATCAGCAACAAACACACATACTCAATCAGGTGCATGCATGCCGAACACCTACTCCCAGGAAGCACCTGCCCCTGACAACTGTCTCCCTAAAGTACCAGGAGCCAAGTTCTGCTCCCTGAAAGGCCTTCATGATGCTGTCATTCACGAGTTCCAAGATTCTGAACCTCTGTGACTGGAAGGCCTGTGTCACTCTCTAGTCACATCTTTAGCTTTTGACTTGGTCTCCTCAGACATCGGTAGGAAGTAACTTTCGAATCCAAGGTAGATACATAATTAAAGCAGCAGCAACAACAACAACAAAAAGATGCCAAATACTGGTTTTTAATTGGAATAAAGTACTTAACATTATGTATAAAGTACCAGTGAAGTAGTAATTTCCTGAAAGACTCTCAAATCTGAAATCATCAGAGATAAGCAGATCAAGGAGGCAGGAGGCTTTTAAAACAAACAAACAAAACAACCTAAAAACAGCTATGTTCAGAATGGGGGAAGCCGGTCAGGAGGAATCATCGCCTTCCCAAACTTTGTTCAGACAGAGGACCAGCACCTTCAAAGAGCCAAATAAACGGCTGGGTTTTTGTTGTTGTTTTCGCCCTGGTTCATCATCTACAGATGAGAAATCTTCAAGGCGACTGGTGTTGCAATTACAACTAATCCTCCCCAAAAAATTAACTGTGTTGAAGGCTTTGTAATTTCCCTAGGTACAATTTAGCTGTCACTTACTTTAAAATTTACTCAAACATGCGTTGGGAACAGCGCTAACTTCACATGTCAAGTGCTTTCCAGCCAATTGAGTCTAAACTGGAAGTCGGTGTTAAACAACTGAGTGATTAGACAAGATAGCTCATTTCCCTGCTCTTTTGTTCAGAGTAAAATGCCACATTTACATTATCAGGCTCAACAGGATTTTCTGACAGAGGGAGAAAAAAACCTTCCTGCACACTGTCCGTAAGGAGCTCCTGAAGCCTGCCATTAACAATCATCCTTCCAAAAGCAGTAGCCATGAATGTAACTTAATTACGACCCAATGATCCTTGACGAAGAATCATCTTATCACTGTCCTGTCCCCCAGGGCAGATGAAGCACTTTTTGTCCTGTGACACTTGGTGATGCTAAACTCTTAATTGCAATAATGGAGTAAAAGAGCCAAGCCTCCTTAGTTTCCTTTCAACATATAAAGAGCCTTACTCTGGAAGGCAAGCATTCCCACATATAATAAAAGTATCCAGTACAAATGAAGACCCTCACATTAAAGGGGAGGGTTTACCACGGAATAAGCAGCATTTTAGAAATGTGCCTCATTTATTTAACATATATGCAGCTAGGCTATACTGTTGCAAAATTTAAGTTTTTTACAAGCTCGTCTTAGGGAAATTGTGACGTTTATGAAGAACAACATTAATTTATCAAGAGCACTGGGAAGAGAAGTGAACTGTATCCGTGCATCTCTAGATTATAGCACAAATCAGCACACAAAAAAAACTCCTTAATGGAAAGCAGAAATCACAGCGCCTTCATCATCCGCCTCCGATAATTCGGTTAAGCAGCCTCGGGAGCTTTCCACATGCCACGGAGCCAAAAGGATCACACCAGGCATGTGAGTCTGCAGCGGCATCACACGCTCTTACTGATTTCATTTCCTTTACTATAGCGTGAAGATTACTCAAAGGCTCTTTTAACTCGTTTTAAACAAGCTCTTTCTCCTTTAGTAACTGAGGACCTCTGCCATCTCCCAGAGTCAATCAGGAGTTGAATAAAATGGATAAAACGTACAATTCCTTATAATTAAGCAAACATAGGACTATATCTTGGTTTCCCTTGTCAAATGCATATAAACAAAATGCACTGTTTCCAAATCCACAAAGCATTTTTGCAGCCTACAAGTAGCAATAAGCTAACATGGTGTCATTTCCTCTGTGTTTTATCAAATATTAGAAAAGTCAGTTCAAAACGAAAGCCGACAGAATCTTAACAGCTTGCTTCACAACGTGTATGAAAAAAAGAGTCTCTTGTGGTGACATGCCAGAAAGAGTCTTGTCTTTAAATGAAAGAATGGAGATCTTTTAAATGTTCTAGAATTGTTTTCATAATTTTATCCCAAGTTTGAATAAATAAGGCTCATTTTGCAGGTGAGCTCGTAACCTGCTGGAGTGAATTCTGTGGTATTATTGAAAAGTGAATGTTATTAATCAAATAAAATAGTTGTGGCCACTGGGTAGCCTAGTGTAGTTAATCCTGGGACTTGTCATGATTCTAAATTAATTAGCTATCTTCTATCAGTTGGGCAAGATATAATTGAATAAAAGTTTCAAAGTCGGTATTTTATCCCAGTTTTTCCCGATAAATGCAGGGCTGTGGGGGGAAGAGTAGCTTTGTAAATATGACGTTTCCTTTGTTTGATTTTTATTATTCTCATGAAATCTAAAGCAGTCAACATCATGTTTTTAGTATGATAGATCAAACAGAAAGACCTTGTCATGGAGACTCTCTGTAAAGACAAAACAAAACAAACAAACAAACAAAAAAACCAAACGAAACCCCAGAATAATAGGAAAAAAATGAAGAAAATCCTCACACAGAAGGTAATAATTTCTCTAAGTGTCTGGATACAATGACACCATTTTAAAAAAGGTACTGACTTAGATTTCCTCAGCCCAGCTGACAAAGACAGCCAAATGTGGTGGAGACAAGCCTCTGACTGTCCCAAACACCCACAAGCACGGGGCGTGCTGCAGGGGGACGCCGTTGCACTGGCCGCCCAGCCCTTCTCATTCCCCTAGGCTCAGCAGTCCTAGCTGCAGACCTCTTTTGCAAAACTTTCACGTCTTCTCCGTCTTCAAAGTGTTCTGTTTGTAAGATACTTTTCTGCCATGACCTCGTTTTCTTTGTTAGTTATTTGGTTTTGCCCAGTAGTGTAGGAGGGCCTAATTCTTCTGGGCACTGGGCCCATTTCTTTCAAATCTCTGTACAGAATTCCACATGCAATTTGCAGAGATGGGCCTTTTAAACAATCAAAAAATTCCACCAGGAAGCATATTAATTATAGGATTTCTATTTAAAGCTGGCTGTGACTATGAGAACTCAGTAACACAGCAGTGTTTGACTCACACCTCTTGAAAAGAATGTAACACTGAGATTGTGAAGGTAAAGATCTGTACAGTCATTCATCTTGGTAACTGTTTATGATCGGATGACCATGTGCACATCCAATATAAATACACATTTCCTAACCCGAAGCTAGTCAGCAGGGACACGTTCACTCCCAACACTCTCATTCATTATGGTCAGTCACTATACTACCTAAGAAAACTAAAACTACCAGAAATTATGAGACAATGAAACCCATTAAAATATAAAGTCAGTTTTTCTCTGGCATTGGTAAAACAATAAATGCCACAGAAAAATTAGAAAACCCCAATCACAAAACAAGCAGATTACAAACCACATTACACCATGGAATGAGTGACAAGCAGATAAGGTGTAGGAAATTAAAACACCTACAATAAAAGGTAAGGGTGCTTAGCCAATCTTACAGGAACGTTTCCTTGTTAGAAAGAACACTGACCTATGACTTGTTCTTGCAAGTAACAGCTTAAACTGGGTACCAACTAAAAAGAGCACTGCAGAGGAAAAGAATTTCAGTCTCAGAAAATCTCACCTTAGCAACAAAATTCATTGTTCCATAAAGAGAAATGCTTCTCAGAGCTAGAGCACCTATCTGGTACACGTAGCTGGAGAGCAGACAGAGGAGGAACGTCCGGAGATACTGTCCCCTGGATAACAGCCACGGGCTTAAGAAAGAAGCTCCACAAATCCTTGTTTCTTATAGTCATTGTGCTGGGCGCAGTGGTGCACGGCTGTAATCCCAGCACTCAGGGAGGCAGAGGCAGGTGGATCTCTGTGAGTTTGAGGCCAGCCTGGTCTACAAAGAGAGTCCAGGACAGTCAAGGCTCTGGGTAACAGGGAATCCCTGTCTCAAAACACCAACACCCTCCCCCCAAAAGTGAGTCTTATAGTCATTAATAACCAGCACTTATTATACTCAAGACTTAGAAGAAAATTTGTATTTACATATTTACTTCTTTAGAAACAGGGTTCTCAATGTATAGCCCAGAACTCATAGAGATGTGCCAGCCTTTGCCCCGCCGCCCCCCTCCCTGCCCACGTGCTGGTATAAAAGGTGTGCACCACCATGTCTGACCTGTTTTTAGTTTTTGAAGTTAGGGTGTTGCCCTGTAGCTAAGGCTGTCTTACAACTCACTACATAGCCCAGGCTGGTCTGAACTTAGACTAAGCCTCCAGCCTCAACCTCCAGAGTGTTGAGATTATAGGTATGTGCCATCACAGCCGACCACAGGTACCACAGGTACCACTTCGTGTAGTGCCATCATATGTTCCTTAAATACAACAGCAGTCGCCAGGGATCAGGCCGCTGGTGTGTGACGGGATACCTAGTCTACTTCAGTGCGCTTACTCGTCAGCAAATGACCCTCAAGGCTCCCACATCAGAGCACTAGTAGAGCAGACACCAAAACGAGCAGGTTCATTCTGGCAATTCCAACGTCCAACATCCAATTCACTTACTTTTCCAGGTGCACGGTGACCAGTGGGAAGCTTATGCTGGTGGATGGCTGTGCTAACCCAAGAGTCACGATGGCTTCGTGCAACTGTTGTACTGTTTCAGTTTCACCTCTGAAAGCTGCACCATTTAGGATGTGGAGAAAGGACAAGACTGTTGTATCTCTGATAACAACATCCTTCTCTTTCATCTCCTTTAGAATGTTAATAGCATCTACAATGAAGGAACACAAAAGACCCTTAGGTAATTTCATGTAGGGAAAACAAACTGCTATTAAAACAGCATTTCATGCCCGGCAGGAATGGAAATTCTAGTGTATAATGCCGATTTCAAGTTAATTACTACTTGCATTTCTAAACGAGACTACAATTATAAATCCACAATAGCATGGTTTTATCATTTCCCTGCAACTTTGACTACAAATTATAGATAGGGCCCTCGTGCCCACTCTGCACCACACAGCCCTGTATGGTGCGCCCTGTGGCTGTAAGATCCTCCTAAATGGATGCTTTTATCGTTCCGAGCTAACATCTGCTAAATCACACCATTGTTTCTTCAGCAGATGGCTTGTCAGGAGGCCAGATAATAAAGATGTGTTTACACTGTATATACAGCCAGACTAATGGTCTGATACCGATAGGGCCTGTTTGCTATGTCGATACTAATTAGCCAAGCAGAGCCAATGAAAGCTTTCCAAAAGACTGCACGTTAATACATTAGATTCATTAAGCTTCATTAGAAAGGCAGAAACAAACATTTTACGATATGGAATAAGTGCATTTTTATGTTTGTTCTCAACTATTACATAGACAAAATGTTTTGACCACTTCACAAAAAGTAATTTTAAAAAACAGGTTAATTTGTGTTAGAAAGACTTCCTAGGAAAAATGTCAACATTCAAATCAAGTAATTTCCCCTTCTGTCTCTTCTAAAAATCAAAGAAAGGGGATGTAAAGAGAAAGTTCCAATATAAAGCAATAGGAACACCAAGAACCTGTAACAGGAAGACAATTACCAAGTGCAATTAATTGTATTATTGAGCTTAGCAATTTTTCAACGAGGAAATTAGAGCATGCAAAATATCCGTGTAATCAAATTCTCTTTTCAACTAAAATAGACATTTCGTTAATGTTGCTAAAGGTTAAGACAAAACTGCACAGCTCAGATTCTTATCTATCGGGTCGTATCTGCAGGTTTTATGTTCAGCCTTCAGATCTTTTTAAGCAAAAACAAAGCCATTAGTGCAGGCATATAAGCAAATTGTGCCATAAGTCATGATCTTCAAACTCGATCCGAACGGCAATGCTAATAAAAACGAGCTGTAGAAATGCGAAAGGCACTGAGCTGTGCAAATGTAAGTGACAAGCTTGCCAATCCATTAAAGCTAATGGCCTGCACTGTCCAGGCAGCTCTGGTCCAATTCACATGCAAATCTGTATGCAAAGTGTTCGAGCACTTTGTAGGACATGATACGCCATTAATATCAATTCACGCGCTATTCCAGTGGCCTCGACTGGCATCGAGTCTTCCCTACGTCCTGGGGCTTACCTTGGAGCTTGCCATGCTTTCCCAGTACTTTCACAAGGCCCACGTACTTGGCAGTGTCAAGAACCGCAGAAGGATCTAGTCGATCACTATTTGAAAAGGCCACAATTATGTTACCTAACTACAGAAAGGATAGTGGCGTTCATTTTACTACTTTACAAAAGCTAAGCAAACATTTTCAATTGTGATAATGGCTTTGACATATAACATGTTTGGAACCAACATGTCCAAATTCAAAGTTAATTACAGCCACGACTGCAAAAGCAAAAATGCAGAACCACAGATGTAGCCTCACTATACCATTACACAGGAAGTTGCTGATGAGGACACACTTGGCCTTTACAGCCCTTCTCATGATTCTAGCTGTCAATGTAAACACTCAAATACTAAAATTATTATTTCCATATTATAAATCTATGAGTAAGGAAAAACAAAAGATTCCTGGGAACAGACATGATTTTGTATACAACACCACATAGAAAAGGAAACATATTACATTCATAAGAAAGTTACCATTGCCACTCCTTGGCTTGGAGAGCTAGAATGTTTACCAAACTGAAAAGCCCCAGCAGAAAGCATGAGGTAATTAACCACAGAGCCCTTCTGGCACAAAACTTAACAAACAAACAAACCACTGAAAACAGAAGAGGTTTTTTTTTTTTTTTTTTTTTTTTTTTTTTATGTAAAAGTAACATTCGGGCCATGCAATCCACCCAGGGTGTTAAGCGTCTACCAGGGAACTTACAATTCTTGTTTCAAGTTCAGTGCGTCTTCTGCATTATCATGTCGACAGCACAGATTTATTAAAGCTGCATAGCCACCAATAACCATGTGTGACTCATATTTTGCTTTCACTTCAAGGGCCTTTTGCATATTCTAAAATAAAAAGATATAGTGAAAAACAAGAAAATAATATAAGGTAAAAATATGGTTTTTATTATGGTGTTTATATATGGTGAAAATATCACCTTTTTTGTTATGGTGTTCAGAGTTTAGAAAAAGTTAACAGTACTTTTAAAAAGATGGCTTTATACACTTAACCCTGCCCCTAGAGGTGTGTGTATACATACACCCATCCACCCACACACCCACACATATAAAACAAGCATAAATGTAAGTACATACATATATATATAAGCTTAAAAGATATGTGATTTGCAATTAAAAATTAGACTATTAAAGTATTTCCTAAGTCTGCCCTAACAATTTAATTTCCAGAGGTAGAAAGACACATAATTGAAAAGACACATAATTGAAATGTGACAGAATCTGTTTTGGAATGTAACAGTGCCACGGTATCATCTCAAAGTTAGTTAGTTTCCCCATCCAATCACAGGCGCAGGATCACCACGCTGAAGCAGAAGCAGCAGTGTGGGGTCCCCACGACCGCAGACTCACTGACACCAACACTAAGTGCGGCTGTGCGCCTGCTGCACACGGCAGTGGACCCTTTATCTCAGAAAGCTTTTTCCTAGCGGGAAAATGGAATTTCAATCCCTGCATTAACAAGCTCGTTAGATTTGACTTGCAAATGACGGCTGCATGTATCAGTTGCCTGACAATCTGGATAGGAGAGACCGGAGCCATGGCTTGAAAGGCCATTTGGCATGTATGATAAACCTATCACGCTGTTACCACCACTCACTCCGCAGATTATCATAAACAAACTACAGCAACCCGAAAACATGCCATTCAAGGTGTCGCCGAAATTAGTTAACCTTTCATTTAATTGCACTGCTCAAGCATGACACATAATAATAAAGTGTAAAAATCATAAACATTTTATTTGGCTTTACTTACTGTGGTCTATATAGACTATT